>NC_139227.1:67034703-68234703 GCF_055691185.1 Crinia signifera
ACACCATGTAACCACATTTCAGAAACATTTTCAATTATTGGCTTAGAGGGCTAGCTTTTCAAAAAAGGCTCATATGAGTATAAATATCCCAGATGTGACCTCTATGTGCAAAAATGGTTCAGGACAAACTAAGTATTGAACTTGGATGACTGGATTCATAGTCCAGAGTGCTCACTTTAGTACAATTATCCCAGAAATTACCTTTATGTGCAAAAGTGGTTCCGGACAATCTAAGAATTGAACCTGTATGTCTGGATTCATAGTCCAGAATGCTTCTTTATAAATAAGGATTGTTACAAGTATAGAATTGAACAGCATATTTCAACTGTACGTGCAAAATTTCTCAAGGTCCGACAGAGATTTGAACTCAGATCACCGAATTCAAAGTCCAGAGTGCTAACCATTACACCATGGAACCACATTTCAAACTCTTTGATAAATTTTTCTTTAGATTGAAAGCTTCAAAAGAGGCCAATTTTATTCTATTTATCACATAATTGAACTTTATGTGCAAAAATGGTTCTGGTCAAACTGAGAATTGACGTTGGATGGCTGGATTCATGATCCAGAGAGCTTCCCTGAAAATGAACATTAGTAAGAAGTACAAGATTGGACAAGATATTTGAACTGTAAGTGCAAAAAGATACTAAGGTCCCTCCGAGTTCAAATCTCAGGAAGCACTCTGGATCATGAATCCAGCCATCCAACTTCAATTCTCAGTTTCACCAGAACCATTTTTGCACATAAAGTTCAACTCTGTGGTAATTAGAATAAATTTGGCCTCTTTTGAAGCTTTCAATCTAAGGAAAAAATTATAAATGTTTACATTTTATTGTAATGTGGTTCCATGGTATAAAGGTTAGCACTCTGGACTTTGATTCCATTGATCCGTGTTCAAATCTCGGTGGGACCTTAAGAAAATGTGCCCCTTTTTGTGACACATATTGTGAATTTCGTCTCAATCCGTTTGGTATAGTGTGTATTTTGGCTCAATTCATGTTGCAAAATGTTAATTTTGCCTTAATCTGTGTGGCATAATGTGAATTTTGACTCAACCCATGTGCCATAGTGTGAATTTTGGCTCATTCCATGTGTAAGAGGGGTTACTATTGTGTTGCATGATTTGTATAAGGGGTATATGGTGTGGTAAACTTAGGTGACCACATAAAAGGTGTTGAAATGTTGTCTACCAAGTTTTGGCTTTCAGTATTTTTTTATGACTGGAATGCTGCCTCACCCCACAAGTAACTTAGGACATTGGCGCCTTCAGGTGCACCTTTAGAGGGCACCCGGCAATATATCTCCCTGCATCCTGTGAGTGTCGGAATTCTTAATATATATATATATATATCAGCGGCGTAGCTTTGTTTGGGGTGCCCCCCCCCCCGTGCCTGCCCCCACGTGCTCCCTGTGCCCCCTCCCCCCATTGCCACATGCTTACCTGTCCGCGCGTCTCGGCTCCCCTCCTGGCTTCAATAAATTCTATGCAGACGGACCATGATAAAATGGCCGCCCCCATACCGCAGACAGTTTCAGAGAACAGTCTGCTTTATGAGGCGGCCATTTTATCATGGTCCGTCTCCATAGCATTGATTGAAGCAAGGAGGGGAGCCGGGACGCGCGGACAGGTAAGCATGCGGGGGATGGGGGCAGAGGGATTACTATAGCACTGCAGCCCCCCCGGCGCCCCCATATACGCAGCGTCCCCCCGCGACCGCGGGGGCTGCGGTGCTCTAGTTACGCCACTGATATATATATATATATCTAGCCAGAAGGCTGGGCACACCAGATAAAGTCCCGGTGCCAGCTTTAGGATCAGACGTCCAAAATATATTTTCTCGCTGCACAACGGCAGCAGCAGCGCACGGAGAAATAAACACGATCACAGCAGGTGTCAGCATCGTTTCGATTTTTACTTAATCGTCATCAGGCATAAAACCATAATGAACACAGCTCACCTTATATCCCCAAACCCGGCGTGCACGTCTGTGCACGTTTTCGCGGCAGCGGGAAAGACCGTCATCACAGTGAGACAACTACCGACCAGAGTCATGGCAACGCGTCCCAGCGTTGCCACGGAAACTGGCTTTGGAAGATGACGTCACATGTTTAGACGGATCACCGCCGCAAACACAGTGTTACAGACAGTACGCGTGCATATTATAAAGACATGGTGAAATGAAACACAGTAACAGGCACATACAAGGAATGTATCAAAGGCATAGTAATACAATACAATATTAGTAACAATGTAATGCAGGCATAATGAAAGATTAAATAAACGCATGTACTGTAATCCTAAATGATCATTGAGTCCGTATGGAACCATCGTTCGCAATCGATGGATCCAACGGGACTCACATTGTAAAAGAGCCAAAGACCTACTGCCACCACGTAATCGCTGTGGCATATGGTCAATGATAATATATCTTAGATTAGCCATACTGTGGCCAGCCTGTGCGAAGTGCCTCACAACAGGCTGGTCACTAGTACCAGATGCTAGAGCCGCCCTGATAGCCCCACGGTGGCCAGCCATCATCTCTCGTAGGGTCCTGTCAGTCTTCCCCACATAATGAAGCCCACAGGGGCAAGAAATAAGATATAGGATGTAGCGAGTGGTACAAGTGACCCTGTGTCTTATTGAATAGCGTTTGCCACTAAATGGGTGGCAAAAGCAATCACCAACTGTAAGACTCCAACAGGTGATACAATTAAGGCACCTATAGCAACCATTCTTACGGCCCAAGAAGCCGAGAGTAGTAACAGAGGTATTGCTCGGAATAGAGTAAATGTCCGTCCGGACAACCCAGTCACGGAATTTTTTGCCCCTGGTATAGCAGGGCATTAACCTGGTACTAGCCAGACCAAGGTCAGGGTCCGTGCCAAGCAGGGGCCAATGTTGTTTAGCAGTGTAACTGATAGATTCACTTAAGGTATTATAGTGGTTTACCATGGGCATTTTTTTAACCATAGAGACATCAACAGAACCCTTGGGAGTCAAAATGGTATCCCTGGGGAATGGGGATTGCTAAGGCTTTCAGTTTGGCCTTGTTCAGAAGATCAAGGTCATACCCTCGCACAAGAAAATTCTTAATCATTAAATCAATCTGGGTGACGTCACCGGCGCGCCTGGGAACTTGCGCAAAGCACTCCTGGGACCGCTGGAGGCGCCGGAGACGGTGCTGGTGGCCTGCCGTGGACGCCGGAGGACTCCATGGAAGCCGAGGGACCATCGGGGACCCACCAGGGGCAGGTAAGTATGGCTAAAAAAAAAGTATTCCAAAAAATGGAATATTCCCTTATCCGGAATGCTCGTGGTCCCGAGCATTTCGGATAAGGGATACTCAATCTGTAATACTTATTGTAACAGTTACTGTTTTTCAATAACAGACTGCAACAGTTATTTCTTATTAGCAAGATCTGACAACCAGACACTCTTATTGATAAGACACAATGGGGCAGATGTATGAAAGATTGTTATGGGGGAGAAGGGTATCAGCGCACGTTATGTGCACTGATGCCCCTTCTCCCCCATGTATGATGGAGCCAGCGTGCAGTAAAGGACCTGATCGCAGTAAAAATTTGTTCTCAAAATGGGCAAAAAAATGCTGCACTGCAGGTGGGGCAGATGTAACATGTGCAGAGAGAGTTAAATTTGTGTGAATTATTTTGTTTCTGTGCAGGCTAAATTCTGGCTGCTTTATTTTTACACTGCAATATAGATTTCAGTTTCAACACACCCCACCCTTATCTAACTCACTCTGCACATGTTACATCTGCACCCCCCCTGCAGTGCAGCATTTTTTTGCCCATTTTGAGAACAAATTTTTACTGCGATCAGGTTTGAATAAGGGCCAAAAGGCAGTGATACAAGAGTTCACAGAAAAGCCTCATTACCTTTTCATTAGTAATGATGCTGACCATTCATATATTCGGCCTGCTATCATTTAGATAGCAGCACCGATATGGACAGGGGCGCATAGTTCTTTACTACACGCTGGCTCCATCATACATGGAGGAGAAGCGGCATCAGTGCACATAACGTGCGCTGATACCCCTTCTCCCCATAATGATCTTTCATACATCTGCCCCATTGTGTCTTATCAATAAGAGTGTCTGGTTCTCAGATCTTGCTAATAAGACATAACTGTTGCAGTCTGTTATTGAAATACAGTAACTGTTACAATAAGTATTACATGTAACAGTGTAAACTGTTTAATGCATCATTTTAAATATCACTAAACATTAGATGTATTTGTTTATTACATCATAATACACTTCAACGTATTTAATTGTTAATATATTGGCTTATCTTTGGCATAACTATATGCCGTAATGCAGCCCTTTCATGTTCCCAGCATAGGGGATGCAAACTGTGTTTTAAACAAATAAACTAATAAACAAATAAACAGAAGTGTTTTAAGACCTGCACCTAAAGAACAGAGTGTAATGCATTGTGATACCCCGTTCTCACTGCAGCCAAATTCCCGGGTCTAGCATGTAGACCCGGGAATTTTCCTTTTAACACAGGATTTTTGGCAGTGTGAACGGGTCGCATACCTGGATCTCAGACACGGGTAAAACCCTTCTTTTTACCCGTGTCTGAGATCCGGGTATGCAGACACGGGTCGACCCGTTCACACTGCCGAAAAACCCGTGTTAAAAGGCAAATTCCTGGGTAGAACTTCTTCACCCGGGAATTTGCCTTGCAGTGAGAACGGGGGTCGAGCGTGACAGTCCCTGGCATTTCAATGCCGGGGAAAAGCCGTGTATTTCTCACTCGCAGTGAGAACACGGTATGACTGAACTTACTGAAGCATTTAGAGAGTTTGTTGGACATTAGAAGACACATAGGTGCACTACTCTACTAAAGGCAAACAAAAGGTATTTACCCAGTTTTTTTTTCCAGCAAGTTTCTTTTCCTGATCACATCAATTACAGAGCATCCTCTCCAAAAAAAAAACACGTTCCGGAGAAAACACCATATTAACAATTGAAACCATGAAAATGGGTCATTTATCAGGGATTTTTTCTCTCGCCAAAGTCAGTCACTTTGCACTAGGACAAGCTTGTACTCTCTTTTACTAAGCTAAAGTATATTAATAAACCACTCTAAGACATCATGACATAATTTTAACTAGATCGGAGCATCTTCACAGTTTTCGTCATTTTCACCAAAAATGTGAAACTTCAGGCCTCTTGCCAGAACAGAAGATGTTGACTCAGAACTTTTGCACGTTTCTTATTCAGGTCAAGTCACAACTTTCCCACACTAGCCGATTTTGAATTTCTCAATTTCATTTTTTTTCACTCCGCCCTAATGTGCAGGTTATGAACAAACAAAGCAGTATCTTACCTCTCTATGGGCCTTATTCTGGTCTGTGCGTACTTTCCCGAATTCTTACGGATGGCGTTTTTTAGCCATGTATCAAAATAGTGAAAAAGTGCAATTCTCAGTGCGCACCAAATGCTAGGATGGGTATCACCTTGGGGTGTTTCTCAGACACCCAGAAATGTACACAGTAGAGGGAAGGTAGGTTCAACCACCACCAGCATAGGATAAATAAACGAATACTTTCCTTCTATGGATATGTTCCTTTTTCCATATACCCTTGCATATGTCATGTGTTGTTTCTGCTCAACTCGTATTCATTTGTACATGAAAAAAGAGCATATGAATGACATAGTGTATAACGTTTTAATCTATTACATAAAAATACATCACACATACATAGACATCAATGAATGGACAATTTGCACACAGTAGAAATCCAAAGTATAAAGTGGCAAGTGCATCAGATAAGGAACTTAGAGGTAGTTACCAGATGGCCAGTGAACCATAAGTTAATATAGTTCAAAGTGAGCATGCAAAATGATACCACGATCGCCCGGGCACAATCAGGATCATGCGCTGCTTAGGGATAACGGTCCTCGAGTCCAGTCCAATGTCCCTGCCCGCCGACGCGTTTCAGACTCGATCTGAGTCCTTTTTCAAGGCTTGTATTAGTGTGCAGTCTTTAATCTTCTTATATACCCTCCTGGTATCGCGATGCTACGCGAAATCTCGGCACTTCCGGGTTCGCGGCAACGCGCTGACGTGAGTAGTGGCGTCCATGTCATTGCGTGATGACGCTTTGAATGACGTCCTCATCCTCCGCTGTTCTAGGCTTCCTCTTACCCCGATCATGTGATCACTGCCACTCTCACATGATCGGCGGACGGTGCCATTCATTTATATTCTACTTCCGCCAATACATACTATGGGCATGTATGATTTACCTTGGACAAAAGAAGATAAAATAAATACACAATATAAAATCCGTATTAAAACCTTTATAAAAACCATTTCAGCTCGAAGTCTGCGTTTATGCCATTTTGCTTCAGGGTGTTAAAATTATAAATAGTTTGCATCTCTATTTTGGCTAGTTGGACATCTGTGTCTCTACGACGACAGTGTCCCTCCACATATTTGATTCCCAGGAATATTTTGATATCATTAGGGGAGCTGTTATGGTGTGTTTTAAAATGTTGAGGGAGAGAATGGGTTTCTACACCCTTTTTGATATTCCTGATGTGCTCACTTAATCGAATTTTAAGTGGCCGGGATGTCCTACCTATATAAAACAAATTACACGTACACCCAATGACATATACCACATTCTTCATATTACATGTAATAAATTCCCTGATCTGATGTTCCATGCCATTAATGCTGACCTTTTCCACTTTTCTCTCTCCTTTTATATTTATGCATGCACAGCAACTCCCACACCTGTGGAAACCCTTAGTTCTAATTTGTCGTCTTTCCACATTAGATGGGTGCATGCTTTTGGTTAGATGGTTGCCCAAATTGGCAACCTTCCTATATACAAAGGATGGTCTTTCAGGTAGATCCATACCTATAATGGGATCTTTTCTAAGTAGATTCCAGTTCTTTCTGATGGAATGTTCTAATTGTTTATGTTGTTGGCTGTAATTGGTAATAATATTATCTGACTGGACCTGAGGCCCTTTGTCTTGGAGTAGGGCAGCACGTTCAATTTTGTCCACTTTTTCTCTCTCTTTTTCAATGATTGTTGGATTGTATCCACTTTCCTTAAATTTTTGAGCCATTACTATAGTTTGATCTTTGTATATATGATCCTCCGTACAGTTTCTTTTGATCCGTTTGAACTGTCCTTGTGGGATGCAGTCCAGCCAATTTTTATGGTGGCAGCTTCCCACATGAATGTAGCTCTGTGAGTCTGTAGGTTTGGTATATGTTTTTGTTTTCAAACCTCCGTTTTCTGAATAAATAGTTATATCTAAAAAGTTAACACATGACTCACTAATATTAAAAGTAAATTCAATGTTAAAATCATTGGTATTGAGATAAGAGCAAAAATCATCTAAAAGTGATCTATCCCCTCTCCATAAAAACAAGACATCGTCGATATATCGGGTCCAGGACACCAGGCTCGCTCCGAACGGATTATTATTCCATATAAAATCACGTTCCCACTGCCCCATGAACAGATTAGCATAGCTCGGAGCGAACCTGGTGCCCATAGCTGTCCCGACCCGCTGTGCATAAAAGTCACCTTTAAACATAAAATAATTATTGTCTAAAATGAAAGTCACACCTTGTATTAAAAAGTCTTGGAGGTTGGTTTCTAAAGTGCTGTTGGATAAAGTGCTTTTAATGGCATCAATTCCCTGTTGGTGATTGATAATCGTATATAACGACTTCAGCTGTTATAAGTGTATATCCTTCTTTCCTTTCAAAATTTGGTATTTTTTGTAGGATATCCTTAGTATCCCGTAAATGTGATTGATTACCCAATACCAATGGTTGCAGGTAATAGTCAATGAATTCAGATAGATTGGACGTCACTGAATCTATTCCCGCAACGATTGGACATCCTGGGGGTACCAAGGGATCCTTGTGTACCTTAGGTAAAACATAAATAACAGGGATAACTGGTTCTGGGATCCATAAAAATTTGGATTCCTTCTCTGTCAGGGTGCCATTTTGGTGATATAAATCTAGTATGATTTTTAGTTTATCCATAATCTTCTTTGTGGGGTCAGACCTAAGCTTCTGGTAAGTGTCTTTATCTCCCAGTTGTCGTAAGACCTCACTTTCATACCACACTGTATCCATTACGACTACCCCCCCGCCTTTGTCGGCGGGTTTAATGGTAATATCCTTATTTCCCTTTAGATCTTTAAGTGCCTTCTGTTCATTTACCGTCAAGTTAGATTTTTTGTTTTTGATATTCATCTTTTTTACATCATCTTGTACTAACTGACTAAATGACTCCACCCAGTTTCCTTTGACATGGGAAGGAAAAAATATAGATTTAGGTTTAAAGGGTGTACTCGATTGAACCTCGTCTCTATGTTCTAAATTATTGGTCTTAAAAAAAATTTTTAAACAAATTTTGCGTATAAATTTATTAATATCAACAAAAGTGTTGAATTTGTTCAATGCTGTTGTCGGTGCATACTTTAATCCTTTTTGTAAAACACCTTGTTCATCCATGGTGAGGTTATGCTTGCTAATGTTAAAAATTTTAACCTGTTGTCTATTTCCATTGTTAAGGGGGGGGGGTTGGTTTTGGGGGGTTTCTTAGTTCTTTTCCTGTCTCTCTTTCGATGTTTGCTCTTCACTGGCCATCTGGTAACTACCTCTAAGTTCCTTATCTGATGCACTTGCCACTTTATACTTTGGATTTCTACTGTGTGCAAATTGTCCATTCATTGATGTCTATGTATGTGTGATGTATTTTTATGTAATAGATTAAAACGTTATACACTATGTCATTCATATGCTCTTTTTTCATGTACAAATGAATACGAGTTGAGCAGAAACAACACATGACATATGCAAGTGTATATGGAAAAAGGAACATATCCATAGAAGGAAAGTATTAGTTTATTTATCCTATGCTGGTGGTGGTTGAACCTACCTTCCCTCTACTGTGTACATTTCTGGGTGTCTGAGAAACACCCCAAGGTGATACCCATCCTAGCGTTTGGTGCGCACTGAGAATTGCACTTTTTCACTATTTTGATACATTGCTTCTTTCTCTATAAGTGTTGTTTTTTGGTGCAGCAATATGTTTAAATATTAAACATTGTAATAGCAGATGTGTGTGACCCTTTGCATGTACCTGGTGATGACATAGCAAACTTATACTTCTAAAATCAGAAATAAAGACACGGAGACGTAGGTTTGGCAGAATTTGTTAGCTGAATTTTATTTATGAATAATTTAAGCTAATTTTGATTTTTATTATTAATTAATTTAAATGGTGGCCCAGAAAGAACGGCTATTACTAAAACTCCACCCCAAACTGGCATACGTCATTCGGCCCAAGACAACAAGCGGTATCCACTTAAACTACAGCATTGACTGCCCACTCATCCGAGTGGGTTCGCTGTCCCCGGGCAGGTGATACACACGAAAGGCCTAAGCCAATGAGAGGCAAGCGCACCGAAACAAAACAACTACGCAGCCAGCATAACTTAATAAACGTCTTAAATTCTATCAACATGCCGTTCTTTCCCGCCTATCAGCCAACGCAATTAAACACCCCCCATTTGCATTTTAAATTGGGAAGGGAGGGCGGGGAACTTTCCAGGAAAAGAGGAAGACTCCTCCTCCTTTCTGGATTAATCTCTCAGCTATTCTGCCAAGCCTAGACCACCTATTGGCTCTCCGTGTCACATGCACAAAAGGTACACACCCAGCTATCAATGTTTAATTCACTACATGTCTATCCTAGCCATTACGTTGTTCTAAACATTGTAATAGCAGATGTGTGTGACCCTTTGCATGTACCTGGTGATGACATAGCAAACTTATACTTCTAAAATCAGAAATAAAGACACGGAGACGTAGGTTTGGCAGAATTTGTTAGCTGAATTTTATTTATGAATAATTTAAGCTAATTTTGATTTTTATTATTAATTAATTTATATGGTGGCCCAGAAAGAACGGCTATTACTAAAACTCCACCCCAAACTGGCATACGTCATTCGGCCCAAGACAACAAGCGGTATCCACTTAACCTACAGCATTGACTGCCCACTCATCCGAGTGGGTTCTCTGTCCCCGGGCGGGTAATACACACGAAAGGCCTAAGCCAATGAGAGGCAAGCGCACCGAAACAAAACAACTACGCAGCCAGCATAACTTAATAAACGTCTTAAATTCTATCAACATGCCGTTCTTTCCCGCCAACGCGTGGACCCCGAGCCCGGAGGCCACGCCCCGCCAACTATTACAAAACTGACCCAATCACTAACAGCAAATCTTCCACAAACAAAAGCAGACCCTCATTAGTCAGATGTACACCATCAGGTCTGAATAGATGCTGAAATCCAAACCTAATGCGCTCGTGCGGAACTACCGCACCACCATCCTCTAGAACCCAGCGGGCTACTGCCGAATTCAGCTTCTTACGGGCTTCATCAATTGCTCTGCAATTCCTTGCACCTCTCCAACACAGACGAGGAACCACAAATGACCAAATTAAAGTGCACCTAGGCCATGCTGCCTTAATGGCGGCCATATCCCTGAGTATCAAGGCCCGCAGCTCCAATTGGGACATTTTCCCAAGGTCATTACCTCCAAGATGGATAACCAGTATTTCAGGCAATCCATATGACCGGACATTCACCATGAGGAAAGCCCTAAGCTCGCGCCAGGACATACCTCTCACTCCCAACCACCGCATCACATCACCACACTCAGAAGCCGGTCCACAACCAGAAGCCACTAGCCTCGCTGCCCAGAATATATAGGAATGGCCTACAATCCACACTTTGAGCCCATCGCTGCCCACACCTATAAGGAAAGAATTATAAAAGGCATTAGCCACCTTATTAGTTGAGGATATGTAGCATGTATTAAAGAGGGTCTGCCAAAAGAAAAAATTTTATGTTTGTGCACAAATTTGGTGCGTTAGATTTGCTTCAATGACTATTGAAGCCGCTCCTAGACACAATAGGTATAAGAACAAACAAAGGGAGGTAAGGTATTGGAAGGGAGTAAGGAAAACAGGGGATTACTCGGCCGGAGGAAAAAACGTCTGGACCTGCTGAGGGACTCTTAATTGAAGCCGAATTAGCCGAATTAGGATTAAGCCGAATTCAGTCCGTCAGGTCAGGCAAAAAGCGTGAAAACTCCGGAAGCTGGCCCAACAACAGAGCGTAGCTAATCCCCGAGTAGGAAACAGTGGGTATGGGGGTCACATAGGAGTACAACCAGTCAACTGGAAACCAAACATTCACAGACTATCAGGCATAAGGTGGGGTCGAATGTACCTCCTATAGCTAGTGGAGCGCCATCTACCTAAAGCCTTGATATCCCTAGCTTGCCAGCCTGCCCTAGCTGCTGACGTAGCCGCGCCTATCCTAAAGGAATGGGTGCCAAAATCCCCCGGTGGAAGGCCCAGGCCCATCAGGCATCTCTTCATCATCCAATTAAACTGATACCTGGTCAGGGGTAGCTTGTCATAATGCAGGAGCCAGGAACCGCCTGCATGCGGCCTGACTAGAGCGTACTGAGTTGCTAAAGCCACCGGGCAAACTGCTGCTGGCGATACAGGAGGCATGAACACCCAAGTCCCTTTCGCTAGTTGATCTGTTTTTGAACGTCTAAGCCTGCAGCAAAGGGCCTTATCATCAATGCGAATATCGGTAGCCAGTAGGGAGGCCTCCTTATGCTTAGACGGAGCGACCAGCTCCAAAACTCTAAAAGCTCCATGAAACGCCATGGAAAAAGCTAATCTGAACAACAACGTTTCAAAAGCTGACTCAGCATAATTGCTAACTATGCCTAAAAGGGAAGGAAGCATTGAGCTGACAATGGGGCGCCTACAATCAAGCGCGACCGGGGCCGAGCGCGACCAACCTTTCATGGCCCTCCGAATTAAAAAACCTTTGGTGAAATCTGGAAAGCCCTTAAGCTGCGCAAAGAAAGAGATGCCAGCTAAGTAACGCGCCGCCACCGCCCTGGATTTGCCTGCATTGTATAGCTTCCAGAGGAAAGAAAGCAGTAGCTTTTGACCACGCCTACCTGGCCGCGCAGCCCCTCCAGAAAAGGCTTCCCATTCCGACCAAGCCTGTCGGTATGTTCTGAGGGTAGCCGGCGCCACAGACAATTCGGCTAGCCCCTCCAATCCGGCCCGATGACCTGCCAAACATAAAGTGGGCACGAGACCCCGACATCATCAGCATAAGGGACTAGCTCCCTAAAGCGCTCCCACTGAAAGCGCGATAACGCATCAGCCACTTCGTTCACAATGCCCAGAACATGCCTAGCCTTGAACAAAATGTTGAAGCGCAAGCACTGCAGCGAAAGCTGAGCCAGCACACGCAGAACTAGCAGTGATTTAGCCATCTGGTTGTTGATTGCGTGTACTGCGCTGTAATTATCACACCAGAAGACCAAACTACGGTTCGCAAGACGCGGCCCCCAGACCTCCATTGCGACCATAATAGGGAACAACTCCAATAACAACATGTCCTTGGTGAGTCCCCTGTCAAACCATGATGCTGGCCAGGCCTGTGCACACCAACTTCCGCTCAAGAAACAACCGAAGCCCGTAGAACCTGCCGCATCGGTGTAGAGTTGCAACATGGAGTTGTCAACCACTGGGGCCAGCCAAATCCGAATGCCGTTAAAATCTTCAAGGAAAGAAGACCAGACCTCGAGATCACGCCTGACCTCGCCGGATAAACGCACAAAATGATGTGCTTTCTTGACCCCAGCAGTGGCTCTCTCCATCTTGCGACAAAACAACCGTCCCATGGGGATGACACGGCAGGCGAAGTTAAGCTGGCCTAACAGCGATTGCGCTTGTCGCAGGGTGATCTTGCGTGATGAGCGACAAAAAGCAATTGCATCCTTCAGCTTAACTATCTTATCCTGTGGCAAGCAGCAATGACCCAAGACTGTATCGATCTGGATTCCCAGAAACGACAAGCATGTTACCGGACCTTCCGTTTTGTCCTCAGCAATTGGCACACCAAATTGCTGAAAAACTGAACGAACAGACTCAAGTAACTCCGAGCATTGGTCTGAGCCTGGGGGGCCCACGCACAGGAAATCATCCAGGTAGTGGGCGACTCCGCCCAAACCAGATGACCTCTCTACACACCAATGCAAAAAGGTGCTGAACTTCTCAAAAAATGCACAAGAAACGGAGCACCCCATCGGCAAGCATTTGTCGACGAAGTACTCGTCCCCTATGCGGAAGCCCATAAACCTAAATGCATCAGGGTGTAAAGGCAGAAGACGAAAGGCCGACTCAACGTCGATCTTTGCCATCAGAGCCCCAGCTCCCATGGACCTGACCAAATCGAGCGCTTCATCAAATGACTGATACGTCACCGATGAACACTCGATTGGAATGGCATCGTTTACAGAGAAACCCACAGGATAAGATAGGTGCTGAATCAATCTGAATTTGCCGGGAGCCTTCTTGGGGACCACCCCAACCGGAGAGATGACCATATCCGGCAGGGGTGGGGCCAAGAACGGTCCCGCCATGCGACCCATCTGCAGTTCATTGTCAACCTTCTCTCTTAGGACGCCCAAAAACTCACGGGCAGACTTCAAATTTCTAAAGGATCCCCCCAACACAAACCCTTGTATAGGAAGCCTAAAACCTATAGTAAACCCTTCGCGCAAAAAGGCAGCCGCCTCTCTGTCCGGATACTGGCGTAGCCAAGAAGACATGGCCTCGACCAGCACCGGGGTGGGGGCCCTAGCGAGCAGCTCCGGACGGTTGGGGCTTGGAAGCTGATCCAGCTGCCGCCCCTCTAGAGGGGCGGCCACCCCGAAAGCAGCTAAAGGCCGGGTGGTTACCCGAACAATTGATGCACACATGTTTGTAACGGCATCGTTGCCCCAAATTGCATGAAGAATTGTTAAAGGCATAGCATTTGCCTTTAGCAGTCCCCGGGGTGAATGGCCTACCCCCGGTAGTGCTACGTTTGGGGACCACAGCCTCCGCTGTGGACCGTTGCGGGGGATATGAAGGAAGAGGAGCCGGGGCAGATGGACGAGCCCCCTCCACCGATTCAGCATTAGCCCTAGTTAGGCCCATCCACACTTCCACATCCTTACACCCAAAGTCCATTATATGAAGACAGTCCTGCTTGCGCCGAAACTGTTCGTCATATGTCCTCCATGCTATGCCCCCATAAGCCCTATAAATGTCATGGACCATGTGAATATAACGGATTATATTCATATGTTCATCAGGCCTATCTTCCAGGTAGCACGGGGAAAACACACAAAACCCTGCCAGCCAATTGTCGTAAGACCTAAAAGCCTCCGAACCGACGCCACCTTTCGCCTTAGCCGCCTTATAAGCCTTTTTCGACTCATCAGTAAGGCTAAACAAGTCAACATATTCACCTTTTTGGATCTTGGCTCTGCAACTGTCCCTAAGGCCCCTAAGAACCGCGGTATAGTTGCAGTGAACCACACCCGGAAGGTTCCTACGTTTTCTATCCCTACGTGATACCTTGGCAGGACGTTTCCGCTTACTTACACGAGTGTTACGGGAAGCCTCCCTCCTCGCATACTTAGCCGCCCTCTTATGCGCCTTCTTTTTGCTACCTGCATCCGAGCCACCCGCGGAGGATGAGGAGGATGAGGATGAATAGTGACTGGAGCCTGACCCCACAGTGGACGAATAGGCTACTGAATCTGACCCTTCATCAGACGTTTCCTCACCTGTTGCCTCTGCATGATCTTCCCATGTATCATCATCATCATCAGTGTCCTCCACGACCACAGCCTTCTCTGTTACGTGTCCCTCGACTCCGTCACCTTCAGCATCTGAGGAGACAACAGACAAGGGCCTGGCCGGCCTAAAAGACCCGCCCCGCCTAGGCTTTCGCCTGCCTGTCGAAGGGTTAGCATCCCCCCTGTTACCACTACCGTGACCAGCTTGCGGGGGAGTGTGGCCCCTTCCTTTAAATGCCCGCACAAACTCTGCACACCCTGGAATGTCCTGGCCCCTCAGAGCATGGGAGCGGCCCCCACTAGGACCTTCACCGGAGTCCTGCACTCCATCGGACTCCACCAGAGGAGCCAGAGCCCCGGCCACTGATGCTAGAGCAGCAGAGAGCAAGGCTGAATCGAAAGCAGGAGCAGAAGCCCCAGCCCCACGGCCTGCCGTATGGGTATGTGTAGACCCACGACGACTGCTGCGAGCTGAAGCCCTACCCCTGCCCCCGACAGCCCCCTCTGACTGACTGCTCCTGCTCAGTGATGGCTGCTCCTGGCTTTCCCAGGAAGGCCTGTACCCATAAAATGGGGTCTCAGGATCAGGAGCATGAAGCAGGGCCTCATTATCAAAATCTGCGCCATAACAATCATCCCCTTCAAATTGCTCCTGGGCCGCCTCCTGACTAGCTGCGTGCCGCTGACGGCTGCCCTGACCAGCCCCATGAGCACTTGCTCTGGCCCGGCAGGGAACCGACCCCCGCCCTGTCTCCACACACCCGCGACGAGCGCGAGCTGAACCTTGCTGCCCGCCGCGTGACGTCACCCGCCCCGGCCTAGCATCGGCGTTTGGAGATGGGTAGGCCGCAGCCGCAGCCTCCCGACTCACTCCCGCCAGATGCCCACGTCGTGTCCGAGGCGCCGCAGGGCGCCCTGGACCCCCAGCACTACTCTGAGACGGGTAGGCCGCAGCCGCGGCCACCCGACTCGTGCCGGCATGATGCGCACCTCTCGCGCGAGGCGCTCCATGGTTCCCCCTGCTCACACCCGCGCTAGCACTCCGGCCTAATGGTGGCGCGCGTCGGTCACCGCTGATGCGACAGGCGCGTCTTGCAGACAAACGCCCGCCGCGCGATGCCCTACCTCCCCACCCGGAGTGAGCCGCCGGGTCAGCCAAGGCAGCACCCGCGGCAGCCTGAGGAGGCCCAGCCGCAGACGAACGCCTCACACCCGGGGCCCCAGCCGGTGGGTCGGCTGACGGAAGCGGTGTAACCGCGCCGGGTACACCATCAGCCTCTGGAACTACATAGCGAGCGGGCAGGCGAACAGAGCGCCTAGGCCGCTGAGGAGTAGCACGGGGCATGATAAATTCACCAACTTTTACCTCAAAATCAAGGAGAGAAACGAGATGCGTCTGCTCACCAGAACTTTCCAGGAAAAGAGGAAGACTCCTCCTCCTTTCTGGATTAATCTCTCAGCTATTCTGCCAAGCCTAGACCACCTATTGGCTCTCCGTGTCACATGCACAAAAGGTACACACCCAGCTATCAATGTTTAATTCACTACATGTCTATCCTAGCCATTACGTTGTTCAAAGAAAATAGACAAGCTATGTTTGAATAACTTTTTAAGGACGGGGGTGAACGAATAGAACTTCTGGACGAGAGTCTCGAAGGGGTGATGAAAAAACTAGAACAAGTCCTCCTTAAAGAAAACAGAGTGTGGTGGGAGACAGTGACTTTGGAGCAATATGTAGCCCACCAACTCATTCCAAGAGGCCTGAGAATAAAAAAAGAAGCCTCTTTCAGTACTGCGTCAGAGGATTTCCAGAATGAATGGTCAAAGATTACCAGGAACTGCTCATTTGAGCTTATGAACTTAATTATAGGAGAACGCAGGAAAGAGCTTAACCTCTTGGAGAAGGAAATTAAAAAATACAAGGAATTAGTAGTACCTTTTGAGAATATGCCAGAGTTCAAACTATTGGAAGCTAGAATAGAGAACAGCATAAAAAAGAATGAGAGTGCCTTATTAGATAAAAAGATGCGTAAACTCATAAGGGATAAAAGAGAAAACCAAGATGACAACTGTGATGAGGAGGAGGACATATCGACCTCTGACACAGAGCATGAAACAACATGTCCCCTCATTACACCTAAATTAAAAAAGAAAATAGTTAGATCAAGCCAGATTGGATCCCACCATAAAACCAATCAGAGAGATCATCCCCAAAGAGAAACATACCAACCAAAAGTACAATTTAAAAAGTTTAGAAGGGAAAGAAGAACCCCTATAGAATATGATCACAAACAGAACCACCAAAGAAGTAACTTTAAAAGATACGAAAATTATGATCACTTCAAGAAAACTGATTATTTTAGTAAACAAACTACAAGGTAGAGATCCCCAGATTATAATGAAAGTCCGGTGGAGCGAAGGTATCGAGGAGAGAGATACCCTAACAATCGGTATATACCCCTCCCTCAGAATAGAGAGAATGCCTATTTTTTAGGGAAGCAACATACTTACCGTCCCAACTAAGAAATAGGACTAATGGGCGTGGCCTGACGCTTGAGGAAGAAGGTCGCATGGCGCCAGAGCTCCGGGCGAGTACAACTCAAATATCCTCCCTGACTACCATCCTCAAGTGTCTCTGCCTGTTCATCGCGCTGCCAGCCCTCCCAGTGCACAGCGGATGAAGGAGAAGCCTCTCCATTGCTGGATTACGTTGGGACGCCACTTTGCGGAGTGAGGCCTGGCTGACCTGCCTCGAGGTGAACGCCCTGCAGACTGAAGTCGCAGCGGAGACACCCCGCGCACACCATTAACCATCGGGCAGCGCACGCTGCAATCCAAGCGGGCAGCTAACAAATAACAGCCAGACGGAGCAGCGGCATTTCTGAAGGGGATAAGGAACCCTTAAAACAGTGAGTGAAACTGACTTTGGAGTGGCCGCTCCCGCATCGCCGCCATTTTCCATAGCTCCTATACTCAAAAGCCTAAGATATAACAGACCACTTTCTGTCTTTCCCTGCTAATCTTTTCTATACACCTAAAGACACTGAGAAAGGGAAACAGACTCTGTATACAAGGCTATTCTTAGTGCACTTTCTATTAAAGAAGATAAGGCTTGCTGCAAACTTTTATTATTCATACCTACCACGCTTACTTCATATTTAAGGCTTGTTACCACAATACAACCTCCTCAGGCAAACTCCAAAAATTGCCCTATAAAAGTTGGGGGACACTATAATGTAGGTTTAATGAAGAAGAACTTCCATGATGTTACCATAACATGTCCTATATTGGGCAAATGCACATGCTGAAAATGAACAATCCATTTTAAAACTACTGATGTTTGTCTTCTAAGACATAAAACGCAGATATATCTGATACTGTGAAGAATAGTCCTATGCTGCCATCTTGTGGACAGAGCAGAAATAACCTGATGATTATACTTTAAAAATAACCCTTGGAGTAAAGTATAGCAAGCAAAGTTTTTTTTTTTGTCTGTCAGAGCTTACCAGTGGGAGAAAGTATTGTATTTTTACTTCGTGCCTAATCTCATACCCTTTAATTTTCAAGCTGTCGACACAAAACAGAAATAGATCACGCTCTCCCTGCAGATATCCGCAGGCAATGGATAAATTCCTGGGCACCGCTTCAGGAACAAAAACAGCTCCACAACCCCAAAGACATGGACAGGAGAAGAGACGGGGAGATCATAGCTCAGCATTGCCGGGGGAACATCAACCGGGCACTCCAGCCTAAAAAAAAAACGATCCAAGATGGCTCACTAGATGCTACAGGTAACCCTGAGAATACCTCTCTTAATTCACTGTCATATACGGACTTGGTCAATGCAATTCATTCAGTGGTGTCCCCTTTAATACAAAAAGCGGTCACAGATATTTCGGACCGCATAGCCTCACTCTCAGTGAGGATGACGGAAGCCGAGACACGCATTAGTTGCAATACTGACAATGTCGCAGTTCTACAAGCTATGGTTCATACACTCCAGCAAGATAATAAAAAAACTCAATGAGGCACTGACCAATGTTGAAAACCGGCAAAGACGCAATAATCTGCGAATTGCCGGTATTCCGGAATCGTTGAAAGGTCCAGCTTTAGAACATTTCGCACGTAATACTCTCCCTAAACTTTTACATATAGAAACACTTTGTGCGGACATTGTAATCGAACGTATCCACAGATTGGGACATTACCAAAACCGAGATCAAGAAAGACCAAGAGTGGTCATCATGAAAATTTTAAATTACCTTCATAAGCAGGCTATTTGGAATGCTTCTCGTAAGGTAAATCCCATTGTCTGGGAAAAACACAACTTAAGGGTCTTTCAAGACTTTTCACCTGAGGTCTCTAAGGCAAGAAGATCTTTTAATTCTATCTGCTCCACATTGATTAAGGAAAAACGTCAGTTTTATGTCCTTTACCCGGCTCGGTTGCGAATCGTCACAATAAATGGTTACAAGGACTTTGATACTGCTAAAGCGGCAGAAGACTTCCTGGCGCACTCCAATACACGTGATTTCTCTGGTGATATTACGGATCGTGATCCTCCGTGATCAGATCTACTATAGTAAATGAAACTTCAAATGTTTTTGGATATGTGAGCCTTTATGGCAGAGCTAGAAGTTAAGTCTAATTCTTAGATAGCATCATGGGATTTCATATGGCAGATGAAGGCCGAAACAGCTAGCACAGTATAAAGTTATTTAGTATACTACAAAATGTTTATTTAGTTACCTAAATTTATGAAAATATCCGCAGTTCAGATATTATAATTGTACTAATATGGAGAAGTGCAGTCCTGTTCCATCATGGAAGTTCTACATATGTTGAGCCTAGCTGGCTATATCTTATCTCTTTTTTGTTCTTATTGTGTTAACTGTCTTGTCTCCCCCCTCCCTCCATGTTTTTTCCCCCGACCGAGGTTTGACTCACCATCAGTTTCAGGTATTTTAATTATGTACTGTGACAGATGTCTTTATGTCTAGGCTCTTTAAATGTTAGAGGTATACATACACCAGCTAAACGTCGGAAGATACTGACGTACCTTACCAAACAAAATATTGAGATCGCATGTCTGCAGGAAACACATCTTATGCCTTTAGAAGTAAAAAAGCTAAATACACTAGGATGGACCGTACTTGGTTCCGCATCCTTTAATAAAAAATCACGAGGAGTAGTCACTCTGGCTAAAAAGAGCCTAGACATTCAGACTACCTCAGAGATATCTGACCCTGAAGGCAGATATGATATTATTGATGTGACGATATCTAGTAAATCATACACTATATGCAATCTTTATGCCCCAACACCTTATAAAAAATCTTTTTTTGTAGACCTACTAGCTAAACTACACACATGTGACTTATCTAAGATGATCATATGTGGAGACTTTAATCTGGTTGTCTCAAATACTCTAGACAGATCCCCAATCCCAAAAAGGCTACAATCTATTCCGAAAATAAACATATCCTATTTAATGGATTCCCTACAACTAGTAGATGTATGGCGAGCTGTAAATCCAACGGAAAAAGACTTTACCTGTTTATCCTTAACACACTCCACATGGTCAAGAATTGACTATATCCTTTTAGCAGAACCTATGTTTTCTAAGGTCTCCTCTGTTCGAATTTTGCCTCCAGTAATGTCAGACCATGGTCTTGTCTCGATGGATCTAATTGTTACCCACAAAACTATGACTAAACCGCTATGGCGGTTCCCCTCTCATTTATCCCAATCCCTTGAACTCAGAAACAAGCTTTTTAAAGGATGGTGTGACTATTGCTCAGATAATGATAAAACCTCCAATCCTGACCTGAACCCGGCAATATATTGGCAGGCAGCAAAAGCCGTTCTACGTGGAGAACTTATAGGCTTTATGGCTAGGCTTAAACGACAACAAAAACAATCATATTTACAGCTTCAGGCTACACTTTCATCTGCCTTTGAGGCATTTAAGCATAATCCCTCCCCCCAAAATAGAGATGATTATAAAATGGCTAAGCTACACTTTGAAGAATATTTGCAAATACAGGGAGACCGATACTTGTTCAATATAGACTCCAAATTTTACAAGTTTGGTAACAAGGTTGGCAAGCTTTTAACAAATTTACTTCGTGGTCCTAGGACACCTAATACCATTCACCCGTTACTAACAGCGGATGGAAACATGACGAGCACAGACACACAGATAACAGATGAATTGAAATCTTTTTATGAAACTCTTTACACTCCCCCTGAGGCTCTCCTAGACGAAACGATAGATGCCCCTATAGATCCAAATACATCTTCGCCCCAATACTCTTCTCTTTTCTGGAATTCAGTAGAACTACCCCAAATACCTAACTCAGCAATTCAGACTCTGGTGGAACCAATAACGACAGAGGAAGTAAGATGGGCAATAGGCCAATTAAAACTTGCTAAGTCCCCAGGTCCGGATGGATATTCAAATGAGTTTTACAAAATAATGGGTGAAAAAATATACCAACCTTTGCGAGACTGTTTTAACCATATAATCACCACTGGTTGTCTCCCGGCACACTTCTCAGATGCCATTATTAGGGTCATTCCTAAGCCAGATCGTGACCTGAGACTACCTGCTTCATATCGCCCAATCTCTCTGCTCAATTGTGATTACAAAATATTTACTAAAATATTGGCAGAGAGATTAAAAGTGATATTACCAATGATTATACACCCGGATCAGACGGGTTTCATTGCGGGTCGCCATGCAGTTGTTAATGTGCGCCGGGTCTTGGCTGCAGTGCAGGGGTCGGGAGCCTTCTCTGCCTCTGATGCACTGCCTAATATGGTGCTGTCGTTGGACGCGGAGAAGGCTTTCGACCTAGTGCTGTGGCCTCACCTAATACGCACTCTGGAAAGATTTGGCTTTCCACATACTTTTATAAGAATTGTCAGAGCCCTATATTCCTCTCCCAAATCTATGGTAGCCTGCAATGGTGGTTATTCAAAACCTTTTGAGTTGGGACGGGGCACACGTCAGGGGTGTCCCCTATCCCCACTCTTATTTGATATAGCTATAGAGCCATTAGCAGCAGCGATTAGAGCCTCTTCAGAGATAAAGGGTATAAGAATAGGTGGAGAACATCTAAAAATAGCGCTTTTCGCGGATGACACATTAATATTTATTTCAGATCCTAAAAATTCTATTCCGGCTATTCTACGGCTGGTAAACTCATTTGGGAGAGAGTCAGGGTATAAGATAAATTTATCTAAGTCTCAGTTGTTACCTTTAGGGAGTTTTGATTCAGCTGCCTTACAAGCTTTAAATGTTCCATTCGCTGTTACGACTACACATTTTAAATATTTGGGCATAAAAATAACGGCAGAGTTGAGTAAATTGTATGATTTAAACTATTCACAAGTAATTTCGGACATTTCTACTAAACTAGACTCATGGGCGGAAATGCCGCTTTCAATGATGGGACGAATGGCTGTGATACAGTCAATAGTATTTCCGAAACTTCTCTATCATATGCAAATGCTACCAATAGCTTTGAAAAATTCTGATGTTCTAAAAGTTGAAGCCATATTTTCAAAATTTCTGTGGCGCAAAAAAGACCCAGAATAGCTAAACTGAAATTAAAATCTTCAAAAGAAGAAGGAGGGTTAGGATTCCCAGATATTCAGGCATATATGGCTGCAATTTTATTCAGGTACATTAGTGACTGGTTATTGAACAAATCAATTTATACGGACAAAAATTTAGACGAAGCAATCTGTGCTCCATTCGCTCCAGCAGCCTTGGTACAGATTGACAAAACGGAAATCCCTTCGATTATAAAAAATCATATCATATTTAAAGACACTTTTGCAGTCTGGTTTAGTAACAATAAAAAATTACACAGAGATGTAAAAAGATCTTATTTTATTCCTTTATGGGGAAACCCGTCTTTTAAACCATCCATCGACAACCCGTGGTTTGACATCTGGAGGCGAAAGGGCTTGGACATGTCATACAAGGTCTTTGATCCGGGAGGAGGTGTTACTTCTTTTCAAACATTGATGGAAAACTATGCAATCCCTAATAATAATAGATTTATGTACTTTCAAGTTCGCCATTTTGTGCAAAACCATGGAATGCTAGGCCCATTACCTATGATAACTCCAGTTCTTTCACAAGTAAACACAATAGACTCTCTGCTAATTTACCTGATTACACATTCATATAAATTAAAATATCTATATAGACTCTTGATTATACATAGCTACACGAAAAACCCTCAATGGGACACGTTGTTTTATAAATGGAGAGATGATATTCCTTCGTTAAAAAATCTAGATGATATTACGCAGTTATGTACTATAACTAGGAAATCTCTAACTTCAATGTACTATCAGGAAGTATATTTTAGAACTGTTCACAGAGCCTATATTACTTCACATCGAAGAAAGTATATGGTTCCGGAAGAACAAGGACATTGTGTGAAATGTGGAGTTACTAAAGCTGACTATGCTCATTCTATGTGGGATTGCTACAAGCTTAAAAGGTTTTGGTATAAGGTGTTGCAGTATATTTCGAAAATGTTTAAAACTACGTTTATACATGATCCGGCGGCGCTTATGGGTTTAAATCTTAATTCCTGGCCTATGGATAAAGTTAAAAAAAGTTCTATTCCGCTCCTCATAACTATACTTACCGTGGCAAGAAAATGTATACTTTTGCATTGGACAAAGAAGTCAGCTCCACAGTTACTGAGTTTGAAACAAAAATTGCTCCGAATGGTATATTATGAGTGGAAATATGCTAGCCTAGATCCCCGAAATGGAATTAGATCTTTTTATGCTAAATGGCAGTTACTTATTGATACATTCGATGAAGACACTAAACAACACTTTAAAGACATAGCAGTATCGTCTAATGAATATATACCCTAAGGAGTGTTGCCTAATTGAAGTATAATACATTATAACTTATTAACCTCTAACCCCCTTTTCCTTTTCCTTTCTGGTTTAAAACTGTACTAAATGTGATAGATGCCCTTAGACACTGATACAATTTGTTGAAGTAATAAAAACAATATAAACCTCGGTCACCCCCCCCCCCCCCTTCCTTCTATCCCTTGTTTCCCAGTGCGTCTTTGTCATTGTTATTGTCGGGTTCATTTTCTGTTGACCTATAATATATATGTCAGTGCTAGTATCCTACGTTCTTGGAGTAGCATACTGAGTTATAAACACTTAAATCAGTCATCTACAAGATATAAAAGTCTCCTTTGGCCTTGATTATCTATATTACTAATGTCGGATACTGTCATTCACAATTTGTGTATTGTTAATTTTATAAAAGATTAGTGACAAGAAACACATTATCTTAATAGTTCTATTATTGACAAGACCAAAATGCTTCTTTAAATATTTTATTTTAGACGTACATTGTTCTGACATTTTTTCTTAAAATGACTATAAGCATGATGAATATGTTGCTCCTTCCATCATTGTAACACTGTACATTATGGCTGACAAATATTGTACACAGTTATTTCTTTCTTTGTGTGATTGTATATTTCTTTTGAAAAATTTAATAAAAAAGCATTTAAAAAAAAAAAAAGAAATAGGACTAATAGAAGAAGAAGAGGGGGGAAGAGCAAACATCGAAAGAGAGATAGGAAAAGACCTAAGAAACCCCCCAAAACCAACCCCCCCAATGGAAATAGACAACAGGTTAAAATTTTTAACATTAGCAAGCATAACCTCACCATGGATGAACAAGGTGTTTTACAAAAAGGATTAAAGTATGCACCGACAACAGCATTGAACAAATTCAACACTTTTGTTGATATTAATAAATTTATACGCAAAATTTGTTTACATTTTTTTTTTAAGACCAATAATTTAGAAGATAGAGACGAGGTTCAATCGAGTACACCCTTTAAACCTAAATCTATATTTTTTCCTTCCCATGTCAAAGGAAACTGGGTGGAGTCATTTAGTCAGTTAGTACAAGATGATATAAAAAAGATGAATATCAAAAACAAAAAATCTAACTTGACGGTAAATGAACAGAAGGCACTTAAAGATCTAAAGGGAAATAAGGATATTACCATTAAACCCGCCGACAAATGCGGGGGGGTAGTCGTAATGGATACAGTGTGGTATGAAAGTGAGGTCTTACGACAACTGGGAGATAAAGACACTTACCAGAAGCTTAGGTCTGACCCCACAAAGAAGATTATGGATAAACTAAAAATCATACTAGATTTATATCACCAAAATGGCACCCTGACAGAGAAGGAATCCAAATTTTTATGGATCCCAGAACCAGTTATCCCTGTTATTTATGTTTTACCTAAGGTACACAAGGATCCCTTGGTACCCCCAGGACGTCCAATCGTTGCGGGAATAGATTCAGTGACGTCCAATCTATCTGAATTCATTGACTATTACCTGCAACCATTGGTATTGGGTAATCAATCACATTTACGGGATACTAAGGATATCCTACAAAAAATACCAAATTTTGAATGGAAAGAAGGATATACACTTATAACAGCCGATGTGAAGTCGTTATATACGATTATCAATCACCAACAGGGAATTGATGCCATTAAAAGCACTTTATCCAACAGCACTTTAGAAACCAACCTCCAAGACTTTTTAATACAAGGTGTGACTTTCATTTTAGACAATAATTATTTTATGTTTAAAGGTGACTTTTATGCACAGCGGGTCGGGACAGCTATGGGCACCAGGTTCGCTTCGAGCTATGCTAATCTGTTCATGGGACAGTGGGAACGTGATTTTATATGGAATAATAATCCGTTCGGAGCGAGCCTGGTGTCCTGGACCCGATATATCGACGATGTCTTGTTTTTATGGAGAGGGGATAGATCACTTTTAGATGATTTTTGCTCTTATCTCAATACCAATGATTTTAACATCGAATTTACTTTTAATATTAGTGAGTCATGTGTTAACTTTTTAGATATAACTATTTATTCAGAAAACGGAGGTTTGAAAACAAAAACATATACCAAACCTACAGACTCACAGAGCTACATTCACGTGGGAAGTTGCCACCATAAAAATTGGCTGGACTGCATCCCACAAGGACAGTTCAAACGGATCAAAAGAAACTGTACGGAGGATCATATATACAAAGATCAAACTATAGTAATGGCTCAAAAATTTAAGGAAAGTGGATACAATCCAACAATCATTGAAAAAGAGAGAGAAAAAGTGGACAAAATTAAACGTGCTTCCCTACTCCAAGACAAAGGGCCTCAGGTCCAGTCAGATAATATTAAAAAGTACGCTTTTATTACCAATTACAGCCAACAACATAAACAATTAGAACATTCCATCAGAAAGAACTGGAATCTACTTAGAAAAGATCCCATTATAGGTATGGATCTACCTGAAAGACCATCCTTTGTATATAGGAAGGTTGCCAATTTGGGCAACCATCTAACCAAAAGCATGCACCCATCTAATGTGGAAAGACGACAAATTAGAACTAAGGGTTTCCACAGGTGTGGGAGTTGCTGTGCATGCATAAATATAAAAGGAGAGAGAAAAGTGGAAAAGGTCAGCATTAATGGCATGGAACATCAGATCAGGGAATTTATTACATGTAATACGAAGAATGTGGTATATGTCATTGGGTGTACGTGTAATTTGTTTTATATAGGTAGGACATCCCGGCCACTTAAAATTCGATTAAGTGAGCACATCAGGAATATCAAAAAGGGTGTAGAAACCCATTCTCTCCCTCAACATTTTAAAACACACCATAACAGCTCCCCTAATGATATCAAAATATTCCTGGGAATCAAATATGTGGAGTGACACTGTCGTCGTAGAGACACAGATGTCCAACTAGCCAAAATAGAGATGCAAACTATTTATAATTTTAACACCCTGAAGCCCAATGGCATGAACGCAGACTTCGAGCTGAAATGGTTTTTATAAAGGTTTTAATACGGATTTTATATTGTGTATTTATTTTATCTTCTTTTGTCCAAGGTAAATCATACATGCCCATAGTATGTATTGGCGGAAGTAGAATATAAATGAATGGCACCGTCCGCCAATCATGTGAGAGTGGCAGTGATCACATGATCGGGGTAAGAGGAAGCCTAGAACAGCGGAGGATGAGGACGTCATTCAAAGCGTCATCACGCAATGACGCGGACGCCACTACGCACGTCAGCGCGTTGCCGCGAACCCGGAAGTGCCGGGATTTCGCGTAGCATCGCGATACCAGGAGGGTATATAAAAAGATTAAAGACTGCACACTAATATAAGCCTTGAAAAAGGACTCAGATCGAGTCTGAAACGCGTCGGCGGGCAGGGACATTGGACTGGACTCGAGGACCGTTATCCCTAAGCAGCGCATGATCCTGATTGTGCCCGGGCGATCGTGGTATCATTTTGCATGCTCACTTTGAACTATATTAACTTATGGTTCACTGGCCATCTGGTAACTACCTCTAAGTTCCTTATCTGATGCACTTGCCACTTTATACTTTGGATTTCTACTGTGTGCAAATTGTCCATTCATTGATGTCTATGTATGTGTGATGTATTTTTATGTAATAGATTAAAACGTTATACACTATGTCATTCATATGCTCTTTTTTCATGTACAAATGAATACGAGTTGAGCAGAAACAACACATGACATATGCAAGGGTATATGGAAAAAGGAACATATCCATAGAAGGAAAGTATTAGTTTATTTATCCTATGCTGGTGGTGGTTGAACCTACCTTCCCTCTACGGCGTTTTTTAGCCGTCTGCGCATGCGTGGGCAACGCTATGCGCATGTGCCACGCATGGTCTCCGTACTTGTTCTCACTAATACCGTACAGAAATGTGCACCGCAATCACTCGGGAAATATGGGCGTATTATGGGCGTCATTCGGAACTACACAGGGGCGTAGTTTCAAAGTGGGCTAATCTGGGCGTAAACATGGGCGTACATGAGGGAGTGCACTCATTCTGGTAGGTGTGCATTCGGACAGTACACTGAATGCACAAGAACCAAAAGGCTAGAAATATGCGGTGTCCATAAGCAAGTATTTCTTTGCGGACACCACTCGGTCATGCGCTAGGCAATCGGAACGCCTAATCACTACGGGCGCACCTCAACCAATGTCAGCTGAACACAATACAATCCACTCCTTTACTCATTACTCATTAATTACACGCTTCTCATTGCTTCAATTGGAACCATTGCAGCTTAAATGGACCATTACTAAACACACACATATATACTGCAGTTTGGACACACATTTACACTGCAACCAATGGACAGAACTTACTATCACTAATATAAATATACATGTCACTTCTACATTTAACAATTAAACCACACATTTGGGGATCAAATTATAAATGTATTACAATAACTTCAAAAATAAAATGGAAAGCATGTTATTTGACACATGCAACAAATTAAAAGGTACCATGGCAGGAATGTACAAAAATAAAAAATAAAAAAATAAATGTATTTGTGACATACATAGCCACAGCAGAATCATTAGGAACACATCAGGTGGCTTCACAACAAAAGTATAGCACCAACACTTCAAGTACAGCAGACAGTAATGGTAGCCGAAAGAGGGCAACAGGGGAACCAAACAAGACATTCGAACCGAGGGCAAATGTGGGTACCCTCTGCACGGGATTGGACACAGGAAGCTGACACACACAGCTAAATTAAAGATTTGGGAAGACATAAGGGTGGAGATTAATGTGGACACAAGTTCATTTGCGGGCACGTTTGGCCCTGGTAGGCTCCTTGCCACGTGCAGCAGCTCTTCGGCCACGGCCACGTTGGGATGGTGGCCCAGGTGGAGCAGATGCTGGTGAGGGGGGGGATGGTGTTCCCCCTCTGCCAGCAGGGAGTGCTGCTGGTGGAAATGCACCAGAAACGGATGACAATAGGGCCCTATTGCTGGAAACTAGCTCCACCATAAGCTCATTATGGTGGAGGAGGAGGTCATTTTGCCGCAGGGCTTGTTCTGCCAGCACCTGCAGGCTTGCAGCTATTGAGTGCTGGGTGCCGGCCATGGCCTGCTGGGCCTCAGCAATAGCCTGCAGGCTCCCAGCTATTGTCTGCCGGGTGCTGACCAAACCCTGCATGACCTCCTCGGTCCTACGCATCCTCTCTGATGCTAAGTCTCCCTGCTGGTGAATCTGCCCAAGCACCTGCACCCACCTGTCGTAATCCGGTTCGGCCAGTGGCTGCTGCTGCTGCACATGCTTGCCACTGGTGGCAGGTGGCACAGACTCCTCCACCTCCTCAAGAGATTCTTGACCAAGCGGTGGGGATGCTGGTGAAAGACAAAATTACAATTACAACACATTCCAAGCAAATTAGTACCAACTACTTATGCCATGGCAAATAATTACCTTCAACAAAAGCAGCAAAGACTTCCGCTGGGGCCTCGCTATCCATGGTGCTCACCCCTCGGACCTCCTCTACTGTAATGCAGCCCTCTGCAATCTCCTCCAGGGTGGTGAGCTTCAAGGGGCCTGGCATGGGGCCAGCCCCAGAGGTGTGGCTGTGTTCCCACCGTTTGGTCAGTTTCTTCTTGAGGTTGGTTTTGAAGTCGTGCCACCTGCAATCAAAGTTTACATATTACTACATGTCACTCCTGATGTTTGCTGTAGCAACCATTGCAATCTGCAACAGATTACAACATGTGCTTCATTACACAAAACTTACATTCTATTAACATATAAAACCAACCCTTAGAAGATACATTCACACTCACCCTACAATAACTATCGATTAAATGACATGGCAATCATGTCTGTGGCTCCAAGCAACGTGACCGACCATTTACCAACTCCATCTAACATCTAATTTAAACATTACTGGTCTTGTACTGCTCAAATGTAACACACATGAACTTGCCTCTTCTTAATGTGCTCCGCCTCACGAACTTGTGGAGCTACCGCATTAATCTCCGCAGTTATGTCCTCCCAAATCTTCCATCTCCTTGTGTGTGTCAACCTGTCCTGTGGACACTCGATCCAATCCCGTGCGCGGGGTACCAGTATGGCAAGCTCCTGCACTTCGAATGCCATGTTCCTGCTGCTTGGTTCCTCTGTTGGCCTCTTCCGGCCACGCCCACGGCCACCTGTCGCTGTACTTGAAGTGCTGACCAGGCTACTCTGTTGGGAAGCCACCTGTTGTGTTCCCAATGATTCTGCTGAGGCAGAAGATGGGCCAGCTGCAGATTGGGCTGATGTGGATGGCCCAGCTGCCTGCTCTTCTCCCACTGGCTGGTCTGTGGTGAGGGGCACATAGGAGGTGCTGGAGTCCAGGCGTTCAAAGAGTTCCTGACACTTCTGGTCTCCCTCAGATTGAGATCCAGCCATGTTTGCAACAACTTTTTGCCTTTCTAGCACACCTTTATATACTATTTCTGTAATTGGCGTACATCAGCGACACCCTGCGTTCCGTGCGGCAGCGTTCCGTACGGCAGCATAGACCGTGCGGCGCATAGGCCACGCCCATACCAGCGGGAAAAAAAAGTACAAAACCAGGCATACTTGCTAAATCTGATTTAGTAGTTAATGGCAGATTTGAACACCAATTAACACCTCAAACTGTGGCCAGACATGAAATGTATATGTGAATGTACATTTGTACTGTGCACTTGTTTGGTATGTACAACAAATGACACTAACCCATTCCATATGGTAATCCAGTCCACCACTCAGGCAATAGTAATCAGTGCTTGCATCCAAATCACATGTGAAAGGTCTCCAAATACTGGCTTGATGCTAGGTACATTTCATTCCACATCTCTAGTGTGGGCCGGTAGAAGGTAAGTGTTCACATGGCACCATGGCCTAATATTGGGAAAAGGTCTTGCACTATTTGCTATGTTTCTGGTGTATAGCTTTCACTATAATAAAGCTGTCTAGTTTAGTACCTTGTAGAGTTAGGTGTAACTGGCTGGTGATGCACACTATTTCACCTGTTGTTTTCACCCATGTTTGGTGAATATAATATATTAGATATAATGGATTGCAAACTTCTTTCACCCTGTCTGTTTTGGAGATACTAAGTAATGGCATGGTCAGCTCAGCTATGCAAAGCTACAGCAAGTGTTGTTTTGCGATGCAATGGTTTAGCCGTCTGTTGTGGCGCATACACGCTGTTAATGACAAAATGAACAATAAAGTTAATACCAAATATCACTCTGAACAACCAATTACAGGACATGATTGCTTTAATTGTGCCATTGCTAAGATGGCGGCCTATGGGAGAGCAGCCCCATTCTCGCCCACGGAGCTCAGGGCACTGGTCTCCGTTATGGAGACCAGGCTGGGGCGTGCGGCCCCATTTATAACGAATAGGCAGAAGCGCCATGCCTATGCCGCGGCCCGCAGGCGCTCAGCTGGAGCGGCGGTGGTCTGACCTGAGGCGTCGGCAGCCGGATTTGCTCCAGCAAATCAGGGCCAGCATTGCACGATGTGAGTGTTTACACATTTAATGGCCAATTGTACATTATTGCTTCCATGACCTTTTTTTAGCCAATAAGGTTACCTGGCTGATCACGAGTTAAACATGGCATACACTATATGTGTGGTACTTCCTGTTTGACATGCTGTAATGTGGGTCTAATATGTCATTGTTTTTGGTGAATGATGAATGAACAAATCATGTGCCTTATTTAACACTCTGCATTTTGATTTTTCTTACAGCACGTGAACGTGCAAGACAGGCCCGTGAGCAGGGCCAGGAGGAGCAGGGCCAGGAGGAGCAGGGCCAGAAGAAGCAGGCCCAGGAGGAGCTGGCCGAGGAGGTGGTGGCCGAGGAGGAGCTGGCCGAGGAGGTGGTGGCCGAGGAGGTGGTGGCCGAGGAGGAGGCCTGCGAGGTGGTGGAGCTTGAAGAAAGTGGTAGGTAAACATAAGGCATCATTAATAATTGGTGGTACTACTATTTGTTATGTACCACTGCTGAATCTAGTGTGTTTTACTCTATTATTAATTAATAAACAAAAGTGGGTTACAACAGACACACTTAGGGGTTATAGGCCCAAGCTGCAAACGTGGAATCTGGAGGCTCCTGTAGGTGATGAGTTTTTATTTATGGAGGGTCTTTCTATACAAGCACAAATAAAACATCAATGGAGTATGGTCAGGCCTGATTTATAATGGAGTCACAAGTGGGCAGTTCCCCTGGGCCCCCCTCTAGCCAGTTGGCCCGTGTTGTTGCCATGTATTTTTGAAAGCTATTATGTAGGATGGATTGACCTTAGAAATTGTTTGGTGTATGGAAGCGGATTAGTGCAGCAGTTTCACCTATCTGGCAATGTGACAATGATTCAGGAAGTAAGGGGTAGAGGGACTAGGCTAGCCTTTTAATGTGGTATCTATATATCTATCTATCTATCTATCTATCTATCCATCTATGTATCCATCTATGTATCCATCTATGTATCTATATATCATGCAGTTTAGCTATTAAGCAGTGACATGCAGGTATATATGTATGGCAAAATGTGGCATGTTGTAGTGCAGGGGTGGGGAACCTCCGGCCCGCGGGCCGGATACGGCCCCCGCACCCAGTATGTCCGGCCCGCCCATGTTACAGCAAAGTAAAGCCACCCAGCCGCCCGCCCGCCTATATCACATACCAGCCGCCCGCCCGCCCGTCTATATTACAGTAAAGTACAGCCGCCCGCCCGCCTATATCACATACGCGCACGGACGGCTTCTGCTGCTGCCGCCGGGGAGACGTGAGGAGGATGCGCCCGCCAATCACAGTGGCTGTGGAAGTGATGCGCCGGCAGTGATTGGCGGGCGTGATGCGGGCGGTAGGGAGGGGGACTCGCGAGGCTTGGGATGCGCCCGCCATGCACTGCATGGGCTGGAGCATCGGAGTTCAAAAAAGTCTGTCAGAAGATACGGTCCAGTGGCCGCAGCAGCAGCAGCCATCACGCTGTGCTGTGTAAATCAGTATAAACTTGAAAAGGTAAATGCCGCTCCTCTCACCCTCCCTTCCCCAGTGACTGACAGATCCAGGGGTTGTCATTTACCCCTGGATTCACCCTCAAACAGGTTTATGTGATTATGTCTGATTATCATAATCAGACATAATCACATTAACCTGTTTGGGGGTGACACCCCCCCCCCTTCCTCCACACTGTCACATAAATGACAACCCCTGGATCTGTAAGTCATCCATATCACCCTCACAATGCTGGACATTAATTAGCCAGCCCTGGTGTCTCTGCCCACATGTATATGTCGCTGCCCATGTGTATAATGCCCACATGTATATGTCGCTGCCTGTGTGTATAATGCCCACATGTATATGTCGCTGCCCGTGTGTATAATGCCCACATTTATATACCGCTGCCCGTGTGTATAATGCCCACATGTATATGTCGCTGCCCGTGTGTATAATGCCCACATTTATGTACCGCTGCCCGTGTGTATAATGCCCACGTGTATATGCCGCTGTCCTGTGTATAATGCCCACATGTATATGTCGCTGCCCGTGTGTATAATGCCCACATTTATATACCGCTGCCCGTGTGTATAATGCCCACATGTATATGTCGCTGCCTGTGTGTATAATGCCCACATGTATATGTCGCTGCCCATGTGTATAATGCCCACATTTATATACCGCTGCCCGTGTGTATAATGCCCACATGTATATGTCACTGCCCGTGTGTATAATGCCCACATTTATGTACTGCTGCCCGTGTGTATAATGCCCACGTGTATATGCCGCTGTCCTCTGTATAATGCCCACATGTATATGTCGCTGCCCGTGTGTATAATGCCCACATTTATATACCGCTGCCCGTGTGTATAATGCCCACATTTATGTACCGCTGCCCGTGTGTATAATGCCCACATGTATATGCCGCTGTCCTGTGTATAATGCCCACATGTATATGTCGCTGCCCATGTGTATAATGCCCACATTTATATACCGCTGCCCGTGTGTATAATGCCCACATTTATATACCGCTGCCCGTGTGTATAATGCCCACATTTATATACCGCTGCCCATGTGTATAATGCCCACATTTATATACCGCTGCCCGTGTGTATAATGCCCACATTTATATACCGCTGTCCTGTGTATAATGCCCACATGTATATGTCGCTGCCTGTGTGTATAATGCCCACGTGTATATGCTGCTGCCCGTGTATAATGCCCACATTTATATACCACTGCCCGTGTGTATAATGCCCACATTTATATGTCGCTGCCCATGTGTATAATGCCCACATGTATATGTCGCTGCCCATGTGTATAATGCCAACGTGTATATACCGCTTTCCTGATCCTCTCTCCCCACTGTTCCTCTCCTATGTAGTGCGCAGGAGAATTTGGGGGAGGGACTGCTGCTGAGAGAATAAGCAGAGAGGGAGACAACGGTGACCCATCCAGTGGGAGGAGAGTCGGAGCGCAGAGAAGGGGAGATTCCGCACTGCTGCTGACATTCACTGCCCTGTGTGGCAGACAAGGCTGAAAGAAAATAGGTAAATTAATGATGTGGGGGCTAATCTGCTGTTATGGGGGAGACTTATTGGTGTGCAGAGGGACATTTCAATGTGTGGAAGATAATGTTAATGTACAGAGGGCTTGTTGGTGTGCAGGGCTATATTGTTTTATAAGAGAAGTATGTTTTTTGGGCAGGAATAGTGAGTATTAATGTGTGGCGTAGTATGAATTTGGCTCATACTATGTTGTATAATGTGAATTTGCTCATACTGTGTGGCAAAACGTGAATTTGGCTCATACTATGTGGTGTAATGTGAATTTGGCTCATACTTTGTGGTATAATGTGAATTTGGCTCATACTGTGTGGTGGAACGTGAATTTGGCTCATACTGTCTGGCGTGATGTGAGTGCCGGCTCATACTCAGTACCAGCCTCTTATTATATTATCCCTCTATTTTGTAGCAACATAAATGGCGACTACAAAGAAAAGAAAAGTAGATGCAGAGTGTCAATGTTTCCAAAAGCAATGGACAAATGAATATTTTTTTGTTGAAGTCAAAGGCAAACCGGTGTGCCTAGTTTGTGGCGATGCATTGGCAGTAATGAAAAAAGCCAATCTGGAGCGTCATTACAGCTCAAAACATGCTAACCTCAATAAACTGAGTGGCCAAATGCGTCTGGATAAAATCAATTCTCTTCAGCAGAGTTTGGAAGCACAACAAGCCACTTTCACTAGGCCTCGTTGTGACAGAGATAACGTCATTCAGACAAGTTATGTAGTGAGCGAGCTAATCGCAAAGAGGCTGAAGCCTCATTTAGAGGGAGATTTTGTGAAAGAGTGCATGGTGGCTGCTGCAGAGTTGTTAGCACCAGACAAAGTAAAATTGTTTCAGACTGTTAGTTTGTCTCGAAGAACCGTCTCCGATCGTATTACTGATTTAGCCCAAGATATTGAAAAAACACTGAAACATTCTGCAAAAGATTTCCAATTTTTCTCTCTGGCTTGTGACGAAACAACAGACATAACGAATACTGCCCAACTAGCCATTTTTGTTCGTGGCATCAATGCAGAGTTTGACACGCGAGAGGAACTGCTGTCACTGGAAGCCATGCATGGCACTACAAGAGGTGAGGACTTATTTGAGAGACTTGTTTTATCAATGAAAAAACTTGAGCTAAAATTTGAAAAGTTAAGTGGCCTGACTACAGATGGAGCTCCAGCCATGGTTGGCTCACAAAAAGGGTTAATTGCATTTGTCAAGAAAGAATTAATTCATCTCAGTCTTGATCCAAGCGATTTAATTATATGCCATTGCATCATACACCAAGAAAGTCTCTGCGCACAGTCCCTACGGATCAGCAGTGTGATGTCAACAGTAGTATCATGCATACATTTTATCAAAAGCAGAGGGCTTAACAGCCGCCAGTTTAAGGAGTTACTGAATGATCTCAACTCGGAGTATGGTGATCTTGTTTATTACTGTGAAGTGCGTTGGCTGAGTCGCGGAACCATGCTTATGAGGTTTTATGAACTGCGGGATGAAGTCAAGCAGTTCATGGAGATGAAGGGAAAACCTGTCAGTGAACTTGATGATAGAAAATGGCTGTGTGATCTAGCGTTCATGGTGGACATAACCAAATACCTTTCTGAGTTGAATGTCAAGCTGCAGGGCCCCAACCAGCTTCTCAGCTCCTTGCTTTCAAACGTGAAATCATTTGAAGCTAAATTAAGGCTGTGGAAAGACCAACTCGAAAGGAATGACACAGGGCATTTCCCAACTCTGGAAGGAACAAGTGCCTTGTTCGACACTTGAATATGCTGGAGAATGTGAAAATCTAATTAATGCATTTAATGAAAGATTCATGGATAACCTACAACACGAAATCATTCAGCTACAAAGCGATGATGAGCTGAAAGCTAGGTACAACAACTTCCCACTGCTTGAGTTCTATAAACGTTACATAACCAATGAAGAATTTCCCACTTTGAGGAGACATGCATTGAAATATGCATCTCTGTTTGGAACAACTTACTGCTGTGAGCAGTTCTTTTCGAAACTTACTATTGCAAAGAGTCGACTGCGCACCAGACTGACCGACGCAAACCTGGAAAATCAATTGCGAGTAGCAACATCATCAGTACCAGCTAACATCAAAAGCCTGACGAAAGAGAAGCAGTTCCAACCATCGCATTAAGGGTGAGTTATTTAAAACATATTTGCAAAATAATACAGCAATACAGGAATTTATAAGTTGATAATTTTTATATGGCCCCCGAAGGGTTTTCAAATTTTCCAAATGGCCCTTGGTAGAAAAAAGGTTCCCCACCCCTGTTGTAGTGGATGTAGCTTTCTAGTAGATTGGTGAGTGTTTTGGCAGGAGAAGTGTGAGTGAGGCTCAAGTGTTGTTGTGATTTTGATACATACATTGGCAATTTTATCACTCACATATTCTGTAGTGTAACCCACTGTGTGTGTGTGTGGCACCATCTTTTTTTTCCCATTAGAAACAGTATTGCCTATGTAATTGTTTGTATGTATGATTTATCATGCTGTAGGTACTTAGGATTGACTGTACAAGGTCTACCTGAATAGCATAATTAATGTTGAACCCCCTTTAACATGCCCACAGATGACCAAAGGGAACAAGGCGAGGGTGTGAGAGGGGCCCTCCTCAGGCTAGTCCAGAGGTGCAGGACCTGTGCGACCTCCTGCTGTAAAGCATTTTTGTTGTTGTTTATGTTGTATGTTAATAAATTTTTGTGATAAAAGTTAGAAGTAGTCTGTGTGTTATTGTATTATTTTACAGTATAAGTATAAATATAAGTATATAAGTATAAATAGTGCTGCTTATTTATGTAAGGTGCAAAAGGTATATACAGTATATAGATGGGTTTATTGCATAGAAGTGGTTGAAAGTGAAGGGTAATGTAAAGATGTACATAGTGTGTTGATATGTATGTGTGTGTTTGCATGTGAAGAATAATTGATGATGTCATATGCATACATAACACATGGGCGTAAAGGGGCAAGAAAGAATGTTGTGAACTTAGCATGATGTAAGGGTTAATCTAAAGTGGTAGTAAAGTGTTTAATTATCAATTAGATAAAAAATAGATGACCATTAAAAACAATCCCTTTTTAATGAGGTTGCCTAATTGCATAAGTGGGTCATGTTACAGATTTGGGTGTTCTGATAATAGTGGTGATTTGTGCGTAAATACACTGCATCGGTACGTACGGGCAGGTTCCCGTCCGTTCTGACGCGGTAAGACCGTGCATACGCTGTAAGACCGTGCAGAATCTGTGTGTGTCCACCGCACACGCAAAGGTTTGGATGTCATCCGTAAACACGCCCTCTTCTTAAAGAGTGAGTCCGTCCGAATGCGGAGGCTCGGTGGGCGTTTCCTCGGACGATGTCCGCACAGCGTGGCGTGCGGCCCGCTCTAAAAGATTTCGGGAAAGTACGCACCGACCAGAATAAGGGCCTATGAGACATTTTATAGCCTTTGTGAAAGACAGCGTGCGGCTGGTCACTCAGGGACGCCCCGTGGGTGTTACCTCCGTTCCGTCACTGATAGCCACCCCTCGCGCCGGGCGCTGTAACAGTGTAGATGAAATTGAATTAAACCTACAACGGTGATAAGTGCAAAAAACAAGAACAACAATGTGCAAAATCATGGTGACAACAATTATCTACGTGGTAGAAGAATTAAAAATTTAAATTAAACAAAACAAAGGACTAGAAAAAAAACCACAATGATGTATATATATATATATGTCTAGGGGGATATCCATAAGTTAACCACCTGAACTGAGTCACATCATGTCCGTCAAGGGACAGGATGAACCCATCATGTGTGGCATGAATTGGGCAATATATAAAACGCCTCTTGTGAAAAAAGGTACTGAATCGACATTGTGGGCTTAGCCTTCAACCGTGTCGGTATCTGTGTCGGCACCACTAAGGAAAATACTTTATGGGATAAATTTGACGAACTCTTATGGTATTCCCCGTGATAATAATTAACAGGGAAATTATTATACTGGACCAAAAGTTACAATTTTATTATAAGAATATATTCCAGGTGAACTTTTCGTTCAGTCCTTTTGGTGTGAATGTGTTCAGAGTATGAATCCATTTGGACTCACACTGTGCCAGTCTTTTTAAGCGGTCACCCCCTCTCGGTAATGGGGGGACATGATCGATGATTTTGCATCTTAAAGATGCCAAAGAATGTCCAAAGTTCTTAAAGTGCTTAGCAACCGGCTGTTCCATGCCCTTTGGTTGTTTGCCCTCTACTGTTGCTCGGATAGATGATCTGTGTAATGCCATGCATGTTCTTAGGTCCCAACATGTCTGGCCTACGTACATTAAACCACATGGGCATATAATAATATATATGATATGCGTGGTGGTACATGTAAGTGTGTATCTTATCTTATGCTGATATCCAGTGTGTGGATTTTTTACATACGTGCCAGGTTCCACATAGCTACACGTAGTGCATGAAGGGCATCGAACACATCCGCGGATCTTGGTCGGTAGGAAAGAGTCCTTAGGTATAGGACATAAGTTGTTTTTTACCAGCATGTCTTTAATGCTACGACCGCGCTTGTAAGAAGGCATTAGTTGTTTGTGTTGCAGAGCAGGTGTCACGAGCCTGACTTGATTCACATTTATTTCCTGATGCTGGTCTGGTTCCTAGCTTCTGCTGTTGCAGCTGCTTTCCATTCCTCAGTGATTAACTCCAATGAAGCTTCCTGAGTTCTGCACTAGTCACATGTTCCAGGTACTCAAGGTATAATTCTTAGTTCTGGCTGCTGCTGCTGCTGCAGCTGCAGACAATTAGCAATCACCTGGAGGAATATAAGCCAGCTTCCCAGAGTCCTCCTTGCCTTGAACAACTGTTCATTCTGCTTCCTGAGTGGTTACCCCAGAGACAGAGAGTTCCAAGGCTCCTGGTTATCCAGTCTCCAGTGATCCCATCTCAAAGTGTCCTGCTGCTACTGCTGCTACTTACCTGGTTCCGGTTATCGCCAGAGACTCCTGCTAATTCCATCCTGCGGTTGAGTGAGCAAGCTATTCCCTGCTGAGGATACCACTGGCACTGGCTAGCAATCTCCACTAGCTCTCAGGCTAGTCCCCTTGGCTCCCAGGCCAAACTACCTTCAAACCTATCAGTGACTTTCTTCCATCTCAGTCCTGATCTGCCGACAGGCACTGTCTACCTCACAGTCGACACTCAGCTTCTGCCGTCTATCCCTGACTAACAACATCTGCGTCATCCCTGACGTCCATCAGTTGCTGCATCTGAGTATTGTCACGTTATCATCTATTGTCGACATTGTGTCAACTGTTTCCCAAAGGGCCTCCAGAGACTCTGTGCTTCCGTCATCTCCTGGTGACTAACAACATCCGTGTCATCTCCGACGTCCACCAGTTGCCGCATTCAAGCATTGTCACACCTACATCTGTTGTCGACATCCTGTGTCAACTGTTTTCCCAAGTGTCTTCAGAGGTTCTGTCACTCTCTCCAGGTTATCTACATCATGTACTGAAGACTCCCAGGTCATCACCACCGGCTCCCAGGCCATCCCGCAGCTCCCAGGCTGCCAACTGTCATCACCGGCTCCCAGGCCGCCTCGCAGCTCCCAGGCTGCCAACTACAACTCCGGCTCCCAGGCCGTCCCACAGCTCCCAGGCTGTCTACTATCTTCCCCGGCTCTCAGGCCGTCTCCAAAGACATTTCCTCATTTCTCCAGTGTCCTCACTCCCAGCCCGCATCCAGAGGACCAGGACAGGGGGCCGCGACCTGCTTGCCAGACGCAGCCAAGCCCATAGTTCCTTGCAGGACTCCCTGGTGAACACCGCTGGCAAGTTAGACTCCGCGCCCCTGCTTCTGGTCTCCGCCAACCCTCTGGTTTGCTCTGCTCGGGTTCCCAGTGTATGTCATATTTAAAGTCTCTTGCTCAAATCTGCTCCCAGAGTTTCTCCTGTGTCAGCGAAGCTCCCAAGACTCCAGGCTTCCCAGTCTCATCTGATAATCCATCCTGTTGCTATACCTGTGCCTCCAGTCGCCTCCCATCTGACTGTCGACATCCTACGTTGACAACTCCCGCAGCTTCCAGACTGTTCACTGTCAGTTGCCAACACTGAGTTACTGTGCCCTGCTTTCCCTGTGTTGGTCACATACCAAACCTTCTATATCCTGCTACCCAGCGCCCTCCACTGGCCCACCACGGTCACAGCTGAGAACACAAGAACCCTCGGTGCTGACAGATTGTTCAAGGCCGATGTACTTGGCTCACGACCCAAGTGTGGGACCAGCGGTGCTTCCAGGTGTCTCCGGCCGTATGAAGATCCAAGAAGCCACTCAGCAAGGGATAATGAAGAGTCTCCAGGGAGTATCCACCCGATTGGATACTATACAGCAGTCGTTGACACCTCTTGCGTCGACTGCCAAAAAATTTTTTGCGTCACCTGTTGCCACTTCTAGTTTGGATGATCTCCAGCAATTTCTGGGTACTTCTAGTCCATGTTCCAATTCTACACCGGTTGTTCCAGTATCCTGTCCCCGGTCCCCTATGGATTGTCCGAGGATTTCCCAGTTCCCTTGTCAAAGGGATTCTGAGCCTCTGAGTGTTCTTCATAGATTGTTGGAACATCTACAAAGTCTTCTATCTACTATAATTCTGCTAATACCAGAGATTCTTCAGAGTACACAAGTTACCCCAAGAAGTTCCGTGCGAACCTCTGCAAAGAAACAATCTCCTGTTACAAACTATCTTAGAAATAATCTATTCTCTTCCATGCAGTGTGAAGACAAAGTCAGGAGGTTCTCGCATCCCAAATGCTCGGAAGCTGAACATCAGCGTCGCAGACAGCTCCACCTATGCTTCTATTGTGGTAGTGCTAGTCACCTTATTAGAGACTGTAACCTCTGTACATCCAGGAGGGGTGACAAGCCCCAATACCGCACTGCTCTTTTGCATAATACTTCTGAAACATCTGCTCCCGCCATCTCTGCCTCAGTCACGCATATTCCTAGTTCCAAGTCTGAGAACCATAAGAGGATGTACAAGTCTTGCGTCACTCAAAGGGTCTCCGATTCCTTAGTCCTAAATAAAACATCTGTGTCCGTAGCCTCGGATGAGGTAACTGATCCTGTAGCTTGTGTTAGGACATCTGTAGCTACAGTCCAAGGAAGTGTTTTGAAAATATCAGCCTCCAGCGAGGCATCTGATGCTTTGACCCCAGAAGAGGTTTCTGTTTCTCCAGTTCCAGAAATGGCACCCAAGCCATTTACTCCAGGTCAGCCTTCTTCCTGTGCCATTACGTCTACACCCTGTGTAGTCCAGGTCCAAGACGGACCATCTGTATACCCGGATTCTGTCCGCTCCGGTTCAAGCCCAGACTCCGCCTGTCCCAGTGTCGAACTTCAATCTGATCCTCTTAGTAATGGTCTTCCCATTATGAATCCAAAAGGAGGTTCAAATTCTTCAATGGACCGTCTACTCCCAACAGATGAGGTTGTTACCATAATCCCAGAGACTTCTTCCATCGTCCCAAGTACTGAAGATATTGCTGTAAGTAGTTCACCATTGTACTTTGAGGGTGATTTTGCCCAATTTCGCTGTATTCTCCAAAAAATCCTCGCACAGATGGATTCTGATCCATCAGTAGTCATAACTCCTGCTAACGCAGTTAGACTTTTACTACTCTCCTTCAAAGGTAAAGCCTTGGAATGGGCTAACCCCCTCATCGAATCTAAGGATCCCATAATTGATGACCTCCCGGCATTTCTAAAAGCAGTTCAAAGAGAATTCCCTCCAAAACCAGCTCCTTTGGGACCTTTGAAAGGTTCCACCAGGGTCACCAAGAGCTTATCCACTACTGCACCATCACTTTCCGAACAAGATCAAGTTATATTGAATCAAGACATTTCTCAATTAAAAAATTGGAATTCCTCCACGGTATATCAGCAGTCTCAAATTTCTGGAGTATCCAAACTTGAACAAGACCAGACACTACAAGATCCATATATTAACAGTCTTCATATCTCCAGAAATAAAGATGTTTCTATACCCCATTCTCCTGACTTAAGGTTGGGTGTAGTTTCACTCTGTTCTTCGGCAGGTTCTTTTAGGAATTCTAGCCCCATGGATGTACCAGCAAACATCACTTCGGTCCCTAAAGAGAAGAATACTGATCATTCAGAGTCTGCAATCTGTATTGGTTTTTCTACTTTACATTATTCACATGACTCTCTAACTGATATCTCCAAGAGAAAGGATCATATATGTCCACTAGAATTGGACTCTGATTCCGATTATGACCCAGTTTATGATGAAACTCCCTATCCAGGAGGTTTTATTCTTCCGACCATGTTTTTCTCCAGGACGATATTCCAATAAATTCAGTTTTTTTGATGATGGATGGTCCACCTGTTCCGAAGATGAAAACCATGTTTTGCCTCAGGAAAAAATTAAATTGAATTCTACAAGTTGCTATCCAAAAGCCCCTGGCTATCTTACTAGATGCAACTTAAGCGATAGTGGAGTCCTAGCCTCAAGGGCCCGATCCTCTCGTCCCTGCCGAGTTCATTGTGGTGTCCAGAGTCCACCCTAAAAAGGGGGGGTACTGTCACGAACCTGACTTGATTCACATTTATTTCCTGATGCTGGTCTGGTTCCTAGCTGCTGCTGTTGCAGCTGCTTTCCATTCCTCAGTGATTAACTCCAATGAAGCTTCCTGAGTTCTGCACTAGTCACATGTTCCAGGTACTCAAGGTATAATTCTTAGTTCTGGCTGCTGCTGCTGCTGCAGCTGCAGACAATAAGCAATCACCTGGAGGAATATAAGCCAGCTTCCCAGAGTCCTCCTTGCCTTGAACAACTGTTCATTCTGATTCCTGAGTGGTTACCCCAGAGACAGAGAGTGCCAAGGCTCCTGGTTATCCAGTCTCCAGTGATCCCATCTCCAAGTGTCCTGCTGCTACTGCTGCTACTTACCTGGTTCCGGTCATCGCCAGAGACTCCTGCTAATTCCATCCTGCGGTTGAGTGAGCAAGCTATTCCCTGCTGAGGATACCACTGGCACTGGCTAGCAATCTCCACTAGCTCTCAGGCTAGACCCCTTGGCTCCCAGGCCAAACTACAGATGGGTCAGGTCCCATCTTGGCAGGGGATGGCGCTGGCGTCGCCAGCCGCCATCCCCCGCCAGCGCCATGGCGATGGTGAGAAGGGGACGCGCGCGCACGAGAGGCGCGCGCGTCCCCTTCCGACGGCGCTTCCATCCGTTCCCCCGGGTCCCCGCCGGCTTGCCGGCGGTAACCCGGGGTCCCCGCCGCCTGCCCGCACCCCCCCCTAACCCCCCCTAACCCTGTCCGTCTCCCTGAGGCGGAGACGGACAGGGTTTCCATCGCACTGGCGACGGAGACTGAGACGCGCGTGCGACGCACACGCGTTTCAGTGTATTCGCTGGCGTGGCTGCTGGCGGGTCGCCAGCGCGGACGTTCTGGCGACCCGCCAGCAAGGATGGGACCTGACCCATCTGTACCTTCAAACCTATCAGTGACTTTCTTCCATCTCAGTCCTGATCTGCCGACAGGCACTGTCTACCTCACAGTCGACACTCAGCTTCTGCCGTCTATCCCTGACTAACAACATCTGCGTCATCCCTGACGTACATCAGTTGCTGCACCTGAGTATTGTCACGTTATCATCTATTGTCGACATTGTGTCAACTGTTTCCCAAAGGGCCTCCAGAGACTCTGTGCTTCCGTCATCTCCTGGTGACTAACAACATCCGTGTCATCTCCGACGTCCACCAGTTGCCGCATTCAAGCATTGTCACACCTACATCTGTTGTTGACATCCTGTGTCAACTGTTTTCCCAAATGTCTCCAGAGGTTCTGTCACTCTCTCCAGGTTATCTACATCATGTACTGACGACTCCCAGGTCATCACCACCGGCTCCCAGGCCATCCCGCAGCTCCCAGGCTGCCAACTGTCATCACCGGCTCCCAGGCCGTCTCGCAGCTCCCAGGCTGCCAACTACAACTCCGGCTCCCAGGCCATCCTGCAGCTCCCAGGCTGCCAACTGTCATCACCGTCTCCCAGGCCGTCTCGCAGCTCCCAGGCTGTCAACTACAACTCCGGCTCCCAGGCCGTCCCACAGCTCCCAGGCTGTCTACTATCTTCCCCGTCTCTCAGGCCGACTCCAAAGACATTTCCTCATTTCTCCAGTGTCCTCACTCCCAGCCCGCATCCAGAGGACCAGGACAGGGGGCCGCGACCTGCTTGCCAGACGCAGCCAAGCCCATAGTTCCTTGCGGGAACACCGCTGGCAAGTTAGACTCCGCGCCCCTGCTTCTGGTCTCCGCCAACCCTCTGGTTCGCTCTGCTCGGGTTCCCAGTGTATGTCATATTTAAAGTCTCTTGCTCAAATCTGCTCCCAGAGTTTCTCCTGTGTCAGCAAAGCTCCCAAGACTCCAGGCTTCCCAGTCTCATCTGAGAATCCACCCTGTTGCTATACCTGTGCCTCCAGTCGCCTCCCATCTGACTGTCGACATCCTACGTCGACAACTCCCGCAGCTTCCAGACTGTTCACTGTCAGTTGCCAACACTGAGTTACTGTGCCCTGCTTTCCTTGTGTAGGTCACATACCAAACCTTCTATATCCTGCTACCCAGCGCCCTCCACTGGCCCACCACGGTCACAGCTGAGAACACAAGAACCCTTGGTGCTGACAGCAGGTAACGACTTGTTGCTGGTGACAATCGGCCACAGTCTCTTTATTGCTTTGGGTAAGGCAATGCATGTAGGGGTGTATTTAGTGACAAATGGTATTTTTTCTCCCATGGGTTTATGGATCACTTTTTTTTAGCAAATCCTGCCTCGGGATTTGCATTATTTCCTGTTTATTTTTTAAAAGGAGTCTTGTATTCATATCCCCGGGATGCAAATTTCTTAATCATCTCGTCCAATGTTATGGCGAGGGATACTTTGTCACTAGTTATGCAGGCCGCCCGCAGCATTTGGGATATAGGCAAACCCCATTTTAGGGCCGGTGGATGACAGCTGGAGTTTAACAGGAATGTGTTCCTATAGGTCTTTTTTTGGTAAACGGATGTATGTATTTTATTGTCCTCGATCTTTATCAATACATCCAGGAAATTGATGAATTTTTCATCCATCTGTGAAGTAAATTTTATTGGAGTATCCTGTAAATAGGATACAAAAGTGCCCCCTAGGATCCTTGTTCTTTGTTGAGGTGCGACGCAAGGGGGCGTGACTACGGCGGTGAAGGAGTGAGTGAGAGCTCTCCGGCTAACATCCGTTCCAATATCAGCCAGCGGTAGCAGAGAGGTCTTTGACCCGGAATTTGCTGATTCCTTCCGGGGTCGGGTGTGACGCGAGTCCCATACGCCTGGCTCGGGGTAGTAGTGGCTTCGAGGCAGCAGAGGAGACAGACTGTGATCCGGAAGCCGCAGCGCTACTTGTTGTTACCGACCGGCAGTAGCGCTCAGCGGCAGCCAGTGTCATACAGCGTGGGGCCATCAAGCGTCCTCCATTAAGGTGACCGGGAACAGTGACAGCAGCCCGCTACCAGAGTAATCTCCCCACTCGTTAAGACAGTGGCACTAGCAGATTGATGAGGAGAGCTGCCAGCCGGTGACTCCAGCGCAGCCTCATTGCCGTCAGCTGTGAGCAACATAAGAGGCATATGAGGTCTGGAGTGAGACCTGCTACAGCGGCGGTGCACTGTCGACTCCAGCGTCGTACAACCCTACAGCCTAGGAACACTGACTGACATTGAGAGAAGGTGAGAGCCCTATCTAACATATCCAGCTGAGGAAGCCGCCGAATACATACAAGGCGGAGAAACGCGTCTTGGAAGCCCGATACAGCCCGGTGCCAGGATCCCGTTACGCTGCATTCACCAGCGTGTGCTACACCATCAAAAGCTGGGTGAGCAGATCTAATTGCATATCTACAAAGGAGCCCTAATTACAAAGAACACTTGTTGCCTGGAGCTGGTCTAAATATACTATTCTAAAAAGGACTGCTCGGATATAGGAAAAGTGACTGGGATCTCCATGATCCAAATTAGGATCAACTATGCTACAAACCATTGAACGGGACTGGTAACTATCTTGCTATGATATAAATGCCTCAAAATATATAAAGCCTCATTCTCTTACATATCGCTCTGCTCAATATATGTTCAGTGTTGTATGTCCTGTTTGTCCATTTGAGTGTATTGATTGTATATGCATATAAACTGTTTAATATATATTCTTTTAATAAAATTAAGTGATATCACAAAAATATGATATAAAATTGTTCTTTGTGGTAGAACAGCGCCACCTTGTGGTAGATTTCTATCACTCCCCAGGTTGTTCCCTATCTAACATATTGGAATAAAAATAACTGTTTGCAAAGGTAATAAATAACCGGCAAAAGGCACTGCAAATGCTCTCCTTTGAGGACATTATCTGAGGACACTGGCGTTCTCTATTTTGCTGCTCGGACACTTGATGTGATTTTCATTATCCCTTATCCTCTCTTTTTATTGCCCTATAAAAGATAAAATATAGCTATTGTTGACCTCAGAGGAGCGCTCCTCAGTTGCAGGGAAGTCACCATATAATTACTGGTTGCTACTGGCTGCAAATAGGTGAAACACTTCCTGGTCTAGGCTGAGGCTGTAAACTTAGAGGAGTGTTGGTTCATTTGCAGGGGACTCACCTCATAATTAACTGGCCGCTATTTGTTGCTATTGGTGAAATACTGTCTGTCCTAAGCTGAGGCTGGAAAGCAGGACATTATAGTTAACATCTAACGACCGATGCGAGGCGAATACGTCCAATTCAATACAGAAGTATATATTATTATCAACCGACAGAAAAAACACTAACTTAAAATGGGCAAAACAACTAATGCCGCAGCAGCTGCTAAATTGGAGCGTTTTGCGTGAGCACAAGAAAATTTACCGCAGACGCCAAGTACGACGCCACATACTACACCATCTAAAGCTGTAAGCTCCCAAGGCTCCTCGGAAATAACACTGCAGCAAGTCCTTGAGGCAATAACCAGTAGCGAACAACGCCTTACTGATAAAATCGATGGAGTACAAATAGCATCAATACAAACGGATCTTAAACTTACTAACGAGAGAATTCAAGAAACAGAAAATCGCATCTCCTTGTTGGTGGACGCAAACATTAATTGCTCCACCAAAATAAATAAACTTTCCCAACAGGTGTCTGAAATGAGGGCCAAAATGATCGACGTTGAAGGAAGGCTACGCAGAAATAATTTGCGATTTATTGGCCTACCTGAACGCGAGGAGGGGGCAGAAGCAACTAAATTTATTGAAAAATGGATGGTAGATGTATTTGGAAAGACATCCTTTTCATCACAATTCGCCGTTGAGAGGGCGCACCGAATTCCCTTTAGACCACTACCACCGGGTGCCCCCCCGTACTCTCATAGTTAAGTTCTTGAACTTCCAAGACAGAGATTCAATACTCAGATTAACGCGTACAAAAGGCCACCTGGAAATAAATGGACAAAAAATCTCAGTATTTCCAGATCTAGCTCTTGAGGTACAACGTGACCGAGCAAAATTTACAGAAGTAAAAAGAAGATTGCGGGACTGTAGTATGAAATACTCAATGATTTTCCCATCAAAGCTTAGAGTTGTCGACAATGGAGAGACTCAGTTTATTGCTACCCCGGAGGAAGCAGCAAAATGGCTGGATAAACTGAAACCTGCCCAGCAACAGCTGGCTACCAGCTAAAATATATTAATGAAACCGGAGAGCTCCCCCACACAATGGTGGTCAAGGGTTCTTTTTTTATAGCCCTGAGGAGACGGATTTTTTTTTTTTTTCTCTAGGGGTGGGGGACAACTTTAAGTATGCCAATACTTAGACGGTATACAGGGAGGGGGGAGGGTTGGTTATGTGTGGGAATTGTGTTTTTTGTACTATATGATTTATGTATTGTATGTTTGGTCAGTCAAGTGCAGGTACAGGCAAGGGGAAAGTGGGAAGTTCCATTGATAAATTGGGGTATAAACCTGGGAAGAGGTTATATTGGTGCATGGTATATACAGACGTATCTATGAATAAATGGTGAAAATCATAACATGGAACGTCCGTGGCATAAACAATAAAATCAAACGTTCCTTGGTTATGGATCAATTAAGGAAATCTAAAGCCGATATTATGTGTATGCTTGAAACACACCTGATTGGTGGGAAATTGCTAGCGCTAAAGAAACCATGGATAGCGAAGACCTACCATGCACCATTTACATCGTACTCCCGGGGAATCTCAGTTTTTATTAGGAAATCCTTGTTATTTGCTTGCAATAGGGCATATCTGGACCCCGGTGGGCGCTACATTTTCCTTGATTGTATGATAAATAACAGTCATATGCTATTGATGTTTATATATATCCCCCCACCCTTTAGTTTTGAAATTTTGGTAAAAGCAGCCGAACTGGTATCGACACACCCACAAATCCCCACAATTTGTATGGGTGATTTTAACAATATAATTGACCCGCAACTAGACAGATGGAGATCTGCACCACTAGATAAAAAGAAGGGTAATAGTAGTTTTCCCAACTTCATAACAGATATGGGATGGGTCGATATTTGGAGAGATCGAAATCCAACCAATTGCCAATATTCCTGTTACTCGCCTAGCTATCGGGTTTTTTCCAGAATTGATTTAACCTTTATATCTAGAGATATGGTCCCCCAGGTAAGAACTATCGAATATAAATCGAGGGGAATTTCCGACCATTCGCCCATGGAATTGGAATTATTAGAAACAAGAGATAAGGGCCACGGGTTCTGGAAATTCAATATTAACTGGTTACAATCACTGGGGCAGGAGGATAACATCTCTTCTCAGTGGGAGGAATTTTGGACCATAAATAGGGGCTCAACTTCATCGGCAAACATGTGGGATGCATTTAAGTCCTTTGTTAGGGGAACCCTAAAAAAGCGTACTGACGAAATAAAAAAGGAAAATAGGAAAGTTATACAGGATCTGGAAAAGGAAAGTACCATGCAAGAGATAAAATACTTAACAGACGGTAGTGAACCCTCTAGGCTTAAATGGCTCGAGGCTCAGGGTGAATGGCTGGAGGCACTACGGCTTCAGAATATAAAAGCAATGGCCTTCAACACTCAAAGGAACTATCAATATTCCGATAGATCAGGCAAATATTTAGCATATCTTGCCCAGGTTGAATCCCCTTCTAGCAATATAAAAAGTATAGAAAGAGAGGATGGAACACGGATATATACGACATCGGAGATAGGGCAAGAATTTACACATAATTTTGCCTCCCTATATACTTCTAGATTAAATATAAGCCCGACTGACATAAGGGAATATATCTCCAAAATTACAATCCCAGTCCTCGATAATCAGGATGTACAAGATCTGGAAGCTCCATTGAGTCTTGAGGAGGTGAGGAGGGCAATTATGGATCTGCCAAGTGGTAAATCTTCTGGGCTCGATGGAATTCCAGTTGAAATTTATAAAAAGTATATAGATCTTTTTGCCCCATTACTGGTAGAGACATTCCTCTCCTGCTTTGAGGAGAACAAACTTCCTCCATCTATGGTAGAGGCAAGAATAAGTCTCATCCTGAAGCAGGACAAGGAAGACAGTAAAGTCGATTCATATAGGCCCATATCTGTATTAAATGTTGAGGCCAAGATATTGGCGAAAATTCTTGCAACACGTTTAAATAAATATATATTAAAAATCGTCCACCCGGATCAGAGCGGGTTTATGCCGGGTAAAACAACTTCATTAAATCTTCGTAAATTACAAAGCCACTTGCAGACCCCCAAAGATTTAAAAACTAGACCAGCTGTCGTCTCTTTCGCAACAAAAGCTTTCGATGTAGTCGAATGGGCATATCTATGGATAGTTCTCGAGACAATGGGCTTTGGCTCGAAATACATCAAGTGGATACAATTACTGTATACCGAACCATCTGCCCGGGTTTCGGTCAACGGATGGATATCTCCTCCCGTCTCCTTGAATAGGGGAACGAGGCAGGGGTGTCCATTATCCCCTGCACTATTTGCTTTGGCAATAGAGCCATTGGCCTGCCTTTTAAGAAAACAACTAAGTGTGAGGTTATCATACTCACTGTAAATCTGTAATTACTATATTTTATTAGGTGTAGTAATTAATGTACTATTTTAGTCCGTCGGTACCCTCTTATTCTCCATAGATGTTTCTATCCCCCAAATCTGTGTGTATTTCCAGATCAGATCGCTCTTGCCCTAATATGGTCTGCCAGGAAATACCCAGGAAATAATTCACCAAAAGGTTATGTCCCATTACCATACTTTTGTTCCTGCTATCACAGGAGGGTGTTAGCTGAGGGACAATCTTCACAGGGGGTGATCCAATTCCCCTGCTACCAACAGGAAATGTTCACAGGGGGTAATCAGGACATAATGTAATCCGACTATGATTGTGTCTCTACCTTCAGCTCCTTTGTGTCAATACCAGACTTAGTGGAACCCGGCACCACAGGGGGTGATCAGCCCATAACGTAATCTTGTGTTGTATTGTATCTTGCTCTGCATATCCCTGGCCACTTCCAGACTTACTGGAACCGACCCAGCAGGGGTTGAGAGCAGCAGTTGGACAACTGTGGATTGAAGGTGGGATATACCTTATGCTTGAATCCACCAATCAGGAACTTGGGCAACCCCACAGATGATGCGATCACCGTGGGAATTTGAGAAGTTTTTAAAATGACTTGCAGACTAGCCAGGAGGAGAGAATTTGATGGACTGTCCTGGACTAAGAGGTTATGCTCTGTCTAGGTATCGTGTGGACTTATATGCTATCACTGCTGTGTGGGCTAAGTGATAGTTTGCCCTGTGGAACTGATCTGGGACTGTGACTATACAAGGACTGTCTGTTTGGGCCTGCTACCTGAATATCTTTCTACTCTGCAATTTACCTTTGCCACTGTTTATTGTCTATTTGTGCGTGCTGTGGAAAATAAACCGTGCTTCTGGTTTCATCTGCTCGGTGTCTGAGTGATTGAGGAACTCGTACCCTCACACTAAGCACCCAGGGTTTTAAAGTAGGAGTAGATACGGATGTAATCTCCCTCTACGCAGAAGACCTTCTTATATACCTATCTGACTACCAGCTTGGTTTGCCAAGGGCTTTAGACATGATAGATAAATTTGGTGATGTCTCGGGCGTTAAGATAAACTGGAATAAATCGCATATCCTCTCGGTAAACCAAGTTAGTGCCCCCCCCCTCTCCCCAATCCTATGTTCTTAAAATGGGTACCGAAATTCAAATATTTAGGCATCTGGATTTCCAACGATCCAAAAGAATTTATCTCCTTAAATATACAACCCTTAATTAAATATTTAGAGACAAAATGTAAGACATGGAGTAGACTGCCCTTGACGACGATGGGGCGTGTCAACCTTGTAAAAATGACTATACTTCCAAAAATGCTATACGTAATACAACAATCCCCAATATACCTCCCGCGCTCTCTTTTTAGGAAGATCAACAGTATTATAACATCATTTATCTGGAATAACTCTAGATCTAAGATTCGTTTTAACGTGCTTGTAAAGGATAGAGATCAAGGAGGGATGGGTTTACCTGAATTTAGAACTTACTATCTGGCAGCCCAACTATCTCAAATGAGAGACTGGGTGGAAGACGATCAAGGAAGCAATATGGTAAAAGAGCTCGTAAATATATCCACCCCTGGAGTTAGCCCAATCAGTAGGCTACTTCAGGGCCATACGGTTCAAAAAGACCCTCCTTTGGTAATCCAGGCAATTAAGGTATGGAATGAAGCGAATAAAGCAATTGGCTTTAAAAAGATAGATCCACAACACCCCATTGAGGATAACTGGATGCTAGGAGATTTAAAAGAGCTACAACTTAATGAGATATGGGGTTCATTTCAGGTTAATTGTATTAGCCAGCTTTATTTGGATGCCCAGTTTAAGTAATTTACACAATTGCAGATTGAATTTGGTCTTCCAAAGGCCTACTTCTTTCGCTACTTGCAATTAAGGAGTGTATATAATCACCATTTTGTTAATTCACCGCCAAATTTTGAAGAATCCCCGATTAAGAAAATAATTAAATCAGGTAATAGGAAAAAGGTATCTTGGATTTATAAAACAATAATAAGAGAGACCCCATGCGATTACCTAACAAAGGGTCAAGTGGGAGGAAAACATGGGTTCGCTATTAGAGGAGGATTGGCAATCCGCTCTATCAACGGTTACTAAAGCCACAAATGCACTGAGAGTGCAACAAATTCAATTATTTATACTGCATAGAGCCTACATGTCTTCCTCGAGAATGATCAAGTATGGAGCAGTGTCCTCTATATACTGTAGGAGGTGCAAGGAATTCCCAGGAACATTTTTCCACCTGCTCTGGGAATGTAAACCTGTGTCCGAATTTTGGGATAAAGTGATATGTATAATGGTCAATACGGGGGTAAAGAGAGAATTACTGTCACGGAATTGCTGTCTATTGAATATTTTTGACACAAGCGGAATTGAATGGGGTTTAAAAATGTACGTAATATGTCTATGCTCCTTGGCCAAGGTACTCATTTCTAGATACTGGATGGCGAAAACCGGTCCAGTAATCGAGGAATGGATAGCATTGGCTAACTATACAGCTGAGCAAGAGAAGTACTTATCTGTTGGTAGAAACACACTCAGTAAACATGACACAATATGGAATAGATGGAAAGCTTCACTTTATTGGCACACTAGGAACACAGTAAACAAATGATTTCTTAGGAACAACACTATACTATAAACACCGCATTCTACATAGAGTAACACATAATAATAAGTTGACTTAAAGATCAACGCACACTAATAATTTTTTTCTTAATTTTTTCTATTTCTCTTTTCCACTTGTTTATTCAAGTATTTATCTACTTTTTTATCCACATAATTTAATAATTATCAGTACTAGTTTCAACAATAAATATACGTTAGTTTGATATACACTATATGAGTAAGAGTAATATTCTACACATAATATACACTCAAATAGTTAAGTAGCTACCTAATAGGTAAGGAGATGACAGTATACTGCGATACTATAACTTCATAGCCGATCAAGCCATCTAGGCCCGGTATGATAATTTAGTATAAATACTTATGACAAATGCACTGATCTACCTCACCCGAAAGTCAATATTCCACAGGGAACTTTACCGTGTCCCAAGCCATAACAACCCCGCCCGACCTGACCACCTGTATTGTCTAATGTGTACTGGAAGATTATAACAATGTAACGGAATGTTAGTACATGTTCTATGTTGTCTATGAAATTGTTTTTTGTTTGTTTTTCTTCTTACTTTTTTTGGTACTTATGTAATATCTGGGCTCCCGTTTTTCTTATGAGACCGCGTCCCCTCGCGGGGCTCGCTGCGCTCGCCACGCTTCGGGCACGGTGGCTCGCAGCGCTCGCCACACTATATAAAATCAACTCCATGCGTTTTTGGATAGTAGGGGTATGAAAAATGGGGTGTATTTAACATGGGAGCCCAGATAATACATAAGTACCCTTTTTTTTTTTTTGTCTTTTTCTTTGTCTCGCTATGAGCAAAGTTTTAAAAACTCAATAAAAATCATTTTTCAAAAAAAAAAAAAAAGTGCCCCCTAGGGTGCACGGACAGGCGCTACCACGGGTGCTATACCAAGAGCAGCCACTTAATAAAGGGGTAGTCAACAAGGGAGTAAAAAAGAAAAGAAGTGGCGCTGATGTTGATGAAATAATGACACAAATATTTTAATGTTAATTAAAACAACATTGCATGTGGCAATTATACACAAAAATACAATAAAAAAAAATATATATATACAATGAAAAAAATATATAATAAAAAATGCAATAAAAAGATGAGTCAATAACTGGACCAGAGGCTGAATAGAGTGGACCCAATAGGTAATGCTTGAAAAGGGATTAGGTAACTGAAAGATTCAGATTGCCCTGTGGGCTGATAGTTACCACTGATGGCAGTTGTCATCTAGTTCCAAGGATTGTAGTGTGAAATGGTCCTCAAATGGATGCGACTGTGGGGCCACAGAGGGTCAGGACCCCAATTGATGTGATAGGGTTGACAGCTGGTAAATGGCCGCAAAGTGTCTCTCACATCGCTAGAGGCTCCAATAGGAAAAGGCAACCATGTGCAGGTGTCCTCAGGGTTGGTAACTTTTAAGACCAGCTGGTCAATGATCTCAATTGTATGAGACCAACCTTGATTCCTGCTTGAGGCTGTATCTATGTGGTGCCAACAATGGTGCGCCACAGATGCGGGATGTTGAAAGGCTGTTTGGCTCTCAGGGTTGGAAACGACCTGTATTATTCGTAATACCAGTATTCTTCCATCTGAGCTGCCATTTATTACCTTTACGCTACCCCGAAATATATATATAAGTTAATGATTATTGCTATCTCTTTACTAATATTAAGTATACTATGTCCAGACAGTATAGATACCTGCTGGTATCAGACTCGCCGTCTGGAGATGAACCAGAGCGAGGTCTGATGCGCACACGTCACATCACGTGATCGGACCCTATTTAGTCAAAACGAGGCGTGCAACTCACGCCGGTCACCCGAACTTCCGGGTCCGACGATACTGCGTCACGTGACCGGACAGTCCTGACTGGTGATTGGACGGTCTGCCGGTCACTATAGCAACTATCCAACAACATTATGTGAAAAATACTCTCTCCCCAACCGATTGGCTATCTGTCTTTTCTCCTGTCAAACTAATAGTTATTTAAATCAAATGAAAGAATACTCGTTTTTATAATTTCTAATGCTAATGTATCTTTATATACCAATTGTTTATGTTTGCCTTCTGTTGATATCTGTTCTTTATGGTTTATTATATATGTAATTGCTACACAGGTGTTAATCCTTAATTACCTACATAGGGGTATATAAACCCCATGGTGAACAGTACTCATTCTACCTTTGAAAAAGCTGCACTCCTACAAGCAGCGAAACACGTTAGGTTTCAGCCTGGACCAGGAAAAGCTGATCACTTTTGGACCCACCACTCGGAATCCCCAACACCCTGGGCTGCTCTTTCCAACCCTGAGAGCCAAACAGCCTTTCAACATCCCGCATCTGCGGCGCACCATTGTTGGCACCACATAGATACAGCCTCAAGCAGGATTTAAGGTTGGTCTCATACAATTGAGATCATTGACCAGCCGGTCTTAAAAGTTACCAACCCTGAGGACACTTGCACATGGTTGCCTTTTCCTATTGGAGCCTCTAGCGACGTGAGAGACACTTTGCGGCCATTTACCAGCTGTCAACCCCATCACATCAATTGGGGTCCTGACCCTCTGTGGCCCCACAGTCGCATCCATTTAAGGACCATTTCACACTACAATCCTTGGAACTAGATGACAACTGCCATCAGTGGTAACTATCAGCCCACAGGGCAATCTGAATCTTTCAGTTACCTAATCCCTTTTCAAGCATTACCTATTGGGTCCACTCTATTCAGCCTCTGGTCCAGTTATTGACTCATCTTTTTATTGCATTTTTTATTATATATTTTTTTCATTGTGTGTATATATATATATATATATATATATATATATATATTTTATTGTATTTTTGTGTATAATTGCCACATGCAATGTTGTTTTAATTAACATTAAAATATTTGTGTGATTATTTCATCAACATCAGCGCCACTCTTTTTTACTCTAGTATCCTGTAAATTAATGGAATTGATGGTTTCCTGTAGGTCGTTCCACGTGCCTTTCCATAATATTATCAAATCGTCTATGTACCGTAGGTACATGACGATGTTATCAGATATCAGTGGATCACTGAAAAAGAATTGATGTTCCATCTCGAACATATATATATTTGCTAGGGACGGAGTGACCGGGGATCCCATAGCGCATCCCGTGGTTTGGATAAAAAATTGCCCGTTGTGCAAACAGTAGTTATATGAGAGAGTATATTCTCGTAATTCGAGGAACAATGCAATTGGGATGATGTCAAAGTTCTTGTGATGTAAAAATGTTCTAACCACGGCCAATCCACTTCAATGAGGTATTACAGAATATAGATTCTTCACGTCCAGGGTATCCTTTAGGAAAGACTTCTCCTGTATAATTAAAGGTTGTAGAAATGAATCTAACCATTGGGACACAGGGTGCGCGATGGAATTGATTGCCGATATAATCGGTCTGGGAGGAGGATTCTGTTGGCACTTGTGAATCTTAAGAATCGAATAGATCACTGGTGTAGTTGGATATTGGTTATTTTCTTTTGAATTTTGGCATCAATCTGTCCAGACGTGACCGCACATAGGAGGATCTCCTGCAAGGATTTGTTAAATTTATCAGTTGGATATGCTGAAAGGCGGTGGTAGGTTCCCGTGTCGTTTAGCAGTATGTCCAAATTGGCTATGTATGTTGAACGGTCCTGTAGGACAATGCCCCCGCCTTTATCGGCGGGGCGGATGATAATTGTATTGTCTGCGGACAGATGTTTTAAAGTGACATGTTCTTTGTTGGATAAATTATTGCGTAGTCCACAGCTACCAGAATTATGGCTGGTGATCGTTTGGTCCAGGAGACGATTGGACATTTCAGGGATGCATTGGTTGATGGAGGATCAAAAGAGGTCTTTGGGCCTTTAATTTATGAAATATTTGAGGTTGTCAGATTTTTAGGTGTATTTTGGAAGAATTCTTTGGTTTTTAAAGTCCGGTGTATGCCGTATAAATCGATTTTCCACTGCAGATCTTGATGAAAAGTAGTAGGAACAAATGAGAGTCCTTTATTTAACACTGAAGTTTCAGGTTCAGTCAGTGAGTGAGAGGAAAGGTTGTATATTAATTTCTCCTCCCTCGGGATGGAGGCTTTGAAGATTCTTTGGGTCTGCCCCCCCCACCCCTCCCGCCACGTGAATCTACGGTTTAGTCTTCATAGTCGGCTTTGACGACAGCCAGCTTGTTCTTTTTAAATTGTATTAATTCTTCCTTATATTTAAGGCATTGGGATTCCAATTTTTCCCATAGTTGGTTGTTTTTTTTTTCCATCCAAAAGCTTCTTATGTGTGATCTTAGTGTCCACAATTTTCTGTTTAGTTTCCTCCAATACACGCCCTGACTCAGAAATAACCAGCAACATTAAGTCCATACTTGCTTTGTGTAATATATACACCCATTTGCGGCAAAAGTCGGCGCTATTTCAACCAATGGTCGGGATGTTACGAATTCTAAAACCACGAGGGATCATGTTTGTGCCGTGGAGAAAATAATCGGTTTCTTTTTTTTTAATGTATTTTAGCAAGATGTTGTACAGCTCATCCGGAGATACGGTGTCTTGTTTAGGACTTAAATCCGCTTGAGAAAGGATGTTGCTCGCTTGTTCCTGGGAGAAAGAAAGCTGCTCCCCCAGGTGGTCCTTTAGGTCCAGGAAAGATAATTTTTCCATTATAAAAGATGGTTGGTACGTAGTCCCTTGATAAAGAAGATAAAAACGTATTTGTTTGTAATCCTTGCAGCAAAAATAATTTGATATTGAAGGTGAATAGAAAGAATTCCGGTGCCACAACGTTTGAGAGTCCTGTTAGGGTTCCCAATAATACAAGCAGGTGGAGGTTGATTGGCACTCCGGATGAATAAATGAGACCACAGTGCCTTCCCGAAGTTAATTATATATCCGGACACTCATACTGTGAGAACAAAGCATCTCTAAGCACTAGACGTGACATAGTCAATCGAGCCGCAGATAAAGGTGGCTCGATTATGATACAGGACCTGGATGATTACAAATCGGAAATACAGGGGCAGCTTACCGATATTTCTACTTACAGGTTGCTTACTTCAAATCCGACACAACAATTTAAGCATGAATTGGAGGGCTATTTGTCTGCAGCAGTCAATGCGGGTGTCATTAATAATAAAATCAAATCTATTCTGATATGTGAATTTCCACGGAAACGTTTACTATATACATTACCAAAGATTCACAAACGTTTGGAGAAACCCCCTGGCAGACCCGTCATCTCTGCCAGGGGGTCTATCTTCCAACCTGTGTCTGCTTATCTCGACACTTATCTACAGCAAGTAGTTCAAGGCTCTCAGTTTTCATTGAGGGATACCACTTCCTTGCTGCTGGCTCTAAAGTCATTACCTAGCATTCCTCCTAACAGTATCTTGTGTAGTATTGATGTCAATTTGTTATACACTAGTATACCACATGCTGATGGCATAGCGCAGGGGTGGGAAAACTTTTTTTGTGCCAAGGGCCATTTGTATGGGGGAAAAAATCCTTCGGGAGACATATGTAAGAATTTCTCTTACAAATTGTTCTGCTGCAGCTGTCCCACGCTCCAGTGGCTGCCACTGAATAGGACTGACAGTCTCTGGCTGCTGTTGATTAAGAGGATTCTCGCAAGAATTACCGACCTCTCACGAGAATTCCCCTGTACTTGACTCCCAGCAAAGCTGCCGGGGGGGTGGGTGGGCCACTCAGAATGGCTACAGGGGCCGCATACGCCCCCCGGGCCTGAGGTTCCCACCCCTGGCATAGCGGCTACTCGTAGACTCATTTCTAGTGATTGGGGACCCGAGGAGATCTTTTTTTGTGACCTGCTTGAAATGGTGTTAACCAAAAATTATTTATTTTATGATGGCCAATATTTTCTGCAGGTCACAGGGTGTGCGATGGGGTCCTCTGTGGCCCCATTGTATGCCAATGCATACAAGATGTCAATTGAGAGAGACATCTTTTTTCAGATGACACAATCAGTAGTAACATCGTCTATTACTCCAGGTATATAGACGATATGATACTTATATGGAGTGTGACAGAAGCTCTTCTCAAGGTCATTGATGGGCAAAACAGCAGTGACAGCCCCATCAAATTGACATGTATTCATTCTACTAGCCAAATTGAATTCTTGGATGTATGTATCACCTTAAACAATGGGTTGTTGTTGACATCATTATTTGTTAAACCAACAGATAGAAACATGCTGTTGTCACCGGTCAGTTTTCATCCACCTTCATCCACCTTCTGTTGTCTAGGGACTTCCATACTCCCAAATGCTGTGTGTACGTAGGATCTGCAGCGATGCGGAGGATCTTAACCAACAACTTGATATGATGATCAATAAGTTTGTAACTAGAGGTTATGATTTAAAATAGCTTATTGCCACCAAAAATAAGGTGTTAGCCATTCCTAGGTCCAAAACTCTTAGGACTCTTAGGAATAAAAATAAGAACAAAATATCCCGAAAAATTGTATCTTTTGGCCAAATCGCTTTAACAGAGCCAGTAAATTGGCTCATACAGCTGTAAAGACATATTGGCCTATTGTATCCTCGGATGGGGATTTACCGGGTCTAGCTAATAAAAAACTGGTTACTAGTTATTCGCGAGGGCGCAAACTTTGTGATTTTTTAGTACACAGTGATATTAATTATTTTTCCAAGAATCCCAGAATTTCTCATTTTGGGACCCCACGAGTTGGTTGTGTGAAGTGTATTGGTTGTGTCACCTGCGGCTATATGCTTACGGGTGACACTATTAAACAACCTTCTAAGAATGTTACTTTCGGATGGGGATTTACCGGGTCTAGCTAATAAAAACTGGTTACTGGTTATTCGCGAGGGCGCAAACTTCGTGATTTTTTTAGTACACAGTGATATTACTGATTTTTCCAGGAATCCCAGAATTTCTCATTTTGGGACCCCACGAGTTGGTTGTGTGAAGTGTATTGGTTGTGTCACCTGCGGCTATATGCTTACGGGTGACACTATTAAACATCCTTCTAAGAATTTACAGAACAAATTACAGATGGTACGTGGCGCAGTGCTGCCTCAATTCACAATCCCCAGAAGTTACACCCTAACTTCACAAACCATACACCAGAACAACAATGGGAAATAGAAAAATGGCGCAGTAAAATACTTGATGTTTTTTCCTTTTTGTATTACAGGCTTCTCCTTAAACTTGACTGGAGTTATTCTCGCGTTGGTATGGATGACCGGATCAACGAGTGTTCGGTGAAAAAAAACATAAACAATAAATAATTAAAGGCTTATATTAAAAATTGTGTGAGTGTCACTTAATATGAACCAATAATATGGTGAGAAAGGTTTCTAGATTCCACAGGCGTACCAAGACTCACATTGTTTTATGAAGATGTTCCTCTCATAAAGGTATCTTTGGTACGTCCTAGGAGAGCTTTTAGGTTTCTCAGAAGGAATCCTTCTTCATTATGAAGTATTAGATGTTTACCACACGTGCTCAAATAAAAAGGTAGAAGGTGTCTTAGATTCTAATATACTTTGGACATTTACTTCTTAACGATTTGGTGAGTAAGTGGGGAGGCTGAACAAAGATGGTAAACTTATGACAGCGTACCTCACTTACGTGATTAAAGTGAGGGAGAACACATGTAAAGGTTTCTTTACTTTTGAAGAAGAGGGCGTACCCCTACTCACGGTGTGGTTAGATGGTTTCAAACCTGTAAAGGTTTCTTTACATGGGTTTCTCCCTGGTGCAATAAATTATGTGGCTATGTGGATCCGGTGTGCATCAGTTTGGAGAATTAGACGTTTCCCTCATGTAAAATAAAAAGATAAAAGGTGTCTGAGATTCTAATATACTTGAAACATATACTCTTTAAAGATTTGGTGAGTAAGTGGGGAGGCTAAACAAAAATGGTAGACTCTTGACAGCATACCTCACTTACGTGTTTGAAGAGAGGGAGAACACATGTAAAGGTTTCTTTACTTTTGAAGAAAAGAGGGCGTACCCCTACTCACGATGTGGTTAGGTGGTTTAAAACCTATAAAGGTTCCTTGATATGGGTTTCTCCCTGGTGCAATAGATTGTGTGACTATGTACATCCGGTGTACATCAGTTTAAGACAGAAGCTTCCCCAGTGCAGGTTCCATAAAACAAAGATTTTTCAAGATATAACTTGGTATAAAAGATTTTTACAATCACTATTTAAGGTGCCAAAATATAATGGCGTACCTTACTCACCCCTATTTATGGAGGAAACACGCTCGTAGCGGTTTCTTTTCCAATATGCTTGTAGTTGGGGTGTGGAAAGGCCAAATAGAGCCAGGGAGCCGATGTTAAAAAGGTATCACCATATATTTTAATCCAAAAAAGTTCTTATACAGGTCCCATACAATGGATTTTGTGGGCCAAACCACAAAAATCTGAAATCCAATCCAAAAAATATTTTACAAAACCAAACAATAAAAGTTAAAAAATTGAATAAAATCAATACATACATCCAAAAAAGTGTGTGGCTGTTCACTCTCCTCTGGCAGGATCTACACATTTCGGTCTCTGTGACCTTTATCAAGATATGCATATCTTGATAAAGGTCACAGAGACCGAAACGCGTAGATGACACTCACACAATTTTTAATATAAGCCTTTAATTATTTATTGTTTATGTTTTTTTCACCGAACACTCGTTGATCCGGTCATCCATACCAACGCGAGAATAACTCCAGTCAAATTTAAGGAGAAGCCTGTAATACAAAAAGGAAAAAACATAAAGTATTTTACTGTGCCATTTTTTTATTTCCCATTGTTGTTCTGGTGTATCCTTCTAAGAATGTTACTTTCCCCATCAAACACAGGGTCACGTGTTCTACAAAATTTGTTGTCTACGTGATAGTCTGCCCTTGTGGCAGGTATTATGTTGGCAAAACGGATTGCCAGTTTAAAGTGCGGATGGCACAACATAGATTGGCCATTCTTACAGCAGTATTAAAGGGTGACAGTGAGCAGCCGGTTGCCCAGCATTATGCATGAGCTGGGCATTCTCCCACCGCTATTAAACACATCATTATAGACCATATTCCACCTCTGGCTAGAGGTGGAGATAGATCAAAAGCACTGTTGCAAAGAGAAGCACAGTGGATCTTTAAGCTGGATGTGCTTAGTCCCGCTGGTTTGAATGAGACACTTGGTGCGAGATTTAGTGTGTTTAACGTTTTTTAGAAAATGCGATTTTTTTTCTCAAATCGCCCTATATCGTCGTTTTTTATATCGCATTTTTTAACAGAAATCACGTATTTAATGGCTGGCGTAATGCCGCATGAAAAGTGCGATATATGACGATATACGGCGATATGGTGCGAATTGAGCGGGGTTAGGTCATGTGCGTATTTGCGGCCAACCGGAATGCAATTTACACCAAAACACCTGATCAGCCCATACAACAGGCAGAGGGACAGCCAGCTTGGGCCCAAATACCCCAACCACTGGGAGAGGTAGGGGAGTGAGAGGCAGCACTGTAAGAGGCAGGACAGGGAGAGCCAGCATGCTGCCAGGAAGAAGTGCGCCAGGGAGAAGCCACATGGTGTAAGCTGAGCAGGTACAAATATGAAGCAAAAGTCTGTTTTCCTTAGCGCAACAATCAAAAGTTCTGTAGGCAGCTGTGAGAAGACACCTGGAGCCTCCACCAAAAACTCCAAACAAATTCACATGCAAAAGAAAGGGGTTTCACTTTAAAGTGAAAGATACTACATATCCGATAAAACAATTTATCACTTGTAACACAAAAAATGTCATATATGCTTTTGAATGTGATTGCCATATGATATATATCGGCAAGACCACTAGGAGTCTCAAGGTCAGACTGGCCGAACATATAAGAAATATTAAACGGGGATTAGAAATCCATCCAGTCTCATCTCACTTTAAACAAAAACATAATTCCAACCCAAATTGTATTAAAAGATTTTGGGCATTGGAACAGATTATACCAACGTGGAAAACCAAAGATGTAGATATAAGACTGGCAAAAACAGAAATGAAATGGATTTTCAAACTTAAAACACTTATCCCACTCGGTCTGAACTCTGACTTTGAGCTCAAGTGGCTCTTATGATGTTTTTATAAAAATAATTTTTTAAAATTTTTTAATGTATGTTATTAAGTGATACCCTTTTAAAAAAACGTCCTTAAAATTTGTGTATATGCTTTTTAAATATATGGTAACCCTGTTCTTATTTGTATTTATTCTCACATGCACTTTACGATGGATTCCCATATATATATTGGTGTATATATATACCAGATCGGATAAGCACTTCCTGGTATATGGAACGCAGGAAGTGATAAATGGAACGCATATCACTAAAAGAACAGTGTAACTTCCGAGAAATATACATATGATCCGGGAGGGTTGCCATGAGAACGGGAGTGAACCACAGAAAAAACGTCACATCCGGGAGAGTTGCCATGAGAACCGGAGTATAACACCAAGAAAGACGGAACGTCACATCCGGTATAATATCGGAAAGCAAAAGAACGGAACGTCACTTCCGGCAGATACGTCACCAGGATTACAGTCTTGCCGTGATCTCCTAGGAGACGGAGCATAACTTCCGGGAGTCGCGTATCTAGACGCGATCTCCCAGGCAACCATGAGGGCGGGAATTTAGAAAAGGAATGATGGGTAATTGATGAGATTAAGGAGGGGATAAATAGCAAGTCCGGCATTAGTGACTTATGCCTCTGATGAAGGACAACACGTCCGAAAGCGCTAAGGCTACAAGTCACTTGACCCACATCTGAGGAACGGAGGTACCGTCTAGGACTACAAGTAAGGAGTCACAGCATGGACTATCAGTTACCGGGACTGTAACCAGGCTGTCTCCTTATACCAACACTTGGACATCCTGACAGGGGACTCTACAGATGGGCACTAACCATATATATGGTGATATGCTATTTTTTTATATATGAAATGTGAGTGTAATTGTTCAATAAAGTGTTCTTTTAAATTACAGATTTTGATATTAGATTTTGAGATCTTACAGTGTCTATACGGAAGGAAGCTACACTCTGCAATATCCACATATGGTGGACCTATATGCGATCTTAAAAATCTGAAATTTTTACAGATCCAGTATATGAACCTCGATAATCATATTCTGAAAGCCTTTCACTGGAAGGAGAAAGGAAAGTTATATTTACATTTCTGGTGGATGTTAACATCTGGTGGCGCTATTTGAGAGCACAACCCCTTTCTTTTGAAGCTGAGCAGGTGGCTATAGAGGATGAGGAGGAAGCAGGCACAAGCCATGTGTCCTCACTGGAGGAACAGAGTGCCAGGCACACAGAGGAGGAGCTGCAGGAGGGTGATTTCTCAGAAGTGGACTGGCCTCTGCAGGAGGAAGATGAAGCAGACTTGGAGGTGCTGGGGGAAGAACCAGGACCGGAGGAGGGTGACCCTGAAAATGTGGAGGAGGAGGATGATGCAGCTCGTACAGCTAGTGGGAGAGTAAAGTCAGGTTCTCATATGAGGAGAATATGGCCCTGGTGCGTGCACTCTTGCCCCTGTATGACCGCCTGCTTGGTCCTCACCATCACCGCACAAGTGTGGCAAGGAAGAAGGGAATGTGGGACAATATCACCTCTGCGGTAAATGCAGTCAGCACACACAAGAGGAGTGTGCGAAACGTCAAAAAACACGATATAATGACATCAAGCGCCTCCTCAAAGCCAAGCTTGCCCTGGAGAAGAAAGAGGCCTGTCGCACAGGAGGTGGACCTAGGCAGCAAGTCAGCTTTAAGGCCTATGAAAGGCTGCTACGCAGAATCATCCCACCGCAGGTGCTTCCCGGCATCCACATTGCCGACACAGACAGGCCCCCCACTCCACCACCAACTGGTAAGTGTCCACACATGTCAACTACACATTTTGCTGTTATGTGCGCATGCAATTATGGTGAAATGCTTTATGTGTCCTATAGATGTGTGTGTGGAACTACATATCCCAGCAAAAACACATGTTGCTAGGTTTCATTGCAAAATAATGGACTGTGCATTTTGCTGGGTTATGTAGTTCCACAGAACCAATTAATGTGTGCTGTCCTAATCACTGTAGGGCTGCAGTGTAGATGATTGTTAATCCACATCAATCCTCTGGGTAGTTGAACAAGCACTTTACAGTCACTTTTACATGTGTAACCTGCTGGTCTTTCCTGTTAGTAGCAAGTGGAGGACAAATATAGTGCACAGTCATAATACTTAAATAACCACATCAAATTCCTTATGTAATCATATCAGAAGATAATTTTTTTTTTAGTTTTTATCTGCATATTTGCAAAAGTGCCAGTTAGGTGCAAATGTTCATAATGGAAAATGTCTTCTTCTTTCAAACAGCGCCATCTCTGGAGTCCCAGCCTGCTGTTGAGCGACATCAGCCACATCCGATTGTTCCCAATGTCCAGTCTGCAGGTGAGATATCATACTGTTACACAAACACATTGCACATTTCACACATGGCTGGCCCCACCACAGTAGCCTGTGCCAATGCATGCACAATGCATGGGCAAGACCTCACCATTCCAACTAAGGTAACATGACCCACCATACACCATTCTGCATAACATGCTTACCACTGTTATCTCATTTGTAGGACCTTCACAACTGATGCAAGAACCCACGGATCCCATGCAAACTCTGGACGACATGAGTGAAATCAGCTTGGAGACGGTGCCATCGTTGGAACCTGCACAACACCAATCACACCCAGTCAATGAGGCACCCTATACGCAGTCACATAGGCAACAGCCCCCAATCATTGCAGCCACCAACACTCCCACTAGTGCAGAGGAGTTGGCACAATCCATCCATATTTTCAAAGAGAAACAAATAGCTTTTATGGAGATGCAGACCACCCAACTAGAAAGCATTAAGGGGTATGTGCGTAACATCGGTCAGCAAATGAGAATAATTTCCCAAAGTGTGCGTGCTAATGTAGGGACACAAATTCGTCTTGTCTCCACATTAGACACACGCTTATCAGAAATTGGGCAAGCCATTCAGGGCCAAACTACTAATTTCCGATCACTAAATGCCAATATGGTTGAACAGACCCAAGTTATTAATGGCCAAACAACTGCGTTGATGTCCCTACAAACACAACTCAGCCTCAGTGCAACTAGTTTGTTAGGTCAGCACCAAACCACATCTACGCAAAGTAGTAGTGTGTCCTCCACACCCATGAGTGGATCCCCCACTATTCCCCCACGTCGTAGTATCCGTACTAGGGGTGGTGTTTCCACTAGTGTTAAGGGTGCTAATACCCGGGCTCCAGTGAAAAATGATTAATGTTGTGTGCATTTACATGTATCATGTGCTGTTTTTTTTACCACACTCATGCAGTGAATGGTAATGTTAAATTTTTCTATGGTATGGGCTATGCGTAAATGTTTCAGCAAGTAAAAATTATTTGCAGCCAGCAAACTTGTTGTCATTCTTTACTAATGATTACCCACACTGTTCTATTATGTATTGTCAAATAGTGACATTTTAGCAGACACGGGACTTTGGGTTGTGTGTGCTTATTTGTCATGAAATTTTAAGGACATAGGGCCTTATTCTGATCGGTGCGGCCCGATCAGAATATGCGGCCGTGATCGTGCAGGCGAATCCCCGCCTTCCATACGGATCGCCACCTGCCGTCCATACGCGGATATGTGGCGATCCGCATGAAATTGGACGGGGATACGCCTCCTCCGTCTTGGGAGCAGCCCCTGCATTCGATGGTTGCCGAACATCGAATGCAGGGCCGCACGCTCCACCAGGTCCCGCCACACAAGACCACACGGACACTTGTCCGTGTGAAATCATGTATGGGGGCGGGCAGCTGACATCTGGCGATGTCAGATGCCCGCCCCGTACCCACGCGTCACGGCCTCATTACCATGCATACGCCCCGCGTTTGCATGGGAACGCCCATGAAACGCGGGGCGTATGCATAGGGTAATGAGGCTAAGTAGCCCCTCACGCCCCTCTACGCCCCCTGTGCGGCGTATAAAGAATCTGTGCGGCGAAATCGCCTGCACATGCGCAGAGTGACCTCTGCACATGCGCAGACGATCAACATCGGCGGTCCGTCCGCATGCGGGAATATCCGCACCGATCAGAATAAGGCCCATAGTGACATTTGAGGGGGATAAGCATTGGGAATTGCATACTGTATGTAGCCGACACTTGTTTTGGTAAATTTCAACCACCTCAGATCAATGATCCATGTCACCTCCATCCATTAACCCTATGTTAATTAGCAATTTCAATCATTTGTGCAAAGAAAAAACTACAGTACTTACATTACATTGTTATAGGTGTTATCATGTTGCCAGGCATAAAGTATGCTGTGTTGTGGCAGCTTGCAGGTGTTGGCCATTATTGTTGGTCTGTTTCTGGGCGATGAAAATGGACAGTGAAAAATGTAATGTTAACAATGTATGTGTGTTAAAGGTTCCCCTTTACTATTCATTGCACACAACAAAATTACCTGTGAAATGCTGAAGAACCACATTCCCCCTCCGCGTACTTCGCACTACAACATCAGTAGTTTGAGCTTCCTGCACAACTGATGCAGTGGCCACATCTACATAATTTGGTTGACCCAAAGCTATGTTATGCAGCATGCAGCAAGCCTGGACAACCAAAACAACTTTGGCAGGGTGGTATAGTAGTGTACCTGCTGACCTACATTGCGGGTAGCAATATGTGCAGCATTGTAGCGGTGCTGTGCAGGGCTTTGTGGGTTCCGCAGAGGTGTCATGAGCCACGAATGACACCCATATCCTGAGTCACCTAACATGTAAAGGGATTTGTGTGGTCACATATCATGTGGGTAATTTGCACATAATAGTAGCAGCCTAGACTATATTGTTCGGGCTGGTATAAACAATTACAACAAAAATGACTCTTTAATATAAGGTTACACACATGGATGTTAAAGGGAAAGACATAAATTAGCATACATCATGTAAACAGTGCTAAGTGACTTACCAAGTAGCCAGCCCTCTGGCATGGTGTGGTTGTGGAAACGGTCCCAGAGAGCTGAGTGCCGCAGGATATAGGCATCATGGCAGTTCCCGGGATAGCCTGCAACCACACTGAGAATTCTGAGGTTGGCATCGCAGACCACCTGCACATTGAGAATGTCTGCCCCTGCGATTCACATAGACATGCTCCCTCACGTGCGGGGCCCGAATCCCAAAGTGGGTGCAGTCTATGGCTCCCAGCACATTTGGAAATGCTGAGAGCCAATAGAATGCCACCTTCAGGTCCTGCCACTCGGACTCACAACGTGGGAATGTGATATATGTGCGCCACAGCTTCTTTAATGCATTTAACACCTGAGATAAATGTTTAGAGAAAGTGGCTTGTGACACCCCCAAGGCCCATGAGGTCACAGACTGAGTGGAGCCTGTGGCAAAAAAGTGGAGGGCACCCATTAATTTCTGCAGCCCAGACCCCACAAGGGTCCAAATCATCTCTCACCTGCTCATATAAGTTCAACAGGTTCTGTCGGTTCAACCTAAACATGTCCACCACCTGTTGATCAGAGAGGGAGTCCAGGTACACCCTAGCATGGTACCGATGAGAAGCACGGAGTGGTCGGGGTACCTGGATCTGGTGGGCAGCATCATCCCTCCTGCGTAGCTCCTCCAAACGCCCCAGCTCACACACTAGCACCTCCAGTCCACTCTGCAAAATCTCCATCTCAAACAGCCTCACAGGTGTCCATAATCATGTGGGGGTATATGTAGGGGACTTAGTAATTGCTATGTGTGTCACCTGTGACAGATTTAACCTTTTCTATGCTCAAACGCTGGCGATTTTGAGCAAATCGCCACCCTCTACTTGGTCTATTTTTTTTGTGGAAAAAAACGCATTTTGCTGCCGATTTCCAAATGCGGCAGACATTAAATTAGCGATTTCTATCTTTTTCAATGGGAAAACATCTGGATGCGATGTTGGAAATCGCCACTTCAGAAAGTGCAAATTAGCGGCAAAAAGTGTGATTTCTACCGCAAATCGCCACCCATTAAGTAGTCGATTTGGAAAAAAAATGCGATAACGGACGTTTTTGCGAAGAAAAAATGCAAAAAACACAACATCGACCTCTAATAAATGTCACCCTTGGTCTCAGTTGTTTCTTATGATGGTTACTATTTATACCTGCAGTATCTTGTCGATTTGTATGTTTGAACTGTGAAGTACATGTGTCACGCGCCGCCGCGGCGGTACACGGCGGGTCCTGTACTCACCCGTCCGTGTCCGCAGTCGGCTGGCGTGTGTCGGCCTCCATGTCAGGTGAGGCGGCAGGCAGAGGTCCGGCAGTGTTGGAGGGCAGCATGGAAGTCTGCGGCGTGGTCTCGCTCTAGGCTATGGGTGCCGTGAGACCAGCGCCGCCATCTTGCTTAAGGGCAAACAGGGGATTGGGCCAGGTCAGAGCTGCACACCTGTTTCACTGTGATAGCCAATGGCAGCCGCCTTCTATGCATATAGAGGATCTGCCCAGGTAACTCAGTGTCAGTGCAAAGAGTCTTCTGTGCCGTGCATTTCCTGGAAGGCTCCTGACTCATTGTGTCCTTGTTATCCCAGCTGTGTCCGTCAGCTCGCTTTGGCTTCAGATCCAGTGCTCCTTTCCAGTCACGCTGGTCGCCAGCTTCTCTCTGGTACCCTTGGGTGCTTCCTCCTGGATTTCCCAAAGACCTCCTCTTCAGCTACCTCCAGCCGCAGTCACCTCCCATCTTCTTCCAGTTCCGGATCCTCTATTTGCCACCATCTTTTCATCTCTTCATCAGGATTTTCTTCATCATTGTTACCTGGATAAATCCTCATCGTTGTCTTCTGGAAATTCATCATCATTGTCTTCTGGACATTCATCCTCATTGTCTTCTGGACATTTATCCCCATTGTCTTCTGGACATTTATCCCCATTGTCTTCTGGACATTTATCGTTTGCCATTTACTTTGATTCCTCTTACAGTTGTTCTCAAAGAAGTATTTGAGTCCTGTATGACATCCTTTATTAAACCTGCTCGTTTTAACCCTACTACTGCCTCCTCCTCAGTCCCTGAGCACCACACGACCTCATCAGAATCTTCGGCCGTGACAGTTTGCACTGACCCGATGGAGTCGGGTGAAAATCAGGGATCTCTGGCAAACGTATTGCAAGGCATTATGGGCCGCCTGGAAAAAGTGGAGTCTTCACAGCGGCAAGTGGCGCAATTTTTACAATCACTGACTTCCTCACAAACCGCCCCTCCAGCGGCTACAGCAACATCTTCAGTATCCTCGGGAGGAGTTTCCGCCACGCCACCAGTCGGGTCCATTATTCCCCCTCAGTTACATTTGCCGACCCCCAGCAAGTACGATGGGTCTCTTAAAGGATGTCACGGGTTTTTGAATCAGTGCGATGTGCACTTCACTCTCCAAGCCTCCAACTTTCCAACTGACAAGGCGCGTGTAGCCTACATTGTCTCCCTCCTCTCGGGATCTGCCCTAGAGTGGGTTTCGCCTCTGTGGGAGAGAGCAGATCCTCTACTAAACAACTACGATGATTTCATTGCCTCCTTCCGACGAATCTTTGACGAACCAGGTCGAGTGTCATCAGCCGCTGCAGAGATTCTGAGAATTCGACAAGGTAGCAGATCGGTGGGCCAATATGTGGTGCAGTTCCAGACACTAGCATCGGAGTTGGAGTGGAATGAAGAGGCTCTCGTCGCCGCGTTCTGGAATGGTCTTTCCAGCCGTCTCAAGGACGAACTAGCTACCCGTGACACCCCTTCCACTCTGACAGCGCTAATCTCCTTGTGCAATAAAGTTGATCTGCGGCTTCACGAGCGACAACTGGAAAGGACTCGTTCTGAACGTTTTCGACCTTGTTCTTCTTCTGTGGTTACTTCTCCTGTAAAGATTGGATCATCTACTCCTTCTGCCACAGAAGAACCAATGCAAATAAATCGGTCCCGTCTCTCTCCCGAAGAAAAGAACCGACGTCGCAGAGATAATCTCTGTATGTACTGCGCTTCATCTTCTGATCTCTTGTCCTCTTCGTCCGGGAAACGACCGCTCCTAATCTCCACGAGGGAGGCTAGATTAGGAGTGTTATCACCTGCTCCCTCCACCATAGACTCTACCATCTCAGTCACCCTGAGTACTCCTCGAGGACAAACAACCATGCAAGCTCTACTGGACTCAGGTGCGGCTGGTAACTTCATCTCGGCCGACATGGCCGCACAACTCTCCATACCTCTCCAACCACTGGAACAACCTCTGGTCCTGACAGCCGTCGATGGCAGCCACATCTCCAGTGGCCATGTCACCTCACAGACGGTACCGATCCATCTTCAAGTTGGAGCCCTGCACCAAGAGAAGTTAGAGTTTTTGATCCTCCCTCAGTCCTCTCACCCTGTAGTCCTAGGGATGCCGTGGCTTACCAAGCATAACCCCCATGTCGACTGGCTAACTATGGAGATTAAGGCCTGGAGTAAGGACTGCTTTTCTTCTTGCTTATCTCATGTTATTCCTATTCTTCTGAGCAAACCTCAAGCATTTTCTCCCCAGCTTCCTGCCTCCACCATACCCGCACCATACTCATCTTTTTCAGATGTCTTTAGTAAAGGAGGTGCCGATACATTGCCGCCCCACCGGCCATGGGATTGTCCCATTGATCTCATTCCAGGAAAGACACCACCACGGGGAAGAACGTACCCTTTATCATTGCCTGAGACAGAGGCCATGTCGGCATACATCCAGGAGAATTTGGAGAAGGGATTTATCCGGCCGTCCACCTCTCCGGCAGGAGCGGGCTTCTTCTTCGTCAAGAAAAAAGATGGCAGCCTGAGACCGTTTAACCCCTTCCTGACAGAGCCAGTTTTTGCGTTCCTGACAGAGCCCTTTTTTTCAAATCTGACATGTCTCACTTAAGTGGGGATAACTTTTTTTTGCTTTTACTTATCCCAGTGTTTTTGAGATTGTTTTTTCGTGACACATTGTACTTCAAGTTAGTGGTAAATTTGGGTCGATGCAGTCTGTGTTTTTTTGTGAAAAATACCAAAATGTCGTAAAAAAATGGAAAATTTAGCAATTTGCAAAATGTTAAATTTTCTGCTTGTGAGACAAATAATCATACCACTCAAAATAGTTAATAACTAACATAGACCATATGTCTACTTTATGTTGACATCATTATTTCAACTTCCTTTTAATTTTTTGGGACACTAGGAGGCTTACAATATGAATAGCAAATTCTCAAATTTTCAAGAAAATTTCAAACACTGATTTTTTTAGGGACCAGTTCAGTTCTGATGTGACTTTGAGGGACTTGTATGTGAGACACCCCCATAAATGATGCCATTTCAAAAACTGCACCCCTCACAGTATTCAAAACAGCATTTTGGAAGTTTGTTAACCCTTTAGGTGTTTCACAGGAATTAAAACAAAGTGTAGGTGAAATTTCAAAATTTCTTTTTTTTTGCAGATTTGCAATTTTAATACATTTTTCTAAGGAACACAGTACATTTTACTAGAGAAATGTGACTGAAAATTGATTCCCCCAATTCTTTTGTTTTCATAAATATCCTATATGTGGCCCTAGTGTGCACGGTGACCAAACCACAGGCTTCATAATAGAAGGAGCACCTACTTGATTTTGGAGCCTCCTTTTTATAAGATTATTTTTTAGGCACCATGTAGGTTTCTAGGCACCATAAGATGCTAAAAGTTAGGAACCCCCCCACAAGTGACCCCATTTTGCAAACTACACCCCTCAGGGAATTCATCTAGGGGTATAGTGTACATTTCAAACCCCCAGGGGTTTCACCAATTGTGGTACAACTGGGCAGTGAAAATGTAAAATAATTTTTTTTACACAAAAATGCAGTTCTGGCTCCAAATTTGTCATTTTCAGAAGGTATGAAGGAGACAAAGCACCCCAAAATCTGTGCCCCAATTTCTCCCGAGTACGGCAATGCCTCACATGTGACCAAAAAATACCATTTGGGTGCATGGCAGGACTCAGAAGGGAAGGAGTGATTTTTGGATTTTGCAGCTCAGATTCTGGTGGAATTTTGGTGGGTGCTATGTCGCATTAGCAAGACCCCCAAAGCACCAATACAGTGGAACCCCCCCACAAGTGACCCCATTTTGCAAACTACACCCCTCAGGGAATTCATCTAGGGGTATAGTGTACATTTCAAACCCCCAGGGGTTTCACCAATTTTGATACAAGTGGGCAGTGAAAATGAAAAATTACATTTTTTTACACAAAAATGCAGTTCTGGCTCAAAATTTTTCATTTTCAGAAGGTATGAAGGAGAAAAAGCACCCCAAAATATGTGCCCCAATTTCTCCCGAGTACGGCAATGCCTCACATGTGACCAAAAAATACCAGTTGGGTGCATGGCAGGACTCAGAACGGAAGGAGTGATTTTTGGATTTTGCGGCTCAGATTCTGGTGGAATTTTGGTGGGTGCTATGTCGCATTAGCAAGACCCCCCAAGCACCAATACAGTGGAACCCCCCCACAAGTGACCCCATTTTGCAAACTACACCCCTCAGGGAATTCATCTAGGGGTATAGTGTACATTTCAAACCCCCAGGGGTTTCACAAATTTTGATACAAGTGGGCAGTGAAAATGAAAAATTACATTTTTTTACACAAAAATGCAGTTCTGGCTCAAAATTTTTCATTTTCAGAAGGTATGAAGGAGAAAAAGCACCCCAAAATCTGTGCCCCAATTTCTCCCGAGTACGGCAATGCCTCACATGTGACCAAAAAATACCAGTTGGTTGCATGGCAGGACTCAGAAGGGAAGGAGTGATTTTTGGATTTTGCAGCACAGATTCTGGTGGAATGAATGGTGGGTGCTATGTTGCACCAATACAGTGGAACCCCCCCACAAGTCACCCCATTTTGCAAAGTACACCCCTCAGGGAATTCATCTAGGGGTATAGTGTACATTTCAAAACACCCAGGGGTTTCACCAATTTTGATACAAGTGGGCAGTGAAAATGAAAAATTACATTTTTTTACACAAAAATGCAGTTCTGGCTCAAAATTTTTCATTTTCAGAAGGTATGAAGGAGAAAAAGCACCCCAAAATATGTGCCCCAATTTCTCCCGAGTACGGCAATGCCTCACATGTGACCAAAAAATACCAGTTGGGTGCATGGCAGGACTCAGAACGGAAGGAGTGATTTTTGGATTTTGCGGCTCAGATTCTGGTGGAATTTTGGTGGGTGCTATGTCGCATTAGCAAGACCCCCCAAGCACCAATACAGTGGAACCCCCCCCACAAGTGACCCCATTTTGCAAACTACACCCCTCAGGGAATTCATCTAGGGGTATAGTGTACATTTCAAACCCCCAGGGGTTTCACCAATTTTGATACAAGTGGGCAGTGAAAATGAAAAATTACATTTTTTTACACAAAAATGCAGTTCTGGCTCAAAATTTTTCATTTTCAGAAGGTATGAAGGAGAAAAAGCACCCCAAAATCTGTGCCCCAATTTCTCCCGAGTACGGCAATGCCTCACATGTGACCAAAAAATACCAGTTGGGTGCATGGCAGGACTCAGAACGGAAGGAGTGATTTTTGGATTTTGCGGCTCAGATTCTGGTGGAATTTTGGTGGGTGCTATGTCGCATTATCAAGACCCCCCAAGCACCAATACAGTGGAACCCCCCCACAAGTGACCCCATTTTGCAAACTACACCCCTCAGGGAATTCATCTAGGGGTATAGTGTACATTTCAAACCCCCAGGGGTTTCACCAATTTTGATACAAGTGGGCAGTGAAAATGAAAAATTACATTTTTTACACAAAAATGCAGTTCTGGCTCAAAATTTTTCATTTTCAGAAGGTATGAAGGTGAAAAAGCACCCCAAAATCTGTGCCCCAATTTCTCCCGAGTACGGCAATGCCTCTCATGTGACCAAAAAATACCAGTTGGGTGCATGGCAGGACTCAGAAGGGAAGGAGTGATTTTTGGATTTTGCAGCTCAGATTCTGGTGGAATTTTGGTGGGTGCTATGTCGCATTAGCAAGACCCCCAAAGCACCAATACAGTGGAACCCCCCCACAAGTGACCCCATTTTGCAAACTACACCCCTCAGGGAATTCATCTAGGGGTATAGTGTACATTTCAAACCCCCAGGGGTTTCACCAATTTTGATACAAGTGGGCAGTGAAAATGAAAAATTACATTTTTTTACACAAAAATGCAGTTCTGGCTCAAAATTTTTCATTTTCAGAAGGTATGAAGGAGAAAAAGCACCCCAAAATCTGTGCCCCAATTTCTCCCGAGTACGGCAATGCCTCACATGTGACCAAAAAATACCAGTTGGGTGCATGGCAGGACTCAGAAGGGAAGGAGTGATTTTTGGATTTTGCAGCACAGATTCTGGTGGAATGAATGGTGGGTGCTATGTTGCACCAATACAGTAGAACCCCCCCACAAGTCACCCCATTTTGCAAAGTACACCCCTCAGGGAATTCATCTAGGGGTATAGTGTACATTTCAAACCCCCAGGGGTTTCACCAATTTTGATACAAGTGGGCAGTGAAAATGAAAAATTACATTTTTTTACACAAAAATGCAGTTCTGGCTCAAAATTTTTCAATTTCAGAAGGAATGAAGGAGACAAAGCACCCCAAAATCTGTGCCCCAATTTCTCCCGAGTACGGCAATGCCTCATGTGTGACCAAAAAGTTGCAGGACTCAGAAGGGAAGGAGTGATATTTGGATTTTGCAGCACAAATTCTGGTGGAATGATGGTGGGTGCTATGTCGCATTAGCAAGACCCCCAAAGCACCAATACAGTGGAACCCCCCCACAAGTGACCCCATTTTGCAAACTACACCCCTCAGGGAATTCATCTAGGGGTATAGTGTACATTTCAAACCCCCAGGGGTTTCACCAATTTTGATACAAGTGGGCAGTGAAAATGAAAAATTACATTTTTTTACACAAAAATGCAGTTCTGGCTCAAAATTTTTCATTTTCAGAAGGTATGAAGGAGAAAAAGCACCCCAAAATATGTGCCCCAATTTCTCCCGAGTACGGCAATGCCTCACATGTGACCAAAAAATACCAGTTGGGTGCATGGCAGGACTCAGAACGGAAGGAGTGATTTTTGGATTTTGCGGCTCAGATTCTGGTGGAATTTTGGTGGGTGCTATGTCGCATTAGCAAGACCCCCCAAGCACCAATACAGTGGAACCCCCCCCACAAGTGACCCCATTTTGCAAACTACACCCCTCAGGGAATTCATCTAGGGGTATAGTGTACATTTCAAACCCCCAGGGGTTTCACCAATTTTGATACAAGTGGGCAGTGAAAATGAAAAATTACATTTTTTTACACAAAAATGCAGTTCTGGCTCAAAATTTTTCATTTTTAGAAGGTATGAAGGAGAAAAAGCACCCCAAAATCTGTGCCCCAATTTCTCCCGAGTACGGCAATGCCTCACATGTGACCAAAAAATACCAGTTGGGTGCATGGCAGGACTCAGAAGGGAAGGAGTGATTTTTGGATTTTGCGGCTCAGATTATGGTGGAATGAATGGTGGGTGGTATGTGGCATTAGCAAGACCCCCGAAGCACGGTGAAATTATGAACCTAATAATCCATAGATGTGTGGTATATTTTAAAACACTCCTTTATACATAGGCCGGGTTTGTCGGGGCAAGTGTCACACTGGAAAATAGTTTGCTTTCTTATTCCCTTTTTATAGCAAACTTTGCACCTTTTTTGTGTCCTGCCCTTTTTTCCAGTGGAGGGGATTTCATCAGGAAAATGCTGCCCTGGTACAATACGGGGGCCAGTACTAGAAGTACTGGGGCCCTCAGCCTGCTGGTTCCCAAATATTAGGCCCTTTATGACTTCCTCTTGAAAGTGCATAAATGTCCCCCTCTGGCCGGTAGAACGGAATAGCACGTAAGCGTTATACAGTGCCATCTGGATGATATACACGGCCAGCTTCTTGTACCAGATTTTTGTTTTCCGCAGGGCACTGTACGGCTTCAGTACCTGATCTGAAAGATCCACTCCGCCCATGTACCTATTGTAATCCAGGATACAATTAGGTTTGGAGGTGTGGGTACTGGTACCTCGTACAGGGACGGAGGTGGTACTGTCTCCGTGAATTGTTGTCAGTATAAGGACATCCCTCTTGTCCTTATATTTGACCAACAACATATTTTCGGTGCATATTCCCCTGCTTTCACCCCTTCTCATTACTTGGGCAATGTGCGTTTTTGGGAGGCCTCTTTGGTTCTTGCGCACAGTACCGCAAGCTGCTGTACCTCTTGAACCAAGGGCCTTAAACAGGGGGATGCTGGTGTAAAAGTTATCCACATAGAGGTGATAACCTTTATCCAGGAAGGGGTGCACTAAATCCCAGACAATTTTTCCACTAACACCTACGAGGGAGGGGGGGCATTCTGGCGGTTCAATTCTTGAATCCTTCCCTTCATATACCCTAAACCTGTGGGTGTACCCTGAGGTGCTTTCACACAACTTATACATTTTTATGCCATACCTTGCCCTCTTACTGGGAAGGTACTGGCGGAATTTAACCCTTCCTTTAAAATGTATAAGGGACTCGTCTATGCAAATGAATTTATCTGGGATGTACATGTCTTCAAATTTGGCACTGAAATGATCAATGACCGGCCTGACTTTGAATAGCCGGTCAAAGGTGGGATCATCTCTGGGTGGGCACTGTGCATTATCGTTGTAATGCAAAAATTTAAGGATCGTCTCAAATCGAGCCCGGGGCATGGCCATACGGTAAAATGGGGTGCTGTACAGAACATCTGTACTCCAATATTGCCTAATTTCTGGCTTTTTTACTATGCCCATATGAAACACCAGACCCCAAAACGTCATCATCTCTACTGCATCTACAGGGGTCCACCTAGCAAATGATGACGTGGGGTTTTGAGCAATAAACTGCTGGGCATATAAATTAGTTTGGTCCACCATTAAATTTATAAAATCATCAGAGAAAAATAATTTGAAAAAGTCAATTTCTCTGAGACCTGTGGAATCAAATTGGATTCCTGGCATGGCCAAAAACTCAGGAACCTGGGGCTCAAAATTGTCTGGTGGTGGGGTCCATACGAGATCAATTATTGGGGGGGGGGTCTCAGCTGCTCTACGGGGGCGTCTTTGAGGGGGTCCCTCATCACCAGAGGAGGAAGAGGAGCTTAAGGCGAATCCTTCAAATTCCCCGCTTGCATCACTGGCTGTGTCAGAGTCAGAAGCAAGCAGGGCATATGCCTCCTCCGCTGAATACATTCTTCTGGATGACTGGGATGACATTTGGGATGACATTTGGGATGCCATTTTTATTTTTGTGTTACTGGTAGTGAAATGTTTCAACACGTGTATAGTGTAGGGGGGGTACAAACTTTATTTCAACCCGGGGGGTATGTAGTGTGTAGTGTGTATGTAGTGTGCAGAAAAAAAAAATACTTTATACAAAAAAAAAAAAATGGAGGGGTTAAAAAAAAAAAAAATTGAAGGGGTTAAAAAAAAAAATTGAAGGGGTTAAAAAAAAAAAATTGAAGGGGTTAAAAAAAAAAAAAAAAAGGTCCTGCGCCAAAAATTGAGCACAGATGTTGGTCAGTAACGTCCGTCACTGAACAGCGCTGAAAGGCAACAGGAATTTGATCAAAAAAAAAAAAAAATAGATCAACCCTGTGCCGAAAAAGATGATCAGTGATGTACGTCACTGATCCGCGCACAGCGGCCACAGGACACCCACAAAATCACAGTGTGTGTAAAAAAAAAAATTAAAAAAAGACCCCACAGCACACACAAAAAAAAAAAAAGGTGATCAGTGATGCGACACTGATTACCAGTGAGGGGCAGCAGGTGCAACTGACAGTGCAACTGGCAGGCATATATAAAAAAAAAAAAAAACCTCTGCACCCCTAAAAAGTTGCTGATCACCTCAGATATAGTGATCAGCACAAAAGGCGGGGGCAGCAGACACAAAATTTAGCACTCTCTATCACTCTCTGTCACTATCTCTCTCTATCTCTCTATCTCTCACTATCTAACACTCTATGACACTGCAGCAGCAGCAGTGACAGGTATATATATATATATAAAAATACCCTGCGCCCCCAAAAAGTTGCTGATCAGTTAATTTATACTGATCAGCACAAAAGGGGGGGCAGCAGTCAGTTATATAAAAAATATATAGCACAATCTGTCACTATCTCTATCTCTCTCTCTCTATCTCTCTCTATCTCTATCTCTCTATCTATAACTATCACACTGCAGCAGCACAAAATATAGCACTCTCTGTCACTAGGCCTCTCTATCTCTCTCTCTCTATCTCTCTCTCTCTATCTCTCTCTATCTCTCTCTATCTCTCTCTATCTCTCTCTCTATAACTATATCACACTGCAGCAGCACAAAATACAGCACACTCTGACACTATCTCTGTCTATCTCTCTCTATCTAACTAACGCTATTACACTGCAGCAGCACAAGTTCACAGGAAGTCACAAGTAACAGGATCCAGGAAGCATCCAGCACACTACAAGCACAGATGAAGCAGCCAAGATATTTGCAAGGATCAGGTAAGTATTTTGCAAGGTTCTGGTCAGTATATCGCGGCAGATTGGCACGGTGACCGCACTGCACGCAATTCCAGACCGGAATGGCGTCTGCAGTGCAGTCACCGTTAGTTTAAACCCCCCTCCATGGCTGTGATTGGTCCGTCGGTCCGACGGACCAATCACGGCCTTTGGGGGCGGGCGGGGTGAGGTGGGGTGACACCAGTGTCACCCTTACACCCCGCGGTGATTGGTGCTGTACTTTACAGCACCAATCACCTCCGATCGCGTGTCACCGGCGAACGTTATTCGCCGGTGACACAGAAAACGCTGTAATTGGCTGTTCACACTGAACAGCCAATCACAGCGATCGCCGACGGGGGGGCGGCATCGCAGCCCCCCCTGGGCATGCACGGACATGTCTGCTGTCAGGGACAGCAGACATGTTGAAACTGTCACCGCGTCTATAGACGCGGTGACAGTTAAATGCCATGACGTACATTTACGCCATGTGTCGGGAAGTACTTCCCGACCATGACGTAAATGTACGTCAATTGTCGGGAAATGTACGTCAATTGTCGATGCCGCCCCCCCGTCGGGGGTTGAATGACATCACCATTAAAAATCGCTATCCGCTGCCCCTCATCACTGAATTGTTCGACCGAGTTAAGGGGGCCACGGTCTTCACCAAACTAGACTTGAGGGGAGCATACAACCTGATCCGTATCCGCCAGGGGGACGAATGGAAAACGGCCTTCAATACCCGAGATGGACATTATGAATACCTCGTTATGCCGTTTGGTCTGTGTAATGCTCCAGCCGTTTTCCAGCAATTCGTGAATGACATCTTTCGGGACTTGTTATATATTTCCATTGTGGTCTATTTAGATGACATCCTCATCTTCTCGTCCAATCTCAGCACTCACCGGCACACCGTTCGGGAGGTGTTAAGCCGTCTTCGCCAGAACCAGCTTTTCTGTAAGCTCGAAAAGTGTGTCTTCGAAGTCTCTTCAATTCCCTTCCTGGGTCATATTCTTTCAAGTACTGGGCTGGAGATGGATCCTGAAAAAGTCCGCGCTGTTCAAGATTGGACACCCCCAACCACTCTCAAAGGATTGCAAAGATTCCTCGGCTTTTCCAACTACTACCACCGCTTCATCCGCAATTTCTCCACCATAGCAGCACCTCTGACGGCTCTTACCCAAAAAGGGCCAATCCTGCCCAATGGCCGTCCGCAGCTACCAAGGCTTTCCAACTACTGAAACAGGTGTTTATCACCGCTCCAATTCTTCTTCAACCTGATGTGAATCGACCCTTCATCCTGGAGGTTGACGCCTCTTCTGACAGAGTAGGAGCAGTTCTTTCGCAAAAAGGAGAGGATGCAGAGCTTCACCCTTGCGCATACTTTTCCAAGAAATTTCTCCCGGCAGAAAAGAACTACCCTATTGGAGAACAGGAGCTGCTCGCTGTTAAGTTAGCCTTCGAGGAGTGGCAGTATCTGTTAGAGGGGGCTCGTCACCAGATCACAGTTTTTTCCGACCACAAAAATCTTTCTTTCTTAAGACAAGCACAATGTCTCACTTCACGCCAGGCTCGCTGGGCTATGTTCTTCGAACGCTTCAATTTCCAAATCAAGCATCGTCCAGGTGTTTTAAACAATAAAGCTGATGCCTTGTCTCGGTCCTTCAATCCCAGCTCGGATTCTGAACCACTTAAACAGTCCATCCTGAACCCTGTCGTCTTTGCTCATGTCTCTCCTCACCCTACACCACCTGCAGGCAAGTCCTTTGTGCCGCCCAATTTACGCAAGAAGCTGTTGACGTGGGGCCATGCCTCCCGCTTTGCTGGACATTCCGGGGTACAAAAAACTTTACAATTCCTCCTACGATCATATTGGTGGCCAACCATTCGACAGGATGTAAAACACTTTGTATCTTCATGTGTCAAGTGCGCCCAACACAAGACGTCTCGGACTCCCCCAGCTGGGGCTTTGCTACCACTGTCCATCCCAACGGAACCATGGACTCATCTGTCGATGGACTTCATTTCTGAATTACCCTCTTCTAGCGGTTACACTGTTATCTGGGTAATAGTCGACCGATTTTCCAAGATGGCCCACTTCGTGCCCCTAAATTCATTACCTTCGGCTCCAGTACTAGCCCAACTCTTCATATCCACCATCTTCAGGCTTCATGGGTTGCCCAAAGAGAATATATCCGATAGGGGTGTGCAGTTCGTCGCCAAGTTCTGGAGAGCTCTGTGTACTGCCGTTCAGGTGAAATTAAAATTCTCCACCGCCTTCCATCCTCAGACTAACGGGCAAACCGAACGTGTCAACCAAGACCTAGAGACATTTATTCGACTTTTTGTGTCCTCCTCTCAAGATGAATGGAAGGATCTATTGCCCTGGGCGGAGTATGCACACAACAACTCTTACCACTCCTCTTCAGGTACTACACCCTTCTTCACAGTCTACGGCAAACATCCACGGTCCCCTGATTTCTCAAGTTTGCCTTCTCCGGAGGTTCCGGCAGCTTCCATGTCTCTTCATCGTTTCAAAAAGATATGGGCTGAAGTTCACAAAGCTCTTCTTCAAGCTTCTGCCAGATATAAGAAAGCAGCTGATAAGCGAAGAAAGGCGGTTCCACCATTTAAAGTAGGGGATCGAGTGTGGCTGTCTACCCGCAATCTTCGTCTTCGTGTACCCTCGATGAAGCTTGCCCCTCGTTTTATTGGTCCATTCCCCATCACCCAAGTCATCAACCCGGTGTCCTACAGATTGCAGCTTCCATTTTCTATGAAGGTATCTAATTCTTTTCATATATCTCTTCTGAAACCATTGAAATTAAGCATCTTCCAAAAGAAAGTACCCCGACCCTCAAAGGTCAATACCGAGAAGGATGCTGAGTTTGAGGTCAGACGAATCATAGACTCTCGTTATCGCAACTCTCGACATCAATTTCTGGTGGAGTGGGCTGGTTTCGGACCGCAGGAGAACTCCTGGGTGGATCAAGCTGATTTACATGCCCCAAGTCTCGTTAAGCGCTTCTTTCAGAAGAATCCTCACAAGAAGCGCAAATGTCCTGAGGTTACCCGAAAAGGGGGGGGTACTGTCACGCGCCGCCGCGGCGGTACACGGCGGGTCCTGTACTCACCCGTCCGTGTCCGCAGTCGGCTGGCGTGTGTCGGCCTCCATGTCAGGTGAGGCGGCAGGCAGAGGTCCGGCAGTGTTGGAGGGCAGCATGGAAGTCTGCGGCGTGGTCTCGCTCTAGGCTATGGGTGCCGTGAGACCAGCGCCGCCATCTTGCTTAAGGGCAAACAGGGGATTGGGCCAGGTCAGAGCTGCACACCTGTTTCACTGTGATAGCCAATGGCAGCCGCCTTCTATGCATATAGAGGATCTGCCCAGGTAACTCAGTGTCAGTGCAAAGAGTCTTCTGTGCCGTGCATTTCCTGGAAGGCTCCTGACTCATTGTGTCCTTGTTATCCCAGCTGTGTCCGTCAGCTCGCTTTGGCTTCAGATCCAGTGCACCTTTCCAGTCACGCTGGTCGCCAGCTTCTCTCTGGTACCCTTGGGTGCTTCCTCCTGGATTTCCCAAAGACCTCCTCTTCAGCTATCTCCAGCCGCAGTCACCTCCCATCTTCTTCCAGTTCTGGATCCTCTATTTGCCACCATCTTTTCATCTCTTCATCAGGATTTTCTTCATCATTGTTACCTGGATAAATCCTCATCGTTGTCTTCTGGAAATTCATCATCATAGTCTTCTGGACATTCATCCTCATTGTCTTCTGGACATTTATCCCCATTGTCTTCTGGACATTTATCCCCATTGTCTTCTGGACATTTATCGTTTGCCATTTACTTTGATTCCTCTTACAGTTGTTCTCAAAGAAGTATTTGAGTCCTGTATGACATCCTTTATTAAACCTGCTCGTTTTAACCCTACTACTGCCTCCTCCTCAGTCCCTGAGCACCACACGACCTCATCGGAATCTTCGGCCGTGACAACATGTTTTAATGTTTTTCATTATTTGACTTTTGTTGCAGTTCTGCAACATTTGTATTTCAACTTGGTGACGGGCACTGGGTGACGTCATTTACGTGGGCCGGAAGTGGAGGACAGGCATGCGACCTGGAAGCAAGCATGTTGAGGGTGAGCACATAAAATGGTGAGTTATGTTGCCCTGATGAAAATGAGTAAATCTCATTGAAACGTGGGCATACAGCGGTTTCTGAGTGTGTCATTATTTCTGAGTGCTGCCGTGCATCTGGAGCTATATATATATATATATATATATATATATATATATAGAGGATAGAAGGTGCGGCACTCACGATCTTTCTTACAATGAACAGCAAGGAGCCACTGCGGTTTGTTGCATCAACGTTTCAAAACTTTATTGTTTTGTCATCAGGATAAAAGACAAGTTAACACACTGACCTTAATATACAGTAGACACACCACGTGAAAAAGCCGGTTCCGGGGGAGGGACTGAGAACCCGCCCCTTTGTCCAGCAGGAATTACGTCAGTGGGACGAACATTCTATGACAACACCATCACCATGACAATAATAAATACACAGGTAGAAAACGATACAGCTCTGTAAGAATACAAGAAATATATATCGGTATCTGATGGAAATCAAGAAATGAGCAAATATATATAATAATCAGAACACATTACATAAGAACCGTTAGCGAAACACTCCTAAAGGTAATTGCTCATTAAGACCTCGGGGGGAGAGGGCATCCAGCTGGTGAATCCACCAAGATTCTTTGCGTAGGAGGAATTTCGCTCTATCCCCACCTTTTTTGGAAGCAGGTACGCAGTCAATAGCGCGGTACCGGAGAGTGGATAGAGGATGTTTTTTGAGGGCGAAGTGTCTCGCCACTGGCTGATCACTTTTGCCGCTGGTAAGTGCGGCGCGTATGGAATGTCTATGCATTGCCATGCGTTCCTTTAATTTGCGTTCCGTTTTCCCCACGTAACATAAGCTGCAGGGGCAGGTTATTAGATAGACAACGTAGGAGGAGTTACAGGTGAAGTGATATTTTATGGGATAAGTTTTCCCAGAATAGGGGTGGTTGAAGCTGTCACCTGTCAATAAATATTGGCAGGTAACACATGCGCATCTGAAATTACCGGTGCGAATGTTCGCAAGCCAATTGGTATTAATGGAATCAGGTTGGTAGCGTACATCTGTTTTAACAAGTAATTGCTTCAGGTTTTTACCTTTAGTGAAGCATGGCATGATTCTATATTTGTTAAGAGGTAAGGATGTATCACTAGCCAAAATGGCCAGTTGTTTTTGACCGTGGAAACGATGATGGGGGCCGCAGTGTTGTAACGAGTAACCATGGGGAGAACGTCTTCTTTCTTTTTATCAGTTTTCCTGTTAACCAACAACGCTTGTCTATCACATCTAAGTACTCGTTCTTTACAGGCATTGAGATTCTTTTCATCATACCCTCTTTGTTTGAGCTTACCACAAAACTCTTCCATTTGTGATTCACAAATGCTGTTGTTACTATTGATGCGTTTATATCGCAACATCTGCGAATATGGTAAGCTTTCAACAAGTTTTTTGGGGTGGCAACTCTGGGGTTGCAACATAGTGTTGCGATCGTTTTTTTAAAAAAAAGACTTTAGTGACAAGTGTGTCGGCATTACGGGAGATGTCGACATCTAAGAAATGTACATTAGTGCAACTTATCTCTGTAGTGAACAGGATGGGACTGGATGTGGAGTTGTGTTGTTCAATGAGTGTGGACAAGGATGCGGGTGTGCCCCTCCACAGCACAAACAAATCATCAATAAAGCGCTTAAACAATAAACAGTTCGATTGAAAAACCGTATTGGAGAAAAACACATCAGCTTCAATGGAGAACATGAATATATTTGCAAAGGATGGGGCCACTGAGGACCCCATCGAGACTCCACATAACTGTAGAGAGAAAATATCATTGTATAGGAACACGTTATTCTGTAATAAGAATTCCATAACATTCACAATAAATTCAATCTTGTTGGTACCATAGTCACTCTGTGCAATCAGAAACCTTTTCAACGCTGTAAGTCCCATTGCATCGGGTATGGCTGTATATAAGCTGGTAACGTCAATGGTAGCCATGCAGCCGATATCAGTGGAGTTATAGAAAGGTTCAAGGGACAGTAAAAAGTCTGTGGTGTCAAGCAGGAAGGAAGGTTGCTTTTTAATCAGGGGTTGCAACCAATCATCAATAAGAGTCGCTACCCTTATGCACCTTAGGTAAGGTGTAGAATACGGGGACCGTGGGGTGGACAGGTAAAAGGATTTCCTTGATATTATCGGTGATAATCCCTTGTGAAACCCCTTGTTGCAACAGGCTGGCAAGTTGGTCTCTACATACCTTCATGGGATGTCTGCTCAGTCGCTTGTAGGTCTTAGGGTCTGATAATTGACGTAGGATCTCTTTGTCGTAGTCCTCAATGTCTTGTAGGACAATGGCACCTCCCTTGTCGGCAGGGCGAATAATCAGGGATTCGTTAGCTCTGAGTCTCTGTAATGCTTCTCGTTCCTGGACCGACAAATTGGGATGTGTGGGGGGTTGTTTGGAGATAGATGTCTTCACTTGCTCCTCAATAACCTGGGCAAAGGTTTTGATGGAATGATTGGCAGTATAGGGTTCAAAGGTCGATGGCTGTCGAAACTTCATGATGGATTTGGGGATCTCTTCCACTGTACTGTAGTTCGGGTTATTTTGGAAATGTTCATTAAGTTTGATTTTTCTAAGGAGATCGTGTTGCTCAATCTTCCATTGGAGATCACTGTAGGGAACCGTAGGGACGAAAGAGAGACCGTGGCTCAATAACTTGCGCTCGCCTGGTGAGAGTTCATAAGAGAAGAGGTTGAATATTAGATTATTGTCGGGGGTCGACCCGTCTTCCTTCCCCCTCTTGCACTGTTGTCCCCTGCGGGTGTAGCGCCTCTTTCGCGACCACCTCTTGGTACTGGTTTTCGCGGTCGTAACCCTAAAGGGCCGGCATTCATGTTACGTCTCTCTGTCTCTTTGTGTCTCCAATGAAGAGTCTGTCTCGAACTGTCCATATGCTTGCTTCCCCCGTTGTTTTCGGCGGTAGAAAGGGCGCTTGGGACCCTCACCTGGGTTTCCAGATAACCATCTGTAAACTGTGTGGCGTTCGTAGTCACCTTGTACTTTAAGTAACTTTTCCTGTTTATACTGTAACAGTTCTTTTTTGTATTTAGTAAGTTGGGATTTCATCTTATCTAACCAGTCTGTATCCAAGTCAGTGGACAATGTGGCAAGATGTTCGTCTTTAAATTTGGCGATTTTTACTTTAATGCTGGCAAGTTCTTTGGAGGATTGTTCTACAACTAGAACTATGAGGTCCAGTGAACAGCGGTTCAAGATACCGACCCATCGTTTGCAAAAGGATGGGTCAAAGCGACCTATGGTAGGGCAGTTTCTGACCCTGAAGCCCCTCGGTATCATTTTTGCCTTAAAGTAGTCACTCAAGGAGACGGCATGTAGATGATAATCAACCTCCTTCTTTTTAAGGTGTAGGAGGTCACGATATACAGTGTCGGCAGACATAGAGCCGGCTTCTTCGGCCATCCCGGACTTCAATATGATTGATCCAATCTCTACATCGGAGAATGTGTAGGTGTTGTCTCTAGGGAAGTCGAATAAGTCTGGTACCTCGTCCTCTGCCATTCTGTTGCTCATAGAATACCGTGTCGTCAATGAGCTGGTCAATTCTTTGTGTCGTCACCCGGTAGGTGCACACACCAGACAGGGAAGGTTTAAAGGAGATATAGATGATCTCCAGGGTAGTTGCCTGTGGTATGACAAAGTCTCCTTTAGGTTGTTGGGTTGTTGGGTCCCTGATTATTCGCCCTGCCGACAAGGGAGGTGCCATTGTCCTACAAGACATTGAGGACTACGACAAAGAGATCCTACGTCAATTATCAGACCCTAACACCTACAAGCGACTGAGCAGCAATCCCATGCAGGTATGTAGAGACCAACTTGCCAGCCTGTTGCAACAAGGGGTTTCACAAGGGATTATCACCGATAATATCAAGGAAATCCTTTTACCTGTCCACCCCACGGTCCCCGTATTCTACACCTTACCTAAGGTGCATAAGGGTTTGGACCCCCCACCAGGTCGCCCCATCGTAGCTGCCCAAGGGTCTCTATTGCAACCTCTAGCGACTCTTATTGATGATTGGTTGCAACCCCTGATTAAAAAGCAACCTTCCTTCCTGCTTGACACCACAGACTTTTTACTGTCCCTTGAACCTTTCTATAACTCCACTGATATCGGCTGCATGGCTACCATTGACGTTACCAGCTTATATACAGCCATACCTCATGCAATGGGACTTACAGCGTTGAAAAGGTTTCTGATTGCACAGAGTGACTATGGTACCAACAAGATTGAATTTATTGTGAATGTTATGGAATTCTTATTACAGAATAACGTGTTCCTATACAATGATATTTTCTATCTACAGTTATGTGGAGTCTCGATGGGGTCCTCAGTGGCCCCATCCTTTGCAAATATATTCATGTTCTCCATTGAAGCTGATGTGTATTTCTCCAATACGGTTTTTCAATCGAACTGTTTATTGTTTAAGCGCTTTATTGATGATTTGTTTGTGCTGTGGAGGGGCACACCCGCATCCTTGTCCACACTCATTGAACAACACAACTCCACATCCAGTCCCATCCTGTTCACTACAGAGATATGTTGCACTAATGTACATTTCTTAGATGTCGACATCTCCCGTAATGCCGACACACTTGTCACTAAAGTCTTTTTTTTTTAAAAAAAACGATCGCAACACTATGTTGCAACCCCAGAGTTGCCACCCCAAAAAACTTGTTGAAAGCTTACCATATTCGCAGATGTTGCGATATAAACGCATCAATAGTAACAACAGCATTTGTGAATCACAAATGGAAGAGTTTTGTGGTAAGCTCAAACAAAGAGGGTATGATGAAAAGAATCTCAATGCCTGTAAAGAACGAGTACTTAGATGTGATAGACAAGCGCTGTTGGTTAACAGGAAAACTGATAAAAAGAAAGAAGACGTTCTCCCCATGGTTACTCGTTACAACACTGCGGCCCCCATCATCGTTTCCACGGTCAAAAACAACTGGCCATTTTGGCTAGTGATACATCCTTACCTCTTAACAAATATAGAATCATGCCATGCTTCACTAAAGGTAAAAACCTGAAGCAATTACTTGTTAAAACAGATGTACGCTACCAACCTGATTCCATTAATACCAATTGGCTTGCGAACATTCGCACCGGTAATTTCAGATGCGCATGTGTTACCTGCCAATATTTATTGACAGGTGACAGCTTCAACCACCCCTATTCTGGGAAAACTTATCCCATAAAATATCACTTCACCTGTAACTCCTCCTACGTTGTCTATCTAATAACCTGCCCCTGCAGCTTATGTTACGTGGGGAAAACGGAACGCAAATTAAAGGAACGCATGGCAATGCATAGACATTCCATACGCGCCGCACTTACCAGCGGCAAAAGTGATCAGCCAGTGGCGAGACACTTCGCCCTCAAAAAACATCCTCTATCCACTCTCCGGTACCGCGCTATTGACTGCGTACCTGCTTCCAAAAAAGGTGGGGATAGAGCGAAATTCCTCCTACGCAAAGAATCTTGGTGGATTCACCAGCTGGATGCCCTCTCCCCCCGAGGTCTTAATGAGCAATTACCTTTAGGAGTGTTTCGCTAACGGTTCTTATGTAATGTGTTCTGATTATTATATATATTTGCTCATTTCTTGATTTCCATCAGATACCGATATATATTTCTTTTATTCTTACAGAGCTGTATCATTTTCTACCTGTGTACTTATTAATCCAATTATAAGAAAATAATTCTAGAAATGGATTCCTATTTTGGATGCAGAGTGAGGAGGTCATTGCAGAAAAACGTCCTGCACAGATATTCTTCCCAGTAAGGATTTGTCCAAATAATCACAGAAGCTTATCTTCCAAACATTTCTAGAATTATTTTCTTATAATTGGATTATACCATAAATCACACCGTGATGTTTTTTATTGAATGAAGCAGAAGTTCCTACTAGGACCAGCTGCACATGTTTAATTCAGCTATTGGTTTTTACCCCTGATGAAGTCTTAGAGACGAAACACGTCGGGTTTTTCATCTATAATAAAAGGACTATACCCTGAAATGGACTGGGCCTAATCTTTGCAAACACTACCGAATATAAGGAAACAAATTTCTGAAAAGCTGCATTGATTTTATTATGTCATATTGGGAGGTACAGATTTTGTATTAGGTAGCGCACCCCAATCCCCCCACCCTTTTCTCTCGATATATATATATATATATATATAAATTCAGTAAAGAACAAACCGTGGCATTCAGAGGTCTTAGTAAAAGGGTGTATTTTTTGGCATTAGAAAATGCTAAGAAACTTACGTTTCGGAGAGGGCACGCTCCGTTTTCAAGGTGAAAAGTGAGACAAAAAAGACAATACATGCTTACCTTAAATAAGGTCCCTTCCCCTCTGCCCTGTCTCCCAGTCACCGCCCGTAAGAGACGCCATATACTGGAAGTAGGAAGTCTGTGGTGTCCGGACGTGGTAAGCAGGGAACCTCCTGCTGGCTCTGTGTGAGACGCACGCTACTGGTAACCATAGCAGCCGTCTCTTCAATGTTATTCTCGAGTGTTCCGGATGGTCAGGTGTCCTGGGTAGACATGGGGAGAGTTGACAGGCACTGACAAAGTGCATAGTGCATATTATACTATTACGCATTCTCATCAAACTGTGCAATAAAAATACCATACATAAGTGCAAATATAAACAAATGTGGACTAGAGAGAATGTGAATGGTGATATAAGTTTTACATGTTAACACTACTTTTAGTGCTCGTTTTAAAATACCTAAAATATGAGGAAAGGACTATAATTCTCATGCCACCTTTAAGGGATATTATCCTTAGACAGAGCTTAATTTAACATTAGTTTCACCTATACTTGAACATCATCAGGCATATTTATCACTTATAAGGGCTAGCCAGTGTACCAATGAATTCCTGAACCTATGTAGGGATAAATGGGCTGCAATGTAGCCCTTCATTACTTCATGATTAATAGATGAAGAAAGAAAATATTCCCAGGAGAAGACCAAGGGAAAAATCAGGCGCTTAACAGGATATGTTTTTCAGGGTGTTAGCTGCTGCTCAATGGGGGGATAGTCAGTCCCCACCGAAAAGAAGACACCAAAACCAGTCACGCCAAGGCGTGTGAGCAGCGCTAAGAAAAAGGTGACACACACTAAAGGTACAATATAAATTTTACTGAATAAAATTAAACATATAATAAATAACAATACAAATAACAATGTAAAAACAATGAGGTACCATGTAAAACAGGTTCTTAACATCACAAGCAGGGGTGGGCGTATTGATATAGGTCCAGATTGGACAGTGGATGAAAAATGATGGAGTGGATTTGAAGAGGGGAAAAAGGGGGATAATCGCAGGTAAGTGCACTTTACCAATTGATGGAGGATCTGGATATCCAATGATGACCACAAGGTGATAGTTGGAGTCCTCACCGTGGTGTATAATTGATGAATAGGTATTGTCGGTCGGCTTCCGCTTGAGGAAATGCCCCTTGTATATTGATGGTAACTGAAGGGGGGAGGGGTGAATTACCCCGATGAATTCCGATGAGCGGTGTCCGCCAAACACGACCAGGACGAATGTAAAGGTGGTATCGGTTCGCTTGACAGTGTCCTCCTTTGTTGGCAAGCTGGAATTATGCTGCTGAGTGGTTTGGGAGGAACCGTGACCACCAAACACTGTGGGAAGGGTGGGGTGGTGGGGAGGATAGGTAAACCAGGTAAATCGTGTGAGCAGCGCTAAGAAAAAGGTGACACACACACTAAAGGTACAATATAAATTTTACTGAATAAAATTAAACATATAATAAATAACAATACAAATAACAATGTAAAAACAATGAGGTACCATGTAAAACAGGTTCTTAACATCACAAGCAGGGGTGGGCGTATTGATATAGGTCCAGATTGGACAGTGGATGAAAAATGATGGAGTGGATTTGAAGAGGGGAAAAAGGGGGATAATCGCAGGTAAGTGCACTTTACCAATTGATGGAGGATCTGGATATCCAATGATGACCACAAGGTGATAGTTGGAGTCCTCACCGTGGTGTATAATTGATGAATAGGTATTGTCGGTCGGCTTCCGCTTGAGGAAATGCCCCTTGTATATTGATGGTAACTGAAGGGGGGAGGGGTGAATTACCCCGATGAATTCCGATGAGCGGTGTCCGCCAAACACGACCAGGACGAATGTAAAGGTGGTATCGGTTCGCTTGACAGTGTCCTCCTTTGTTGGCAAGCTGGAATTATGCTGCTGAGTGGTTTGGGAGGAACCGTGACCACCAAACACTGTGGGAAGGGTGGGGTGGTGGGGAGGATAGGTAAACCAGGTAAATCTGTAGGTGATATTGCACCAGCATATGGGTCCAATCTGGATGGGGAATCCCACACTTGGAGCACTTGGAGTGAAGAACCAGCAGTCCATCTGACGCGTTTCACTGCCAAGTGCAGCTTTATCTTGGAGGCAATGAATCACTTGACTCTGCCCAGCTTCCTGCTGATCCAAGCGAACAGCCAGTTGCTGTACAGGGCTGGGTGGTGATGCTTGGTTTGCGGCTGGATCCATTAGGCTAGTGCTTACTGTCACACCAGGGGTCTGAGTCGACGAGACTGAGACCTCTGGTGGGGACCTGGACCGGTACCTGAACCGGGGAGGTTGGAGAGGACCCTTACGCATATGATGCGTGACAGTGCACCCGAAGCCAATGAACAGTCAATGGTAAAATACAACCGAGTTTTATTTAGCAGATGGTTGTAAACACAGACAGTAAAGTATGCAGATGAATTGTACAGTCAATGTAGATGGCAATACTTTACAGCTGGATGATGAGATGGTATCGATGGTGGAACATCGGATCCGGAATATCGGATATGAGGTTGGAGACTGTGGGTCCGGAATGACGGACGGAAACTGGAAACTGTGGGTCCGGAATATCGGACTTTAGTGATGGCAGAACATCGATGGTAGACGATGGCGGAACATCGAATGGACCAGAGTCCTGGAGCTTGGCTTGAGTGCTGGGCTGTGGAAGCAGGATCGCAGGAGATGGAGTGCCTGGAACTTCACAGGAGATGGAATGCCTGGAGTACACTGCAGAAACGGAGATAACAACACCAGCAGGAAAACACTTGTGGATACAAGGACAGCTGAACACACACTGGAGACAACTGCAGCACTAGCAATGAATCTGAGAGCTCCCAGCATACTTATACCCACTGAGTGGCCAGGATTGGCCGGGCAGGTATGACTGGGAGATCAGATCATTCAGGATTGGATAATGCAGACATGTGACTGGGAAAACATGGCAGCCCCCATGTCTGGCTATGGCGGGAAAGAGTGTTTGTTCAAGCCATGCTTGTGGCCGGGAGCAATGGCGGCGGACAGACGGATAGCCGTGCACTGGATACTGTCTCTGTGGGTGAGGAGAGCGGTGCGCCGCGCAGCCGCAGACTCAGCAGCGCTGAGAGGACTGGAGGATGACAGCGATGATGGCGCACGGCAGACAGGACGCCGGCTGGGATGACATCTGAACCGCAAGCTGAGCCTGCAGAGGCACTTACAGATGTATCGGGACTTGTCTTTGCTGGCGGATCGCCAGCAACACGGCGCCGCTATCTGACTGTGACGCGCGTGCGTCCCCCACGCACGCGCGTCACAGTATCCGGGCGACGGGGCGGCGAGGCGGACGCATTACTGTCCGCCTCAAGCTCGAGGGGCAGGGGGGGGACCCGAGGAGGCTACGGGGGGGTGCGGTCGCCCGGTGTGGGCACCGGGCGACCGAGGGCAGCACCGTCGGAAGGGGACGCGCGCGCACGAGGTGCATATAGATGGCGGCGGGGCAGGGGATGGCGATGGCGACGCCATCGCCATCCCCTGCAAATATGAGACCCGACCCATCTGTAGCCGGTAAGCTAGCCTGTCTTAATACCCGGATCGTGACAGGTAGTGATGAAGGCAACAGGAGTCCTCAAAATAATAAATGCGTTTAGGTGCCTTGACTAAGTACCAGTAACTGGGTTGTGGACCCCCACTCCGGCACTGATACAGTCTCGATTTGTGGTCCGGCACTCCAAATAATTCAGCAACCACCGTGGTGCCCTCCTAGCAATAATATATACTGAAGTGTATCTGACAATACAAATGGGCGGCACTCCAACGGATTTAACTGGCAAATAAATTCAGACCCACGGCTGTGTTTAGTCTGATGTTTTGGTTATTTATTAACCTTTTTCAAAGACAACATGTACAGAGACATAAAACTTACTTTATAGATGAGTTCACCCGTGCTCACTCCCCCGTCAACCACGTCTACGTCCCGACCGCGCATGTGTGTGACGTCATTGGAACCACGTCCTCTGCCGCATCCAGCAGCTGGCCGGCGGCATTACCATGGTAACCAGGGAAGCTGAAAAAAGTCACAGGCACAGAGGCCCCCTTTAGGGGTACACACCAGGGCCAAAGTAGGTGCCCTGGGCATCGAACTCGTCGAGGGCATCAATGGCAGAGAAGCGAAAAAAACTAAACCAAAGGGGAACCAGTAGTGTTCAATTTATCCAAAAGGATATTAACAACTGAAGAAATGTCTGTATTGAATTTGGGGCTATCATTTGTCCCCACAAATTATTACAATGCTCTTAATACTAAAGTGGAAAACTACAAATTTGCTAGATCTCTGAGATTGAAAGAGCATTTTGGCACACTCAACACCAATATCCCCACAGAACAATTACCAATCAGGACAACTTCTAATTATGACCCGTATTCCACGAATCCAAGTATTAAATATCTTACAAGGATGTAAGACCAAGCAAATCCAGCACACCCTATCACTGAGTCACTGCGCAACAATATGACCAAAAATCAACAACATGCCCTTAAACAATTACAATCTTACGAGGACATTGTTGTACGTTCTGCAGATAAGGGTGGTGCAGTGGTCATTCTGGATGTGGAATTTTACAAATCTGATATATATACAAACAATTATCCGACCCTGTGGTATATGAGCGTCTGGTGGGAGACCCGACTCAAAAATTTAAATTGGAGTTGGACGACATCCTAAAGGCAGCAATGGAGAATCAAGTTATCACCAAGAAGTGTGCAGAAGCATTGCAAACTAAACATCCGATGACTCCACTCCTTTACACCATACCAAAGCTGCACAAAAACGCAAGTCCATCGGGAAGGCCGATTATTTCCGCCAGAGGATCACTATACTATGTAATATCTCAGTTTTTGGACGCTTATCTCCAGCCAGTCGTGCAGATGCAAACATTTTTCTCAAAGATACGACGGATCTCATCCTGAGATTAGAAGCCCTGGGAAAATTACCTAATTCTGTCATCCTGTGCTCACTTGATGTGGTGAGCCTTTACACCAACATCCCGCATCAGGATGGACTCTCGGCTACTGCTAATCTGATTCAAAACTGCACTGAATACAAAGGTCCAGTCATAGACTTTTACTTACGTTTATTGGAGCTGACTTTAAAGCGAAATTATTTTTATTTTGATGGGGCGTATTATCTGCAGCGTCGGGGCTGCGCAATGGGATCTTGCGTAGCCCCGACGTATGCGAACGCATACATGTTCCAGATGGAAAACAGTAATCCTTTCCCATCCAACGGCTCAAGGTAACATTGCACTGTACGTGCGATTTATAGATGACATCCTGCTCGTCTGGACTGGGGGGAAAAAAGATTTGGATGTAGTTCTGTCATATGCTAACACTGCAGACAGCAACATCAAGTTTACATCTTGTCAAAGCCCATCCACCATAAGCTAAATGGACGTGCAAATTACAGTCTGTGATAATCGGTTAACAACATCTCTTTTTCATAAAGAGACAGACCGCAACACGCTTCTCAAAGCATCCAGCTTCCATCCACCTGCGGCCAAACGGGGACTTCCATTCTCCCAGATGCTGAGAGCCAGGAGAATCTGCAGCAATGAACAGACAGCAGCAGAACATATGGATGAAATGATCAAAAAATTTGAACATAGAGGATATAAACATGAATCTCTAGTCCATGCCAAGAATCGGGCCTTGTCTATTAATAGAGAGGACACTCTACGAAGCAAGGATAAAAATAGCCAATTGGAGAAAATCCCATTCATCAACACGTATTCGACAGGTAGCTCCGTGTTGGTAAATACAGTGAAAAACATCTGGCCATTGGTTAAACAAGATCCTGACCTACCGGCTTTGCGAAACAAAGAAGTAATGCCATGTTACAAACGAGGAGCAAATCTCCGTGATAAATTTGTGAAAACTGATGTAACTGGTCTGGGCCAACAGAAGAAAACACACTTTTTGATGAGAAAACCGGGCAACTATCGCTGCACAGGATGTGTAACGTGTGGTTACCTGGAGCAAGGCGACACCTTCACACACCCACATACTGGATACCGTTATAAAATCAAGAAGGTATTCACATGCATGAGCCGATATGTGGTATATATAATCAAATGTCCCTGCGGGCTCATGTATGTGGGGAAAACAACTAGGACCTTCAAAGAACGCATGGCCATGCACCGGTCTTCGATCAAACATGCACTTGAAGGAGAGATATCGGAACAACCTGTGGCCAGGCACTTTAGAGAATTGAGGCATAGTCTCCCCACATTAAAATATAAAATGATTGATCAGGTCCCACACAGTATACGTGGTGGTGACCGGGACAAAAAACTGTTCCAATTAGAAGCAAAATGGATTTTCAAACTTAGGGGTTTATTCTAGTTCATTCTTTCTGACAAAATCCTTCTTAGATGGACAAAACGATGTGCACTGCAGGGGGGCAGATGTAACATGTGCAGATAGAATTAGATTTGGGTGAGTTATTTTGTTTCTGTGCAGGGAAAATACTGACTGCTTTATTTTACACTGCAATATAGATCTCACTTTGAAGAAAAACCCCACCCAAATCTAATTCTCTCTGCACAAGTTACATCTTCCCCACCCGCAGCGCACATAGTTTTGTCCATCTAAGAAGGATTTTGTCAGAAAGAATGAACTAGAATAACCCCCTTAATGTGGTGGCACTCTTCCCTCAATTGTTTTTTGTGACACAATGATCGATGTCTGGACACTTAGCAGTTATCCATCCTATTTATATTGTTGGCTATGTTTTTCATCAGCGTATCATGTTTCTCTCGTTGTCATTCTCCTGCATATAATTGTCATGTTGATCTCATTGAATTTTCATATGCATTAGCCTTGTTTACTTATATACATTTAGCTTATTATTTGTAGCTATATCGTCTTTATGACGGCAGTGCTCAACTTACTATGATTAGTCATACCCTATGCAATATGTTATAACATCTTGATTCAGCCTGCTCACAGTGCCTTAACGGTATTTTTCTTTCACATATTCTTTTTTCAGCTTCCCTGGTTACCATGGCAATGCCGCCGGCCGGCTGCTGGATGCGGCAGAGGACGTGGTTCCAATGACGTCACTCACATGCGCGGTCGGGACGTAGACGTGGTTGACGGGGGAGTGAGCACGGGTGAACTCATCTATAAAGTACGTTTTATGTCTCTGTACATGTTGTCTTTGAAAAAGGTTAATAAATAACCGAAACGTCAGACTAAACACAGCCGTGGGTCTGAATTTATTTGCCAGTTAAATCCGTTGGAGTGCCACCCATTTGTATCGTCAGATACACTTCAGTATATATTATTGCTAGGAAGGCACCGCGGTGGTTGCTGAATTATTTGGAGTGCCGGACCACAAATCGAGACTATATATATATATATTAGTTGAAGTAATTACACAAATAGAGACACACCCATCAGCAGACCACCCAACCAGAACAATGGTCACACACCACGCATTATAAGGTGCTGGCAACAACCTCTATTATTGTGCATAATAGGCCCTTGATAATTTTCAGCTCCAGGCCCATTTAGACCTTAATCTGGCACAGCACGCAGGTGCAGGTGGTCACAAGTGCAGGCAGCTGAAGCACAGGTGCAGGTAGTCACAGGTGCTGGTAACTGAAGCACGCAGGTGCAGGTGGTCACAAGTGCAGGTAGTCTAAGCACAGGTGCAGGTGCAGGTAGTCACAGGTGAAGAAAAGAATAGAATAGAAAAAGTATTATTATATGTGAACGTGCTCTATAAAATAATGAATAAGTCAGGTGAAGAGATTAAAAGGCACATACTAGTAGCTGGGATGGGTATCAATACATCCAGAAAATATAGGAGCGAATAAAAATGGGTCTTTTTACAACAAAAATAATTCAAGGATTAATAACTATAACATCAGTGAACAGAATTTCCTCCTGTACGTGTTGCTCCGCCCCCAGATCTCCTTCTACAGCTTCTCAGTTCTGCTGTCCTCCACTGCTTACTGTGAGTCTAGATTCAGGAGGATATCCCCAGCTGTGCCACTGCCTCTACCTACCCCGATGTGTGCCCCTGCCCACCCCATGTGTGCCCCTACCCACCCCATGTGTGTCCCTGTCCATCATATGTGTGCCCATGCTCCTGCAAACCCCATGTGTGTCCTTCCCACCCCATGTGTGACCCTATGCCATCTCTACCTCTTCCCCCCCCCCATGTGTTCCTCTGTTGCTTTCCCCATCTGTACCTCTACAGCTCTGCTATGTCTTATGTGTACCCATGCCTCCCCTCCCCCCTCCATGGCTGTTGGCTGCAAGACCAACACAAAGAAGACCATGTACAGCGCCAAACATTTTAATAATACAGGATGTAAGCACTATTTTATATTGGTAAAGCACTGGTGAGGGTCTGTGTGGATGTGGGGAGGGTTGTGCTCCTTCTCATATGGTGACTTACTGACTGACATCTATTGAGTGTTACCTTATGTCTAGCATACAGTGTAAGGTGCATTACAGTGTGTGGTGTGTAGTGTAAGTGGCGTACAGTGTAAGTGGCACTACAATGTGTGGTGTACAGTGTAAGTGGCATTACGATGTGTGGCATACAGTGTAAGTGGTATTATGTGTTTGGCATACATTGTATGTGTGTGACGTACAGTATAAGTGGCATTATGTGTGTGGTATACAGTGTAAGTGGCATTAAGTGTGTGGCGTACAGTGTAAGTGGCAGTATACGTTGTGTGTGGTGTACAGTGTAAGTGGCATTACAGTGTGTGGCGTACAGTGTAAGTGGCATTACGTTTTGTGCAGCTTACAGTGTTAGTGGCATTACAGTGTAAGTGCCATTACGTTGTGCGTGGCATACCTCCCAACTGTCCTGCTTACCGTGGTAACGTCCCAATATTCTGGGACGTTCCCGCGTCCCGCCCGGGGCCGCCATTGTCCCGCGGTGGGGGGGGGACAGTTGGGAGCCCCCCCAGCCTGCCAAGAATAGACGCTGTGTGCATGCGCACAGCGTCTATTCAGCGCCGACAAGCGGCGAAAACGGGGGGGGGGCGGCCGGAGGACGCGTCACCCTGCGAGACCACGCCCCCTTTTCTAGAGGCCACGCCCCTTTTCGGGAGCGCGCGTGGCGTTGCCGCGCAAAAGTCCCAACCTCCCAACTACAGATGTTGGGAGGTATGTGTGGTGTACAGTGTAAGTGGCATTACAGTGTGTGGCGTACAGTGTAAGTGGCATTACAGTGTGTGGCGTACAGTGTAAGTGGCATTACATTGTGTGGAGTATAGTGTAAGTTGCACTACGGTGTGTGGCATACAGTGTATGTGAAATTATGGTGTAAGCAGCATTATGGGGGCGGCTCCAGATACTATTTTAGCAGGGGGGAGCAAAAGTTATAGTTACGCCACTGCTCTGACCTCTTGTGCAAAGTCTCATGGGTCAACTCCCATTAATGCACTGCCATTGTCACATTGACAGATAGGTGAAGCTGAAGCACTACCCCACTCCCATGCACAAAACCTTTAGCTTAAAAAAAACAAAAATATTTTTTCTCAAAAAGAATACATGCTGACCACAGGGCCCCTAGATAGAGTGGGGCACAGGAGTACTGAGACTCCCCCCTAAACCGGCCCTGGGTTAGAGGGCAGTCCTGTGAGCTTCCTATCTGTATCAGGCTGCTCTCATAGCTTTAGTTTAGACGGTTTGATACATTTCCCTTTAGATGTTTCAGTTGTGATGCATTTGCACATGGTTTGACACGGGATGTATCTCCTTCCTTTCCTGATATCCGGCATATACCAACCCCAGCACAAGCAGTTACAGTAGCTTCTTGGCTGACTCAAGTACGTAACTATAGTAACTGTAGCCCTACGTAATAACGGAGCTTCTGTGCAATACTAGCGGCGGCCACACGTGTCACTAGGGCAACCATGAGCTACAGTCGGACTGTAATGCTGCATTTCTCAGCTAATCAGAGCGCAGAAACAGTGGGAGGGACATTTCAGGGAGTACAACTGTCCTTTGTGTGGCGTAGCCATACCGAAGCTATATAAGGCAGTAATCGCTCCTGGAACGTTAGATGAGCGTACTGCGTATACGTTGTGTGGAGTAGCAGTCTGTCATACGCATGTTATAAGCGTCATACCCAGTCAGATACTAGTAATTCTCATTCTAAGCTCAGCGCCTTCTGCCTTCCGTATTAAAGTTACCATCTCGTTTAGGACAACGTCTATTACTAGGATGAAGACGAAGTTCGCCTGCGAGGATGAGCTGCCTAATTCATTGGGCTTAATCATCAGCGCGGCTGGGGGGCTAGTGGCCGGTCAGAGAATCGTGGAGCCAGTGGTGGCGGACAACCGGGAGAAGGAGGAGGAGAGCCGCAGGGGGCAGGAAGACGAGCCCGACCAGCGCACCAGGCGCAAGGCTTACCGCTGGTGTAAGGAGTTCCTGCCCGGTGCCTGGAAGTTGCTGGAGGAGGAGCGCTTCCAAATCAGTGCTATACGGTCAGTGACGGGCAGGCAGGGGCTCAGGGCACAGGGATAACATTGTGCCATCATGAGTACCCAATGTTGTGCCATGTCTATAACATTGTGCCAGCCATGCTAACATTGTGCCGTGTCTACACACTGTAGATTCATTCACACATACACATCATATCATTAGGATAATATATTATTTCCAACATATATCTCTCTCTCTCTCTCTCTCTCTCTCTCTCTCTCTCTCTCTCTCTCTCTCTCTCTCTCTCTCTCTCTCTCTCTCTCTCTCTCTCTCTCTCTCTCTCTCTCTCTCTCCCATACTACCGTTCTACTGGTACCAGTACTGTCAATAATAATGCTGGGGATTGGCAATTTTAATAACATCACAGCTGCAGATACTGTGGTAAGGTATGATCACAGCTGCAGGTACTGTGGTGAGGTGTGATCACAGCTGCAGGTACTGTGGTGAGGTGTGATCACAGCTGCAGGTACTGTGGTGAGGTGTGATCACAGCTGCAGGTACTGTGGTGAGGTGTGATCACAGCTGCAGGTACTGTGGTGAGGTGTGATCACAGCTGCAGGTACTGTGGTGAGGTGTGATCACAGCTGCAGGTACTGTGGTGAGGTGTGATCACAGCTGCAGGTACTGTGGTGAGGTGTGATCACAGCTGCAGGTACTGTGGTGAGGTGTGATCACAGCTGCAGGTACTGTGGTGAGGTGTGATCACAGCTGCAGGTACTGTGGTGAGGTGTGATCACAGCTGCAGGTACTGTGGTGAGGTGTGATCACAGCTGCAGGTACTGTGGTGAGGTGTGATCACAGCTGCAGGTACTGTGGTGAGGTGTGATCACAGCTGCAGGTACTGTGGTGAGGTGTGATCACAGCTGCAGGTACTGTGGTGAGGTGTTATCACAGCTGCAGGTACTGTGGTGAGGTGTGATCACAGCTGCAGGTACTGTGGTAGGGAATGATAGGTCAGATTACAGCTGATTATTGCTGGTTCTACCAGCCTGCTGCGTGTATATTGCGACTGAGCAGAACCAGAGGCATTTATCCTCACTGTATATCAGATTTCCCTGCTATTTTGATTTCCTTTCATGCCAGTAATCCAGTCCCTTGCCAAAAACATGTTCTAGTTCTAGTTCTTACATGGAGGCGTGTTTTCATTGTCATTTCTACTTCTCCTATTTCACATTCCCCTTATGCTATTTCAGTCTCTTGTCCTTTTTGTTTAATTTTTTTCTATTTTTAAATCTGGTTTACAATACTTGTTAATCTGTGCACTGTTTCTGAAATAGTTGTGCATTAATGGTAAATACACACTTTGGTGTGATCGAACCACCATGACATTCTTTAAAATCCACTTTATTTAAGTGGAAATTACAGACTGATGAAATGAGTCAGTAGATCTGGTGACCTACATTAATGTGTGATAGAAATGAGTCATCTAGATTCTATTGGTGTAATAGACTTCTTGATTTGGTATGTTGCATTTGTGTGTAGTCTGTTTGTAGAACATATCTTTTATGGCTTTTTGTTATTGTAACTAATATAGCTACTGGTGTATTTGTTTAGCTGTGGTTATTTAAAGGACCCTTCGCTTACAACTATATACACCCAAGTAACTACAAAATACCCCTATGTTCTTCTGTTTTTAAATGTATATACCTCCCTGATGACAGAAAGAGAAGGTCCTCGTCAGCTTAATTTTTGTACCTAGATTTTAAGTTCTAAAAGTCATGACCTTGCAGCTGATCAGTCGGTGACATCACTGAGGTGCAGGCATGTAATCTATCACTCACCCTCATGACTACAGTCGTGTTACTGGATGAATCATGGCATAGCCCATAAAATATTGGCAGTGTATCCTACACAGGTGTATTGTCAGGAATAGTAAAATTCCTTAATTAAGCTATATAAATCCAAAATCTGCCGAGATAAAGACATATGCAAAGTTTTCTACTGGAAATTGTTGATTAGCGAGTTTTTTCTTATCCAAGAAAGAATCTTCAACAAACTGAAACATCCACAGTTTGCTTAAGTGTACTTTTGTTCATGAGGGCTAGTGGCCTTGCAACTAAAAACAATGGCCTCACAACCATATATTTTTCGGTCAACATACCTAATTACATGTCCAGCCAAGCTAAGCCTATGAAGTGTTCTGTTTAATGATTTACCACCATAGTGGGTGCAAGTTTCACAACCATTTTTACAGAGATACAGTAGCTGCAGGAATTTGCACTTCATGAATGAAAATTATGCGTAATAAACTAAATATAGTTTATATTGTTTTGCAATAGCTAATCGGTGAAATGTGAATTTTATTTTGCACATCTATATCCTAGATCGGATTGATCCACTATATTATGACTAAAGCTGGCCACTTAGGCTGGTTCTGTTCTTGCCAAGAAACATTGGTGGCCAAAATGGACTTTATGGTAGGGATGACCATTAATGTTTAGAAAACATTGATGGTTTATGGCATAAGTTGAATAGTTTTGACATCGATGGGGGAGAACCTTATGGTTTCCCACCATCAATGTCCAGCTTAAACAAATAGTTTTGTTTTTCCTAGGACACAGAGCATAGCTCCGCCCAGGACACCCGTGAAGCCCTGCCCATGTATTCTGATTGGCCCACAGGCCAATCAGTCAAAGACAATGGATGACCATCAATATGTAAAAACATTGATGGTCAATCATTGCATAGTTATGCACCATCGATGGCCAGTTGCACTTTTGCCATCGATGGCAAAGGCAACGATGGCCATTCCTACTTGATGGGGCCCTTTAGTACACAGCATGATCACTCAACAACCTCATGGGAACTTCAGTAGAGGACTGTACACAAAGGGTGATATTTATCAAAGCTTTGAAAAAGATAATCAATGAATCCGCTTTAATATTTCCTGACTGATTATCACATTTATATATTTTTTGGGGTGATATAATCTAAATTTGGTTTGTAAATGACTGTCCTGTATAAACTGTGTCAATGTAGTTAAATCAGTGTGTAACAAATTGTTGCATTTTTACTGCAGAGGTGGCCTAAGCAACATGCTATTCATTTGCTCCTTACCAGAAGATGAGAACAGTATCGCTAACGAACCACGGAATGTCCTGCTGCGGCTATATGGTGCCATCCTGCAGGTGGGTTAGCTCAAAAAGTTATCTTAACTGTCCTTGTAGGAGAGGCTAACTAGTCAAAGGTAAATTACTTCATTAAAATATATTTGCTCTGATTTACTTAAAACTAGTATAGTGTGACTGCTTATTGTGCTGACTATCACCTATAGTGGTTTCTGCTTAATGTAGAGTACATGTACAATACAGGTTCACAGGTATGTTCATGGGCTTAGTTACTATGATACTGTAGATTGCACACATTCACCAATTGTGTTTGTACACCAGCTTTAACCCTTTGAGCGCCAAGTGAATTTGTGAAAATTGGCAAGCAAACATTTAATGTTTACCTTATATAGAAAATCTTTTTTTACATACTATTTTGTATTTGAATTTATATAACAAATGTGAGCGACACTGGCATTTTTAGCAGATATTTTGCGCGTCTCTCACAGATGTTAGCACTTAAGGTGCCCATACACGTTACAATTATTGTATACAATATTGTATACAATATCGCATCTCATCACATCTCGGTTTTACGATAAGATGAGATGGGATGAGATCTAGTACAAAAAGTATGTGCAGCACATACTTTTTGTACTAGATCTCATCTCATCTGATCTCATCGGAAAACTGATATGCGATGAGATGCGATATTGTATACAATATTGTATACAATAATTGTAACGTGTATGGGCACCATTAGATTTAAATGAAGATTACGGTATAAACAACATTTACATAAACCAATGCTACAACTGTAACTTCACTATTATAAAATATGCACAGTGTGTGTGTGTGTAATATATTTTTTTATTTTTTTAAACAAGTTTTATTAAAGCATCAAGGGTCACATATACAAATACTGTAGTGAACAATAGTGCAAGTATTATGGATATAAAAATGACAGTGTAACAGTACAAAGGAATCAATGCATCAACAAGACAATGAAATAAGGAACCAATAGGCCCCAACACATAGATTCCAGAGTGACATATCAAGACTGCTAAAAATATATTTTTTTTTATGTTGAACTGAATACATCTGTGTTTGTGTGTGGGCGGGCACTGCCCTGCACATTCTAACTCTAAACATACAGAGCCTTGTAGTGGTGGGCCTGTATTTTTGGCCATAATTATTGGAAGAACTGCAAATTTACTTCATGCTAAATTGTGCAGTTTATTATAATTGTTCTGATTACCAATTTTTTAAGTATTTAGAGTGTGCACCTGCATATGAGTCAGTATGTGCCAAGTCTTTGTTATCTTAACACTAAGGGCGGTATTCAATCTGGGGATCACGGCTGTCGAGCATGCTGTGACCCTGTCCCGTTCTCGGTCTTCTCGACCGAGAACACGCAGGCGGGATTCAATGTCCTGCTTGCAGTGGGACAAGAACGGGGCATGGCCACGAGTTGCAGCTGGGAAGAGGCGAGCTGCAGCTGGGAGCTCATCACTTCCCGGACATTCTTGGCAGAACGAGCCCGACTGCTTGTGATTTCGGGCTCATTCTGCCAAGCTCCCCTGTTCAATGCTGTCGGGGAAGACCACTTTGAATAGGGCCCGGCAGCCATCTCCCCCTCAGGAGATGGTAGCTGATGATTGAATACCCCCCTAAGAAATGTATGTCAGTTGAACAATGATCCTGTTATTCTTTAGGGTTATTATTACACACCTGAAACTACTTGGCCAATAGATATATTCCTATGGTAAAATTACTTTACACCTGTTTGTTTTTGACTGCTACTGTGTAGATCAGTCACCAGAAAATGTTGCTCATGGACTCTTAATATAGAGCACAATGTGGAGGTTGTTGGGCATATGACAATGTGGGGTGAGGAGCACAGCAAAATGAGGAAGGGGAACACAGCACCACAAAGCCACACACCCTTTACAGGCTTGCGCAAAGGGGTATGCACCAGCCCAAATCCCACCTAGGGCACCAAATTGGTCAGGGGCAGCCATCAGCAGGAGCATGTAAAGTGCTTATATGCATGCCATCTCCTTGTAAACTTGAGCAGCTTGTTCTCAATTTGTTACCAGAACCCCCTCCACACACACACACACACACACACACACTCACACACACACACACACACCCTTCTAAATGCTAGTCCCTCCACATAAGTAAACATTTGAAGTAAGGAACAATTTGGGGGTATAACTCTTTAAACCTTTATGTTTCTTAAATAATATCTTCACTAGTCCAAGTAAACCTATTAAGATCAGTTGATTAGAAATTAGAGTGATAGCTTCTGTGTTTACATCTGTGCATTCCCCAATCCGTTCACGGTCAAAGTCTAAACTAATAGAGAAACGTGGCCTGGACTTTGCTAATGTTCACACAAAGGATCCACTTACTATCAGCTAATCTCTCTGGTATTTTCCTCTTCATACTGTAGTACCGCACCCAGGTGTAGATGAAGAGACTTTTTTTTTATTTTTTTTACAAATCCACTTCTGACAAAAAAAAAAATGGAGTACAAACTGTTATGTTGGTTCTTATAAATTACCCATTGTAAATTTGCAGAGGTAATCAGCTAGTGCCACTTGGATTGTTGAATTATATCCTGACACACCTTGCCAGTTTGGATACATACGATATCCCGGCGGTCAAAAGACCAACCCCAGCACCCCAATACATAAAATAACGTCAGAGGGTCTGTACGTCCCTTTCCCTCACCTTATCCATCCCCGCTAATGCCTAAACCAACCCCATCCCCAGCCTGACTCTAATCTGCCCTGGCATACTTACATTTGGGATGTCTTTTGAAGTTCCGGCACCAGGGTTCTGACGGCAGTTGGGATGCTAGCAACTGTATATAGTGAACACATCCCTGCCAGTCAGATACCACCTAGATCTGATTCACAATAACAGAATGATAAAACAAAAATACCTTTATAGCAGCCGTATCAGGTGGTTCACAAGTCAATATTGTATTAGGGTTATAGTAATATTTATCAACTTAAGCTCCATAGGTTTAAAAAAGAAGAATATTGTTCACTTACATTCTTGCTAAACTTCTAACGATCTTCATATTTTAGTGCTGTAACTTTACGCTTACAAAGAACAGAAGCTTCCTCCTAATAAACCAGTTTAAAATGTCAGCCTCAGGCCATGGTTCTTTGCTGCAATAGTAGCAGACAGCACTAAACAATCATCCTTTTTTTTTTTTTTTCTCCCTTGAGCAATATTATCTTGCTAAAGCTAAATGTTAAACCATGCACATTCAATTATTTTGGCTTGATGTCTACAGCTTATTTAACATCTGCAACGCCTTTTTTTTTTAAATAATTAGCTGTAATGATTTTTGCTAGAAGCAGCACTTACCTTGGCACGCATTCTAAGAGCCATATAAGCGGAATGTTGCTGTCTTTACTATAAGATGCCAGGCAAATATATATTTTTTTTGTACTAGGAATTGTGTAAAGACTACGGACTAGATCACTTTATGCCAAGAAACTGAAGGTGAAAACTGTTGTGGCTGGTAATGCTTAACTTTACTCTTAATAATGTATAGGACTACCTATTTTGGCCATTCTAACTTTTTTTTAAACACATTTTAAGCTTGATGTATCATGCTTATGATTATTATTAGTTGTGTATACAACAGAATGATTGGTATAATGTGTTGATCACATTTTTATTTTACGTCTTTAGTTGAGGTGTTGGAATTCTTAACTTTTATACTGGCTATCTACTAAAGTTCCAACATTATTCAATAGAACGTAATGAGTATAATAACCTAAAATGCCATTATAACAATACTTATTAGAGAAGTATGACCTGTTTTTGGGGCATCTTCTCTAGTTCTCAGTGGGTGGGTTATGTGGGTGGAGAATAATCAATGTTGGGGCAGGGTGTTATACCTCTTTAGTTGTATGTGCATGTGTTCTTTGCTGCAGGCGTACCCATGCGATCGTGCCTTGCACACTCTGGTTTCCAGGTGACAGACACGATACACGGTATAGTATGCGACCTTGGAGTCGGAGAATTATGTTAAGCTTTACATTTTCATTTTTATAAGCAATGCTTTCCTGTGCATGCATCAGTCTTCTTTTTTTAGAGCCTTTGTGACAGCTGTGCTTAGAACCAAAATGAACTAATGAGGTAGTAAAGAAGTCATAGGGGGGTATTCAATCTGGCAATCCGACTGTCGGGTCGTCCCGACAGTCGGAATTCCAGCCCGTTTTTGTTCCGCTCGACAGGAACTTGGCAGTCGGAATGCAATGTTCTGATTGGCGAGTGCTGAAAACTGGGCGTGTCAGCAAAAACGGCCACTGATTGTCGAAAAACGACCATGAATTTGACAATCCACCGCCGTTTTTGACAAAACAGTTCCGACTGTTAAAGTTGGATCTGTTTTGTTGAAATCTGCCTTCAATGCTGTTGGAAACTGCAGCATTGAATAGGCTGCGGCCGCTATTTCCCCTGTCGGAAATAGCAGCCGGGATTGAATACCGCCCATAAACTCTAAGACTGCTCATATAAAGGTTACATATACAGTTGCTGTGCCATTGACATTGTCATTGTTAAGTTAAGGGAGTCACAACCATCTCAAATAATAAATCAATAACAATCATAACAAAAATAGTTCTTAATCCTCTTCTGATCATTAACCTGACATAATATGGAGCGTAACTTCCTTGTCCTGTGAGCAGATTCCCTCTTGTGTCTGTTTTTACAACAGGGAGTGCAAGCTCCTCTGGCTAACACTACCTAATGCACTCACCTCAGTAAGGCAAGGCCTTGTACAGAGGGAAGGAAGGGGATGGCAGTCTCCTGAGGAAGCTAGACACTATCATGGTAGGGTCCAATAAAACAGTGTCTCCAACTTCCTAGTTTACCTACATTAATGTAAAGCCAAAATAAAAGGCTACATTTGAACAGAGTAAAAACACCATATGTCTACTTAGCATAACTTACTTAGAGTATTCTTCAAAACTCTCTTTGGGAGAGTAAGAAAAGGAGACTTTAGATGCTGATCTGTATGTAGATGGTTGAAGGAATATAAGCTATAACTTAAACACTGAGTAGATACATTTCATGGACTTCTTTCCTAATTACCATGAACATTATGAACCTGAATATGGAGCTTTGGTGTAATAGCTACAGTAGGGAAACTTAAAATCCAACTATATCTCGTACTAAGATACTGCTCAGATTCCTTAGTTCATTTTGGTCCAGCACTTACCCCATAAGATAAGTGATGCCAACTATAATTGGAAACCAGGTTTTCTGAAATCCAATTTGTAACCCTGTATTCATCCAGAACATGGAGTCCTGTATAAAAGGATAAAGTAGACAACTTATATTATGCATACACCGTTTAACCTATGTAAAACAATTCCAAGAACATAATCCATATGCTAAACATATATTTGACTAAATTACTAGTCACTAATCTCATGCTTTCTGTAGCAAAGCTTCTATCATGGCTACTGAAATCATATTTGATTTTGTGATTTAAAGTAATGGTTCCATTATCTGAATATGCATTATTGTTGTCAAGAGATGACATTGCAGGTTAGTCCTGCAACGTGACCTCATTTACCCCAACATACTTGTCTAAAGCAACAATTAATAAACCTGTTGCGTCCATTTGCATGGGTTACAAAGCCCAACTGCTGTTTCATGTAAATCAATTGTTTCAGACACCTGATTTCTATTGTAGCTGGTTTAATGAATTTCCTGGGTATAAGAAATGTTCTGCATTGTTTGCATTACTCTGTGTCTTCATGTTTTCCCATACAGGAATGTGGGTAAACTCTTTAGGATAAGGTATGTCTAGCAAACTTGAATATTGCATTATATTAGTCTCAGGAGGGTAAAAAAATGTATGAGTTGCACATCAGCCAATTAGAAATCTAACATCTGATTGGATTTGGATTCTACTTATTTTGTAAAATGATCCCTTTGTGTTTCTGCCAAAGGGATTGCTAATGAGTGGATGTAGCTGATACAGTAATACAGCAAAAACAGCTGTTACAAGATCTGATTACTATTACAAGCATTACTGCAGTTGATACAGTTTGTCAAATGATAAACACGTATACATGGCTTCTCCTCAAATTTAAATGTACTGCAGCCGAGTTAATGACCAGTGACACCCCATGTATCTTATATGAAGCAAAATCGCTCCTCTATGCAACTCATTTAAGTTCATAAGAAGTGAGTCAGTAAACCAGGCATGTTCAAACTATGGCCCTCCTGCTGTTGTGAAACTACACATCCCAGCATGCCTTGCCATAGTTTTAGCATTCCCTAATAGCAAAACTGTGGCAAGGCATGATGGGACTTGTAGTTTCACAACAGCTGGAGGGCCATAGTTTGGACATGCCTGCAGTAAACAGATGTACATGAAATAAGTGTAGCATGTGTTATGACCATATAGATGACTGCTAACCTGTTCACATGAAATTGAAATCTACTCTTATATTGATCTTTGCACGCTGTACATGTCAGTGCTTGGCATAGCGTTGCGCAAGTTAAAAGTCAAATAACTTTTGTGATTGCAGTAGTCCAAGTCTCATATTTGACAAAGATGTATTTGCCGGCTGATGTGAGTGGAACTTTTATGCTTTTACTGTTTTCATAAATGACTGTTGTATATTTTACTGCTGGCTAAAACTACTGTCTGTAATCCAAACAGATGTCCTACAACAAAGGTGACAACCAAGAGACGCAAAGGGAGATTTTCTTTCGAGTAAGTATTAGAAATTGTAATTTTTGCCTGATCTAGAATAAAGGAGTGACTTCCATAGTCAGGTAGCCAGCAGGGTTTCAGGACTGTGAATGATAAGAACATTGGTAGTATGCCACGACATTAAGATGAATAAATGTAGAAGTGGTAATTTAAAATAGTATTAGTATAGTAAATTGGCATTTTGACCAGCCTCATATACACATATGACATTGTCATATGTCTGTCTATATGAGGCTAGCCATAATGACCAGCCTCGCATAGTCGTAGACCGGTGGCGGGCCTCGCATAGTCGTAGACCGGTGGCGGGCCTCGCATAGTCGTAGACCGGTGGCGGGCCTCGCATAGTCGTAGACCGGTGGCGGGCCTCGCATAGTCGTAGACCGGTGGCGGGCCTCGCATAGTCATAGACCGGTGGCGGGCCTCGCATAGTCGTAGGCCGGTGGCGGGCCTCGCATAGTCGTAGACCGGTGGCGGGCCTCGCATAGTCATGTGGTGGGCCGCGTATAGAAGGTAAAGCTGTTTTCCCCCTGCCTGGTTTCCAGGTGTGGTATATTAGGTCGACAATGTTTAGGTCAACCCCAAAAGATTGATACTGGAAAAAGGTAGACTGCCGATACCTGAGCACGTGGATCCGCAGTTACTGCATCGCTTTGCTTTCTATTCTTCAGGCCAGGTGCATCACTGTGCTCTGCACACTGAATTCATTTAATTTATTTTTTTAAATCCCACCACTCATGTCGACCATAGCCATGTTGACATTTTGTTTGTGTCGATCTTTTGACCATAGTGAACATTTATCTAGACATGATCTATCAGCCATCCGGATACCCTGTTTTTCTTATATTCTTGCTTCAGCCAGTAGTTCCCAAACTGTGTGCCCTGGCACGCTGGGGTGCAGTGGGGGACTTGCAGGGGTGCCCTGGATCAGTGGTCCATGACCAATTCAAATTATTTTTGACATATGTAAAAGGAAAGTTGTGGACAAACAGAAGTGAATCCTGTCCCTCATCACATTACTAATCCCAAGGAAAAGATATAAACGTAATTTACTTCATTTAATATCGTTTCTGATTTTCTCAATGAGACACGTTTGGCAGAGGGGTGCCATGAAAACTCAGGGGCACCATGATCCCAAAAAGTTTGGTAACCACTGGCTCAAGCTATAGAAGTCAGGTTGTCTAGCAGAGTACCTTCACGGTCCATGAAGTGAAAGCCGTTTGGCAGGTTACCCTGTTCCCTCTATGCTAAATCACACATTGCAGTACTATTTACTTTTTGCTGCTTGGCTGCAGTTCTCACATCTCAGTTTTCTGAACTGTGTTAAATACATTAGCATATTTGGCAAATGCTGCGGAACTGTGGAAAATCACAGCGAGCGGCATGCACTTTGCTGTGGCTTAAACACTATGACCCAATGAATCCGCTTTGCCAAATGATTGTTCTTTATGTATGCGTACAGTTAGCTGTAAGTAGAAACTGAGAGGATTCTGCGTGTGCAAGCTCCATAGCAGAGGTCAGAACTCGAACCTTCTGCAATGCAATAAAAACGTTATTACCGATTGAGTGGTTCCCTGAACTGCAGGTTACCAAATGGAATGTCCAGCCAGACCGAGGAACATATAACAGGCCTGTTAACATCTTAGTTTCCTATGCTGGCTTGCCATATAGCAGTCTGAGGGGTTTATTCTGGTCCGTTTGTAAGGACTGTACGTTCGCACGGGGAGCAATGTTTTGCGTATGCGCAGCCGCATTGCTGAGCATGTGCATACACCAGGTGCATGCGGCCATGGCAAACAGACTGTTCGCTGGTTGTATGCACCCAAGGCTGCGGCCAGGGGGCGTGGGGGGGCGGCGGATAGTCGTGCCGATGGTAACACCCAGCTTTTAATGGGTGTTCCCATGAAAATGGCGGCTGTTCTCATAAAGGTCGTCCGGTGACGTGGGTGCCGGAGGCGGGCAGCTGACATCACCGGATGTCAGCTGCCCGCCCACTTCCTTCTGAATGCCCACGCACATCTAAGGTTACCTCAGAGTAAATTGGACTAGTGTATGGGGGCCTTAAATCTAAAGTGCAGTTATTCAAAATAGAATAGTCAATATCTGCCATGAGACAGAATAGAACCGTGTACACACTTTAACTTTGAGCAACTTGTCCTCTTTAGAAGGATTGATACATCTACCCCACATTATCTATCTGTATCATATACAGTATGTTACTTATTAAGTATGTTAGATATTCAGTGTTGATTAGTAAACCTTTATCTCAGGTAGCCTCCGTGCATGCTGTCATAAGTGTTACTATGTTTACAATTAATGTTACTTGTCTTTAATGCAATGCACTGTTCAGCTCTGCTGTTTGGATTGAGGTAAATTGCCTAGATTCTTTACTGACCAATCAGCTGCTGTAATTTTCCAAACACAGCCTGTAATATGGCAGTTAAGAGCTGACTGGCTGGTACATTATCTCCGTACACTTTGTCCCTCTCTCTCCCTCTCTCTCCCTCTCCCTCTGTCTCCCTCTCTCTTTCTCTCTCTCTCTCCCTCTCTCCCTCCCCCCCCCTCTCTCTCTCTCTCTCTCTCTCTCTCTCTCTCGCTTAGAACATAGGCCGTTTTACTCCTTTGATAACTGAGGCATGGTGACAATGTCACGAACTGATCAAGGGCCAGATTCTCTAAACTTCAAAAGTGATAAAATGGAGAGGGATAAACAGCCAGCCGATCAGCACCTGTCTGACATTTTTCAAACCCAGTCTGTCATGACAGCTAGGAGCTGATTGGCTGGCTGTTTATCACTCTCCATTTTATCACTTTTGAAGCTTAGAGAATCTAGCCCCAAATCTTTGTAGCTATTGATTTTAGCTAGACTGATTCTAAACTAGTGTCTCTCAAACAGGGTGCTGCAGCCATGGTAATGGAGAGTGTCATGTTTGCAATCTTGGCAGAAAGATCTCTCGGTCCTAAGCTTTATGGGATATTTCCACAAGGACGTCTAGAGCAATTCATCCCGGTGAGTGTGACTAAAGGTGCCCACAGACGCATCAATTATCGAATGCGTTTTGTACTTTTTAAGCACAAATTGCATCTTATGTACAATTATCGGGTGGTGTTTATGGGCTTGTGCGATGCACGTTCTCGGGAGCCCGATATTGTATGTCTAAAAAAAGTACGTGCTGCATGTACTTTTTAGACTACATCTGAAAATTAACATTACAAACATGGGTTCATCACATCGCATCGCATGCATCCAAGTGCACATTGCATCGCAAGCTGGAAGAAAAATTGTATAGAACCATTGTACAGACAAAAACGCATAGCACAGTACAATTGTAGCGTCTGTGGGCACCTTAAGACCGTGCATTACTCTTTGGCTTGTGCTGAATAAATCATTGTTGTGCAACAGTCTTTTTAATAGAGGATTATGTAACTGCATTTGGCCACTTTCTGTCTTGTGACAGACTGGAACTGGACAGGAAGCTTTCTGGCTCAAGCTGCAGTTTTCCATTTAGTATTAAGTTACAAGACTTAATTTTCACATGAGTGACATCAGTCCTCCTTCTTAATGTTGGGTACTTTCCCGATCACGTTCACTCTGTATCAGTTCAATGTAATATGTACAAGGACAATACAAATGGCAGGTATTACGTCATATTTAAATACAAACCATAATATCTTAAGTCTTTAAGACTCTTTTGTGTAGTAGTGGGCACAAAATAGCAGGTAAAGGTGTTTAATGGAAATAAATAGTATGGGTCTGGACAAGATGTGTTACTTAAGACTTACTGAAATGTGGTTGAAAGGGGAATGAGAGCTACTAGATGGGATATTGGGATACTCAGTGATATATTATTGATAATGAAATAGAATGGGGTGCATATATTCTGATCACATGGTTGTATGTGAATTGTATTTGACTGCTAGACTAATCTCTGGCACTATGCACAAGTTATGACAGATCTGTAGCCTACTGAATTGGTGTGGGTTGTGGATACAATGATGGCTTTTCAGGAGTACGGTAGTCTGTGTAGCTTGGTGGCAAGCTCTTCTTTGACTATCAGTCACCAAAGAGACAACTGATGTCTCCACTGGGCTTTTTAAGCTTTTTTTTTTAATTTTAAAATTCTTTATTTGGTTTTATATAAAATAGAAAACAATAGACATAAATAATATCACAAACATACACATACAGTTCACATATACATTCACATGACTAACTTACATTTAGACAATAACAATTACAGGTCATTGATCATTTACAGGTCATTATTTCACAGCGCATATTCCTTAATGATGCAATCCGTTTTTTTTTTTGTTTTGTGTTTTTTTATTATCATAATTCACGGATTTTTATTTTCCTATTTTATTGGGCTTTTTAAGCTTTTAAACCTTCCAACTAACAGTTCTTCCCAAATGATGGATCAGCAAAGCTATTATACTTCCAAAGGCAAGTCATTCAGGTGTATATCCTAGCCTGTGTATCATTGCAAAGTGATCTCCAGTATAGGATGAAGGCAACATAGATAACTGAAGTAGCAGTCATTTATCTGTAATACAGATGGATTTCTTCTCTATGCATGAGATTAAAAATCGCTTTGCAGCAGCTATTGTTCCTCTCTTGGCAGCACAGGGACAGACTGGCTTGCTGTACATTGTGTACTTTTATTTCCAGGCTTCATATGTAAATCAGTGTAGGATTTGCTTGTCCTAATGAAACGTTCTCATTTTTAGAGTCGGAAACTTAACACTGAAGAACTGAGCCTGCATGATATATCTGCTGAAATAGCAGAGAAGATGGCACGATTTCATGGCATGGGCATGCCCTTCAATAAGGAACCCAAGTGGCTCTTTGGGACAATGGACAAGTATGTTTTTTTTTTAATGTTTTTTTTTAGTCTGTTGGTTTTTATTAAGTTAAATAATATCTCATGGTTCCTGTACACAGCTCTGGCCACTCGGCATGAGCATCCAGATAAATCCAATGTGATCCTGAGAGTAGACTAAAGGGGCATACACACGAGGTGATGTCAGCCCCATTTCTATGCACTGCAATAATGGCTGTCCCGCACATCGCTATCGCCTGTAGGGAAAGAATGTGCTTGCATGATCTTTCCTGCTAGATTGCGGAGTTTTACCTATAAACAATAGGCAAAACCCCACTCAGCATGATCGCTCAGCACACAGCATTGCGGGGTGCATCGTTAGTACTGCAAGCTGTGCTGAGCGACCTGTGCTTAGCACGTCACTCGGCACAGAGGCAGCAATCGCCCCATGTGTACGTGGCTTAACACCAGAAATTTACATTGCAAATCAACATCTCCTTTCATTTTTTAATTGTTTTTTAGTGAACAAGGTTTCCCTTTTTGGTGTCTTGGGTCATTATTCTCCAGGCACATTACACGGAAAGCCTTCAGAAGTGAAAACTGGTATCAGATTAAACTGTCAGGGGCACATTTTCCACCTCCCAGGAATACTTTAGATCAGGCATGTCCAACCTGCGGCCCTCCAGATGTGCTAAAACTACACATCCCAGCATGCATTGCCATCATTCTAGCATTCCCTAAGAGCCAAATTTTGGCAAGGCATGCTGGGATGTGTAGTTTTAGCACATCTGGAGGGCCGCAGGTTGGACATGCCTGCTTTAGATGATCATTATGACAATAGAGATTCTGTCTGTGGGAATATCTGTATCAACCCCTTCCTGGAATGAGTGAGGCCTGTTAGTGCGACCCACACCCAGACTGTTTCTGTCATATTCTGACCATGTAAACCAATAACCATCTGGCCATAACTATTGACAGACCGCACACCAAATGTCCAATATCGGCACTATATCAGCGCATGTACAGCTATGGTTTTATCTGCCCCCATTCATAATTTTGACATGACATTTTGTTGCTGATAAATAGCACTAACTGTTTTGGAAGAGAAAAAGAAGCCTAAGCAACATAACTCCTATAGAACGAAGGCACTATGGATAGCGCGTGGCAAATGGTTCTTGCTTTATTTCTAGGTACTTGAAGCAGGTGCTGAAGATGAAGTTTACAAGAGAGTCACATACCAGGAAACTGAATAAGTTGTTAAGTTACAATCTCCCCAAAGAAATGGCAGCTCTGAAGTAAGTTACAGTACACTTAGCTATTCAATTAGTGGGGCTTGCACAGAATTTCATGTTTTTACATGTGTTAGAGATTGAAACTAGAGAATGATTGCTTTGTATTTACTCTGGGAGGAGGGGGGGAATAAATGGTCTGTTTGCAGAAGTGTTGATTGTGGTGGTTATTCAGTATTGATTGCTATTGGGACAGCACGGGTGAGGTCATGGGTTCCATTCCCACCATGGCTCTAACTAACTGTGCAGAGTTTGTATATTCTCCCCGTACTTGCGGGGGTTTTCTCCGGGTACTCCGGTTTCCTCCCACAATCCAAAAATATACAGGTAGGTTAATTGGCTTCCAACAAAATTAACCCTAGAATGTCTGTGTGCGTGTGTACATGTGGTAGGGACTATAGATTGTAAGTTCCACTGGGGCAGGGACTGATGTGAATGTTCAAGTATACTCTGTAAATTGCTGCGGAATATGTGTGCGCTATATAAGAAACTGTTACTACATAAATAAAATAATAAATATTGTGTGAATTGGAAATGCTATTGATTAACGAACGACAACGCATGGGTATGTATCCTAGCACGCATGCACGAGCCAAGATAGCAACAAAAACAGAAAACCTATGTAATTGCAATCCCTTTGCAATTTGAAGAACAAGAAGTCACCGTGTGTGTGGTTGGAAACCTGCTGTTTTCTGGGAATGTCAGAAAAACACAGATGTGCCCAGGCATTTAAAGGGAGGGCATGTGGCATCTGCCTCAATCAGCCTGTGTTTGTTGCAGAGTTGTGGAAGGGCCTGACTTTCTCACATTTGCACAGACTGGGATATTCATTAGATGGTGTATGAATTGCATATGGATGTGCAGATAATAGCTATCCATTTGCAATACTCTTGCAGATTTGCAGTGGGGGAGGGGGGGGATATTCTTCTGTCTAGGTGTCGGCTATGTACTACCAGTCATCTGCAATTTTGCAGATGAGCAATCCGGTGCGAATTAGGCCCAGTGTTATTTTGCTGCTTTTAATAGCCGCAAAAAATCTGACTATCACATGTCCCCTCTATGCATCATAATAGTATGGAATATATATGACTTGTATATGATTGACAATGACTCTCCATTAAATGAAGATGAGTTGACACTGAAGATTTGAAGACTAATGCCAAAATTTATTATGAATTTAAACCTTAATGTTTGTTTTAGGACTCTATTGGATGCAACCCCCTCCCCTGTTGTGTTTTGTCACAATGACTGCCAAGAAGGTAAGACTTGAGGTGTTGTATTTCATATTTGAGGATGGTTGCTATGTAAGGGACACTGGACTGTTACAGTACTACAGTTGGTGCTATGCAATTAAGAACCCAGTACTGACCATTGGGATTGTTCTCTTAACCGTCAGGTGTCGTTCAACCTTGTTACTGGTAATAAAACCGTTGGCGTCCCTAATACCTCTAACATTTTTTGGTCTTGCAGGAAACATCCTATTACTAGAGGGAAGAGAGAATTCTGAAAAGCAGAAACTTATGCTGATAGACTTTGAATACAGCAGTTACAATTATAGGTATGAGGAGAGATACTTGTAGATTGAAAAAACAAAAGTACAAATCTTCGACTTTATTCTAATGTATTTTGTTTTTAAATGTGCGTCATGGGACACTTGGCTATTTTTCTCCAGTACATGGACTACAGTTTGCAAGTTCTCATTTGCTTTGGTGAAGAGCTCAGTCTTCCTGAGCTGGGTCAATCTGATCACAACAAAAATCTGTATTGTTCTAGTGATGATTCAGAATTGATGTGCATTAAGCACGCTCTCTTGCAGATGAATAAATGCACAGAGACCCTAGTATTGTATATATGAGGGCTAGATTCCATTTATCATTTTGTATCCCTTTCTGTACATAGCTTCGGCTTCTTAACACTAACACTTATTAGCACTATAGTTTTTTCACTGGTGTGCTGCTCTGGGGATTCTGGCGTATGCTGATTTTTGGGGTTCTGCACCCTGAACCTAGATATGTCAATAGGGACCCCCAATACTCATAGAGGCCTTGAAAATTGGCTTGCGGGCTTCCTATATATTTGCAAATATATGTAACCAAGATCTCTGAATTATATAATGTAGATTTAAATCTGGTTACAGCACAAGTGCTGGGGGGAACCAAGTGTGCTTCTCTATACTCACGATTACTCCTCCCTTGGAAACCACCTGTGTGATATTTATACTATATTTTATTTATATATATATATGTATGTAATGTGTATGTGTGTGTGTGTGTGTGTATGTATGTAGTCCGATCTGCCAGATCGTATGACATATCGTCTAGTGCAGGCATAGGCAACCTGCGGACCTCCAGCTGTTGTAAAACTACACATCCCAGCATGCATTGTCAGAGTATTGCTATTAGGACATGCTAAAACTGTAGCAATGCATGCTAGGATGTGTAGTTTCACAACAGCTGGACGTCTGCAGGTCGCCTATCACTGGTGTGTACCCAGCTTAAAGAACTTGTGGTGAAGGGTCTACTATTGTGCAGGCTTCAGTGATCCGATTGGTACACATGTCATATGATTAGGATTACATACTGATGTGGTGCTGTGCACAGCAGGCTATGAAGCCAGAAGAGCACAAGCTAGCTATTCGCCTTTGTGATTGTTGCAGCTTGTAATTCTTACTCCACACATTACTGATCTGACCACAAAATAAGACCTGGGCTGCAATATGTACTGTATAAAAGATTGGCCTGAAACCTGTTTCACTGACCTTTTGGCTTTTCATCTCTCCAGGGGATTTGACATTGGGAATCATTTCTGTGAATGGACATATGACTACACCTATGAGAAATTTCCATTCTTTAAAGCCAATGTTTCAAATTATCCATCAAAGAAACAACAGGTACAAATATGAGAATATCTGAAACCTGGTATAAAGGGGTAGCTGTTAAAGGGCTTTCAGCTGTCATCTGTAAATTCCAGTATGCTCTAATACTTAGGCAGCGGGGGCATGCTGCCAGCTGCAGATACCCACATAACATGGGGTCATAGCTTATGGGTCTGTAAATCTTCTCTCCCTTCCTGACAAATGCCTTGGTGCTGCTTTTGTTTTCTAGCTTCATTTCATATCCACCTATATGGCTGAGTTTCAGCCTGGGTATCAGAACATGAGCAATGAAGAGAGAAGTAAGGTTGAGAGTGAAATGCTATCTGAGGTTAACAGGTGAGTGTGATAGTAATTGCTTATTCTTGTTAGGAAAGGCACATTTCTAATGGCAGGGTAACCTCACCAAGCTAAGCATGGGATATTAGTAGTTCTCCTGCTTGGGAACATTTCCTCTCACTAGTCTCTGCAGAACACATTGGCATCTTCTAATATAAGTATCAGCAGACGTCTCTAACTAGTCTCCTACCTGCTATAGACATTGGGCTAGAGAAAATGATGAACTCAGCAAACCAGTTAAAGGGTTTGTCGAGGTTTATGACATCCCTCTTCCACTTAATTCTCTATTCCTCTGTATAAATTATGATGAGGTAATTCTACAGGGGTCCGCCACTGCTACCCGCTGAACTCAGGAGCTGGTTCCGTTCATGTTGGTTCCATTAATCCTGTCAGTCCAGCACCTCTGAGAATGTCTGCAGTTCATGTCTAGTCAAGTGCTGCATTGATTTTAGTCTGCCCTGATGGAATCAGCATGGAAGACTGATTCCTTCTGTTCTGTAAACTTTCTTGGCTGCCATATTTAAATTTTAAGGCAGTAGCCTGGATGCCATTTAAGTTGTGTGTCCACAGTAATTTGATATATAAGGGGATGCTGCTGCGGCAGTCCATAAATATTGGTGATCTAGAAGTGTACAGCTCCCTTAACAATTACACCTATAAAACCACCACCTTATTTACCTCTTCCATAGCAGCTACAATAAATTCATAGTATATGGAGCTGAATGTTCATGTGGCATGAGAACCTTGTCACACTAAAGGTGCCCACACATGGGACATTTCCGACTGATCGTAATGACCAATCATTTAAAATCTTACTGTGTGTGAGGATGATAAATGATCCAATGTGGGTGCCCATGGGTCGTTCATCGAGCCTGCTGATCCATTCAGCAGGGCGAAAAGATGATCGACCCTTTGTGCTGGATTTGGCCACAACACCCCTGACCATAGCCGCACAGAGCGATATAGAAAATTCTCGAATCATTTACTCAATCGTTCTGCATGTGGCCAAGATCAGGGTTGTTCTGGATTTCAAGGGAAATTGGATTCGACACCTATCCATGTGGGGGCACCGTAATCCATTTTTGTTTACGTGTGTTAAGATGCGGAATGCGACACCTTTACTGGCATAGGAGATATTCATGAATAACTGTGGTATAAAACCTAGTTCTTTAACTTGAGTTTCTTCTCTTAGGTTTGCCCTTGCATCACATTTCTTGTGGGGTCTTTGGGCTATTGTACAATCAAAAATCTCCTCCATTGAGTTTGGCTATATGGTAAGCATTATCTGACTTTTCTTTTAGGAATAAAGTATTTCATTGCAGGGTCTGACGTCAACCTAATGTCCTAAACTAGGGTGGCCAACCTGGTCCTCAAGATCTTCCAACAGTTCATGTTTTCTGGGCCACCTGTGGATCTGTAGAATGTGTCATTTAGGAATTAATGTATCACATGTTTGAAAATGTGACAGTAATGCCAACACCCGAGCAACAGTTTGGGTGGTCTGGAAAACGTGGACTGTTGGTAGATCTTGAGGACCGGTTTGGCCACCTCTGCCCTAAACAAACATTATATTGAAGTGTTCTGTGGTTGTGGTTGTTCCACTCCTAACATGCCTGAGAGCTGTAGGCTGGGAGTTCTAACTCTGTACCATGGACTTTAAGGTTCTGCTTAAATCCAATAAAAACACTTTATCTGGATGGCGTTACAGTATAAAAGCTCAGCAAATATGTGCTATGTGTAATGTCATCCAATAAAGCCTACAGAACAAAGATTGCTCAAACGATAATTTGAGACTTAACATTTGTTTCTTTGTCTCATTTAGGAATACGCGATGGCTAGATTTGATGCTTATTTCCATCAGAAGAGGAAGTTAGGACTGTGATTCCTCGATACATGGACAATGACTAGAAAAATATCCCAGCTTTAAGCTTTTTTTTTTTCCTCTCTCAATGTAATACAAAGCAGTGTTCTTTGGACCATTATCGTCATTCATGAATGTAATATTTCTGTGAAACGTCGCTTAGTTTACAGATTCTTAAAGTTTAAATATCAGTATAAATGACATAAAAACATGAGGATTTGGGGTTAGGAGTAGGCAGATGGATGGGCGGCATTAATATTCATGAGAATAGAACCTATTCAGTAAAAGTGATCATCCTTTAAGCATGAAAGCCTATTGGTGCCTCACGTCGTAGTGATATTAGTTACTGGTGATTAACGGCAATATCCGCAACTGTTCAGACACTTTTCTGATCTGCTTTACTTGTGAAAACAGTAAGTATTATTTCAAGCTTTTTAATATTGTTTATGTACATATTGTATAATTTACAGTATATATATTTTATAATGTTTTGTAACTTTTCAACATTCAAGTATTTTTGCTCAAATCACTGCGGTCCAATGTTATACTTACTGTACATGGTTACGTGAAAAATACTGTAGTTCCTATTAGTTGTATTGTGATAGACCAACACAGCACTTCATCTGAAGCTCTGGACACTGCACAGTTGGGCAGTAAGTACTGAAACTACACAAGCTGGCCAGACTGAGGAAATGAACTTGGACTCTGTAACGCTGTATTGTGCTCTTCATACTTCATTCAGGGCATGCACAGACTGAGAAGATAATTGCATTTTCAGAAGTATAATCTACAAGTCTAATGTGACGCTGAGGTTGCACAAGGCATTTCTTACTGGCTGGAAGACTCTAATTATCCGCTGCCCACAAAAAAAAAATCTGCTCTTAAACTTCAGAACTTGAAAACTGAACTTCAGAATATTGTTGGCTCGTTACGCAATTTGTATAGAATGTTTTTTATCTTGCAGATAGCTGGATACATTTGTATTTTAATACACATGTTTGTAATGTATGCTATTTCTAGCCTTGAACAGTAACCTTACTTAATACCTTAAAACACATGTTTGACTATATCAGTGTTTTTTCTAATCATGTAGACCACCATTTTATGGTCCAGACAATATATTTGGTAAGGCTTCCAGCTCATTGACGAGCACTGAAGCTGGTGGACTGAATGTCCTGCTACCCTTTGTACTGTAACAGACAAAAAGCTGCTTATGCCCTTTGGTGCATACGGGTAATGGTAACGTTCTCCATGAAGACTTATAACATTTGGAAAAATCATAATGTAACTGTGAATGTCTGTGCAAAATGTACTTCATTTAACATTGATACACTAACGTTTCCTTGCAATGTAGCCAGCATCGAGGTTTTACATTATGCATAGGTAAAGGTCATACACACTAGAAGATTATCTGGCTGGTTGGAATGAAAATCTGGAAATTTCTGGGAACAAATTACAATATCAGTTTGCTCTCAAACGCTGGAAAATGGACAAAAGCCGTCACCTGCATAAATTGATTTAACCAATTTGTCTGTAGGACCAGTTTGTGTCTGTTTTCCATGTTTTGGGGGCAAATGGTAGGTTGCCATTTGCTCCCAAACATTTCCAGATTTCATTCCAACCAGCCAGATTGGAAAGATAATTGTGTGTATGGGCCTTTAGACACTATGGGCCTGATTCAGACATGGTCTGAATTCAACCGCCGTGTCAGTGTCTGTCTCTGCCCCCGCAAGATGCCTTGTAAATGGTTTAGCTGGGGCTGTGAATGGATATGTACGGGTACACATCCATTCGCATCCATGCGGCTATAGGCAAAATCATTCGATATACAGTCGACATCGAATGATTTTCAGCCACAGTATAGCCCAGGACTGACTTGGTGGCTGCGATCAAAACAGCTACTTCCAACCTGTTGCTGACATCATCCTCCCTCCCCTAGCAAACGTAAGCACACCTGCATTTTCTGTGGCACTCCCAGTGGTTTATAGGGAGTGCCCTTTATTTTCACGCCAATGAAACAGCCAGGATCCGCTCCCACTTCCTGTCAATCACCCTGCATTTGGCTTGCAAATAGAAATATTTGTAGAATCTAAATGCAGCCGGGCCTCATGCACGCCCATTGTGGCTCATGCCCAGTACCCCTATAATCGTCCAGTGTCCGAAATTGGACCAGACCAACCATGACTCAAACTGGCCTTATGTCCAATGTTCTGAGCCATTGTACAGTATGAGGGATGGGGGGGGGGGGGAGTTTATGCTTAGCATAAGTGCGAAGAGTTGGAGTTGGCATTACTTTGGGTCCAGCATGTGAATATTTTATGATCAGGCAGATCTGTTTTCTGTTCATATAAAATGTGAAGTAAGATTTTAATACATATGTATTTGATTCTGTAGCAAATCTCTCAGTGGGGTTTTAATAATGAGACTGAATATAGAAATACTATGTATTGATTGTTATGTACTAAATTTCAAATGTTTTTGTTAGAGGAACATAATCCCCTTTAGTGAATGTTTAATTATTTAAGTTACAACAGTGCTACATACTGTTTTTGGTCTAAATTCTGCACTATTGAATGGCGCTGTGTCTTCAGATGCTAAATTTAAAGGGACAATTATATTCAATCTAAAACATGCCTGCTTCTATATTGCATACAATTGACCCTTTTAAATTCAGTGACTGAAACCAGTGAAGATGCATTGGCTTTGAAAAGTGACACATAGTCAATGAAGCCTTTTGTGTGCATTCTGTGATGGTGAAAGCTACCATTGTGGGGGCTCTGTTGGCTGTGTAGGATAGAAGCCCACAGCCCTTTTATAAATGTGCCACAAGAGCGTAGAGACGACCAATCGCAGTGTTGTGTACTGTCATGTGATTATCCTACAGAGGTTTAGGGTAGTCTTATTTTCTACAGCTAGTGAAACATTGTTGTGACATATTATACTGTGACATCAGAAAATGCTGTTTCTTAAATATACACTTAAGACTATTGCTTTTCTTTGAGATTTGCTTTTCTATTATGTAATGAATTATTATATAAAAATCTTTGTCATATAATGTATACATATTTTATTTTTCTGATGCATTCCTTGCAACTGTCATGTAAAGCAAAATATCCTTGCACTTATTTTATGAAATGTGAATTGTATTTTTTGTTTACATAATAAAATGTGATTGGTTAATAAAAGTTTTTTTGTTTTTTATTTTTTTTTAAACGTTTTAATACTGTACTTTATTGTCCATGTGGGCTAATGTTGGTCTGATGTGTGGCCAGCATAAGGATGGGAATTGGAAACTTGTCCTGAAGCATGGCGGGTGAAGCGGTACAATAGGAGGTCCACCTGCTCAGATATCAACATTGACACCAATAAATGTGAAGAACTTTTTGACCTTTTGTCATGTTGATCTAGACATTGGCCCTTATTCAGATCTGATCGCAATACAAATTTGTTCTCAAAATGGGCAAAACCATGTGCACTGCAGGTGGGGCAGATGTAACGTGTGCAGAGAGAGTTAAATTTAGGTGCGGTGTTTTGAAACTGAAAACTAAATTGCAGTGTAAAATTAATTCAGCCAGTATTTACCCTGCACAGAAACAAAATAACTCACACAAATCGAACTCTCTCTATACATGGTGCATCTGCCCCACCTGCAGTGCACATGGTTTTGCCCATTTTGAGAAAAAATGTATACTGCGATCAATCTGAATAAGGGCCATTGTCTGTGAGCTTTACCATGCCCAATACATTTTTTTGGCCTTTTTTTGTTTGTGAATTTTCTTTTATAAGCATGGTTACAGAGCCTGTAAACCAATGAAGAAATATTGTAATTTACCAAATACTTTCAGTTATTTGTGAGTGTTCTAAACTTTACATGCCCAATAGACTTATGTAAAAGATTCAATTTCCAGAAATGTGCAGGGTGTACAGTTTCTGCCCCCCTGGACCCAGGGCCCTGTGTGCACAGCAGACCTTGAACCCATTATATAACCCATTGCACCCCAATCTCTACTCTTCATTGTCCCTTTGTAAAATTTTACATAATTATTCTGTAATATTTATATAGCGCACACATATTCCACAGCGCTTTACAGATAATTGTTAAACATTCACATCAGTCCCTGCCCCAGTGAGGCTTGCAATCTGTATTCCCTACCACATGTACACACAGACATTCTAGTGTTCATTTGTTGGGAGCCAATTCGCCTACCAGCATATTTTTAGAATTGTGAGAGGAAACCGGAGGAAACTCAGACAAGCATGGGATATACAGAAATTTACTGTACATACGTATACAAATATACAAACTCTACACAGTAAGGGCTGTTTCACACCTGTTTCAGGGCTGTGTGTGTTCCACACACCGGTCTTAACCGGATGGCAAAAAGCCGGACACTCTGTTAGCCGGTGCTGTGTAAATTTGTGGGTGGAAACTAAAGTGACGTCAGTCTGGTGGCGGTGGAGCGCTATAACCGCTCACCTAACGACCGACCTGTGTGAAAGGCCCCATCACCCTCAGAACACACTGACCTGTCAGGATGGCCACGGCACGGCAGCCATCCACTGCAGTGGTAAGATCTGGCTGCTACCTAGTGGCCGTTCCATGACCGTCCCATATGAAAGGACCAATTGCTGTCCATTATTCGGAGTGGGAACGGCAGGGCTTTTGGCCGTGCTGTGTTTTGCTGCCCGGCAGGAGCCCGGAGCGTGTGAAACTGCCCTTGGGGTCATGGTGGGAATTGTACCCCTGACCTCAGTGCTGTGAGGCAGTAATGCTAAGCATTACACATTCTGTGGTGCTGAAGCAGAGATCACCAGTGCTCTTACCCCTATAAATGTGATGTTAAATGTGCATAGCCACTGACAGGAGAAAGGCAGCATGCAGAGCTACTAGCCACAGGGTTCTGTTAGAACAGTGGTGGGGAACCTCAGGCCCGGGGGCCGTATGCAGCCCCCGTAGCCGATCTGAGTGGCCCACCCGGTGACTTTGCAGGGAGTAAAGTACAGGGGAATTTTCACAAGAGTTCTCACGAGATTCCTCTTAATCAACAGCAGCCGGAGACTGTCAGTCCTATTCAGCGGCCGCCGCCGGAGCGTGGGACGGCTGCAGCAGGACAATTTGTAAGAGAAATTTTTACATATGGCCCCTGAAGGACTTTTTCCCCATACAAATGGCCCTTGGCACAAAAAAGGTTCCCCACCCCTGTGTTAGAAGTACACTGCTAGTCAGATTGCAGTGGTGCAGCAAAAGTAATGCCCTAGGACAGGGGTTCCCAATATTTTTCGAATCACGGCACCCTAGAGCAGGCATGTCCAAACTATGGCCCTCCAATCATGCATTGCCAGAGTCTTGCTATTAGGGAATGCTAAAACTATGGCAAGGCATGGGATGTGTAGTTTCACCACAGCTGGAGGGCCACAGTTTGGACATGCCTGCCCTAGAGTATCAGATTTTTTCCATGGCACCCCTAGGCCCCAAAAAAATATCTAAAATTAAGTAGATTGTGTTTGTGTTTCTTTGGTTCATTTATGTAGTAAAGGGCATGATATGCTTCTGATTGTACACATATGGGCTACCCCAGGGAGCCACGGCACACCGTTTGGGAACCACTGCTCTAGGACCTTGTGACCAGGGCAATTGCGTTACGAATACATTTCCTGGCTGAACTCATTGTTTGCTTCATTAATATATTTGTTACAAAATGTTTGTACTGTCTAATTAAAACCTGTCTTAATTAAGCCAGACGGCATATCAGCCAGTATTGTGCAAAAGTAGCTATTGGGTCCAATGCAAATATGGAGAGTGAAAAATTCATTAGTTTAATACAATATTCCACAAATATACTCTTAAAACATTATAAAAATCATAAATAGCAGACAAGGTATTTCCATAATGTATAAATACAATTGCTTCAACAACTGTTATATTTGTCAGAATACTGATATGCACACTGTACATACATATATATATATATATATATATATAAGTAATTTTCTTGCCTTAAGATAATTCACTGTCCTAACCAGTTTTTATTGTTGTGTTAGAATATGCAAGTAGATATTATCATGGTTGCACTTCCCCCTCAGAACTTCTGTGTCATGTTGGTGTTATGCCATCAAATCTGTCTGTCTGCCAACACCAAAGACTTTGGGGCTCCTTCAACAGCAGCCTTTCAATTATACTTACAGTAAACACACTGTACAAAATCTATAGTACGTGTGCCTCACATGGCGTAGAATGAAAAAAAAAATATATATATATTTTTTTTTTTTTAAATCACTTGGTTACAAAAAAAGTACATATGATTATCTTAAAAATAAACAAAAAAAAAAATAGATTTCTAAAGGGGGAAAAAAAGGAATACAGTTTCAGAAGTTCCAACTTACTAAAGGACATGTGGGGGGAAATTTAATAGGATGAGAGATTCAGAAAGTGAGAGATTTGGTAAGAAATCTCCAGTTTTTATAAAGCGGCGATCATTTACACTGCAAAACCAGTTTGATTTTGCAGTGTAAAAGATTGCCGCTTTAAAAAAATGTGGAGATTTCTTATCAAATCTTTCACTTTCTAAATCTCTCATCCTAATAAATTTTACCCTAGAGCAGAGCTGGGCAACACCGGCCCTCCAGATGTTAATGAACTACACATCCCAGGATGCTTTGCATTAGTTTTGCTATGTGGCCATGCTGAAACTGATGCAAGGCATGCTGGGATGTGTAGTTCATCAACATCTGGAGGGCCGGTGTTGCCCTGCCCTAGAGGGTAAATTCAATGCTGGGAGCGAGCTGCGACAGCGAGCAGTGCTGCCTGCTCGCCGTCACAGGTCGCCCTGTCAGCATTCAACTGACCCTCTGCATACGCCGATTCCCCCCTGATTTACCATAATAACATCCAAATAAGCAACCATGTGCCCTTCCTAGCCTTCCAGCAGGCCACCAATGGTCACTGGAATGAAGCTGGGGCATAATTCATCCCACAGGGCATAACCAGAAACTCAAACAGCCCAAATGGGGTTATAAATGCCAACTGCTCACAGGCTGTGGTTGACAATGTGATCTGCCAGTACCCTTTTCCTGAGATCTAAAATGGTGTGCCTGATCTAACAGTTCACCCATCTGGGCATGTGATAGGCATCAAACACTGGTTCACACAGAACCTGAGTTTTTGGGAACCAAATGCATTTTTTTGGATTTTCAAATACATCCCCAAGGCAGCCTAACAGACCAGAGTTTTGTGTGTGAAGGCTCATGACTCGTGGTGTGTAATTGCAGGCACAGGGAGACAGTGCACGGCTCACAGCACACTCAGGGATTTGCAGAGTCTCTGTCCCTCAGTGTGTGCTGTGTGCCGGCAGACAGAGAGACAGTGCACGGCTCACAGCATAGACTTAACTTGGACTCAGCTGTTACTGCACTCTCCTTTCTCCTGCTGAGCCTGACGATTCAGAGAGGAGGGGCTGAGCTTACTATGCTATAATGCTGCTGCTGCTGCTGCGTTCTCGGCTCTTGCCACAGCGACTGACTCGAATCATGCATTCAGCTTAATGGCTCAAGTCACTAAGTCGAGGCAGCGATTCACTAGCCAGCTCTAGTATCAAGGGTACTATAATGGAAACTACTGAGGAGGAAAGAGATCTAGGAGTCACTATTTCAAGTGACTTAAAGGCAGGAAAGCAATGTAGCAAAGCAATGAGGAAGGCTAGTCAGGTGCTTGGTTGCATAGGGAGAGGAATCGGTAGCAGAAAAAGAAGACGTAATAATGCCACTTTAGAGGTCATTGGTACGGCCTTATCTGGAATACCGTGTCCAGTTCTGGAGACCATATCTACAGAAGGATATAAATACATTGGAGAGTGTACAAAGAAGGGCAACTAAAATGGTGCATGGCCTACATCACAAAACTTACCTGGATAAAAGATATAAACATGTATAGTTTGGAGCAGAGAAGGGAAAGGGGGGACATGATAGAAATCTTCAAATATGTCAAGGGTTTTAACATAGTACGTATAGTATAGGAGGGAAATTTTCTTCAAAGGAAAAAAAAAATAGAACACGAGGACATGCACTGAAACTGGAGGGAGGTAAGTTCAGGGGAAATGTTAGAATTACTTCACAGAAAGGGTAGTGGATAAGTGGAATAGCCTCCCATCAGAGGTGGTAGAGGCTAAGACAGTAGAACAATTTAAACATGCTTGGGATAGGCATATGAATATCCTTACAAAGAAATAAGGATTAAAAAGGTTTGAGATTACCTGAAGGGTAAAAAAAGGGGCAGAGTAGATGGGCCAAACGGTTCTTATCTGCCGTCAAATTCTATGTTTCTATATTCCGATTATAGACATCTTAGGTTTGGGTTAGAAAAAAAACAAAAAATCTATTTAACCCCTTCCCGACATTTGACGTACATTTACGTCATGGTCGGGAAGTACTTCCCGACACATGGCATAAATGTACGTCATGACATTTAACTGCCACCGCGTCTATAGACGCGGTGACAGTTTAAACATGTCTGCTGTCCCTGACAGCAGACATGTCCCTGCATGCCCAGGGGGGGCTGCGATGCCGCCCCCCCGTCGGCGATCACTGTGATTGGCTGTTCAGTGTGAACAGCCATTCACAGCGTTTTCTGTGTCACCGGCGAATAACGTTCGCCGGTGACACAGGGATCGGAGGTGATTGGTGCTGTAAAGTACAGCACCAATCACCGCGGGGTGTAAGGGTGACACTGGTGTCACCCCACCTCACCCCGCCCGCCCCCAAAGGCCGTGATTGGAGCGTCGGACCGACGGACCAATCACAGCCATGGAGGGGGATTTAAACTAACGGTGACTGCACTGCAGACGCCATTCCGGTCTGGAATTGCGTGCAGTGCGGTCACCGTGCCCAGCTGCCGCGATATACTGACCAGAACCCCTCTAAATACTTACCTGATCACTGCCTGGATCTTGCTACTACTTGTGACGTCCTGTGCTGTGTTGTGCTGCTGCGAGTTATTAGATAGAGAGATAGAGAGAGAGAGATAGAGAGAGATAGAGAGGCCTAGTGACAGAGAGTGCTATATTTTGTGCTGCTGCCGTGTGATAGAGTTATAGATAGAGAGATAGAGAGAGATAGAGAGAGATAGAGAGAGATAGAGAGAGATAGTGACAGATTGTGCTATATATTTTTTATATAACTGACTGCTGCCCCCCCTTTTGTGCTGATCAGTATAAATTAACTGATCAGCAACTTTTTGGGGGCGCAGGTTTTTTTTTAATATATATACCTGTCAGTGCTGCTGCTGCAGTGTCATAGAGTGATAGATAGTGAGAGATAGAGAGATAGAGAGAGATAGTGACAGAGAGTGATAGAGAGTGCTATATTTTGTGTCTGCTGCCCCCCTTTTGTGCACCCCCAGCAACTTTTTGGGGGTGCAGGGGTTATTTTTTATATATATAACTGTCAGTGCTGCTGCTGCAGTGTCATAGAGTGATAGATAGTGAGAGATAGAGAGATAGAGAGAGATAGTGACAGAGAGTAATAAATAGTGCTATATTTTGTGTCTGCTGTCCCCGCCTTTTGTGCTGATCACTATATCTGAGGTGATCAGCAACTTTTTGGGGGTGCAGAGGTTTATTTTTTTTTTATATATATACCTGTCAGTTGCTGCCAGTTGCACTGTCAGTTGCACCAAAGGTTGTGCACCTGCTGCCCCTCACTGGTAATCAGTGTCGCATCACTGATCACCTTTTTTTTTTTTTTTGAGGGTGCTGTGTGGTCTTTTTTTAATTTTTTGTTTTACACACACTGTGATTTTGTGGGTGTCCTGTGGCCACTGTGCGCTGATTAGTGACGTACATCACTGATCAGCTTTTTCGGCACAGGGTTGATCTATTTTTTTTTTTTTTGATCAAATTCCTGTTGCCTTTGAGCGCTGTTCAGTGACGGACGTTACTGACCAACATCTGTGCTCAATTTTTGGCGCAGGACCTTTTTTTTTTTTTTTTTAACCCCTTCAATTTTTTATTTTTTTTATTGGGATTAAATTCCTGTATAAAGTATTTTTTTTTTTTCTGCACTACATACACACTACACACTACATACCCCCCGGGTTGAAATAAAGTTTGTACCCCCCCTACACTATACACGTGTTGAAACATTTCACTACCAGAAACACAAAAATAAAAATGGCATCCCAAATGTCATCCCAAATGTCATCCCAGTCATCCAGAAGAATGTATTCAGCGGAGGAGGCATATGCCATGCTTGCCTCTGACTCTGACACAGCCAGTGAGGCAAGCGGGGAATTTGAAGGATTCATCTTAAGCTCCTCTTCCTCCTCTAGTGATGAGGGACCCCCTCAAAGACGCCCCCGTAGAGCAGCTGAGACCCCCCCCCCTAATAATTGATCTCGTATGGACCCCACCACCAGACAATTTTGAGCCCCAGGTTCCTGAGTTTTTGGCCATGCCAGGAATCCAATTTGATTCCACAGGTCTCAGAGAAATTGACTTTTTCAAATTATTTTTCTCTGATGATTTTATAAATTTAATGGTGGACCAAACTAATTTATATGCCCAGCAGTTTATTGCTCAAAACCCCACGTCATCATTTGCTAGGTGGACCCCTGTAGATGCAGTAGAGATGATGACGTTTTGGGGTCTGGTGTTTCATATGGGCATAGTAAAAAAGCCAGAAATTAGGCAATATTGGAGTACAGATGTTCTGTACAGCACCCCACTTTACCGTATGGCCATGACCCGGGCTCGTTTTGAGTTGATCCTTAAATTTTTGCATTACAACGATAATGCACAGTGCCCACCCAGAGATGATCCCACCTTTGACCGGCTATTCAAAGTCAGGCCGGTCATTGATCATTTCAGTGCCAAATTTGCAGAGATGTACATCCCTGAAAAATGTATTTGTATTGACGAGTCCCTTATACATTTTAAAGGAAGGGTTAAATTCCGCCAGTACCTTCCCAGTAAGAGGGCAAGGTATGGCATAAAAATGTATAAGCTGTGTGAAAGCACCTCAGGGTACACCCACATGTTTAGGGTATATGAAGGGAAGGATTCAAGAATTGAACCGCCAGAATGCCCCCCCTCCCTCGTAGGTGTTAGTGGAAAAATTGTCTGGGATTTAGTGCACCCCTTCCTGGATAAAGGTTATCACCTCTATGTGGATAACTTTTACACTAGCATCCCCCTGTTTAAGGCCCTTGGTTCAAGAGGTACAGCAGCTTGCGGTACTGTGCGCAAGAACCAAAGAGGCCTCCCAAAAACGCACATTGCCCAAGTAATGAGAAGGGGTGAAAGCAGGGGAATATGCACCGAAAATATGTTGTTGGTCAAATATAAGGACAAGAGGGATGTCCTTATACTGACAACAATTCACGGAGACAGTACCACCTCCGTCCCTGTACGAGGTACCAGTACCCACACCTCAAAACCTAATTGTATCCTGGATTACAATAGGTACATGGGCGGAGTGGATCTTTCAGATCAGGTACTGAAGCCGTACAGTGCCCTGCGGAAAAAAAAAATCTGGTACAAGAAGCTGGCCGTGTATATCATCCAGATGGCACTGTATAACGCTTACGTGCTATTCCGTTCTACCGGCCAGAGGGGGACATTTATGCACTTTCAAGAGGAAGTCATAAAGGGCCTAATATTTGGGAACCAGCAGGCAGAGGGCCCCAGTACTTCTAGTACTGGCCCCCGTATTGTACCAGGGCAGCATTTTCCTGATGAAATCCCCTCCACTGGAAAAAAGGGCAGGACACAAAAAAGGTGCAAAGTTTGCTATAAAAAGGGAATAAGAAAGCAAACTATTTTCCAGTGTGACACTTGCCCCGACAAACCCGGCCTATGTATAAAGGAGTGTTTTAAAATATACCACACATCTATGGATTATTAGGTTCATAATTTCACTGTGCTTTGGGGGTCTTGCTAATGCCACATAGCACCCACCATTCATTCCACCAGAATCTGAGCCGCAAAATCCAAAAATCACTCCTTACCTTCTGAGTCCTGCCATGCACCCAACTGGTATTTTTTGGTCACATGTGAGGCATTGCCGTACTCGGGAGAAATTGGGGCACAGATTTTGGGGTGCTTTTTCTCCTTCATACCTTCTGAAAATGAAAAATTTTGAGCCAGAACTGCATTTTTGTGTAAAAAAATGTAATTTTTCATTTTCACTGCCCAGTTGTATCAAAATTGGTGAAACCCCTGGGGGTTTGAAATGTACACTATACCCCTAGATGAATTCCCTGAGGGGTGTAGTTTGCAAAATGGGGTCACTTGTGGGGGGGTTCCACTGTATTGGTGCTTTGGGGGTCTTGCTAATGCGACATAGCACCCACCAACATTCCACCAGAATTTGTGCTGCAAAATCCAAATATCACTCCTTCCCTTCTGAGTCCTGCCACTTTTTGGTCACACATGAGGCATTGCCGTACTCGGGAGAAATTGGGGCACAGATTTAGGGGTGCTTTTTCTCCTTCATACCTTCTGAAAATGAAAAATTTTGAGCCAGAACTGCATTTTTGTGTAAAAAAATGTAATTTTTCATTTTCACTGCCCAGTTGTATCAAAATTGGTGAAACCCCTGGGGGTTTGAAATGTACACTATACCCCTAGATGAATTCCCTGAGGGGTGTAGTTTGCAAAATGGGGTCACTTGTGGGGGGGTTCCACTGTATTGGTGCTTTGGGGGTCTTGCTAATGCGACATAGCACCCACCAACATTCCACCAGAATTTGTGCTGCAAAATCCAAATATCACTCCTTCCCTACTGAGTCCTGCCACTTTTTGGTCACACATGAGGCATTGCCGTACTCGGGAGAAATTGGGGCACAGATTTTGGGGTGCTTTTTCTCCTTCATACCTTCTGAAAATGAAAAATTTTGAGCCAGAACTGCATTTTTGTGTAAAAAAATGTAATTTTTCATTTTCACTGCCCAGTTGTATCAAAATTGGTGAAACCCCTGGGGGTTTGAAATGTACACTATACCCCTAGATGAATTCCCTGAGGGGTGTAGTTTGCAAAATGGGGTCACTTGTGGGGGGGTTCCACTGTATTGGTGCTTGGGGGGTCTTGGTAATGCGACATAGCACCCACCAACATTCCACCAGAATCTGAGCTGCAAAATCCAAAAATCACTCCTTCCCTTCTGAGTCCTGCCATGCACCCAAATGGTATTTTTTGGTCACATGTGAAGCATTGCCGTACTCGGGAGAAATTGGGGCACAGATTTTGGGGTGCTTTTTCTCCTTCATACCTTCTGAAAATGAAAAATTTTGAGCCAGAACTGCATTTTTGTGTAAAAAAATGTAATTTTTCATTTTCACTGCCCAGTTGTATCAAAATTGGTGAAACCCCTGGGGGTTTGAAATGTACACTATACCCCTAGATGAATTCCCTGAGGGGTGTAGTTTGCAAAATGGGGTCACTTGTGGGGGGGTTCCACTGTATTGGTGCTTGGGGGGTCTTGCTAATGCGACATAGCACCCACCAACATTCCACCAGAATCTGAGCTGCAAAATCCAAAAATCACTCCTTCCCTTCTGAGTCATGCCATGCACCCAAATGGTATTTTTTGGTCACATGTGAGGCATTGCCGTACTCGGGAGAAATTGGGGCACAGATTTTGGGGTGCTTTTTCTCCTTCATACCTTCTGAAAATGAAAAATTTTGATCCAGAACTGCATTTTTGTGTAAAAAAATGTAATTTTTCATTTTCACTGCCCAGTTGTATCACAATTGGTGAAACCCCTGGGGGTTTGAAATGTACACTATACCCCTAGATGAATTCCCTGAGGGGTGTAGTTTGCAAAATGGGGTCACTTGTGGGGGGTTCCACTGTATTGGTGCTTGGGGGTCTTGCTAATGCGACATAGCACCCACCAACATTCCACCAGAATCTGAGCTGCAAAATCCAAAAATCACTCCTTCCCTTCTGAGTCCTGCCATGCACCCAAATGGTATTTTTTGGTCACATGTGAGGCATTGCCGTACTGGGGAGAAATTGGGGCACAGATTTTGGGGTGCTTTGTCTCCTTCATTCCTTGTGAAAATGAAAAATTTTGAGCCAGAACTGCATTTTTGTGTAAAAAATGTAATTTTTCATTTGCACAGCCCAGTTGTATCAAAATTGGTGAAACCCCTGGGGGTTTGAAATGTACACTATACCCCTAGATGAATTCCCTGAGGGGTGTAGTTTGCAAAATGGGGTCACTTGTGGGGGGGTTCCACTGTATTGGTGCTTGGGGGGTCTTGCTAATGCGACATAGCACCCACCAACATTCCACCAGAATCTGAGCTGCAAAATCCAAAAATCACTCCTTCCCTTCTGAGTCCTGCCATGCACCCAAATGGTATTTTTTGGTCACATGTGAGGCATTGCCGTACTCGGGAGAAATTGGGGCACAGATTTTGGGGTGCTTTTTCTCCTTCATACCTTCTGAAAATGAAAAATTTTGAGCCAGAACTGCATTTTTGTGTAAAAAAATGTAATTTTTCATTTTCACTGCCCAGTTGTATCAAAATTGGTGAAACCCCTGGGGGTTTGAAATGTACACTATACCCCTAGATGAATTCCCTGAGGGGTGTAGTTTGCAAAATGGGGTCACTTGTGGGGGGGTTCCACTGTATTGGTGCTTGGGGGGTCTTGCTAATGCGACATAGCACCCACCAACATTCCACCAGAATCTGAGCTGCAAAATCCAAAAATCACTCCTTCCCTTCTGAGTTCTGCCATGCACCCAAATGGTATTTTTTGGTCACATGTGAGGCATTGCCGTACTCGGGAGAAATTGGGGCACAGATTTTGGGGTGCTTTTTCTCCTTCATACCTTCTGAAAATGAAAAATTTTGAGCCAGAACTGCATTTTTGTGTAAAAAATTTAATTTTTCATTTTCACTGCCCAGTTGTACCACAATTGGTGAAACCCCTGGGGGTTTGAAATGTACACTATACCCCTAGATGAATTCCCTGAGGGGTGTAGTTTGCAAAATGGGGTCACTTGTGGTGGGGTTCCTATATTTTAGCATCTTATGGTGCCTAGAAACCTACATGGTGCCTAAAAAATAATCTCATAAAAAGGAGGCTCCAAAATCAAGTAGGTGCTCCTTCTATTATGAAGCCTGTGGTTTGGTCAACGTGCACACTAGGGCCACATATAGGATATTTATGAAAACAAAAGAATTGGGGGAATCAATTTTTAGTCACATTTCTCTAGTAAAATGTACTGTGTTCCTTAGAAAAATGTATTAAAATTGCAAATCTGCAAAAAAAAAAAAAATTTGAAATTTCACCTACACTTTGTTTTAATTCCTGTGAAACACCTAAAGGGTTAACAAACTTCCAAAATGCTTTTTTGAATACTGTGAGGGGTGCAGTTTTTGAAATGGCATCATTTATGGGGGTGTCTCACATACAAGTCCCTCAAAGTCTCATCAGAACTGAACTGGTCCCTAAAAAAATCAGTGTTTGAAATTTTCTTGAAAATTTGAGAATTTGCTATTCATATTGTAAACCTCCTAGTGTCCAAAAAAATTAAAAGGAAGTTGAAATAATGATGGAAACATAAAGTAGACATATGGTCTATGTTAGTTATTAACTATTTTGAGTGGTATGATTATTTGTCTCACAAGCAGAAAATTTAACATTTTGCAAATTGCTAAATTTTCCATTTTTTTACGACATTTTGGTATTTTTCACAAAAAAAACACAGACTGTATCGACCCAAATTTACCACTAATTTGAAGTACAATGTGTCACGAAAAAACAATCTCAAAATCACTGGGATAAGTAAAAGCAAAAAAAAGTTATACCCACTTAAGTGATACATGTCAGATTTGAAGAAAATGGCTCTGTCAGGAACGCAAAAACTGGCTGTGTCAGGAAGGGGTTAAAGTTTTAGAAAAGTTTTCAGCAAAATAAACATAACTTCATTTTTGAAGGCTAGCTTTTGTTTTGTCTTTGAAATCATTGAGAAAATATTGGCTGCAAAGGTTGACCGGATAAGTTCTCCACTAGCCTCATGATCCCCTCATGGGTGCTGGATGACTGCCCTACAAGGGGGATCCCGACTGCCAGTGCTCTGACAGGGGAGAGTCCACGCATCGAGCCCGCAAGGGGCTTCTTTGCGCTCGCCCCCCTGTCGGGATACTGACCATGTCGGACCACCATACCACACCCCACCTTCCCCATAGCATATCAATTTAATGCCCCCTCCTCACTGTCCTGCACATGTCACTCCAGAAGTAAGTGGTCCTTTGTATTTCACAAATATTGTGCAGGATACAGCAGGCTGCTAATACATTGGGCACGATTTTTAATATTAAATAATTTTGTTTAATTAAAAAGTGCCAGCATCCTTTTAACTGTCCAAAAGCATTTTCTACAGCCATCCGGCCAGAACTTGCTGCACTGGTGGTCACCAATTCTTCTTCGTCATAGAGGTCCTTGCAGCTGTGTATCCCTCGGTGAAGCTGGCAGCCTCCTATATTGTCTTGGGTTCACAGGCTTAATCAGACCTGATTGCAGGACAAATTTGTTCTCAAAATGATTACTTAGAAATTAGGCGCTCAATGTGTGTATAGATCAGTGGTAGCCAACTTCGGTCCTCGATAGCTACCAACAGGTCACATTTTCCTACCTAGCTGCTGCAAAGGTGCACTCATTACTAGCAGAAACATTTTCAAAGATCCACAGGTGGAGCTAATTACTTCACTTGTGATTCTGTGAGGAGATCTGGAAAACATTAACTGTTGGTAGATCTCGAGGACTGGAGTTGGCGACCCCAGGTATAGATTATATTAAATTAATATTTGATTTTAATTTCTTGCATTGTTTATTAAAATATATAGAGAGAGTTTGGATCAGTCCGTGTACACAATCAGCGGCACTCCTAGGACTTTATATATATAAAGAGAGAGAGAGAGATATTAGGTATCGAGAGCAGGGCACTCCATTGAGTTGAAAACTGATCTTTTAATAGAATATAGAGCAATGTTTCAATAATAAACAGTATTTTCATCAGGCTTAAAGAAAATGACAAGCAAAAAGACCTTAACCCCTTCATGACAGAGCCAGTTTTTGCCTTCCTGACAGAGCCCTTTTTTTCAAATCTGGCATGTATCACTTAAGTGGGGATAACTTTTTTTTGCTTTTACTTATCCCAGTGATTTTGAGATTGTTTTCTCGTGACACATTGTACTTCAAGTTAGTGGTAAATTTTCGTCGATACAGTCTGTGTTTTTTTGTGAAAAATACCAAAATGTCGTAAAAAAATGGAAAATTTTGCGATTTGCAAAATGTTAAATTTTCTGCTTGTGAGACAAATAATCTTACCACTCAAAATAGTGAATAACTAACATAGACCATATGTCTACTTTATGTTGCCATCATTATTTCAACCTCATTTTCATTTTTTTGGACACTAGGAGGCTTAAAATATGAATAGCAAATTCTCAAATTTTCAAGAAAATTTCAAACTCTGATTTTTTTAGGGACCAGGTCAGTTATGATGTGACTTTGAGTGACTTGTATGTGAGACACCCCCATAAATGATGCCATTTCAAAAACTGCACCCCTCACAGTATTCAAAACAGCATTTTGGAAGTTTGTTAACCCTTTAGGTGTTTCACAGGAATTAAAAGAAAGTGTAGGTGAAATTTCAAAATTTCATTTTTTTTGCAGATTTGCAATTTTAATACATTTTTCTAAGGAACACAGTAGATTTTACTAGAGAAATGTGACTAAAAATTGATTCCCCCAATTCTTTGGTTTTCATAAATATCCTATATGTGGCCCTAGTGTGCACGGTGACCAAACCACAGGCTTCATAATAGAAGGAGCACCTACTTGATTTTGGAGCCTCCTTTTTATGAGATTATTTTTTAGGCACCATGTAGAGTTCTAGGCACCATAAGATGCTAAAAGTTAGGTACCCCCCCACAAGTGACCCCATTTTGCAAACTACACCCTTCAGGGAATTCATCTAGGGGTATAGTGTACATTTCAAATCCCCAGGGGTTTCACCAATTGTGGTACAACTGGGCAGTGAAAATGAAAAAAATTAATTTTTAATTTTCACAGCTCAGTTGTATCAAAATTGGTGAAACCCCTGGGGGTTTGAAATGTACACTATACCCCTAGATGAATTCCCTGAGGGGTGTACTTTGCAAAATGGGGTGACTTGTGGGGGGGTTCCACTGTATTGGTGCAACATAGCACCCACCATTCATTCCACCAAAATCTGTGCTGCAAAATCCAAAAAACACTCCTTCCCTTCTGAGTCCTGCCATGCACCCAACTGGTATTTTTTGGTCACATGTGAGGCATTGCCGTACTCGGGAGAAATTGGGGCACAGATTTTGGGGTGCTTTGTCTCCTTCATTCCTTGTGAAAATGAAAAATTTTGAGCCAGATCTGCATTTTTGTGTAAAAAAATGTAATTTTTTACAGAAAAATGCAGTTCTGGCTCAAAATTTTTTATTTTCACAAGGAATGAAGGAGACAAAGCACCCCAAAATCTGTGCCCCAATTTCTCCCGAGTACGGCAATGCCTCACGTGTGACCAAAAAATACCAGTTGGGTGCATGGCAGGACTCAGAAGGGAAGGAGTGATTTTTGGTGGTGGAATGAATGGTGGGTGCTATGTCGCATTAGCAAGACCCCCGAAGCACCAATACAGTGGAACCCCCCCACAAGTGACCCCATTTTAGTCACCAGCTTTGGGAGGGGGGCTGGCGCTGCGGCTGGCGGGGGGGTGGGAGGGGTGCTGGTGCTGCGGCAGCCGGGTGGGTGGGAGGGAGGGGGGCTGCCGGGTGGGATAGGGGGGGGGGGGGGCTGGCGATCGGTGGTAATCGGTGCGGTATATACACACACACACACACACACACACATATATATATATATATGTGTATATATATATATATATATATATACAAATATATATACACACACATATATACGGTGTGATGGCGGACCGGCACTCAGTTCCTGACTTGTTGTATTTGCTGCGGTGCCTTCCAATAATGGGAGCAATAGGAGGTAAAGAAATAGCGGCACTCGCAGGCTTGATGAAAAAGATTATCTTTTATAAAAGCATTTTCAAGTGCAAAAGAGTGACCGACGTTTCGGGGTCAAGCCCCGTTTTCAAGGTGCAGAAAGTACAACAACAATGTGAAATGTAAAGTCTCTTACCTATATAGGGTCAGAGAAGGCTGAGGCGGGAGCCCGTCTCCCACGTCCGTGGCCGGCGTCTCACAGGAAGACGCTGGTGTAGCGCTTCCGGTTCTTCCGCCGCACACACGCGACCTGGGTAACCAAGGCAACCTGGGTATACAAGAAAACGTGCAAGCGTAAACATAATGAAGAGAAATACAGTGCTGTGACAAATAAATGTATTATAACGTAGAAGATTAAAAAGCAGTGCTGGGGATATTCTAAATATATCTTAGCATCCTGAATTACTGGACAGCTAGATTTGTAAGCAGTGTGCAGCATAGCGTCCGTTGTTCAGTTGGCAGTGACCGACACGGCCAAAACTGTCATAGCTGGATGGTTAATGCTAATATAAAAGAGTAAGTATCATAATTGTCAACGGGAGCGCTAGGCTGTATAGAGGTCCAGGCATCTGCAAAAGGAAAAGATGTTAAACCGTCCTGGTCTATTTGAGGAACACACTCCAAGGCATTCTTTCATTCAATCCAAGTGGATGCGAGGTTTTTAAACGGAAGATCCACCCTGCTTCAGCTCGTAATAGAGCAGTGTCTCTGTCCCCACCTCTTAATTGAGCTGGTACATGTTCAATGATGAGGTGTTTGAGGTCAAACGGTCCAAGCATGCCACAGTAACTGAGGACTATGATACCAATAAGGTATACCGTTGGGCTATGGGGGGTGATCAACCCACCCAGCGCCCTTACAATGCCAGAGCCAAACATCACTGGCGGAAGAGACGTGAAGGGCATGGCCGGGAGACTGCCACCTCCAACAGCGACAGTGAGTTCGCATACAATGATATTGACTCAATTCCTGAAGCATCAGCATCCATCCCTTTAGGGAACTCTCAACAGGCAACCGTCCCTATTCAAAGAGGAAGAGGCAGGCCACCCGCCGGGGCGGACAAAATCAAAGGCACGCCAACAAGAACCACACCGAGGATTCGATAATTTACAATTTATCATCCCACACCTTGTCCTCAGCTGAGAAATCTGCCCTGGAAAGAGGACTGTCATTTATACCCACAAATAAACATAATGACCTGCAATGGGGTATCGATTCGTACAAATTGGGCCGCAAGCTGAGATTGGGAGAATTCTTCCAGCATTCGACAAACCCCCCCACACTTGACGACCATCAATTATTCATTAACTCCCGAAAAAAGTCCAGTTTTGATCCCCCTTCCACCAATGCATCGATCAAAAGCTACATGAGGCTTCTAGGTGAGTCAGTGACTAAATACACGGAGGCAAATACAGTGACACATTCCAACATGTCAAATGATGAACGCCAAGCCATCCGCACTCTGGGCACCAACAAAAATGTGGTGATACGCCCGGCGGATAAGGGCGGCGGCATCGTCATTATGAACACTGACGATTACCGCACTGAGGCACTCCTCCAACTCAATGACTCTAAAACCTACCAGAAGCTCACCAAAGATCCCACTAGGGGTTACAAAACTGAACTGGACTCCATCTTGGAAGAGGCACATAAACAAAACAAAATATCCAGCAAATTGATGACGGCTCTTAAACAAGAATTTCCAATCTGCCCAGTTTTCTTCACAGTGCCCAAGATGCACAAAGACAGTGTACACCCGCCTGGCAGGCCTATCATTTCGGCCAGGAATGGCCTGTATCACCCTATTTCGGCGTTCCTTGATGGAATCCTGCAGCCGCTGATCCTAAAACAGCCCAACCATATTAAGGACACTACAAGCTTCCTGCAAAAAATACAGAAATGTCCCCCTATCAACGATGACACCTGGCTTTGCACAATGGACATTTGTAGCCTATACACGGCAATCCCCCATGACAAGGGATTACAGGCTATGCGAAACTTCCTAATGGATGAAGAAAATCTCTCTGTGGACATTGAGCTGTTCCTCAATCTATTGGAACTCATTTTAAAAAGAAATTACTTCCTTTTCGACGGCCTTTATTACCTACAAGTCAGTGGGTGTGCGATGGGGAGCAATGTCTCCCCATCGTACGCTAATGTGTTTATGCAACAAGAGGAAAAACACATGTTCTTCTCTAACACCAATTGGGCCTCCAACATCATCTCATATTGTCGCTACATAGACGACGTCTTCCTGCTGTGGCAGGGCAGGAAGGATAGTCTAGAAGACCTCATCTTATTCATCAATGATAGAGATTCCCCAATAAAGGTCACATTTCAAATAGAAAACACAGCTATCAATTACCTGGATGTTCTAGTGACTAAAAGGGACGGTACACTTGACACCTCTGTATACCGTAAGCCTACAAGCAAAAACACATTACTCAAGGCTTCAAGCCATCATCCAAGAGCCCTGAAAATTGGCCTTTCCAAATCACAGCTCATCCGCAGTGCCAGGATCACCAGCAACCCTGAAAAAACGGAAGCAGCGTTGGATCAAGTGGTACAACGGTTCATCTGCAAGGGCTATGATGAAAAGATCTTGAATAAACAGAAAGAGGAAGTATTAAGTACCCCCAGAGATACCCTTTTGACAAGCATCCCCAAGCCAAGTAGTAAAGTCATCGCATGGACAACCAGATATTCTACCACTAGTCCTGTGATTCCAAGGGCAACACGCGCTCTCTGGCCTATAGTCAGTACCGACAAAGGACTCCAGTGCTACAAGAATAAAAGACCCATGGCCTGCTTTACTAGAAATAAAAGCATCAAAGATATAGTGGTCCATACGGACATTACGGGTTTCACCTCTGAAATTCAGCGGTCTCAGAAAGGCAGCACTTTTCTAACCAGAGCCCCAGGATGCTACAAATGTGTCCAATGTACCACCTGTCAGTTCATGAGAACGGGTTCCTCATTTACATTACCGTCAGCTAAAGGACTTTTCAAAATCAACCAAACGGTCACGTGCAGCACAGCATATGTAGTGTACCTTCTCACATGCCCGTGCAACAAGGGCTACGTAGGAAAAACTATTAGACCATTTAAGGAACGGGCAGCTATGCACCGATCCACCATCAAAGCGGCACTGAGTAATAAAACTAAAGGCAAAAAATCAGAGCACCCAGTGGCAAGACATTTTGCTGAGGAGGATCACACACTCAATGACCTCAAACACCTCATCATTGAACATGTACCAGCTCAATTAAGAGGTGGGGACAGAGACACTGCTCTATTACGAGCTGAAGCAGGGTGGATCTTCCGTTTAAAAACCTCGCATCCACTTGGATTGAATGAAAGAATGCCTTGGAGTGTGTTCCTCAAATAGACCAGGACGGTTTAACATCTTTTCCTTTTGCAGATGCCTGGACCTCTATACAGCCTAGCGCTCCCGTTGACAATTATGATACTTACTCTTTTATATTAGCATTAACCATCCAGCTATGACAGTTTTGGCCGTGTCGGTCACTGCCAACTGAACAACGGACGCTATGCTGCACACTGCTTACAAATCTAGCTGTCCAGTAATTCAGGATGCTAAGATATATTTAGAATATCCCCAGCACTGCTTTTTAATCTTCTACGTTATAATACATTTATTTGTCACAGCACTGTATTTCTCTTCATTATGTTTACGCTTGCACGTTTTCTTGTATACCCAGGTTGCCTTGGTTACCCAGGTCGCGTGTGTGCGGCGGAAGAACCGGAAGCGCTACACCAGCGTCTTCCTGTGAGACGCCGGCCACGGACGTGGGAGACGGGCTCCCGCCTCAGCCTTCTCTGACCCTATATAGGTAAGAGACTTTACATTTCACATTGTTGTTGTACTTTCTGCACCTTGAAAACGGGGCTTGACCCCGAAACGTCGGTCACTCTTTTGCACTTGAAAATGCTTTTATAAAAGATAATCTTTTTCATCAAGCCTGCGAGTGCCGCTATTTCTTTACCTCCTATTGCTCCCATTATTGGAAGGCACCGCAGCAAATACAACAAGTCAGGAACTGAGTGCCGGTCCGCCATCACACCGTACCTATCTGGACCCCTTCACAGGGACTCCGCTTGGGACAAGGCACCCCCAACCATCAATCCTTTCAAATACCCCGCAAGGCAGAGGAAGGAGCAACCATTTTAACCAGCACCTGATCACTCAGCGGCATATGTGGACACCACTTGTCGACACACCGCTCACTTTTTTCTTCACTTTCAAAGACATTCACTTTAAGCACCAGCAGTTCTGGGCACCTTACATCTTACAGTGTGCGCCACCTATCTCAAGCGCAATTTACCTATTGGGATCCCACAGCTAGACGCAGTGGATTGCCTGTGTCGACTGAAAACCGTTTACCAACATGCAACAATCTAGTGACACCAGGGGTTATGCGAATATACCGCTACCCAGAGGTTACACCTATGGCTTCTCAGAAGATGAAATAACCAGAGTATTATTTGCCGACCAGTTGTCGACACAGGAGGTCAACAAAGATGCCGATGACCTCTTTCAACAATTATTACGCCTGAAAAAGAGAGAGTCTGATTTCCAGCTACATGGCATAGCCTTATCAGACTACTTCAGGGAAAAAATGATCCCCCGGGGATTCAGGATTCGTAACGTCCCGACCATCGGGCGTTACAATCCTGAGTTCTGCAGCAAATGGGTGGGCATCCTGAATCGCTGCAGTCTGGACCTGGTGCTCCTGGTCATAGAGGAGGCAGGACGTGAGCTAACATTGACCAGGGACAAAATCAAACAAGTTGAACCTGCATTCAAAGCAGCAGCGCAGGAGGATCCCAGTCAACAATGGCTGAGCAAGCTACAGCTTCAAGTTGAGAAATATCATCAGGACCTGGTCAAATTCAAACGGTCCAAGCATGCCACAGTAACTGAGGACTATGATACCAATAAGGTATACCGTTGGGCTATGGGGGGTGATCAACCCACCCAGCGCCCTTACAATGCCAGAGCCAAACATCACTGGCGGAAGAGACGTGAAGGGCATGGCCGGGAGACTGCCACCTCCAACAGCGACAGTGAGTTCGCATACAATGATATTGACTCAATTCCTGAAGCATCAGCATCCATCCCTTTAGGGAACTCTCAACAGGCAACCGTCCCTATTCAAAGAGGAAGAGGCAGGCCACCCGCCGGGGCGGACAAAATCAAAGGCACGCCAACAAGAACCACACCGAGGATTCGATAATTTACAATTTATCATCCCACACCTTGTCCTCAGCTGAGAAATCTGCCCTGGAAAGAGGACTGTCATTTATACCCACAAATAAACATAATGACCTGCAATGGGGTATCGATTCGTACAAATTGGGCCGCAAGCTGAGATTGGGAGAATTCTTCCAGCATTCGACAAACCCCCCCACACTTGACGACCATCAATTATTCATTAACTCCCGAAAAAAGTCCAGTTTTGATCCCCCTTCCACCAATGCATCGATCAAAAGCTACATGAGGCTTCTAGGTGAGTCAGTGACTAAATACACGGAGGCAAATACAGTGACACATTCCAACATGTCAAATGATGAACGCCAAGCCATCCGCACTCTGGGCACCAACAAAAATGTGGTGATACGCCCGGCGGATAAGGGCGGCGGCATCGTCATTATGAACACTGACGATTACCGCACTGAGGCACTCCTCCAACTCAATGACTCTAAAACCTACCAGAAGCTCACCAAAGATCCCACTAGGGGTTACAAAACTGAACTGGACTCCATCTTGGAAGAGGCACATAAACAAAACAAAATATCCAGCAAATTGATGACGGCTCTTAAACAAGAATTTCCAATCTGCCCAGTTTTCTTCACAGTGCCCAAGATGCACAAAGACAGTGTACACCCGCCTGGCAGGCCTATCATTTCGGCCAGGAATGGCCTGTATCACCCTATTTCGGCGTTCCTTGATGGAATCCTGCAGCCGCTGATCCTAAAACAGCCCAACCATATTAAGGACACTACAAGCTTCCTGCAAAAAATACAGAAATGTCCCCCTATCAACGATGACACCTGGCTTTGCACAATGGACATTTGTAGCCTATACACGGCAATCCCCCATGACAAGGGATTACAGGCTATGCGAAACTTCCTAATGGATGAAGAAAATCTCTCTGTGGACATTGAGCTGTTCCTCAATCTATTGGAACTCATTTTAAAAAGAAATTACTTCCTTTTCGACGGCCTTTATTACCTACAAGTCAGTGGGTGTGCGATGGGGAGCAATGTCTCCCCATCGTACGCTAATGTGTTTATGCAACAAGAGGAAAAACACATGTTCTTCTCTAACACCAATTGGGCCTCCAACATCATCTCATATTGTCGCTACATAGACGACGTCTTCCTGCTGTGGCAGGGCAGGAAGGATAGTCTAGAAGACCTCATCTTATTCATCAATGATAGAGATTCCCCAATAAAGGTCACATTTCAAATAGAAAACACAGCTATCAATTACCTGGATGTTCTAGTGACTAAAAGGGACGGTACACTTGACACCTCTGTATACCGTAAGCCTACAAGCAAAAACACATTACTCAAGGCTTCAAGCCATCATCCAAGAGCCCTGAAAATTGGCCTTTCCAAATCACAGCTCATCCGCAGTGCCAGGATCACCAGCAACCCTGAAAAAACGGAAGCAGCGTTGGATCAAGTGGTACAACGGTTCATCTGCAAGGGCTATGATGAAAAGATCTTGAATAAACAGAAAGAGGAAGTATTAAGTACCCCCAGAGATACCCTTTTGACAAGCATCCCCAAGCCAAGTAGTAAAGTCATCGCATGGACAACCAGATATTCTACCACTAGTCCTGTGATTCCAAGGGCAACACGCGCTCTCTGGCCTATAGTCAGTACCGACAAAGGACTCCAGTGCTACAAGAATAAAAGACCCATGGCCTGCTTTACTAGAAATAAAAGCATCAAAGATATAGTGGTCCATACGGACATTACGGGTTTCACCTCTGAAATTCAGCGGTCTCAGAAAGGCAGCACTTTTCTAACCAGAGCCCCAGGATGCTACAAATGTGTCCAATGTACCACCTGTCAGTTCATGAGAACGGGTTCCTCATTTACATTACCGTCAGCTAAAGGACTTTTCAAAATCAACCAAACGGTCACGTGCAGCACAGCATATGTAGTGTACCTTCTCACATGCCCGTGCAACAAGGGCTACGTAGGAAAAACTATTAGACCATTTAAGGAACGGGCAGCTATGCACCGATCCACCATCAAAGCGGCACTGAGTAATAAAACTAAAGGCAAAAAATCAGAGCACCCAGTGGCAAGACATTTTGCTGAGGAGGATCACACACTCAATGACCTCAAACACCTCATCATTGAACATGTACCAGCTCAATTAAGAGGTGGGGACAGAGACACTGCTCTATTACGAGCTGAAGCAGGGTGGATCTTCCGTTTAAAAACCTCGCATCCACTTGGATTGAATGAAAGAATGCCTTGGAGTGTGTTCCTCAAATAGACCAGGACGGTTTAACATCTTTTCCTTTTGCAGATGCCTGGACCTCTATACAGCCTAGCGCTCCCGTTGACAATTATGATACTTACTCTTTTATATTAGCATTAACCATCCAGCTATGACAGTTTTGGCCGTGTCGGTCACTGCCAACTGAACAACGGACGCTATGCTGCACACTGCTTACAAATCTAGCTGTCCAGTAATTCAGGATGCTAAGATATATTTAGAATATCCCCAGCACTGCTTTTTAATCTTCTACGTTATAATACATTTATTTGTCACAGCACTGTATTTCTCTTCATTATGTTTACGCTTGCACGTTTTCTTGTATACCCAGGTTGCCTTGGTTACCCAGGTCGCGTGTGTGCGGCGGAAGAACCGGAAGCGCTACACCAGCGTCTTCCTGTGAGACGCCGGCCACGGACGTGGGAGACGGGCTCCCGCCTCAGCCTTCTCTGACCCTATATAGGTAAGAGACTTTACATTTCACATTGTTGTTGTACTTTCTGCACCTTGAAAACGGGGCTTGACCCCGAAACGTCGGTCACTCTTTTGCACTTGAAAATGCTTTTATAAAAGATAATCTTTTTCATCAAGCCTGCGAGTGCCGCTATTTCTTTACCTCCTATCACACACATATATATATATATATATATATGTGTGTGTATATATATATATATATATATATATATAAATATATTTTTTCAGTGCATACTGTACATTTAATTTTTAACTTTTTCTGCAGCTTGATGCTGCTGCTGCTGCTGCGGGGGGGAGGGGGGAGGAGGGCAGCGCTGCGTGCGCTCCAGACGCTCCGGGGGAGCCGGGGGAGCTGCTGCTGCTGCCGGGTGAGTGCCCGGCGGGTTCGAGGGGGGGCTGCACATCGGTGGTGATCGGTGCTGTACTTGACAGCACCGATCACCAGTGAATCCCTGTGTTACCGAGCGGCTTAGCCGCCGGTAACACAGGAAACGCTGTGAATGGCTGTTCAGATTTGAACAGCCAATCACAGCGATCGCCGACCGGGGGGGGGCACCCCTGCCCCCCCTGGGCGGCGAGGGGGGATGTCTGCTGTCAGGGACAGCAGACATCACCTAACTGTCACTGCGTCTCTAGACGCAGTGACAGTTAGAAGTCATGACGTATATATACGTCATGTGTCGGGAAGTACTTCCCGACCATGACGTATATATACGTCAAATGTCGTGAAGGGGTTAAATACCATCCGGGTGGGACACAAGCGGGATTTTTGTAGGTACGCTAGTATGTCAGAAACAGCAGACATTTATACATACAAGATTATCATATTCATAAGGCTGCACTATACAAAATACAAAATACAACAGCACATTGGGAATTAATCAGAATCAGCTTTATTGGCCAGGTATACTTGCGTATACTAGGAATTTGTTTTCGGTTTGCTGTGCAGCATCCAGGTGGGTAACAAGTAAACAGCATACAGTATAAACAATAAACAATATAAACAGGTGGGGGAACATGTACAGTCACATATAAAGTTATTCCGAGGGGACACCATGTTAGATTATGTGCAAAGGGTTATGGCGCGACTAGACAGTGAGGAGTTCATGAGTTCATGTGTCAGCAGGTGAACCACTTGAGGAAAGAAACTTTTTAGGCTTCTGGTGGACCTGGTGGGAATAGCCCTGTAGCATCTGCCTGATGGCAGCAGGTTAAACAAGCCATGGCCAGGATGTAGTTGGTCCTTGACTATCTTCGTTGCTCGCTTTTTTGCTCTGGACAGGTACAGGTACAGGTCCTGGACAGAGGGAAGGTCTGTCCCAATTATCTTCTCCGCAGTTCTGACTACCTTTTGGAGTCTGCATTTGTCTCTCTCGCTGGCGGAGCCGTAACAGACCAGTATTGAGGAGCACAGTACAGACTTCACAATTGCGGAGTAGAAGAGGAGCAGGAACTTCTGTGGGATGTTGAACTTCCTCAGTTGCCTAAAGAAGAATAGCTTCTGCTGCACTTTTCCAACAATAGTATCAGTGTTGGGCCCCCATTTAAGGTCCCGGGAGATTGTGGTTCCTAGGAACTTGAAGGAGTCCACTAGCGACACCACACTGCCAGCAATTGTTAGCGGAGGAACACCAACAGCCTTCTTCCTAAAGTCCACTACCATCTCAACAGTTTTGAGTGGGTTGAGCTGTAGATGGTTGCTGCTGCACCACTAGGCCAATCGGTCCACTTCTTGTCTGTAGGCCGATTCGTCCCTGTCCTTCATAAGACCAATGACTGTAGTGTCATCTGCAAATTTTATTATCTTTTCTGATTGCCCCTCTGAGGTGCAGTCATTGGTGTACATGGAGAAGAGCAGGGGTGAGACTACACAGCCCTGGGGGGCTCCTGTGCTGATGGACCGCACTTGGGAGGTGAATTCCCCCGCTTTCACAACTTGCTTTCTATCATTCAGAAAGTCCACAATCCAAGAACACATAGCTTCAGGGACTCCTAGGTGTAGTTTGGGGTGGAGGATGTATGGGATGATTGTGTTGAAAGCTGGGTGCAGGCCCAGGTTGACTGCCTCCTCAATGCTTCGATTAGATCGGTAGGCGAACTGGAGGGGGTCTAGCTGGTGGCCAGTCACAGCTTTCAGGTGGTTCAGTACCAGGCGCTCAATTGTTTTCATGATCACAGACGTCAGAGCTATCGGCTGGTAGTCATTCAGATTTGTAATAGTTGATTTCTTGGGGACTGGAACAATAGTGGAGCTTTTGAGGCAGGAGGGAACCTTGCATAGCTCCAGTGATTTGTTCCTGGTGAACATGGGGGCAAGTTGACCCGCACATACTCTCAGGGCAGATGGTGACACCCCCGTCAGGACCTGGCGCTTTCCTTGGTTTGGCCCTCTTGAACAACTCCTCCACCTCTACTTGGGTGACCTGGAGTGACTGGAGTTGGCTGTCGACATTTGGGGCAGCACAGAGGGTATGGTTTGGTTCACAGTAGACTACTTTTTCAAACCTGCAATAGAAGTTGTTCAGCTCATCAGGTAGGTCTTGGTACATGGCGGTGGCTTTGGGTGTTTTCTTGTAGCTGGTTATAGATTGCATTCCTTTCCACACAGATACAGGGTCATTAATGGACAGGTCATTTGTCAGCTTGTCAGAGCCTGATTAGTTTTGTTAGGGAGTTCCTGGCTTGGTTGTATTGTGGTCTGTCACCGTTGCTGTAGGCCTCCTCTTTAGCTCGGCGGAGTTGTCTGAGCTGGGCGTTGAACCAGGGGTTGTTGTTGTTGAAGATGCGGTAGGTCTTGGTGGGTATACACATGTCCTCACAGTAGCTTATGTAGGATGTGACGGTGTCAGTCAGGTCATTAAGGTCAGTTGCAGAGGCTTCAAAGACCCAGTCCATGCAGTCGAGGCAGGACTGGAGTTTGAGCTTAGCCTCGTTAGTCCATTTCTTAACTGTCTTGTTGACAGGCTTAGCTGCGAATAGGTAGGGAGTAGTTGGATGAGGCAGTGGTCAGATAGTCCGAGTGCAGCATTGGGGATTGACCGGAAGGCAGACTTAAGGGTGGTGTAGCAGTGGTCAAGGGTTCACCCTTCCCTGGTGGGGCACGTGACTTGTTGTTTGAACTTGGGTAGCTCCTGGCTTAGATTAGTTTTTGCTCCATGTCAGATATGCTGGTGGCCAGGTGGTGCAGGGCTTCCTTTGTGCAGGCAAGGGGGGGGGGGGGATGTTCACTCCCACTAGGACAATCAAGGCAAATTCCTGGGGGGAATAGAAGGGTTTGCAGTTTATAAACACACAGAAAATAATAGCTAATAAAAAAAAAAAAAGAAATAGAAAAAACATGACCAGAAAGACAAATTAAGTATATACAAGAGAATGTAGAAAAATATAGAATTTCACAATACACCTAATGGTTTACAGTATATGAGAATATTAGAGCTAAACCAAATTTTAACTAATATCAGAGAATATATTGTTGAAATATATTAAGGCTGGATACCTCGTTAAGGCCTCTAGGGGCCATAGTACCCATGTACCCATGATCCAGCGTGCTTCACATTCTAATAATTTGAATCAGGGATGTGGTCGATCATACAATATTTTAAGCTGGAAATGCTATGGGAAGCCTCAACGTTGGACGCTAGTCCCTTTCTTCAACACCTTTCTGATGGCGGACTGATGGGTCCATATATATATTGTTTGTTTCATGTATGTATTTTATGTGTAATATTTTATAATATGTGATTTATGACCTGTCATCACTAAATTACAACATATAAACCAGGCATGTCCAAACTATGGCTCTACAGTTGTTGTGAAACTACATTGCTACAGTTTTGCTATTAGGGAAATATTAAATCTATTCCAAGGTATGCAGGGATGTGTGGTTTCGCAACAGCTGGAGGGCCATAGTTTGGACATGCCTGATAAAAAAATTTACTTTTTTTATTGTGTGAAGTTTTTCATGTCAGCAAGCTTAATGGTCACCACTAGATAAGTGCAGAGAGCCATTTCTTTTTTCCTTGTTCTCAAAATGGGCAAAACCATGTGCACTGCAGGTTAGGCAAATGTGCAAAGTTAGATTTGGGTGAATTATTTTGTTTCTGTGCAGGTCAAATACCGACTGCTTTATTTTAACACTGCAATTTAGATGTCAGTTTGATCACACCCCAACCAAACCTAACTCTCTCTGCACATTACATTTGCCCCACCTGTAGTGCAGCATGGTTTTGCCCAAATGTGCCCTGCAATTAGGTCTAAATTAGGCCAATGGTCCAAGACCCTGTCCTTGACCTTGGTTGGGAGCAGTGAGATGAATTGCTTCTGTAGAATGAGGTCTTTTAGCTTAGCATAGTCTTTTACTTGCTCTTCAACTAAGTGGTGCAAAGGGCAGTTAATTGTGCGCACAGTCCAACATAAGTATCAGAAGTATGTGGGTTGAAGTCTCTGAACTTTTGTCATAAAGCCTCGGGGTTCATTGCTTTGTTGCAGCGTAATCACTATATCATTCTTGTGTAAGGTCTGCAAATGCTTCTGGGGATTTCCCTCTTAGTCCAAGGGTTAAATAAATCACCAATAAACTAGTGTCCTGTGCAAACTGTCTGCAAATTTTTTAAAGCTCTTGAAGAAGGTGTCCAACTACATGTCCTTCTTCATCAGAGGGAATTGTTTGTGATGCAGTCTGTTGGGAGAGTCTGCGGTGCCTTAGAAAAAGAGAGAACACTAATACCCCTTTCACATCGCAGATGCTTGGTCGCACCTGGGATTTGGACACAGGTCTGTTCCGGGAGCGACCCGGCATTTGCAGTGTTTAGCTCCTCACAGCAACCCGGCTTATTGCTGGGTCGCTAACATCATCAAGGGGACGGGCAGAGTGGCAGCGCATCAGACAGGGGATGACACAGCACTAAGGTGACACCTTTTGCCTTCCCATAGAGGTGCATGGGACCCGGGACGCTTGACCCGGGTTACCCGTTCACACTGCTCAGCAACCCAGGCCCGACCTGGGAATAACACTTCTTTTATCCTGGCTCGGGTTGCTGGACCCAGGATATACAAAATATGTTAGTGTTCTATATGATTATGGTATAAAGGATCGACAAGCAAAACCTTGACAGTATCTAGGTTGACCCCAAATAGCTGGCATGGAAATGACTGAAGAAGCGTAACTGGGCTGTAACTTGGCATTCTCACAGATGTAATGGTCAGTGAAAGCGGGTTGGTGCATCAAGATATGCAGAGTAGGCAGCAGCACTGTCAGAATAGCCCTAAAAATGGCCGCGGCACCAAGTTCTGCGCATGCGTAGTAGAGTCTGAGCCCGCTAGAGCTCAGACTCTACTGCACTGTGCACTATTGTGGCACTGCGGCCGGGACTCCGGTATAAGGAGCCTATGGTAATATAAAGGTATTCCTAAAAAAATCGAATCCCCATAAGAATTCCCCCTATGTGACACTGCACTGACCTAAGTGACTGTTAATCACTCATGAGATTACGGATGACTCCCTATAGACTTGGATTATTGACTGATTTGCTTTACTACTATTTTAAACAGTGATACAGTAAATATTTTTGTTTTCCATACCCTCGATTCCCTATACTGACATTCCAGACACTTTACTTTCCTCCGAAACTTGGTCAATCTGATAACACAAATATTCCATCTTTCATCCTACGCATATGCATTCAAGTGCATGATAGTAGTGGAATGTCAGAATGCCTCGCATATTCACCTGTTACCAGCAATGATGAGGCATGAGGCATGGGCCACAGGGGTTGCACACCAGGTGAGGGTGCTGTGCGGATGGTAACTGGTCCCAAAATGGTAGGGGTATGGTCGCGTACCCACAAGGTTGGGACAGGTAAGCCACATGATGTACAACATTGGGAAAGCCTTTACACACTGCTTCTCTTTCAGTGCCCTATGATTGGTTTGGTTGTGATTATGTACATTACATTTGTTGGCTGTTATTTGTCTGTTTGTTTGTCCGTTATACATTCGGACATTGTTAGATGGATTTGCACAAAACCAATGTATGGTGGCTTGATGGGGTCCAGATTAGATTCACGGCCACTAAATCCCCAATCCCAACCCCACCGGGGCCCCAAAAAGGGGTTTAGCCACTTACACAAAGTGGGTCAGGGAAGCAAGATATGGCAAAGTTGCTTAACATAGAGGGGGTAGAGAACATGGGCTTTAAGACAAAAATGTGGTTATATCCAGGAGAAGACCACAGAGAGGTGAATGCTGGGCACAATATGGGTGTAAGCAGCATGTACAGGGCCTTCCGCTGGACAGATTTGGATGAGAACTTCAGATAACACTAGGCAGCCACCTCCTGGGTCTGTTGGAAGAGCCGTCAAGCTTAAAACAAGAGAAGGATAAAGTTCAGGTAATGCTTATTGCGCAACCAAACCCGAGCAATGCCTGGAACCTTAGCTAGCTGAGAAATAAAGCTGTGACTGATTTAAATTTGCCCAAAGTTGTGTAGTCTCATCTAGGTTACTGGTTGGACCTGGCGGGGCACCGGTAAGTCATCCTCTCCATGCTTACACCCTTTATGAGAGACAGCTGTCTCTGCTGCTCTTCTACCCTCAGCAGCCTCCTTATGCCATACAGGAATGACGATTTATCATTTAGAAGCAAAATGGAAAGCTGAGATTTCCATGCTTCTATGAATCACCCTTTCGTACGACTGTATGAGGAAGCTGGGGCACTGCTGGATAAACTAGTAATTACTCCATGGTAAACATTTCTGTGAATGGCATTAAGCAGTGAATAGCCCTGTTATGACTCATAAAGGCTGTTCAATGCACCATGAATCGACCCTTATGTACGGTATATACGTAAACAGTGCTAACTAGCTGAACACTATCGCTGATAGGATTGGATACTTATGTATTATCTGGACTCCCATGTTAAATGCACCCCATTTTTCCATACCCCTACTATCCAACTACGCATGGAGTTGTTTTTATATAGTGTGGCGAGCGCAGCCAGGCGAGCGGACACGGTCTCATAAGAAAACCGGGAGCACCAAATATTACATAAGTACCGAATTGCTTAATACACCTAATGGTTTACAGTATATGTGAATATCAGAGCTATACCAAATTTTAACTATTATCAGAGAATATATTGTTGAATATATATTAAGGCCGGATACCTCGTTAAGGCCTCTAGGGGCCATAGTACCCATCCTCATGATCCAGCGTGCTTCACATTCTAATAATTTGAATCAGGGATGTGGTCAATCATACAATATTTTAAGCTGGCAATGCTGTGGGAAGCCTCAACAAAATGGTGTGCTAGTGGTTGGTCGCTAGTCCCTTTCTTCAACGCCTTTCTGATGGCGGACAGATGCTTGGTCGCACCTGGGATTTGGACACAGGTCTGTTCCGGGAGCGACCCGGCATTTGCAGTGTTTAGCTCCTCACAGCAACCCGGCTTATTGCTGGGTCGCTAACATCATCAAGGGGACGGGCAGAGTGGCAGCGCATCAGACAGAGGATGACACAGCACTGAGGTGACACCTTTTGCCTTCCCATAGAGGTGCATGGGACCTGGGACGCTTGACCCGGGTTACCCGTTCACACTGCTCAGCAACCCAGGCCCGACCTGGGAATAACACTTCTTTTATCCTGGCTCGGGTTGCTGGACCCAGGATATTCAAAATATGTTAGTGTTCTATATGATTATGGTATAAAGGATCGACAAGCAAAACCTTGACAGTATCTAGGTTGACCCCAAATAGCTGGCATGGAAATGACTGAAGAAGCGTAACTGGGCTGTAACTTGGCATTCTCACAGATGTAATGGTCAGTGAAAGCGGGTTGGTGCATCAAGATATGCAGAGTAGGCAGCAGCACTGTCAGAATAGCCCTAAAAATGGCCGCGGCACCAAGTTCTGCGCATGCGTAGTAGAGTCTGAGCCCGCTAGCAGAGCCAGATTAGGGTCTAAATGGGCCTGGAGCTGAAAATGATCAAGGGCCTATTATGCGCAATAATAGGGGTTGCGGCCAGCACCTAATAATGTGGGTGGCGTGACCAGTGTTCTGTTTGGGTGGTCTGCTCATGGGTGTGTCTCTATTTGTCTGGAGAAATGGACCAATGGGCGATGGAGGGTAGTATACATAAATCTCCGGTGTGTCTCTCAGGATCAGGAGATATATAAAAAATAAAGGCAAGTATCAGCAATGATGTCGTCAAGTATCAGGAATATGTAATGGGTTCCACAACGTGGGTAACCATATGCGTACCCCAACTCACTATCAGGAAAGTAGGAGGTGCTCATAAAGGTATCTTTACCAAGGAGGCAGGAGAGGAGCGGACTTTCTGTTACACCACTGGGATTTTTTGTGCTTGCAGACGGTGTTAGACTGGGGTATAAGGCCAATACCCCAGCCTCAAGGTACCGTGTTCTGTTTCCATCTAGCATATCCCAGTTCATTTTTATCCGTTCCAAATAAATTGTATCTACCTTTAAAAGTGGGCTCTCTGTTTTTTATATACCCGCATATGGAGTTGTGATATTCCCATGAGAGGACCACACTTTCCTAAAAGATACCCAGATGTGCCTGTATTTATACTTTGTCGTGTGAGTACGGTACGCATCCCCTAATCTTGATGTTGCACGCGTGGTGAACCTGTAAAGAAAAAGATACCTTTATGAGCACCTCCTACTTTCCTGATAGTGAGTTGGGGTACGCATATGGTTACCCACGTTGTGGAACCCATTACATATTCCTGATACTTGACGACATCATTGCTGATACTTGCCTTTATTTTTTTATATCTCCTGATCCTGAGAGACACACCAGAGATTTGTGTATACTACCCTCCATCGCCCATTGGTCCATTTCTCCAGACAAGCTTTCCTATATTCTGGGTTGAGTGGTGACCCAGTCCTGTGGATCCGGCTGAAGGAGGGCTTTGCGCCTTGGGACTTATTTCTGTTTGTTTTGTATATTGTGTCTCTATTTGTGTAAATACTTTCAATTAATTATATATGCCTGTAAAAGGCAGGGGGATGGCATAAGAAAAATGCAGGGATATATATTGGCGGGTGCACTCCAAAGGTGCACCCGCAGGACGCCGATGTCCTAAGATACTTGTGGGGTGAGGCGGCACTCCAGTCATAAAAAAATACTGAAAATCGAAACTTGGTAGACAATATGTCAGCACCTTTTATGTGGTCACCTAAGTTTACCACACCATATACACCTTATACAAATCATGCAACACAATAGTAACCCCTTATACTGTACTTGCTTCTTACACATTATGCCACATGGAATGAGACAAAATTCACACCGATTGAGCAAAAATTCACACTATGGCACACAGATTGAGTCAAAATTCACGTTATGCCACACAGATTAGGGCAAAATTCACATTTTGCCACATGGATTGAGCCAAAATACACACTATACCAGGCATGTCCAAACAGTGGCCCTCAAGCTGTTGTGAAACTACACGTCCCAGCAAGCCTTGCCATAGTTTTAGCATTCCCTAATTGCAAAACTGTGGCAATGCATGATGGGACTTGTAGTTTCACAGCTGGAGGGCTATAGTTTGGACATGCCTGCATACCAAACAGATTGAGCAATAATGCACAATATGCTTCATAAATAGGGGCATTGCGCGCCAAAGGCGCACATTAAAAATTTACATTATAATGCCCATTACATGTTAAGCCTCACACCATAATCTCCATTACGTATTATGCCAAACACCATAATGCCTATTAAAAATTATGATACATAAGTGTTGCTTACCTACATGTTCATTGCCAGGAGTTCCATGTTCATTGCCAGGGGTTCCATGTTCATTGCCAGGGGTTCCATGCTCATTGCCAGGGGTTCCATGCTCGTTGCCATGTGGGATTACATGCTCATTGCCAAGGAGGAATACATGCTCGCGGTAACTGGGGGACAGTCGCCGCCGGGCAGAAATGACAGCCATTAACAGCTGGGCAGAGAGCAGGGGGCTGCCCCGCTGCATGCCCGACTGCATGTCCCGGCTATTTGAAATAATACCCCTTTGATACCAGAAAATGCAGGGAATATGGTCCCAGGATCATGCAGGGACATTCTCGGACTGGCCCCTTTTACACCAGCCTAGTCCCTGCATTTTCTGGTGTGAGGGGGAGAAAACCACCCCTGCCCCCTTTAAACAACCAGCTATATCTTCAGAACCAACTGACCCATTTACATGTAGCCTTCGAATGATTTTGGTCCCGTGAAACTGGGCCGTTTGGTTCCAGAGAAATCTGTCCTCAAACAACTTGAACAGCCATGAAATTACATTTCAGAAATGAAAAAAGAAAATAGTTTTACCTGCAATATCTCTAGAACCAATGAACCCATATGGACCAGGTATCAGATTGAAGGCCCAGCGATTTGGGTTCGACTGAGATCAACCTCGAGTTTCTGTGATGCTGTAAGACAGGGGTGGGGAACCTTTTTTGTGCCAAGGGCCAATTTTTATGGTGGAGAAATCCATCGGGGGCCATATATAAAAATGAATCTTACAAATTGTCCTGCTGCAGCTGTCCCACGCCCCGGCAGCTGCCGCTGAATAGGACTGATAGTCTTTGGTTGCTGTTAATTAAGAGGAATCTCACAAGAACTACCAACCTCTCGCAAGAAGTCCCCTGTACTTGACTCATGGCAGAGCTGCCGGGTGGGTAGGAGGGCCACTCAGACCGGGTATGAGGGCCGCATACGGCCCCCGGGCCTGAGGTTCCCCACCACTGCTGTAGGGGAACTGGCAGCCGTTGGAACCGGGTGGAGGTCGGAATTAGCGGGTCCCATGTTATCCTATGGGGAAAACGTTCCAGGTTTGCCTGGCAGTATCTCCGGTTCCCGGGAGGCTAGCGACGCGAGGCTGGTCTCATTGGAAAGCCCTGACCCTGAGCTACAAAATGGGCCTATTTGGAGAGTGGGCCTGGAGCTATAGCTCCATCAGGTCCATTGTTAATCCGGCTCTGCCCGCTAGAGCTCAGACTCTACTGCACTGTGCACTATTGTGGCACTGCGGCCGGGACTCCGGTATAAGGAGCCTATGGTAATATAAAGGTATTCCTAAAAAAATCGAATCCCCATAAGAATTCCCCCTATGTGACACTGCACTGACCTAAGTGACTGTTAATCACTCATGAGATTACGGATGACTCCCTATAGACTTGGATTATTGACTGATTTGCTTTACTACTATTTTAAACAGTGATACAGTAAATATTTTTGTTTTCCATACCCTCGATTCCCTATACTGACATTCCAGACACTTTACTTTCCTCCGAAACTTGGTCAATCTGATAACACAAATATTCCATCTTTCATCCTACGCATATGCATTCAAGTGCATGATAGTAGTGGAATGTCAGAATGCCTCGCATATTCACCTGTTACCAGCAATGATGAGGCATGAGGCATGGGCCACAGGGGTTGCACACCAGGTGAGGGTGCTGTGCGGATGGTAACTGGTCCCAAAATGGTAGGGGTGTGGTCGCGTACCCACAAGGTTGGGACAGGTAAGCCACATGATGTAAAACATTGGGAAAGCCTTTACACACTGCTTCTCTTTCAGTGCCCTATGATTGGTTTGGTTGTGATTATGTACATTACATTTGTTGGCTGTTATTTGTCTGTTTATTTGTCCGTTATACATTCGGACATTGTTAGATGGATTTGCACAAAACCAATGTATGGTGGCTTGATGGGGTCCAGATTAGATTCACGGCCACTAAATCCCCAATCCCAACCCCACCGGGGCCCCAAAAAGGGGTTTAGCCACTATAGCAAGATATGGCAAAGTTGCTTAACATAGAGGGGGTAGAGAACATGGGCTTTAAGACAAAAATGTGGTTATATCCAGGAGAAGACCACAGAGAGGTGAATGCTGGGCACAATATGGGTGTAAGCAGCATGTACAGGGCCTTCCGCTGGACAGATTTGGATGAGAACTTCAGATAACACTAGGCAGCCACCTCCTGGGTCTGTTGGAAGAGCCGTCAAGCTTAAAACAAGAGAAGGATAAAGTTCAGGTAATGCTTATTGCGCAACCAAACCCGAGCAATGCCTGGAACCTCAGCTAGCTGAGAAATAAAGCTGTGACTGATTTAAATTTGCCCAAAGTTGTGTAGTCTCATCTAGGTTACTGGTTGGACCTGGCGGGGCACCGGTAAGTCATCCTCTCCATGCTTACACCCTTTATGAGAGACAGCTGTCTCTGCTGCTCTTCTACCCTCAGCAGCCTCCTTATGCCATACAGGAATGACGATTTATCATTTAGAAGCAAAATGGAAAGCTGAGATTTCCATGCTTCTATGAATCACCCTTTCGTACGACTGTATGAGGAAGCTGGGGCACTGCTGGATAAACTAGTAATTACTCCATGGTAAACATTTCTGTGAATGGCATTAAGCAGTGAATAGCCCTGTTATGACTCATAAAGGCTGTTCAATGCACCATGAATCGACCCTTATGTACGGTATATACGTAAACAGTGCTTACTAGCTGAACACTATCGCTGATAGGATTGGGTACTTATGTATTATCTGGACTCCCATGTTAAATGCACCCCATTTTTCCATACCCCTACTATCCAACTATGCATGGAGTTGTTTTTATATAGTGTGGCGAGCGCAGCCAGGCGAGCGGACACAGTCTCATAAGAAAACCGGGAGCACCAAATATTACATAAGTACCGAATTGCTTAATACACCTAATGGTTTACAGTATATGTGAATATCAGAGCTATACCAAATTTTAACTTTTATCAGAGAATATATTGTTGAATATATATTAAGGCCGGATACCTCGTTAAGGCCTCTAGGGGCCATAGTACCCATCCTCATGATCCAGCGTGCTTCACATTCTAATAATTTGAATCAGGGATGTGGTCGATCATACAATATTTTAAGCTGGCAATGCTGTGGGAAGCCTCAACGAAATGGCGTGCTAGTGGTTGGTCGCTAGTCTCTTTCTTCAACGGCTTTCTGATGGCGGACTGATGGGTCCATATATAGTTTGTTTCATTTATGAAATGCCATCACTAAATTACATGTCCTTCTTCATCAGAGGGAATTGTTTGTGATGCAGTCTGTTGGGAGAGTCTGCGGTGCCTTAGAAAAAGAGAGAACACTAATACCCCTTTCACATCGCAGATGCTTGGTCGCACCTGGGATATGGACACAGGTCTGTTCCGGGAGCGACCTGGCATTTGCAGTGTTTAGCTCCTCACAGCAACCCGGCTTATTGCTGGGTCGCTAACATCATCAAGGGGATGGGCAAAGTGGCAGCACATCAGACAGGGGATGACGCAGCACTGAGGTGACACTGCTGCCTTCCCATAGAGGTGAATGGGACCCGGGTCGCTCGACTCGGGTTACCCGTTCACACTGCTCAGCAACCCAGGTCGGACCTGGTAATAATTGTCACGATCCGAGCTGTCAGACAGACTTTCTTACCGGCTAAGTGCCTCCGCAGGTTCAGCTTGCGGGCCAGACGTCATCTCTGCCGGCCTCCTGTCTCCCAGTGACAGTCCCCAGTGCACGGCAATCCACCTGTCTGCCGCCATTGCTCCCAGTATCCAGCATGGTGTGCACAAACACACTTTCCCGCCATAGCAGACATGGGGGCTGCCATGTTCTTTCCAGTCACATGTCTGTGCTGTCCAATCCTGTTGGTTCTGATCTCCCTGTCATACTTCCTCGGCCAATCCTGGCCACCCAGTGGGGATAAGTATGCTGGGAGCTCTCAGAACCATTGCTAGTGCTTCAGTTGTCTCCAGTGTATGGTCAGCTGTCCTTGTCTCCGTGCAAGTGTATTTCTCTGCTGGTGTTGTTTTCCATGCTGCAGTGTGTTCCAGGTTGTTCCATCTCCTGTGAAGTCCAGGTTATTCCACCGCCTGTGATCCTGCCTCTCAGCCCAGCGACCAAGCCTAGCTCCGGGACTCTGGTCCTTCCGATGCTCCAGCATCATCCACCATCGATGTTTCATCGCTAGTCCGATATTCCGGATCTCCTGCTTCCGTCTGTCATTCCGGACCCACAGTCATCTCCCGTCCATCATTCCGGACCCACAGTCTCCTTCCATATCCGATACCCGAATCCGATGTTCCCACATCATCATCGATAGTCCGATATTCCGGATCTCCAAGCCAAGCTTCCGTCCGTCATTCCGGACCCACAGTCAAGCTCAAGTCTTCCGTCCGTCATTCCGGACCCACAGTCTTCACATCCGATGTTCCACCATCGATCCCACATCACATCACATCTGTAAAGTATTGCAATCTGCATGAACTCTGTTATTTCTCCTGCATACTTTACTGTCTGTTTATATTACAACCATCTGCAAATAAACTCCGGTTGTATTTTACCTCTGACTGCTTATTGGCTCTGGGTGCACTGTCGCGCCCTCCATGCGCAAGGGTCCTCTCCAACCTCACCGGTCCAGGTCCCCACCAGAGGTCTCAGTCTCGTCGACTGAGCCCCCCTGGTGTGACAGTAAGCACTAGCCAAATGGATCCAGCCGCAAACCAAGCATCTCCACCCAGCCCTGTACAGCAACTGGCTGTTCGCTTGGATCAGCAAGAGGCTGCGCAGAGCCAAGTGATTCATTGTCTGCAAGATCTGTCTTCCCGGCTGGATAAGCTACAGACCACTCTCAGTGGCCCTGAGCCTGTCAGAGAACTTCCAAGTCCAGTTCATCCTCCTGTAATGGCTGCTGCACCTCGCCTTCATCTCTTTGTCCCCACCAAGTATGATGGGAACCCCAAGACCTGTCGAGGTTTTCTCAATCAGTGTGAGATTCACTTCGAGCTGCAACCCAGCAACTTCCCTACTGAAAGGGTCAAGATCGCCTACATCATCTCCCTCCTGTGTGGAGCAGCATTAGAATGGGCGTCTCCCTTATGGGAAAGATCTGATGCCATCCTGTCCAACTACAAGGACTTCGTGTCAACATTCCGGCGTATCTTCGATGAGCCTGGGCGATCAGCATCTGCCTCCACTGAACTCCTCCGTCTCAGACAGGGATCCCGCTCCGTCGGGCAATATCTGGTCCAGTTCCAGATTCTGGTGTCTGAACTCTCCTGGTGTGATGGGGCCTTATACGCAGCTTTCTGGCATGGCCTATCCGATCATATTAAGGATGAACTCGCTACCAGAGACTTACCCTCAGGTCTAAATGACCTTATATCATTGTGTATCAAAGTAGACCTACGCTTCCGAGAAAGGGCTGTCGAACGTCACAAGAGCGCTCCAGTTAAAGTGCCAACTCCTCCGCCTTCTTTACCCACTGCTCCTGCGGTCCATTCCAAAGAAGAGCCAATGGAGATAAACCGTTTCCGTTTGTCTCCAGGAGAACGTCGACGTCGACGGTTGGCACAGCTCTGCCTGTATTGTGCCGATCCTGCACATCAAATTTCTGCATGCCCAAAGCGTCAGGAAAACTCCTCCTCCTAGCCCGTCAAGGAGAGGGTAGGCTAGGAGTAATTAAGTCCTCTCCATCAGCAACTGATTGTGTCCTTCCAGTTTCCCTACAAGTTGGTCAGCATTTCAAGACTGTCTCCGCACTTCTTGATTCCGGTGCCGCTGGCAACTTCGTTACTGCAGAACTGGTCCGCAAGTGGGGGTTACCCACTGAAAGTCTTTCCAAGACTGTCTTCCTTACTGCTGTGGATGGCAGTAGGATTCCTGATGCGACAGTCTCCCGCAGAACTTTGCCACTTACAGTAAAAGTGGGAGTCCTGCACACTGAACTTTTGTCCTTCCTGGTTTTACCCCGAGCCACTCATGCTCTGGTTCTGGGTTTACCCTGGCTCCGTCTTCACAATCCTCGTCTTGATTGGAAGACATCGGAAATCCTTTCCTGGGATCCTTCCTGCTCCGGTACCTGTCTCCAAAAGGTACTCCCAGCTCGTCATTCTTCAGCCGATGCAGCAGACCTTCCGCCTCTTCCCTACCAAGAGTACTCAGATGTATTCAGCAAGTCTGGCGCTGATGTCCTACCTCCTCACAGACCGTGGGATTGCCCTATCGACCTTATCCCAGGCAAAGAACCACCCAGAGGTAGAACTTATCCTCTCTCTCTTCCAGAGACTCAAGCCATGACCAATTACATCAAGGAAAATCTGGCAAAGGGATTCATCCGTCCTTCGACTTCTCCTGCTGGCGCAGGGTTCTTCTTCGTAAAGAAGAAGGATGGAGGCCTACGTCCCTGCATTGATTATCGCGGCCTCAATGACATTACAGTAAAGAACCGATATCCGTTGCCCCTCATCACCGAGCTGTTTGACCGTGTCAGCGGTGCAACCATCTTCAAAATTCGCTGGCCATGCAGGCATTCAGAAAACTTACGAGTTTATCACCAGGTCCTACTGGTGGCCGTCCCTCAAACAGGATGTACAGGACTTTGTTTCCTCTTGTGCTAAATGTGCTCAGCACAAGACCAGTCGTCAGTCTCCTCCTGGGCAATTGATGCCACTGTCAGTGCCACATCGTCCTTGGACGCATATCTCTATGGACTTTGTAACTGATCTTCCAGAGTCTGACAAGTTCACCACCATCTGGGTGATTGTTGACCGGTTCACCAAGATGGCTCACTTCGTTCCCCTCACCGGTCTTCCATCAGCTTCCAAGCTGTCCCAGCTCTTCATCAAAGAGATATTCAAGCTTCATGGGCTGCCTCTTGAAATCATCTCCGATAGAGGAGTCCAATTCGTAGCCAAGTTCTGGCGAAGCCTGTGCTCCCTGCTTCAAATCAAGTTAAAGTTTTCCACAGCCTACCACCCTCAAACCAATGGCCAAACGGAGAGGGTGAATCAGGACCTTGAAGCATTTCTCCGCACATATGTCTCTTCTTCCCAAGATGACTGGGCTCAACTCCTTCCATGGGCAGAGTTCTGCCATAATAACCAATATCATTCTTCATCAAATGTCACTCCATTCCTTGCCAATTATGGGTTTCATCCTCGAGTTCCTGACTTCACTCTGCAACCTGTGTCCTCTGTTCCAGCGGTCGACACGACCATCCGGCAGTTCGTCAAATCCTGGAAGCTCATTCGTTCTTCACTTCTGAAGGCTTCAAGCAGGTACAAAAAATTTGCCGACAGGAAACGCAGAGCTGTGCCAGCCCTCCGTCCTGGAGATCGTGTCTGGTTGTCAACCAAGAATCTTCGATTGAGAGTGCCATCGATGAAGTTCGCTCCCCGATATATTGGTCCTTTCCCAGTTGAGCGAGTCGTCAATCCAGTAGCTTACAAGCTCAAGTTGCCGCCCTATTTGAAAGTGCCAGCTACATTCCACATTTCGCTGCTCAAGCCGCTGGTTCTGAATCGCTTTCATTCCAAGCTCCCCAAGGCTCCTAAGGTTTGCACCCAGCGTGGAACAGAATATGAGGTCAGTAAAATCTTGGACTCTCGCATCCGATATGGTCGCCTGCAATATCTGATCGATTGGAAGGGCTACGGCCCCGAAGAGCGATCATGGACCAATGCCATCGATGTCCATGCTCCCAGACTCATCCGGGCGTTCCACTCCAAGTTTCCCCGCAAGCCTAAAAGGTGTCCTGGGGCCACCCTTAAAGGGGGGGGTGCTGTCACGATCCGAGCTGTCAGACAGACTTTCTTACCGGCTAAGTGCCTCCGCAGGTTCAGCTTGCGGTCCAGACGTCATCTCTGCCGGCCTCCTGTCTCCCAGTGACAGTCCCCAGTGCACGGCAATCCACCTGTCCGCCGCCATTGCTCCCAGTATCCAGCATGGTGTGCACAAACACACTTTCCTGCCATAGCAGACATGGGGGCTGCCATGTTCTTTCCAGTCACATGTCTGTGCTGTCCAATCCTGTTGGATCTGATCTCCCTGTCATACTTCCTCGGCCAATCCTGGCCACCCAGTGGGGATAAGTATGCTGGGAGCTCTCAGAACCATTGCTAGTGCTTCAGTTGTCTCCAGTGTATGGTCAGCTGTCCTTGTCTCCGTGCAAGTGTATTTCTCTGCTGGTGTTGTTTTCCATGCTGCAGTGTGTTCCAGGTTGTTCCATCTCCTGTGAAGTCCAGGTTATTCCACCGCCTGTGATCCTGCCTCTCAGCCCAGCGACCAAGCCTAGCTCCGGGACTCTGGTCCTTCCGATGCTCCAGCATCATCCACCATCGATGTTTCATCGCTAGTCCGATATTCCGGATCTCCTGCTTCCGTCCGTCATTCCGGACCCACAGTCATCTCCCGTCCGTCATTCCGGACCCACAGTCTCCTTCCATATCCGATACCCGAATCCGATGTTCCCACATCATCATCGATAGTCCGATATTCCGGATCTCCAAGCCAAGCTTCCGTCCGTCATTCCGGACCCACAGTCAAGCTCAAGTCTTCCGTCCGTCATTCCGGACCCACAGTCTTCACATCCGATGTTCCACCATCGATCCCACATCACATCACATCTGTAAAGTATTGCAATCTGCATGAACTCTGTTATTTCTCCTGCATACTTTACTGTCTGTTTATATTTCAACCATCTGCAAATAAACTCCGGTTGTATTTTACCTCTGACTGCTTATTGGCTCTGGGTGCACTGTCGCGCCCTCCATGCGCAAGGGTCCTCTCCAACCTCACCGGTCCAGGTCCCCACCAGAGGTCTCAGTCTCGTCGACTGAGCCCCCCTGGTGTGACAGTAACACTTCTTTTATCCTGGTTCGGGTTGCTGGACCCAGGATATTCAAAATATGTTAGTGTTCTATATGATTATGTTTTTAAGGATCGACAGTCAAAACCTTGACAGTATCTAGGTTGACCCCAAATAGCTGCCTGGAAATGACTGAAGAAGCGTAACTGGGCTGTAACTTGGCATTCTCACAGATGTACTGGTCAGTGAAAGCGGGTTGGTGCATCAAGATATGCAGAGTAGGCAGCAGCACTGTCGGAACAGCCCCAAAAATTGCCGCGGCACCAAGTTCTGCGCATGCGTAGTAGAGTCTGAGCCCGCTAGAGCTTAGACTCTACTGCACTGTGCACTATTGTGGCACTGCGGCCGGGACTCCGGTATAAGGAGCCTATGGTAATATAAAGGTATTCCTAAAAAATCGCCCGAATCCCCATAAGAATTCCCCCGTAGGTGACACTGCACTGACCTAAGTGACTGTTAATCACTCATGAGATTACGGATGACTCCCTATAGACTTGGATTATTGACTGATTTGCTTTACTATTATTTTAAACAGTGATACAGTAAATATTTTTGTTTTCCATACCCTCGATTCCCTATACTGACATTCCAGACACTTTACTTTCCTCCGAAACTTGGTCAATCTGATAACACAAATATTCCATCTTTCATCCTACGCATATTCATTCAAGTGCATGATAGCAGTGGATTGTCAGAATGCCTCACATATTCACCTGGTTCCAGCAATGATAAGGCATGAGGCATGGGCCACAGGGGTTGCACACCACACAAGGTTGGGACAGGCAAGCCACATGATGTACAACATTGGGAAAGCCTTTACACACTGCTTCTCTTTCAGTGCCCTATGATTGGTTTGGTTGTGATTATGTACATTACATTTGTTGGCTGTTATTTGTCTGTTTGTTTGTCCGGTATACATTCGGACATTGTTAGATGGATTTGCACAAAACCAATGTATGGTGGCTTGATGGGGTCCAGATTAGATTCACGGCCACTAAATCCCCAATCCCAACCCCACCGGGGCCCCAAAAAGGGGTTTAGCCACTTACACAAAGTGGGTCAGGGAAGCAAGATATGGCAAAGTTGCTTAACATAGAGGGGGTAGAGAACATGGGCTTTAAGAAAAAAAAAATTGGTTATATCCACGATAAGACCACAGAGAGGTGAATTCCGGGCACACCATGGGCATAAGGAGCATGTACAGGACAGATTTGGATGAGAACTTCAGATAACACTAGGCAGCCACCTCCTGGGTCTGTTGGAAGAGCCGTCAAGCTTAAAACAAGAGAAGGATAAAGTTCAAGTAATGCTTATTGCGCAACCAAACCCGAGCAATGCCTGGAACCTCAGCTAGCTGAGAAATAAAGCTGTGACTGATTTAAATTTACCCAAAGTTACGTAGTCACATCTAGGTTACTGGTTGGACCTGGCGGGGCACCGGTAAGTCATCCTCTCCATGCTTACACCCTTTATGGGAGACAGCTGTCTCTGCTGCTGTTCTACCCTCAGCAGCCTCCTTATGCCATACAGGAATGGCGATTTATCTTTTATGCTTCTATGAATCACCCTTTCGTACTACTGTATGAGGAAGCTGGGGCACTGCTGGAGAAACTAGTAGCTGGGCACTGCTGGAGAAACTAGTAATTACTCCATGGTAAACACTTCTGTGAATGGCATCAAGCAGTGAATAGCTCTGTTATGACTCATAAAGGCTGTTCAATGCACCATGAATCGACCCCTATGTACGGTATATACGTAAACAGTGCTTACTAGCTGAACACTATTGCTGCTAAGATTGCGACATCCTTGCAGTGTAAACAGAGGACTTTAAATGACCCAAATACTTTCTATGCAATGAATAAGTGTAAATCCTAGATACACTGTACTATGAATGAATCTAGCTGATGATTAAATATAGAGGAGTGTTACATAATGTCCTTAAGCTCTAGTTTGAACTTTTGCCCCATTATATGTTTACGCCTTGAACTGTACAGTGAAAACAGTACATACAGAGCTATATGATTCTGCCCTGGGGACCTTTTGTATCCTACCAGTAGTGCACTGTAGCTAAGAATGCCAAGAATGCAACACATGAGTGTGGAATGTAATCTCCGAGAGGCCAGCTTGTGAGATACGTACAAAAACAAAGTTGTATTTCGGAGGAGAATTTCATATAGATCTCAACTGTGCTTTATAAACAAATACTAAGCTGTACTTCCTCAGGGTTTATGTTGTTCATGTAAATATTATGGTAGAGTACTGCTAGAATGGTTAGAATGTATATAAGACGGCACTCTGTGTTAGGTACAAACATTTGAAGCGGTGCAAGATCCATAGGAAGCCTGTCCAGTTTTCATCAGGGGACCCCTGATGAAAACTGGACAGGCTTCCAGTTGAAATGGCTGTTGGGTCAGCCTGCTTGTTCTGTACCATGCTGTAACTACAAATACAATTTCTTTTCAAAAACCTGTGAGTGCTGGTCCGTTCCTTTCCTTCTAGGAGGCAGGGTAAGTGCTGTTATATATATATATATATATATATATAAATACAGATATATCAGTTCCTCATGAAGAGGTAAGTTATTGTCACTTTCTAAGCTAATACATAAACAAAATGAAAATGTTGGTTGGATATTAATATTGGATGTATGCCTGTTTTTGCATGCTCCGGTACTAAAGGTACATACACAGGGGACCTTATTCAGGTCTGTTCGCAAGGTCCCCTCGTTTGCATGGTGACCATGTTTTCTTATTGCGCATGCACTTGTTGCGTGCAGCCACGGTGAACAAGCAGCCATGGGGGGGGGGGGGGATTAAAGCAGGGGCAAAAGTGGTCAGTTCTTGTTGTTTTTTTAGCTAAAGGTTTTGTGCATGGGAGTGGGCTAGTGCTGCAGCTTCACCTATCTGCCAATATGACAATGATTAATGGTGCTGAGCATGGGGTGCCAAGGCACACTGCACAAGTGCATTACTGGGAGTTGACTTAGTCTCATGACACTTTGCACAAGAGGGCAGAGGCTGAGAGGTTTGAGCTGAGCTCTGATTGGTGGAGCTCATTACATGCTTCTCAGGCCGTACCCTCTGGAATTCAGCGTGAGATATGCACCCCAGCTGTTGGATTTCAGGTTTGCGTGTGCCAGCTCTACTCACCTCTCTCTCTCTCTCTCTCTCTCTCTATATATATATATTATCTATCTTTAGGTTTTGAACCGGCACTCAATTTGAATAGCAACTGCCCTGGGTGCCTGCAGTGGGATGCAGATATGGAGGAAGAATCTGAGTCACTCCAAGGGCTTGGTACATAAGATATAGCTGTTTTAATTCAGTTTTCAATAGGCATATGACATCATTGTGTCTTAAAATATGTTTATGCTTACAGCACATTCTTTCCGTATTATGGTTCCTTTCACTGTGTGCCCGGCTCGCTCTGTTCGTTGACACGGCCGGGGACGGCGTCCCGCATAGTTGCTTGGCAACACAGCAGGGAATGACGTCAGCAGCAAGCGCCGCTCCATTCTGGAGTACACGCATGCAGCACCCGGCCGTGGATACGTTCAGGAGCTGGTAAGTAATGCTTAAATATGTCTGTACGCCGCCGAGCGTGTATATGTATCCCCGCCGCCGAGCGGGGTAGTTCACATCAGCATATGCTGTCTTGAAGAAAATTCCCATGTGAGAATTGAAACGTCGACTTTGCATGCATATGCCTATTGAATACTGAATTAAAACAGCTATATCTTTTGTACCAAGCCCTTGGAGTGACTCAGATTCTTCCTCCATATATATATTATCTAGATATATAATCTGGCACTGAGTGGGGTGTCAGGCTGCCTCATTACAATATGGGAAAGCCCATCTATTCAGAGTGTTCCCATGAGAATGCTGGGCATTCTCATGCTAATGAGGCATGACGGACAGGTGGGGGACAGGCAGACACGCATCTGATACCCCGAGCAGACACGCATCTGTAAGGTTGTCTCAGGCAACCTTACATATGTGTGAGCCTTCGCCATCATTTGATTGTTGGAGACCATCGAATGATGGGGCAGATCCCACCATGCTGCGAATTTGCCTTGCGAATGGGTGGCAGCCAGCCACCATTCCCAGGGTGGGGTTTGGTGGGCTTGCAAGGATGTGAATTTTCTGCCTTGCGAATCAACCAGAATAACCCCCAGGGTGCGATTAGAGCTCCCGATTTTGACTATATAGTCAACATCAGAAGAAAAGTTAGCACAAATCACACAGTGGGCCTGATTCAGTCCTGTTTGCAAGGCAGCATATATTCGCTGCCTAGCGAACAGGTAAACACTGTCCTGGGGAATGTTTCTGCACCATGCCCACTCCCTACCGCCCACTATTGAGCGAATGCCCCGGAGGTGTTCGCTCTGGGGGTTTGCACATGTCGAGCATGCGTAAATCCCAAGCATCAGCCGGGGTAGCAAATTCTGAGCGGGACTGAATGGCCCCCAGTGTGTATACAACTTGCAGTGCTGATGTGTGCCCCTGTGGGATCAGCATCGCAAGAAAAGCCAATTTTGACTATGTTGTATACAGTTTCGTTTTCTAATATAGTCAAAATTTCAGATAGATATAGTCAAAATCTCAAATAAATATAGCCAATATGGTATGGTTTGGACACAGGGGAGTTCATGGGAAATTGCATAGTCAATATTGTACATAGCCAATATCTCACCTTGTAGATACACCTTTACAGAGGTATAGGCAATGCAGAATGTATACGTCACAATCACATAAACACTCCTGACTGAAGAAGCGGAACTGGGCTGTAACTTGTCATTCTTCCTCCAGGATGCCTCTCTATGTGCAGCTGCAGGTCAGCCCCCAAAACGGGCTCTGCACATGCGCAGTACCACGGATGATACTGCCCATGCACTGGACCCGGGACCCTGAATATGCCTCCGGTACTGCTGCAAAAGCAGCCCATAGAGGCTGGGCCCAGCACATGAGCAGTATGTAAGAAGCTACTGCTCATGTAGGGGGCGTCTGGGATTCATTTGCGATGGCAGCAGTGGGGAGCACAGCAGCAGCAGGGGGGCCCACATCATGGCAGCCCCCCTCCTCCACAGAGGTAAGAGCCGCTGCTGGACATCACACAGAGTGAACAGGGCCACCAGCAGCAGTATGTGCAGCCTGCCCATAGTGTACTAATGACAATCCAAGCAGCTTTACAGATTGTGATTTGTATTGGGTGCCGGACGGGTTCCCGACAGTCGGGATCCCGACAGTCATTTACCCGACGTCGGCATCCCGACTGTCAAAACGCCAGCAGCCGGGTGACCGACGGCCACCCGCTATTTTCCCTCGTGGGGGTCCACGACCCCCATAGAGGGAGAATAAAATAGGTGGCTCGCGTAGCGAGCCACCGTGCCCGCAGCGTGGCGAGCGCAGCGTGGCGAGCGCAGCGAGCCCGCAAGGGGCTTTTTTGCACTCGCCATGCTGTCTGACTCCGGGCAGTTAGGATCCCAACGTCGGGATAATGACTGTCGGGATCCCGACTGTCGGAGTCCCATACCACACCCATTTGTATTCTCAAGGATAAAATATGTGGGTGCACAAGAAGACAATGACAGGAATCTTTATTTATAGGAGAAGCTAAGTGGATAAACAAATTAGCATCACTTAACACAAAGAGATTTGAAATTGGGCTTTGTTACTAGTATCTCTCTTTACTGACATTGCTATGAGCCACCTCTGAGGCTCACAGGAATATGGTCACTAGGTAGACCCTATTTAGGATGACATGCATTGGGCCGACCATGAACACTCATGTTGACCTTTTTTACTGTCGACCTTCCCATTGTCGGCCTTCCAAGCCTGTCGACCTTAGCCAGTGTCGACCTATTTCATGTGTCGACCTAATCTATGTTGACCATCAGTGGTCAACCCAATGCATGTCAACCTAATATGGGTCGACCCAATGACCCATACCTGGCTCTGCTGAAGTTCTGGTTCTCCACTGCCTGTTCTGTCTTGTCTATAGTTTCCTACCTTGGCATTCTCTGATCAGTCAGATAATAGCCTCCTGCTATTTACCTGTATCCTCCCATTATATGACTGTGCCTTGTCTGCAACCTCATACCACCCTGTATCCCCTGAACTACTAGTAAATAGATTCAGTTAATTACTGAGGTATTGCCTAAATATTGGGATACTGTTCAGGTTCACTCAAGTGCTGTTCACTGCCATTGCTGTCATAGGGGCAGATATACTAAGCCTGATAAAGTGATAATATGACCGGTGATAACACAGCAGCCAATCAGCTCCTAATGGTAAAGTTACAGGGTGGGTGTGGTAATGTCAGTTAGGAGCTGATTAGCTGGTGCGTTGTCACTGGTCACTTTGTCATTTCACCAGTATTACGAGCCGCCTCTGTCAGGTCTGCGTAAATGCAGTCTTGCTCCTATGTGTAGTGTGTGCAGTCTCAGCTGCTATATAATTAGGTCATTAGCATGCCGCCTTGTGTGTCAGGCTGTTCACCTTTAGTTAGTCTTTTTATTTAGGGGGCCTGCCTTCTAAGCCATCCTGATTGGATACTATGTCCTATAGTACACAGCCTGCCCAATACCTATTTGCAAAGTCCAAACCCTAATCCTGTACAGATCCTGACTAGCCTGTGAAACCCTCACAAACTCTGCATAATAGTGTCATGCCTGCATACATTTAACTATCCTGAGCTTGCTATTTCCCTGCAAGTGTCTGTGTTTGCACCCATTTATCTGTCTGTAACCAGAACTGCCCCTCAGTCTGGTCCCGCTGTCTTTTGTGCCACTAGTAGCTTATATTCACCTATGTTACATATCTACCATCTGTGTTGCTACTAGCAACTATTCTGCTAGTGAAGTCTGTCAGTCTGCCTGTTTGTTTTCCAGTACTGTGTTGCCATTAGTGGTCACTTCTGTATACCAGCCCAGCCTATCTGTACATCTTTAGCTTGGGCCACTCGGCGGTCTGGTCCTGTATTTCTGTCTGCTTGCAATCTGTAAACACCATTATTGCGTGAAATATAGTTTGTGCGGGAGGGGGGGGGGGGGTTGGGATATATTGCGGGTGCGGTAGGGGCGGTTGTGGTGTTTTCACAGGTGGATGTGAGAGTGCTGCAGGTGGTGGAGTGGTAGGTGGGTGTGGTTCAGGTGCCATTGGGGGTGGTGGAGTGGCGGGTGCGGGGATACTGCAGATGGTGGAGTTGCAGGTGTGGGGGTGCCCCATGTGGGTGGTGTGGGTTGGTGTGTTGCGGGGGTGCACCAGTTAAGTGAAGTGCAGTTGCGTGGTCTGCTGTCGGTTCGGGTGGTGGTGGTGTGGTGGGGGAGGTATGGGTGTGTGGGTACTGCAGGTGGGTGACGGGCGGGTGCGGTGTCGTTCCGGCTGGGTGGGGGGTACTGTGGGTTGGGGGGGTGCTGTGGATGGGTGCATTAGTACCAGGGGTGTGGGAGTGGCGGGTGTGGGGTTGCTGCACACCTGGATCGGAGCTATGATGCTGTGCCTGGTTTTCACTGGAGGGGCTGCAGTCTCCATCTGGTAAATCAGTTAGTATAGTAGTTCAGTATATTAGGCCAGATCTGTCACCTTGTGATATTGTTTTTAGTTTTTTTTTTTGTGATTTATTTAATTAGTCTGCAGCAGTGTATGGTGGGCAGAAGCCTAGATGGAGTGCCAGCCAGGGGGGCACTGAGACAGTGTTGCAGAACGCCTGGTGTTTCAGGGGGGAGAGGGAGCAGTCAGCCGACAGCAGGCATAGGCCGCAGCTGTACAAACTTCCCCATCCAAGATGGCCGCCTCCCTGGAATTAAAGAAAGCTGGATCAGAAGTCCGGCCACCCGCCTGTCCCTGAGCAAGCACTGCTAGGAGGAAGCACAATAGTACTCACAGGGGTGGGGGGGCACCTCCACAGGCAGGTGCACAGGCGGCGGGAACAGCTGTAAAATCGCTGATGGCATAGTCCGCAGCTGTACACACTGCCCTATCCAAGATGGCCACCAGCTGGGAATGACAGAAAGCCGAGGTAGAAAGTTTAACTGCCCATCCCTGAGCACCACTAGGAGGAAGCACAATAGTACTCGGGGGGGGGGGGGGCAGGTAGGCTGGATGGATGGCCATGCTGCAGGCCAGTGATCCAGTTGCTACCTGTGGGTCTCTTCATATATAGGCCAGATCTGTGTGTATAAGGCTGGGTGGGACGCGGAGTTCACTGTATGACTCCACCCAGCGTTACACACACACTCACAGATTGACAGTTCTAGGCTATTATATAAAAGATACAAAAAGCATTCAGGTGTGGATATTACAGATGGACTTTATTAATTAAATAAAACACTGTTGAAGGACAGTTTACAATTTCGCTATAAAACAGATATCTGTAGGTGGATTGCATACCAATCAAAGGTTAACGGATGTTTTATTATATTTTCTATTGACACTTATTATTCTGATATATATGCATGCATAATTATGTAAATTATAGGTGGCCACCTCTTATACAATTAAAATCCATTTATTATGTTATCTTAAATTTAATGATTTTTCATTTAATATTGTTTGTAGTTTGTTGTGAAGGGATTGCTATAACCATATTGCACTTAGATATACAGTATACATTCTGTCTTTTTCCCAGAAAGCCTTGCTCTTTGAGTAAAGTATACAGGTTGAGTATCCCGTATCCGAATATCCGTTATCCGAATTATTCCGAAAACCATACATTCCAGAAAGTGAAAAAAAAAATGTTTTTTTGCTAAAAATTCACTGGGGACATTTGTAACAGCCCTACTTAGGACATGATATGTAACTGGCACTAAATATGTTTTTATGTTCAAGTCCCACAAAACAATAAGCTGACATCACGGCTTATTGGGGATTTTGTTTTGCCTGCCTGATAAGTGTCAGCTTTGCTGGGACTTGAACATGAAAACATAGGATAGCACCCGGCAATCGCATTACCTACTGTGGGTAATTGGATAACCCCTAGGCCCAATCAACAATACATTTCTGCAACATTGTTATTCTTTGGAAGGAACAACTTGCATGGCACATTTCTGCAACAGTGTTTACAACTTACATACAGATAGTGGTAGATGCTCAAATTAGTTCAGTAAAACTTTTCAGGTGCATGCAAGGGAGGGGTTAATACTTAGTAAGTAACAAGACATTGGTTCCCCCGGCACACTAAATAGTTTTAGCAACCAATCTTGAACACTACATGATAATAGAATTCAGAGATATTGGTTACATATACCTGCGCAGGTGTATGACATGCCCCCAAGCCGCGTCAAGGCTTCTCTGTATATTGGGGGTCCCTAGCGCTATATTTAGGTGCAGGGTGTGGCACCCCAAAAACTATCATAAGCTAGGGTGCCCAGCGCGGCATTCCAGTGAGATACTACGTGTTAATAATTAGTGATAGGAAGCCGAAGCTATACATAAGGAGAGAGATAAATGAAATGTAATTAAAATTAGAGAGAGATAGTGTTAGTGAGGGAAAAGTGTTAATAGAATGTAAGGGCATGCCGCACTAAAGCCACCCAACCCAACCAGTCCAGGGGCACCGCACCCCACACCACTGTTACCCTAAATTGGGTCTACAATTAGTCAGCAAGGAGCCACATGATAATGGCTCCTTACTTGGTATATCTGAACTAAGAGCTACCTACCTTGGAGCAACCCCAGACTACTCCATGTGGCATATCAGGACCTGCATCTCCGCCTAATACAGGCTCCTCTCTGCCTCTCACAACATACATACAGATAGTGGTAGATGCTCAAATTAGTTCAGTAAAACTTTTCAGGTGCATGCAAGGGAGGGGTTAATACTTAGTAAGTAACAAGACATTGGTTCCCCCAGCACACTGAATAGTTTTAGCAACCAATCTTGAACACTACATGATAATAGAATTCAGAGATATTGGTTACATATACCTGCGCAGGTGTATGACATGCCCCCAAGCCGCGTCAAGGCTTCTCTGTATATTGGGGGTCCCTAGCGCTATATTTAGGTGCAGGGTGTGGCACCCCAAAAACTATCATAAGCTAGGGTGCCCAGCGCGGCATTCCAGTGAGATACTACGTGTTAATAATTAGTGATAGGAAGCCGAAGCTATACATAAGGAGAGAGATAAATGAAATGTAATTAAAATTAGAGAGAGATAGTGTTAGTGAGGGAAAAGTGTTAATAGAATGTAAGGGCATGCCGCACTAAAGCCACCCAACCCAACCAGTCCAGGGGCACCGCACCCCACACCACTGTTACCCTAAATTGGGTCTACAATTAGTCAGCAAGGAGCCACATGATAATGGCTCCTTACTTGGTATATCTGAACTAAGAGCTACCTACCTTGGAGCAACCCCAGACTACTCCATGTGGCATATCAGGACCTGCATCTCCGCCTAATACAGGCTCCTCTCTGCCTCTCACAACATACATACAGATAGTGGTAGATGCTCAAATTAGTTCAGTAAAACTTTTCAGGTGCATGCAAGGGAGGGGTTAATACTTAGTAAGTAACAAGACATTGGTTCCCCCAGCACACTGAATAGTTTTAGCAACCAATCTTGAACACTACATGATAATAGAATTCAGAGATATTGGTTACATGGCAAACTACACAGAAAGTTTATGCGAGGAAATTTACAACTCACTGAAAGTCTTACTGTGAAATAAATATGCAAATGTAGGATACATACCTGTAATACAGTATACAGTTATTAACATCAGCATAGAGAGCTGAGATAAAAATTGAGCTACTCACAACAAAGAGGGGCATCACTTACCTATGTGAGACCTAATATTCTGTGTCTGCACCAAAATGGGTATGGCTTCATTGAGGGGGCGTGGCTTTGCATCAACACTATTGAGGACTCTGTGATGCTGGCTGCTATGAAGACTAGTCAGGCCAGTATTTAATGCCTCAGATTTTCCGTAGTTTACAGCAAATCTGGCATTTATCCGGGCTTACAGCAAATTTTTCCTCTGAAGTAACAATTCTCCCTATTCAATGGAGACAATTCGCGGTACTTGTTTCCTAGCAGGGCGCCCAGATTTCCTACGTACGCAAACGTAGTGAAATCGCATTGCATCGCATGGTACGTTTGCACCGTACGATGTGTGCGATGCGATTACACGCCCCCCTGTCAGTCAAAACTCCAGAGGCGCCAGGACGACATAACCACAGCTACAGGAAGCGCCATTGCCAAGTGTGCATTGTGTACTGTTGGAGCAGACTGCGGTGTCATAGCCATCCATTTTTTACATAATTTTTTTTTTTCATTACATTTTTCAGAAATGCCAGGATCAATGGGCAACAAGTTTTGGGCTCGATTTATCCAGATCTACTAGGGAAACTAGTGCCTCTGGAGGACCGATCATAGGGACTATCGTAATCAGGCAAAAAATTGGTTTGTTACAGTAGAGCCCATGACAGTGCTGCAGACTGTAAGTGGGTTTGGAAGATCAAATATGCAAACAGTGTTGGTGAAGGAGTACAATCAAGTCCTGGAATCTCAACGTTCAGGAGCCGGGACTGATGACCTTTACACACCGAAATTGTGGTACTATGGGCGAATTAAGTTTGTCGTTGAACAAGCTCCAAGGAGAAGATCAGAGGGTACTCCTATGGATGAAGACTCTCCTTCAAGTGATTCACTTCAAGATCCGGTGAGTGCGGACATAGTAAGTTTTTGATATGACATGTTTTGTATGTAACAAACTGTAAAATTTAATGATATTATTTTTTTTTTATTTTTTTTTAGGAAGTTACCCCTGAGCCAGAAGCAGAGACTGGTCCTGTTGCGGAAGCAGTAACTCCTCCAGAGGAGAGTGTATCTGGACCTCCCCCAAGGAAGCCAAGGAGGAAGCAGCCCTCCCAAACGACCAGCTCTGTTCCAAGCGGCCAAGACCATTGTTGTAAGCATGCAGAGGAAGCTCACAAAAATCCCCCGGATTATTTCCAAAACCTTATTGCCGGTGAGATTGGGCCCATGGACATAGAGCAGTTCCGCATCTTTAAGCAGTTAGTACATTGCGGTATGTCACGCGCCACAGTGTCCATGTCCTATACGCCACAGGCCATTGCCCCCACTACCCAACTACCCACATCACCGCCCTATGTACATTGCGTCGGCTAATCCTCCGCCTCCAGATTCTTCTTTTTACACGCCGGGGCCCCCTATACCATCCACCACTGCCACTGCCACCTCTTAATTGTCTGGTGGTGTGTACTCAGCTTTGCTGAGTACACAATCCCCTACCCCAGAGGATGTTTTTTTTTATTAATTATTTTTTTTAATTTGGCTTCGTTTTTTTATTTAATGGCTTATAAAAATGCTCTTGTTCTTCTCCTTGATTTGTTTGTTCAACGATAAATTTCTTTGCTCATTTTACCACTATTTCGGTTTGTAAAGGTCACAGTACGGTACCTCTGAATGTTGTGATGTCCGTACTTGTTGTTCTCCTTCACAAACTGCTGTTTGACATTTTTGCATCTTCATCCGAACCCATGGAAAGTTTGCAGCACTGTTTACAAAGCTCTACTGTAATAATCAATAGCTGTATGCCTGATTCCGATTTGCCTGGTTGTGATAGTCCCTTCCACAGAGGCAGTTGTTTTCCTTGTCTATTTCGATAAAACGAGCCCTCCAAAAAAAAGAAACATACAAAAATGAAATCTGAAATCTAACAAATGAGTCGTCTCATTTATTTTAATGTTGACTGTTATTGTAATTATAAATGTATATAATTCTGACAATTCTTCCCTCAGGTGCTGGATGATCAGCTGTGGCCGACAGCCAGGATCCAAACTTACAGGTGCTACTCTCCCTCTTGGGATTCCATGACTCCCATAGACGGAGAGTATAATCTGTTCCTAAAAGAAACCCACTATCCACGCCACCCCGAAGCGTGGAGACCGGCGGCGGAACGAGTCCTCCGACCTTTTCATACCCCCACTATCCACGCCGGTGTGGAGTTGATTTTATATAGTGTGGCGAGCGCAGCGTACCACCGAGCACAAAGCGTGGCAAGCGGACGCAGAATACATGTAAAGTAATCTGCGTCCCCTCGCTGGGCTCGCTGTGCTCACCACGCTTTGGGCTCGCTACACTATATAAAATCAACTCCATGCCGACGTGGATAGTGGGAGTATGAAAAGGTCGGAGGATGCGTTCCGTTGCCCCTCGCGGGGCTAGTGTGGATATTGGGGGTGACGTAAAACAATGCCAGAGGTGCTTACATGCCATAGTATGCACCCATCACATTTCATGGCATGGGTGCGGGTACAATTAAATATCGCATCGCATTTGGTGCCATGCGATCCTATGCGATATTTCATTGTATAAGCACTCCTGTGCACTTAACATGGACATCGCATCACATTGCACGCATCGTACAGCACTTAACATGGTATGCGATGCGATACGATGCGATTTTACTACGCAGAATAGCCCACTAAGCAATTAGTGGGCTATTCTGGTATTATTAGGTGCTTAGTGGGCGCCCTGCTAGGAAACAAGTGCAAGTGAATAGTGAATGTCTGCCGATTCGCCGCGTGCGATTCGCCGGTGGTTTTCAATGGGGTTTTTAGTCAAATTTGCAGAGAGTATATTCAATGCTCAAATGGAGAACTGCTTTCTCCAGTGATTTTCGCCATGATTCACTGCATTCGTCATCTTTTTAAGGTGAACTGGAATGTGATCTTTTAAAATAAAGGTTTTTTTTTTGGGGGGGGGGGGTTGGTGTCAAAAAATCTGAATTTTATTTTGGTGAAGGGGCATGCTATTTTATTTATTATTTAATTTATTTAATTTTATTTTTACACATTTGCCAGCAGGGGTTCGGGAGCCGCTCATTAATATTCATATATTCACTGCACACTGGTCCCGATCATTAAATAAGCAGCAGTGAGACCAGTGCAGCAGCTTGCTATCCCAGTCCCCTGCCAGCTCTGCCAGGGCTATCCCTGTGTCCCTGGCAGCCCTCCTTCACCCCCCCCCCTTCCCCCACAGTGTCCGGCGCAGGCAAGGAGGCTTCCATCTCCCTGCCTGCTACCGTGCCCCGGCTCCCTGCGGCATTTGCCGTGGGGTTAAAATTTGCCACCAGGGGCAGCAAGCCAAAACAGGATTTGCTGCACAGGGTGAATTATGGCATTGAATATCTGCCTCAGTCTGCAGTGCCGGTTCCTACACAGTGACAGGAGCTAAAACCACAGAAATGTATTCATCATTCCAAAGATGTATTGTACTAAATGGGACTTTTGGGGTGAAATATACTACCCAGTGTCAGAAAGCTTTGTCTCAGTCATGGGTCCTCCAACAGGATAATGACCCATGACAGACAGCTAGAAACACCAAGATTGTATAAGGACTGTTCTAAAATGGCTTTCTAATAGAATAGAATAGAAATAGAATAGAAAGTTTCTATGAGCCCTGTTCTGAAAGAATCTTATTTAACTTCTATGGAGAGAGCTGAACCATGCAGTCCGGAGAAGGCACCTATCATATCTGGGACAGCTGGAGCATTTTGCTAAGGAAACATGGGCCAAACTACTTGTCAGGTACAGAAGTCTCATTGAGAACTAAAGAAGTTGGTTGATTGCAGTGTTTGCCCATGAGAGCCCCCCGGCAGCTCCCAGGGAGGCTCGCTTATGATTTTCCACTTGATGTGCCATTTTAACATGCAATAAATCACATGCGATTTATTGCATGTAATATCCCCTGGGGTGCTGGAGCGTCGGCGGTGGGCAGACAGTGGAGTTCAGGCAGCGTCGTCCATGTAGCAGTGTACCTTTATTTAATAAATCTTACCTGGCACCATGAAGTGGCAAGAACTCTGTAGCACCAGAAGTCATCGATGATCTGTTTGACATGGTAATTAGTCTAACAAATAATACCACTCTCAGACAGAAATGTCTTAAAATCCTAGCTTTAACTGGCATTTTCATTGCTGGGAAAATTTGCAGGTCCCAGCCTTAACCTCCTTCACACAGATAAGCACGAGACGTGCCCCATTCTCCCAGAAGCCCGGCAGCCCTCTCCCCACTCACTGTCCGCTGTCTCCCCACTCCCTGCCTGTCGCCCTGAAGCAGAGATGGTCAGGGAAGCACCCTGACCCCGCTCCAGATAACCCACCATCTGCCAGCTCTGTCCAAACCGGAGCCATGGCGAGCTAGCGGGTTAGCAGAGGCTGGCTCCATCTGTATATAAAAACAAACAATGGGCGGTATTCAATGAGGCTGATTCGCCAGGTTTTTATGGCGATTTTGTGCTGTAAGGTGAATTTCTGACTAAAAACGGTGAATCACCCTATTCAATGACCAGATGGCGAATACATTTCAAGGTTTTTTTTCGCCATGATTCACCGAGTAGCAATCGCTATCTTTTTATGGTGAAGTGGAAGGTGAACTTTTAAAATAAAGTGTTTTGTTTTTTACAATTGGTGTAAAAAAATCAGGAATTTTATTCTGAGGAGGGGCATGCTATTTTTACAACACATGAATATATATTTAATTTAAAAAAATATATATTTTTTTTACACAGACCAGCCAGTAGGGGGCCGGAGCTGAGCTGCTCATTAGATATTTATATATTCACTTCACCCGATCATTACTTATGCATGATCGGGTGTAGTGAATATACCCGGTCCCCTGCTGGCACCCCCGGGGGGGGGGCAGCCTGTGCTGCCTGGCACCCGGGGAGCCCACCTCCCCCCCACAAATGTTCTGGGGCAGGCAGGGAGACTTCCATCTCCCTGCCTGCCACCGTCCTCAGGCTCCCTGCGGTGTCCGCCGCAGGAGCTCAAATTCGCCGGCCAGGGGCAGCGAGCCCGACTCGTTGAATACTGGAGCCGGCGAGGCTCCGGAACGTGTCGGGCAGTGGCGACTGTGCAGCAAATCCTAAACAGGATTCGCTGCACGTCGTCAGTATTCTCATTGAATACTGCCCAATAAGAGAGCTATACAGATGAACAGAAAATGTGTTCTATTGTGATGCAGTGGAAAGCTAGGTGCCATGGTGCCCGGAGCAAGGGTATGTCGTCCCCCCCCCCCCACACGCGATTTGTAGTAGGCGGGGCTCTTGCACGGCAAAAAGGGGAGCAGCCTAACTTTATACCACACACCGTAATGCCCATTGCACATTTTAGTGAACTTTGTAATACCCATTACACATAAAGCCACATGCTGTAATACCAATTACACATAAGGACATACATGATGCCCATTACATACTAGATAACAAACCGTAATGCCCATTACACATCTGACAAATAAGTGCTACTTACCTGTTACTGCTCATTGCCAAGGGAGACTATTATTGCTTGTTGCCAAGGGGGACTCCCCGCCCGTCCCCTGCTCTGCTCCGCTAAGCTGCTCGCCCTGTCCACAGCTATTTTCACTTACGTCTGCCGCTGGACCGCTAGCCAATAGGTGCTTGCGGTCCAGCAGCCATGAATTCTGATTGGCTGCTGGAACGCAAGCACCTATTGGCTAGCGGTCTAGCGGCAGAGTTAAAAGCGGCAGACAGGGCTCAGCGAAGCTGGGCAGAGCAGGGAGCGGGCAGGAGAGGGAGCGGGGGAGCAGGCTGCACGGCTCCGTCGCCCTTTGATGTCTCGGCATTCGGAGCTCGTGCTCCACCGGATCCGCCCTCCCTACACCTCTGTTGTGATGCCCTGAAACAGATCAATGACAGCAATTCAGGGGCCCCAAAAGTCAGAACAGCCATCGATTTGTGTGATGCTGAAAACGTTTTTATAATTATAGTAGTAAGAGGCACTGTTGGAGGTGGTATAATGTGCGCTTGTTTTATGTCAGTGGCTCTTCCAATAGTTGACAGACTCCAGCTCACCACAAGATGTCAGAATGACGCAAGCTGGAAACTACACCAGCAGAATATAACATCTGTTCATGAAAGAAGGGCAAAGAAAAAGCAGAGAGAAGCAGAGGCTGCTGCTAAGGCCATGACAAAACAGGCAATGACCTGTGCAATGTAAGCAACAAATAGTAACACTTCAATAACAGAAAAGTAATGAAATATATTAATAAGCTATACAGTCATATTATCGGCCACACTGTTGACCTAAGTGTGGTCGATAAAACGATCCACACCCATTAATAAAACTAATAATGTATGTTTATATAAAAACTAAAATAATATATAAATTGTGGTCTGCGCCAAATGAGTTATGTTAGCTGCTTCGTATCTTTATGTAGGAATTTATTATTGTGCTAAAAAACAAAGCACTTTGTGTAGGGGATGGTATAATGTTTAAAGTAGGGGATGAAAGTGAGACAAAGTAGATAAAAGGAAAGAAAAAAATAAGTAATAATAACGATATATATAAGTATAAAATGCAGTACCAATAATGTTTACACCTCTTAATAGAGCTTTTTATGGAGGTGGAAGGTGCCAATACTTTAGCAGATAGTATTGCTGTAGTGCAGTGGAGACAACTAACTAACCATAGCTGTACTTGCAGGTAGTTGCAGTCTTGTCTCCTGCTGGTATCGCCGCTGCTCTCACTTCAGTGGCTTCTGTGTGCTGTGCAGCATCTGTGGGCACTTCCGGGCAGGTGCTTGCAAACTACCATTCTCCATGTATCTAACCAATGTATTTCATGCCTTGGGGGCACTTAATGATACATAATTAAGTGCCCCCCCAAGGCATGAAACGCGTTGGAAGAATACAGGGAGACCGGAAGTTCGCAAGCGCCAGACCGGAATTGCCCGCAGATTTATTTATTTATTTGCAGTTTCTTATATAGCGCAGCAGATTCTGTTGCACTTTACAATAGCAGATGCCGAGCATCACAGATACTGTAAGCTGCTGAAGTGAGAGCAGTGGCAATACCAGCAGGAGACAAGACTGCAACACAATTAAAATAAAAATATATACACCCACCATTCATATAGGGCCTGATTCAGACCTGTTCGCTAGGCTGTGCATGTTTGCAGCCTAATGAACTGATAAATGCTGCCGGGACGAATGCCCCCCTCCTCAATCCCCTCCCCTTGCATATGGAAGAAAGGGGGAAAAAGCAATAATTTGATGGTCGCACAACATTGAATGTTTTTTCTCCCCTTCGGTAATAAAAGTCAGTCTAGACTATTATTCCTCACTGTCGTCTTGGTCTTTGGTGGCCTTTTCACCCAAGGACAGTCCGGTAGCAGATGTCTCGGATCTCCACATTCCTCACACCAGTCAATGTCGTCCTTACTCAGTGGTTCCTCCCATGGGCATCTGTTATGCTTGTGTACATAATTCCCCCAGAGCTAACTAAACGGGGCTGTTTCTTCTCTTGGACCTTCTGTCCACGCCTTGGAATGACATCCTAGACCATCTGGGTCATCTTCCTCGAAAGCATCTGGTGGACTTCTTCTATCACAGCCTCACTCCAGGGACAATCACTGGCAAAGTGTCCAAGCTGCTGACATGTCCTGCAGGGGGTCACAGCAGCCTTCTTGCGTCCCTTCTTTCGACTGCTGCACCACCATCCTAACTTATTTTCCTGTCACCGTCACCCATCCGTCGTCATCCTCAACCGCACGGGGAAGGATCCGTTCTGACGAAATCCGCTGGGGGGGTCTTCCTGGGGACGTTCCACATCGTGTCCATGGTGCGTATCCTGCCGACTACTTCAAATGTGAGAGGGGTGTTGGGGCGGTGCAGAGTGGTGCCTGCTGCTGTGCAGGTATCTCCGGACCACTTATCTGGTGCCGCACCGTCTCACCTTCAGGCCGTGACAAACCACAGTCCTGGAATTCTCCGGCACCCGGACATGAACTCCTAGGGGGAAGAAGAGGTGATGAATACTGTTCTTCCTGGAAGCAGTCCGAAACACCCTCTGTCCCGCGACATCTCTAAAATAGGAAGCTACGGGAAATATCATCATCGGCGCACGGCCTCAGAGCCCGGAGTGTCACCTATTGTCACTCGCACACCTAGGTGAAGCCTTGACCACGCACAGAGATGCGAGGTCCACGTATGCCCTGGAATGAGGAACAAAGGGAGACAGGCAGGGACAAACACACAGATGGACAAGATGACACTCACTGTCATCACTCTTGTACTGCAACCCTCGGTTCTCCTCACAGGTCCCTGTATGGAGATAAAAACACCAGACACGTGCAGAGCCTAACACAACCTAAACGTGACACAACTACTTTAACTACAACACAAAGCCCTAAAACTGACTAAGTGTGTGTGGTGCAACACAACTATAACAACCTAAACAACTATGCTCTGCACGGACGCAATATACAAACAGTACAAGATTTTACCACAAACAATTCCCTTCAAACCTCTGCCTACCTTTCAGGTGTCACTACTCCCTCACCTGCAGACCTAGGGGCCTGAATAATACTCACAGGCCTAGTGCGTCCCCCGCTGCCATCTTCGTTCTTCTGCCACTGGCCCGTCCTGGTCAGCAGCGGCGCCGCTTCTTCCCTTCTGCCAGATGGCGCCAGAGGTCCTCTTCAGGTGTCTCAGCTTCTTCTGACCTCTTCTGCGGTCACCGGAACACTCTTCCTCGCCGACGTCTTCTGCGCCGTCCTCCTGCATCTTCTTACTCCTCCTGAGCGCTCCTACGCTCCTCTGTCGGGGCACTCCACTCACCCGCCTACCGGCGGCGTCTGACAACACCGGTGCGGGGTCGAGGACGGCGCGGCAAGCGCTAATTGGTTCACCGCGGCTGTCTGATATTGGCTCCTGATCCGGAAGTCAATCAGGGCTCCCGGATGGGGAGCCAATATCAGACAGCCGTGGGAGATTCAAACCGCCACGAGCAGCGCCTTGGATTGGCGGCCGCAGCGGCGCCAAATCCAAAGCCCTGCTCTGCCCGCTGCACCTGTACTGTGGGAGCGGGGATCAGACAGCTGATCCCTGCGCTGGGGAAAGCTGTGTCCTGTGCAGGACACAGCACAATCCCTCCCTGTCCCTGCTGCTGCTCCGATGCTGGTATCAGAGGAGGCGTCCCAGCACCGGGGCACATTGTTAGTTACACAATCATGGCCCATGCTTAGTCTCCAGATAATTACTCCATTGCATGAGCAAAAATGACTGTATGCCGACGTGATTTAGGCTTATTGCGCTTTCCATAGGTAGTCAATTCCACAATTCTGAAAAAGGTTATTTCCTATGAAAAAGTTGCAAAGGTAGAATATTCCTCTGCTAAATGACTCATATAGGCCCTTATTCTGATCGGTGCGGCCAGATCCGAATATGCGGCCAGGACCGTGCGTGCGAAACCCCGCCTTCCATACGGATCGCCAACTCCGTCCGTACGCGTTAAGCTGGCCGAACGGACCGCTTGTGTATTTTTCATGGAATACGCCTCCTCCATCTCAGGGAACCTCCCCCATCATTCGATGGTCGCAGACCATCGAATGCAGGACCGAGTGGTCCACCAGCTCCCGCAACTTCAGACCACACGGACATTTTTCCGTGCAAAAGCAGGGATCTGGGCGGGCAGCTGACATTTGGCGATGTCATATGTCCGCCCCCTACACGTGCGTCACGGCCGCATTACCATACGTACGCCCAGCGTTTGCATGGGAACGCCCATGAAACGCGGGGCGTATGCATATGGTAATGAGCCCAAATAGCCCTTCACGCCCCTCTCCACCCCCTGTTCGGAGTGTTCACATTTCATGCGGGATTTGGCCGTACGCCCCGCTCACACATGCGCAGAGACGCCTCTGCACATGCGCAGACACAAAACATCGGCGGCACGAACGCACGCGGATATTACCGCACCAACCAGAATAAGGGCCATAGTGACATTAGACTACAGAGGATGAAATGATATATTCCAGTAATTTTCCAAGCGTGAGAAATATCCTCTGCCTGGAGTGTTATTAGAAAAGATAAGGTATTGTTATAATGGAATGCTTATAAACATTGGCCAACATACAACACAATGTGCTTTAGAGACCAATGTTTTAAGTCTTTCCCAGCAGGCAGTAAGCAGAAAGGAAACACATTGAATGTGACCAACAGCATACTGTACTTGTAATGAATATATACACACACATACATAGAGAACTGAGCCCTCATTCAATCCCTACCAAAGACAGTAGATGCCTCTGCATCATCCATTTTACACTGACTCATGTGCACTATGTACAGGGTAAGAAAAGCAGCACTCACAGGTCTTCTAATAGTAAGGAAATAAGGCGCAGGACGCCACACTCGTATCAATGTTTCAGTTTTACTTTAAAACTTTCATCAGGATATACAGAAAAAAATTAGAGATACAGGTATTTATAGTCTCCCAGTGCAGGTCCTCATTGTGTTCAGTTGCCGCCTAAAGATAAGGTGTGACATCACCCCTGGCGCCGCAACGGCAGTGAGTCATGTGTCAATGAAAAAAATACAACTGCCTTTAGCAAGTGCAAAAAAAATTTTTTTACTTATGTACAGGGACACAAATGTAAACAACAGCATATCTGGCATGAACAAGACAGTACAGTATGTACAGTAGGGCGGAGTGAAAAAACTGTAATTGAGAAATTCAAAATCGGCTAGTGTGGGAAAGTTGTGACTTGACCTGAATAAGAAACGTGCAAAAGCATTTTGATCTGAGTCAACATCTTCTGTTCTGGCAAGAGGCCTAAAGTTTCACTTTTTAGGTGAAAATAATGAAACCTATGAAGATGCTCTGACAGGGCCGGCCTTAGGCATAGGCCAACTAGGCAATTGCCTAGGGCATTTGGAATGTCTAGGGGCATCAGCAGCTTCTGCTGATTAAAACGATATGCAGCATGCCTATATTCTGTGTGTGAGTGAGGCTGTATCTGCATATGAAATAGTGTATTCATGGAACTCACTGTAACATAGCATTCCGTATGCAGGTACAGCCACAGTCGCACACAGAATATAGGCATGCTGCATATCATTTTAATCAGCAGAAGCTCCTTGTGTGTGCTGGTCAAAACAATGCAAATAAGACGAATTTGCAGCAAAAAAGGCACTGAATGGGTGTGCTGGTTCTATTTAAAATATTGCGGGTAGGGACACCAAAATGATGACTGCTATGATGAGGGTTGATGGTGCTGGGAAAGGGGAGACGGAACTAGTGGCAGTGCTAGGGGGCAACAGTCAAAATCTTGCCTAGGGCGTAATTTAGGCTAGGGCCGGCTCTGTGCTCTGATCTAGTTATAATTATGTCAGGATGTCTTAGAGTGGTTCATTAATATACTTTAGCACAGTAAAAAACAGTACGAGCTTGTCCTAGTGCAAAGTGACTGACTGGCGGGAGAAAAAATCCCTAATAATTGACCCATTTTCATGGTCACAATTGTAAATATTGTGTGTTTTCTCCTGAACGTGTTTATAATTGACACTGTGTGAAATATAACACTGCATAATAGCCCTTAATCAGACCTGATCGCAGTACAAATTTGTTCTCAAAATGGGCAAAACAAATGCTGCATTGCAGGTGGGGCAGATGTAACGTGCTGAGAGAGTTACATTTGGGTGGGGTGTGTTGAAACTGAAATCTAAATTGCAGTGTAAAAATAATGCAGCAGGTATTTACCCTGCACAGAAACAAAATAACTCAACACAAATCTAAAGGTACATCTACAGATCGATTGTCAGATCTGGCTGGTTGGAACAAATACCTGGTAATATCTGAATGACAATTTTTGGCAGTTTTCCAACATTTCAAAGCAAAGTGCTCTCATCCATTACCAGTATTTTGTTCCAAACAGACAGATCGGACAATAAATCTTTAGATGTTTGGCCACATTAACTCCCTCTGCACATGTTACATCTGCCCCACCTGCAGCTGCATTACAGCATATAATTACTGTATGCCAAAGATAAGCCAATATATTAACAGTTAAATACATTAAAGTGCATTATGCTGTAATAAGTATTGCTGATCAATCCTGCCTAGCAGGGCCGTCTTTTTGTATGGGCTTAATGGGCACTTGCCCAGGGGCCCCAGGCGTATAAGGGCTCTATGTTGATAGCTGAGGATCCCCTTTTTCCAGGGATACCAGAATTTTGAAAATCGGCCCTGGGGAACTGCAGATATCCAACTTCAAAGCAGCAGTCCACATCCGACCTGTTAATTACAATTTCCAGTCATATTTCTCAGGTTCTCTCTGACACTAGCGGCTTGTCTTTATCATGCCCAGAACCAGAGATATCAGCCTTCAAGCAGCCGGTCCCTGCTCCAGCTCCAAACGTCTGGTGTAGTTTTATATTTTTGTCAATGGATTGCTCTGGCTCCTGATCTCTGATACCCAAGTTCCCAGCACCTCCTGAAAGTTGGGACTCTAGGGTTTTATACTATTGAAGGCTAAGAAATCTATTTCCAGATAATGGCGATATCTGCAGTCAAACAAGCTGCCCTTCCACCGGAAAATGACGAATATTAAGCCCACTCCATTATCCAACCGTCCCCTGTGTATAAACACCCCATACCTCCCTGGAAGTCATTTACAAGGGACCCTTCATACAGCTTAGTGCCCCCTTCCACACGTTAGTGTTCACCCTCCCACCACCTGTGCAGTAAAGGAGTAATTAGCAGAAGTTACTGCTCCAGGTCCTACATGTTGAATGGAAGATAGAGCACCCCCTGCCACCCATGGGACATCAAAGCTGCTGCTGATACCACCCCCCACCCCTAGGAGGGGAGAATGGGTAAGGGCCCCAGTGCATTGCTTTGCCCAGGTGCCCACACTGCTGTTAAGACGGCCCTGCTGCCTAGAAATGAACACAGTGATTGGCATATATGTATTGCTGGACACCACTCATAGAATGATTAACCTGTTATTTTTTGAATCAATGTTCTTGTGTTTTTTTTCCCCTAAACATTAGATGTATTTGTTTATTTATTTATTTATTTACAGTTTCTTATATAGCTCAGCAGATTCCGTTTTGCTTTACAATAGTAGACAGTGATAAAACAAACTGGGTAATGACAGACAGACTTGGGGGTTAGAGGGCCCTGCTGCAAGCTTACAATTTATTACATCATAATACACTTCAACGTATTTAACAGTTAATATATTGGCTTATCTTTGGCATAATTATATGCTGTAATGCAGCCCATTCATGTTCCCAGCATAGGGGATGCAACACTGTTTTTCTGTCAATAAACAGAAGTGATATGTAAAATGATACATTTGACAGTTCACACTGTTACTTGTAATACTTATTGTAACAGTTACTGTTTTTCAATAACAGACTGCAACAGTTATTTCTTATTTATATACACAGGATTGTCTATCTTTGTATATGCACTGCAAAGAGAGAAGCATAAATCCAATTTCATGTATTTCAGTGACACTGTGTGAAATATAACACTGCATAGTGGCCCTTAATCAGACCTGATCGCAGTACAAATTTGTTCTCAAAATGGGCAAAAAACTGCTGGACTGCAGGTGGGGCAGATGTAACATGTGCAGAGAGATTTAAGGTGGCCATACATCTACAGATTTATTGTCCGATCTGTCTGGTTGGAACAAAATCCTGGTAAAAGATGAGAGCAAATGACAGTTGACCATTTGCTTTGAAATGCTGAAAAACTGTCATTCAGATATTACCAGCTGTTTTTTCCAACCGGCCCAATCTGACAATCGATCGGTAGATGTATGGCCACCTTTAGATTTGTGTGAGTTATTTTGTTTCTGTGCAAGGTAAATACCGGCTGCATTATTTTTACACTGTAATTTAGATTTCAGTTTCAACACACCCCACCCAAATTTAACTCTCTCAGCACGTTACATCTGCCCCACCTGCAATGCAGCATTTGTTTTGCCCATTTTGAGAACAAATTTGTACTGGGATCAGGTCTGATTAAGTGCTATTATGCAGTGTTATATTTCACACAGTGTCACCGAAATTCCATTTAGAGTATTTGTGCTTCTTCTATTATAAACACGTTTAGGAGAAAACACACAATATTCACAATTGTGACCATGAAAATGGGTCAATTATTAGGGATTTTTTCTCCCACCAAAGTCATTCACTTTGCACTAGGACAATCTCGTACTCTCTTTTACTATGCTAAAGTATATTAATGAACCACTCTAAGACATCCTGACATAATTTTAACTAGATCGGAGCATCTTCTTAGTTTTCGTCATTTTCACCAAAAAAGTGAAACTTCAGGCCTCTTGCCAGAACAGAAGATGTTGACTCAGATCAAAATGCTTTTGCACGTTTCTTATTCAAGTCAAGTCACAACTTTTCCACACTAGCCGATTTTGAATTTCTCAATTTCAGTTTTTTCACTCCGCCCTAATGTACAGCAACATTAGTGTGTCATAGTATAAAAATTTCTAAAGTATGCATGTGGTAAAACTGACGGAGGAAGAAGTGCCTGGTCAATTACAGCATTAAATTACAGTGAATTGTTTGCAGATCAATGTTTTACCAGTGGTTACCATAATGGGGGACATTTACTAAGACTACGACTAGATACAATTCATATTCATTTCTGGCTACGCTTGTCTGCAACTGGCATTGGGTGTGTATTTGGAATACTTTTTGGAATACTTTTTTTTTTTAATTTTACAAAACTGACAGATTTTTACAATTCGTATTTTGTTATGGCGTATGGTGTCGGATGGATCCATGTTATTACATGCGTATTCGTATTTCTGTTACCGTACATATTTTAGCCTATTTTTTACAGGTGTTTTGTTACTACATTTACGTATGCGTTTCCAATAAATATACGTACATATATTAGAAAATACATACATATATTTTCTGAAACCAAAACCCAGTGATTGACTGCAAGTTGTGCTCTCCCAGCCATATATAAGCCCCCTACATGCCCAAGCTCCTTGTGGGGTAAGCTCTGCAAGGGCAGGGCCGCTGAGAGGTATGCAGCGCCCTGGTAAAATTTTCGGGGCGTGGAAAATCGTGGGAGGCGTGGCCAAGCCCCCTTAGCGGGAAAAGTGAAAAAACCCTCTAAAGAAGTCGAGGGAAGAGTGTTATTCCCCCCCCCCCCCCCCCCCTAGCAGCAGCACACACCTAAAACATTTGTTCAGCAGGCTTAGTATGACCTCTCAAGTTGTCAGTGTGTTACAGTGTATGAGACACTCATGCTGAGCCTGCTGAGCACATGCTGTAGGTGTGTGCTAATGCTGCTGAGGGGGGATAATATCCCTCCTTACTCTTTTCCTGCTAAGGGGGCTTGGTCATGCCTAGCTTACCTCACAAGGAGCTTGGGCATGTAGGGGGCTTATATATGGGGATCAGACTAGTGCTCCTGCCAGGCCCATCCAGCAAGCCCAGGCCCGGGTAATTAGTACCCCCCTCTCTGAAGCCCTGGGTGTGGAGAGGTGAGTGTGGTGAGTAGGTGGAGTTTGTTTGGAGTTTTGCTGTTTGTAAGATTTTCTGAGTGCGTTTTTGTTGTGCGAGTTGTCGTGTGAATCTAGCTTTATAAGTGTGTCTTATTTTGAGTCTTTGGGCGGTATTCAATGAGGCTGATTTGACAGGTTTTTATGGCGTTTTTGTGCTGTAAGGTGAATTTCTGACTAAAACGGTGAATCACCCTATTCAATGACCAGATGGCGAATACATTTCAAGGATTTTTCGCCATGATTCACCGAGTAGCAATCGCTATCTTTTTATGGTGAAGTGGAAGGTGAACTTTTAAAATAAAGTGTTTTGTTTTTTACAATTGGTGTCAAAAAATCAGGAATTTTATTCTGAGGAGGGGCATGCTATTTTTATTCATGTGCTGTAAGCACATGAATATATATTTAATTTTAAAAAAAAATATATATATATATATATTTTTTTTACACAGACCAGCCAGCAGGGGGCCGGAGCCGAGTCGCTCATTAGATATTCATATATTCACTTCACCCGATCATTACATATGCATGATCGGGTGTAGTGAATATACCGGGTCCCCTGCTGGCACCCCCGGGGGGCAGCCTGGGGCAGTGCCTGCCACCATCCTCAGGCTCCCTGCGGCGTCCGCCGCAGGAGCTCAAATTCGCCAGTCAGGGGCAGCGAGCCCCTGACTCGTTGAATACCGGAGCCTGCGAGGCTCCGGAACGCAGCGAGCAAGGGGCGAATGTGCAGCGAATCCTAAACAGGATTCGCTGCACGTCGCCAGTATTCACATTGAATACCGCCCTTTGTCTTATTGGCATGTGCTAATTCACACATGAAACTCTATAACATGTGAAATATTCCTCAAATTTGAGTATTTTTTGTTGTTGTTTACATGCCATGGGTCTGATTCTGGTTCACTTATGCAAATATTTTCTCTAATGGACAAAATTATGGCCCTTATGAAAACAAATTTGTTTGGAAAATGGGCAAAACCATGTGCACTGCAGGTGGGGCAGATGTAACATGTGCAGAGAGAGAAATCTAAATTGCAGTGTAAAAATAATGCAGCCAGTATTTACCCTGCACAGAAACAAAATAACTCACACAAATCTAACTCTCTCTGCACATGTGGCATCTGCCTCACCTGCAGTGCACATGGTTTTACCCATTTTCCAAACAAATGTGTACTGCGATCAGATCTGAATAAAGGCCTATGTGCAGATGTGGCAGATGTAACATGTGCAGAGAGAGATTTAGATTTGGGTGGGGTTTGTACTTCAAACTGATATCTATATAGCAGTGTAAAAATAAAGCAGCCAGTATTCTTTCGATGGCGTATTTATTCGTATACCTACAGGAATGTGTATATGAAAGGTATTATCGGCCATAAAAAGGCAAAATACTACAAACTTCCACATTAGTAAAAAAGGAGGGGTAGAGTGTCCCTAGGGACACCTAAGAGCGCTGGATGTATTCTACCTGGTGATTTGGATCACAATTGAAATTGTTATAACAGGCGAGACTGCTGCCGCTTTAAAAAGAGGATGTGCGGCCTCTTAAAAATACTGATAAAAAATATATGAAGTGACTTTGTCCCAATATGGGACGCTGTCACTTTAAGAAGCACAGTCTAGCCCAGATAAATCAGTATTGAACACAGATTATAGTCAAATACTTTGGTGTATTTATTTTAAAAGGTTATACATATAAATGGATGAAGTGCACTTCACCATGACAATATTGAATAAAAACCACATACACAACAAACAATATAGAACATAGTTCACTAATAATTTAAATATGAATAAATATGGTTTAAAATTCACTAGCAATAGTCACACAGAGGGTGTCACTTTCCTGGATATTGCTCTCACGGTAGAGGGAGAGAAGATAGAAACCCAGACATATGTTAAAAGTGTCGATCAAAACAGATATCTAAATTATGGGAGCAGCCATTATAACAAATGGAAAAATAATATACCCAAGAGTCAGCTCATGAGAACGAAAAGGAACTGCTCAACGGATGTAGCTTTCGATAGACAAAGTAAAGACTTAATCAAATCATTTTTAGAACAAGGGTACCCCCAAAAACTGTTAGATGAGTCCCTGAACGTAGTTAAAACCATGGAAAGGAAAACATTGTTAGAAATAAAAGAAAACAACGTACTATCCAAGACATGTAGGAGAAGGGATCAGAATAAAGAGAGAAAAGCAACTTTTGTTACACAGTATAACGTGAAAGCCAACGTGAAAACTGCGTGTAGTCAGATTGGCAACAATCACAACGCTGAAGAGAAAAAGTAAATCTGACCCAAAAACAATCTTAAAGTATGGGCTTCTTATTGTGTGTAGAGACATACTCTCTGTTTATTTACTGCAGCTTCAATCTACAAGCACACACTACACAATATTTGGTCAGAACTGTTTTGTTTTATGTTTATCTATAATAATTATTTTGTTTATTGTTTTACTTATTCATTCATTCCCATTAGGCTTATACCTTGCTGCCTGGCTTCATGAGTAGTTTCTGATTAAGAAGCCCATACTTTAAGATTGTTTTTGGGTCAGATTTACTTTTTCTCTTCGGCGTTGTGATTGTTGCCAATCTGACTACACGCAGTGATGTGTTGACAGGATAATCATACCCTGTTACCCAACTGCTATCAATATTTTCATCATTGTGCTGTAATTAAAAAGACTACACTGCAGGATATTAGGTTGGATTCACTGTCCTACTGGTATATTTACTGCCAACCTAATTACACACTTTGGTATCGACAGACTAACGATACCTTGCTATCTGTTAGCTATTTTTATTGTTCAGCTTTGATTCGGATATATATTTTTTGATTAGCAGATTGTTGCAGCAAGAGATTTGTCTTGAATGTATTTTTAAATATCGCAGCCTGACTTAAACACCCACACATACTTAATCGCCCCTACTTTAACTTTTCTTGGCTCCAAATACCTTTATACGACTTTTTTCTCTCTTTTTCCGTGGAGGAGAGACTTTCTGGTGGCGCATTTCCGCCCTGCAATACTTTGGTATCAGGGCGGACCTAACACCACTTACAGAAGTGTCCTCTTTTCATTTGTTTCTTTTCTATCAGTGCATCAATCTCTTCTCTCATCCTCTGTCCGCTCCTATTTGTGAAGACATTGGGCAGCAGAAAGAATTAAATCCTATCCACTGTACTTTTGCTTTTCCAATCTATAAGGATACCTGGTATGTTAGCGATGTTAGCATTTATGCCAGCGTTCGCCAACCCGTCGCTCGCGAGCGACGTGTAGCTCGCCAGGTATTTTAGAGTAGCTCGGGGACTCCCCGCTGCCGCTCGTGTAATGGCGGCGACTGGGCTGGGTGAGCGCGACCGCCTCTATAGCGCCATCAAGCGGCACGGGCGCAGCAGCAGCATGCGCCTCGCGGCATCTAGCACAGCAGGAGTACGCGTGGGCGGAGTCCTCCTGCCACGCATTGGCCGTGTTGGTGTGTGCGGTAACACGGCGGCGTACCGGCGACAGACTACAGAGAGGGACCCTGGAGTGACTGACAGCCCGTGAACGGGAGCGAAGTGAGAGGTTTCCCCAGCAGCGCACGGACCTGAGTGTGAGTTCCCGCCCGTCACCGCGCACTGTTTGTCCACGGGTTGCCGCACTTATCGACGCCACAGCCTCTGCTTAACTCGGTTAGGTAATTTTTTTTTTAAACTGTGTGTGCGCAACTGTTTACTGCTTGAGGTATAATGGGCATCATGTGTATGGCATATGTTTAATGAGTCATTTAACATATGCCACACAAATAATTCCCATTAAACATATGCCCCACACCTTGATACTCATTAATTAATAATCATCAAGGTGTGTGGGGCATATGCCACACACATGATGCCACACACTTGATGCTCATTAATAATGAGCTTCACGCTGTGGGGCATTTGTATAATGGGCATCATGTGTGTGGCATATGCCCCAGATACCTTGATGATTATTAATTAATGAGCATCAAGGTGTGGGGCATATGTGTAATGGGCATCATTTGTGTGGCATATGTTTAATGAGCATCACAGTGTGTGGCATATGATTAATGGAGCATCACTGTGTCTGGCATATGTATAATGGAGCATCACTGTGTGGGGCATATGTATAATGGAGCATCACGGTGTGGGGCATATGTATAATGGAGCATCACGGTGAGGCATATGTATAATGGTGCATCACGGTGTGTGGCATATGATTAATGGAGCATCACGGTGTGGCATATGTATAATGGTGCATCACGGTGTGTGGCATATGATTAATGGAGCATCACGGTGTGGCATATGTATAATGGTGCATCACGGTGTGTGGCATATGATTAATGGAGCATCACGGTGTGGCATATGTATAATGGAGCATCACGGTGTGGGGCATTTGTATAACGGAGTATCACGTTGTTGGGCATATGTATAATGGGCATTGTGTGTGTGGCATATGTATAATGGAGCATCACGCTGTGGGGCATTTGTATAATGGAGCTTCACATTGTGGCATATGCATAATGGAGAATCACATTGTGGCATATGTATAATGAGCATCACGGTGTGTGGCATATGTATAATGAGCATCACGGTGTGTGGCATATGTATAATGGTGCATCACGGTGTGGGGCATTTGTATAATGGAGCATCACGGTGCGGGGCATATTTATAATGGGTATCACGGACTGCACTATTGGGGTCATGTGTATCTGGCACTGCACTATTGAGGGCATATGTGTATCACACCCCCATTTTCCATGGCCGCACCCCATGTGGCTACAGCTCTTAGAGAGCTGACCATGCCCCCATAGCGGAAAAAATGGGGGATGTAGCCTCGCAGGAGTTCCACGGTAGTAGCTGAACCCTCTAATTTTTGTCTCTTCTCCTCTACCTACAGTGTTCGGAGGTATGTTTGTGACATATTGGACATTGCAGTGTGTGCCATATTATGTCTGGGGCATTGCAGTGTGTTTTTTTTTTGTATTATGCAGATTTTTTAGCATTTTTTACTTTAGTAGCTCTTCGGGCGGTTTATTTTGTCGCGAGTAGCTCCCGACCCAAAAAAGGTTGGAGACCACTGATTTCTGCTCATGTACTAGCACCATTTTTTACCATCAACGGGTATATTTGTGTGATTAAGTGTCTGTACCTGGTTAATCAATTTCAATCAAAAAATTATTCTATGTACCAGTAATACAGACCTCTCACAGATTCTGGACGCGTCATCAGCCGGGCCTATTAAGTACCCCAACAATATCATTTATTAACAATATATGATTATTTAATAACACCACTAACGGCCACTGCATCGACAATATTACATGGTAAATTGCCTTCGTGTCGACAAAAATACATAGTAAATCTCAGTGGCCTTCCTCTCTTTTTGTTTTTTCACTAAAATTATTTCTTTACGCATTTATCTCTTCATGGCAAATAATGCAACATGTATAATTATAGAGTTAACATTATTGTAAAATATTTGGAAATAAAAGCTAAGTTTTATCTCATTCATTCAACACCATCGTCATTTATTCAAAAGTGTGCCTCCAAAAAGGAATCCTTTCTGTGAACGGTGGCCCACTATCTGTGGACCACTGTTTCTTTCTGTCTAAGCATCCGTGTATCTCCAAGCCCTGCTGATCCGCTGATCTCCCAGTGTGTCTACTTCGGTTATCTCCCAGTGTGTACCTGTACCAGCCTTGCCGCACCCTTGTATCTCCAAGTCTGTTGCTCCAGTGACCTCCCAGTGTGTACTTCTGTTTCCTTGGACTTGTCTAATTTTCTAAGTATTAATACCTCTGAGACTGTGATACTTTAATAAAAAGTATTATTCATCTTGGCCTATGCGTAAGACTTATATTAAGCCTGCTACCTTCCAACCCTCAGAGTGCCCCCTAGCTCCTGGCCAGCAAACGTTTCTGTGAACGGTGGCCCACTATCTGTGGACCACTGTTTCTTTCTGTTTAAGTATACTAGTACTTGATTCCTGGGGGCACCTCCAACACCAGACATTTTCTACATGTGTACAGACATATTAGTGTATAAGTTGGTTCTATGATTACTACGTAATTTAATTCTTGTCCTGTGCAGGATACTATTCCTATTTGCTACCTGCAGATACACGGATGCGGCAGCACCGGTGCAGGTACACACTGGGAGATCAGCGGAATAGCAGAGCTGGAGACACACGGATGCGGCAGCGCCGGTGCAGGTACACACTGGAAGGTCAGCGGAACAGCAGAGCTGGAGACAAACGGATGTGGCAGCGACGGTGCAGGTACTCACTGGAAGGTCAGCGGAACAGGAGAGCTGGAGACACACGGATGTGGCAGCGCCGGTGCAGGTACTCACTGGGAGGTCAGCGGAATAGCAGAGCTGGAGACACACGGATGCGGCAGCGCCGGTGCAGGTACACACTGGGAGATCAGCGAAATAGCAGAGCTGGAGACACACGGATGCGGCAGCGCCGGTGCTGGTACACACTGGGAGATCAGCAAAATAGCAGAGCTGGAGACACACGGATGTGGCAGCGCCGATGCAGGTACTCACTGGGAGATCAGCGAAATAGCAGAGCTGGAGACACACGGATGTGGCAGCACTGGTGCAGGTACACACTGGTAGATCAGCGGAACAGCAGAGCTGGAGACACACGGATGTGGCAGCACTGGTGCAGGTACTCACTGGGAGGTCAGCGGAACAGCAGAGCTGGAGACACACGGATGTGGCAGCGCCGGTGCAGGTACACACTGGGAGATCAGCGGAATACAGAGCTGGAGACACATGGATGCGGCAGCGCCGGTGCAGGTACACACTGGGAGATCAGCGGAACAGCAGAGCTGGAGACATATGGATGCGACAGCGCCGGTGCAGGTACTCACTAGTAGGTCAGCGGAACAGCAGAACTGGAGACACATGGATGCGGCAGCATCCGCCGGTGCAGGTACACACTGGGAGATCAGCGGAACAGCAGAGCTGAAGACACACGGATGTGGTAACGCTGGTGCAGGTACACACTGGGAGATCACTGGAGCAGCAGCCTTGGAGACACACGGGTGTAGTAACGCTGATGCAGGTACACACTGGGAGATCTGGGAAGCAGCAGACTTGGAGGCACGCAGGTATGTGAACACTGGAGCAGGTACACACTGGGAGATCACGAGAGCACAGTCTTGGAAGCACACAGGTGTGGAAACTCTGGTGCAGGTAATCACTGGGAGGCACACTGGTATGGAGACGCTTGTGCCGGTACACACTGGGAGATCCTGGGAGCAGTAGACTTGGAAGCACGCAGGTATGGAAACACTGGTGCAGGTACACACTGGGAGATCTTGGGAGCACGACGCTGGTTCAGCAGCACGCTGGGGAGCTCAGGTCGCAGGTTACTTAATTCTTGTCCTGTGCAGGATACTATTCCTATTTGCTACCTGCAGATACACGGATGCGGCAGCACCGGTGCAGGTACACACTGAGAGATCATTGGAATAGCAGAGCTGGAGACACACGGATCCGGCAGCGCCGGTGCAGGTACACACTGGGAGGTCAGCGGAACAGCAGAGCTGGAGACACACAGATGTGGCAGCGCCGGTGCAGGTACTCACTGGGAGGTCAGCGGAATAGCAGAGCTGGAGACACACGGATGCGGCAGCGCCGGTGCAGGTACACACTGGGAGATCAGCGAAACAGCAGAGCTGGAGACACACGGATGCGGCAGCGCCGGTGCAGGTACACACTGGGAGATCAGCGGAACAGCAGAGCTGGAGACACACAGATGCGGCAGCGCTGGTGCAGGTACTCACTGGTAGGTCAGCGGAACAGCAGAGCTGGAGACACACGGATGTGGCAGCGCCGGTGCAGGTACACACTGGGAGATCAGCGGAATACAGAGCTGGAGACACATGCGGCAGCGCCGGTGCAGGTACACACTGGGAGATCAGCGGAACAGCAGAGCTGGAGACACACGGATGCGACAGCGCCGGTGCAGGTACTCACTGGTAGGTCAGCGGAACAGCAGAACTGGAGACACACGGATGCGGCAGCGCCCGCCGGTGCAGGTACACACTGGGAGATCAGCGGAACAGCAGAGCTGAAGACACACGGATGTGGTAACGCTGGTGCAGGTACACACTGGGAGATCACTGGAGCAGCAGCCTTGGAGACACACGGGTGTAGTAATGCTGATGCAGGTACACACTGGGAGATCTGGGAAGCAGCAGACTTGGAGGCACGCAGGTATGTGAACACTGGAGCAGGTACACACTGGGAGATCACGAGAGCACAGTCTTGGAAGCACACAGGTGTGGAAACTCTGGTGCAGGTACTCACTGGGAGGCACACTGGTATGGAGACGCTTGTGCCGGTACACACTGGGAGATCCTGGGAGCAGTAGACTTGGAAGCACGCAGGTATGGAAACACTGGTGCAGGTACACACTGGGAAATCACGAGAGCACAGTCTTGGAAGCACACAGGTGTGGAAACTCTGGTGCAGGTACTCACTGGGAAATCACGAGAGCACAGTCTTGGAATCACACAGGTGTGGAAACTCTGGTGCAGGTACTCACTGGGAAGCACACTGGTATGGAGACGCTGATGCCGGTACACACTGGGAGATCCTGGGTGCAGTAGACTTGGAAGCCCGCAGGTATGGAAACACTGGTGCAGGTACACACTGGGAGATCTTGGGAGCACGACGCTGGTTCAGCAGCACGCTGGGAAGCTCAGGTCGCAGGTTACCTCCTGTGAAGTGATAGCGAAGCACTGGCGTCTGCTGAGTGTCAGGTGAGGGATTAAATCCCCCGGGCTTGCTCCTGATTGGACAAGCGGGGAAGACAGGCAGAAAGCCACTGGGAGGCCACAGAAAGATGGCGGCACACTGTGGGACACAGGGCCAAGCCAACATGGTGCCCGGGAATGGAGACCCACAATACTAGGCAGAAGATGACAGGCACGGCCGCTGGGACACACCAGCAGAACTCCTCCGGCCGGTACCAACATGAAGGGACCTAAGGCCCCGACGGTGGACCCGAACCGGTAAGCTCCGCTTGTGTCCAATGGTCGTGACAGTAATACTATAAAGAAGTCAAGCAGAAAAAGTAAATAAAAAAGCATCAAGAGAGCATACATATAGTTCATGCAAGGCCTAAAGTCTATAGAAAGCAATGCAGTGAAAGACTCATTCAGTCCGTTCAGAGCCAAGGTGTTTAGAAGATGGATCCACCTTGCTGTCTGCGATGACATGATCAATAATCTTGTTTCTCAAGGTTGACAGATTGTGTCTAGCCAATTTAAAGTGGCGTGCTACTGGTTGTTCAAGGTCTTTTCATCTAGGCTTTGTCTGGTTGAGGCTCTGTGCATGGCCAAACGTTCTTTAAAAGTCACACTTGTTTTGCCAGTGTACATAAGACCACAAGGGCATATGATGAAATATATCACAAAGTGGCTGCTGTATGTAAGAATATGCTTAATGGGATTTTCATTCCTGTGTGAGGATTTAGGAAGTTGCTGTTGGTCTCAAGGTACCCACATGTGGTGCAGCCTGTGCACTTGTAACAGCCTGGTCTCTGGATGAGGGAAGTGCTCGGAGCTGACCTAGACTTGGAGTACTACAAGAATAATGCCCATGCATAACTAGATGACAATACAGTGTATGAACTTTTGCTCCAGGATCCTACAATATCTTATAAAACAGAACTAGACAACACAAAGACAGACAAAGAAGGAGTACATAACAATTTAATCTCCAATGATCTCATGATGAATCTTATTACAGAACACCATATCTTCTATACCATCCTCAAAATGCACAAAACTCACCCTACTACAAGGTTGCCCAATTCTTGGACTATCACCTGTAGCCGCTTACCCAGGCCAAACCCACTTATCTTTTTTTTTTTTAAACACATTTTATTTGAAAGTATTTCAAAACAATGTATGTTACAACAAATCCAATAAAGGCAAGAAACATTGAATATTACATCTGGCTGACTTGGTGTTTTTCTTTCTGTTTTTTTTTTTTCTTTTTCCCTTACTTTCAGTTTTAATCTATACATTGCCCTATCACATAAACTTCAAAGTATTTCAAAGTTGAGTTGTGTGGTTTTGGGAATTAGCCGTAAAGCGGGTTAATTCTATATCATTCTCCCGAGCCACTTAACACTGAAAGTTCAATTGGAGAAGGTATCTACGACCAGCGCAGAGATACCTGCAAGTCAGTCAAAATTTTTATACAGAAGTATAGATTTATACTTGTTCAAGCCTCATGGTATTAAAAAATCTTACAATACAAATCTTATCAGGGTTTAATGTGGGTGGGAAGGAGGGAGAAGGGTAGGTAAACAAGACAGGGGGAGACAAGACAACAGAAATTTACCATACTAGCCTATAATTCAAAATTCTAAGTGATCTGCCGTAACAAAAACCATGTAGTGTTCTCAAAGACTTTTTGTATGGACGTCTGAACTTCGGTACTGAGGGTCAGGATATAGATTTCCCATTTGGCATAGAAGCGCTTGACTCCCTTTTCTATATCAGGTAATGTTGCTTGACGCTCAAAGAATAGAGTCTTGAGAATGGAGTTCTTCAACTCCGTTAAAGAGGGGGAAGTTCTTTCTATCCAATGGGCCAGGATTAGTTTTTTGGCTAACACAAGAATTAGGGTAATAAGAGAGATAATCTTTTTTTTATTGGGTCCCAAGTTCCAGTTGTTAAAATAAAGAAAGAGCAGTGGTAGTGGGTCATATGTTAGCTGTAGTGTGAAAGTTATGTTTAAGAATGTAATTAGTTTCCTCCAAAATATTTTTATATGTCCGCATCCCCAAAAATTGTGAAAATAGTCCGCTCCCCTCATTTTGCACTTTGGGCATAATCCTAGATCTCCTGGGATAAAGTGACTTCGTTGTTGTTGTGAGATTTAAGCAGTGTTAAGAAATTTGAGGTGCGTCTCTTGAAGAGAGGCTGATTGTAAGTACTTAAGGGAGGTGGGGAGTTTTTTGAAAATCGTTAATAGGGGTGGTATGGTAGGGATGTCTATCTTCCATCTATTTTCCAGGTTTTGGAGTAGTTTATCTTTCGGGATTACTATCAGCGCTTGATATAAATTTCTGATCTTGTATCCCAGAATATTATGTTGGGCTATGAGCAATAGTACTGGGTCAGGGTGAACTGGCGTCGCATAAGCCTTGGGAATAGATTGCGCATAATGTCGTGCCTGTAGGTACATGAAAAATTGTGTGTTAGGGAGTTGATATTTAGGGGGACATTTACCAAAATGGATTCGTAGAAAAAAGGTGTATTCGTAGGGAGAAATACACCTTTTTTTTACGAATTTGTATTTTCGGGATTTACAATCCCAAAAATACAACAATTCGTAGTCCTAAAGATGGAACATTCGTAGTTGTAGTTACAAATACGAATGCCCTACACCATCGATAGGATACGACAGAAATCACCATTCAAAAGAATGGTGGTTTCTGATTTACTAAGCAGCCGTACTGACAATACGGCTGCTTAGTGGTGTGAAACACCCACGCAAATACGACAGGAAAATAGAACACCATTTTCCTGTTCTATTTGCGTTTTAGCCTGCACGGATCAGTCAGATCCGGGCAGGCTTCAGTGTAAAAAAATAGAAAAATAAATAAATAAATAAAAAAAACGGCGTGGGGTCCCCCCCACAGCTGTAACCAGCACCAGGCTGAAGGAGCCGGGGCCGGTAATTAAAAATCAGGGAACCCGACAAATAGGGGTTCCCCGATTTTTAACAACCAGCCCCAGGCTCCAGGTCCGGGGCTGGTTCCCAAAATACGGGGGACAAAATGAGTAGGGGTCCCCCGTATTTTAAGAACCAGCCCCAGGCACAACCAGCCGGCAGGGTAATGTCACAGCCGGGGGACACTTATAATATAAGGTCCCGCGGCCAAAACATTCTCCCTACCGACCAGTCAGCCTGGCCAGGGGCCCTGGGGGAGTGGGGACCCCCCCAATGAAGGGGTCCCCCCCCTCCAGGACTTACCTGACCAGGCTGAAGCCTGGTGCTGTCCTCGATGCCCCTGGGCGGTGGGCATCGAGCTGATAAATGTAGTAAAAAAAAGATGAACCTATTGTTTTTTACTGTGGCACTACAAGTGCCAGCAAGCCTCCCCAGCAAGCTGGGACTTGGAGAACCACAAGTCCCAGCCTGCTGGGCATTAAAGGGCCCGCTGGCACTTGCAGTTCTACAGTTAAAAAAATAGTACACAAAACACACTGATACACTTTTAAAATAAAACTTTATTACACACAAAGCCCACACATACTAATACTTACCTATCTTCTTCCCATAGGTCGCCCTGGTCCTGTGTCGGCGTCTTCCTCCATGTCGACGTCGCTGTCGGCGATGGTGTCCCCGTCCGGATCCGACGAAATCCATTTGGGAAGCTGTGGAAGGAAACCATACTCACCTGTCCCAGCGCGACGTAGTCCAGGTAAGGGTCTTTGCAAAAAAATAAACCGAACACCCCGAAACCAAACCGGACTGACGGAGACGCACGTGTGTTTGTTTACATCGTGCGGCTCCGCCTCCCGAATGCCGCTATTGGCCGCCTTGCGGCCTAGCGGCTCCTGATTGGCCGCTAGGCCGCAAGGCGGCCAATAGCGGCATTCGGGAGGCGGAGCCGCACGATGTAAACACCGTGCGTCTCCGTCAGTCCGGTCTGGTTTCGGGGTGTTCGGTTTATTTTTTTGCAAAGACCCTTACCTGGACTACGTCGCGCTGGGACAGGTGAGTATGGTTTCCTTCCACAGCTTCCCAAATGGATTTCGTCGGATCCGGACGGGGACACCATCGCCGACAGCGACGTCGACATGGAGGAAGACGCCGACACAGGACCAGGGCGACCTATGGGAAGAAGATAGGTAAGTATTAGTATGTGTGGGCTTTGTGTGTAATAAAGTTTTATTTTAAAAGTGTATCAGTGTGTTTTGTGTACTATTTTTTTAACTGTAGAACTGCAAGTGCCAGCGGGCCCTTTAATGCCCAGCAGGCTGGGACTTGTGGTTCTCCAAGTCCCAGCTTGCTGGGGAGGCTTGCTGGCACTTGTAGTGCCACAGTAAAAAACAATAGGTTCATCTTTTTTTTTACACCATTTATCAGCTCGATGCCCACCGCCCAGGGGCATCGAGGACAGCACCAGGCTTCAGCCTGGTCAGGTAAGTCCTGGAGGGGGGGGACCCCTTCATTGGGGGGGTCCCCACTCCCCCAGGGCCCCTGGCCAGGCTGACTGGTCGGTAGGGAGAATGTTTTGGCCGCGGGACCTTATATTATAAGTGTCCCCCGGCTGTGACATTACCCTGCCGGCTGGTTGTGCCTGGGGCTGGTTCTTAAAATACGGGGGACCCCTACTCATTTTGTCCCCCGTATTTTGGGAACCAGCCCCGGACCTGGAGCCTGGGGCTGGTTGTTAAAAATCGGGGAACCCCTATTTGTTGGGTTCCCTGATTTTTAATTACCGGCCCCGGCTCCTTCAGCCTGGTGCTGGTTTCGGCTGTGGGGGGGACCCCACGCCGTTTTTTTTTTTATTTATTTATTTTTTCTATTTTTTTTTACACCTTGCAGCCTGCACGGATCTGACTGATCCGTGCAGACTGCTAGAAATAATTCGTATTAGCGGCCGTATATACGGCCGCTAATACGAATCATTACACCATCGGAGGGTTACAAAGCAGTCGTATATGACTGCTTTGTAACTGATCCTCCGGAACACGACTTTGCATACGACTTAAACAGTCGTATGCAGTCGTAGGGAAACTACCAATACGAAAAACTAGGTTTTTCATATTGGTAAATTTCCACATTAGTTGCTAGATCAGCAAACGATAAGATTGTGCCTCCTGGGTCGAAGACGTTGCAAGTGGCTGATATTCCCTTCTGGTGCCATTCCAAGTACAGCGGGTTCTCCAGACCCGGAGCAAAATTGGGATTGCCCCAGAAGGTAACATGTGGGGTGCTAGCTGGGTTTCTACCAAAACCTTTATGGATTGATATCCACATTTTATATGTTTCTTTGAACAATAGGTTATTTGTGATGTCATTGGGGATGTCCTTATTTGGTACATGAAGCAGTGCGGCTGGTGAGAATGGGTGGAAGAGTGCCCTTTCCAGGTTATCATTTGTGTATGTGGATCTATTAAGAAGCCAGTCAGTTGTGTAGCGAAAGAGGGCTGCTTGGGAGAAAGCTTGGGCATTAGGGAGTGCAAATCCTCCGTCTTGTTTTGGGAGAACTAGTCTGGACATAGGCATCCTGGGCTTTTTCGCTGCCCAAATAAACTTTGTGACCATTTTATTATAGTGTGCGAGGTCTTTTTTAGAAAGGGCCAAGGGGATCATTTGGAAAATGTATGAAATCTTTGGGAAAATGACACTTTTAACAATCGTTACCCTCCCATATAATGAGAGAGGAAGGGTTATCCATCTGTCCAATAGTTTCTCGATACTCTGTAAGATTGTCTTAAAATTGGCAACATACAGGGAGTCCAGATGTAGCGGAATCATAATTCCCAAGTATTTCATTGGGGCAGTACATATTGTAAATTGTTGCATGTTGGGGTGTGTTTTGGCATATAGGGGAGGCCACGCCAGAGGGAGGAGATGTGATTTATCTTGGTTTATTTTAAATCCTGAGAATGAGCCAAAGTGTTCTATAATTGTCATTGCTGCTGGTATAGATTTGGGCGGGTTCGAGATAAAAAGAAGCATATCATCTGCGAACATACTTAGTTTGACTTCCAGATGACGTATTTTAATACCCGTGAATGAGAAGGAGGATCTAAGTTGGACTGCTAAGGGTTCCAGAGCTAGGGCAAAAAGGAGCGGGGAGAGGGGGCAGCCTTGGCGAGTGCCACGCTGGATCTGGATGGGATCGGATAGGTAATTGTTTGTGAGTATTTGTGTTTTGGAGTTTGCATATAGGTTACTAATAGCGTCTATGAATGGTTTTGGAAAATTGAATTTCTGCAAGGTGGTAAACAGGTGGTCCCAAGAGATCATATCGAAGGCCTTTTCGGCATCTAGGGATAGAATAACATGAGGGTCGGGAGATTTTGTAGACTGAATCCACTGCATTACAGTGAGCAGTTTCCTAACATTTAACACTGAGTGGCGGCCCCAGATATAACCCGTCTGATCTTTGTGGATTATGGATGGGAGGAGTAGTTTCAATCTGTCGGCCATAATCTTAGTGTAAAGTTTATAATCAGTATTCAAAAGGGAGATGGGGCGGTAAGAGGCGGGTTGGGTGGGATCGCGTCCTGGTTTTGGGATAACTTTTAGAAGAGCTGAATTAAAATAGGGGGGGGAGGGGCACCTTTTAGTAGAGAGTTAAATAGAGCGGCTAAGGGGGGGCAAGTTTTGGGGCTAATAATTTATAATATTCACTGGTCAGTCCGTCTGGTCCTGGAGCTTTACCTGGCTTAAGTTGGCCAATGGCTCTAGTTACATCTTCTTCAGTAATATCCGTTAGTAATGAGTCTGTATGCTCTGGGTCTAAAGCTGGGAGTGAGAGTGTGGACCAGAATGTGTTTTTGCGTTGTTGGTCTGGTGGGACTAAGGTATATAGGTTTGTGTAAAATTTATGAAAGGTGGATGCTATCTCTTGGCCACGGTGTTGGAGGGTACCATTGTCGTCCGCCAAAGAGGTGACTATAGCGGGGGGGTGTTGGCCGTTAAGCAGGTTGGTCATTAGTCTATTGGATTTTCCTCCAAATCCGTGGTATTTACTCTGGGATTGGAATGACATCTTGGTTTCTATTTTGGACAGAAGGGTATCAAAGACAATTTTAGCTTGGTTGTATGCCTCTCTATGTATCGAGGTGGGGGAAGACTTATATGTCTGGTATTTGGCTGACAGTGTGGCTTGGGCTTCAAGGTACAATTTAGCTCGGTCTTTACGGAGATGGGAATAGTACGATATAATGGCTCCCCTGAGGACCGGTTTAGATGCCTGCCAAAACAGGTGGGGTGAGTCTGCCTCTGTGGTAAGGTTGTTATGTTTATAGTCCATCCATGTGGACTCTAGGAGGGCCTGAAATTTAGAGGAGTTTGCCAAGTGGCTGGGGAATCGCCAGTTGATGTATGGGCCTCTATCTAGGGTAGTGTGTAGGGCAATCCAGCTTGCAGCATGATCGGAGACCGAAATCGTCTCAATCTCTGCTCCGCATACCAAGGGAAAGGCTCTAGTAGATAGGAGGACATAGTCAATGCGTGACAAAGTGTTGTGTGCGGCAGACAAACAGGTAAATTCCCTTTCCATTGGGTTACAAGCCCTCCACACATCAGTCAGGTGGAGGCTAGACATTAGGTATTGTAGCCCTCATTTCGAGGGGGGTCTCCTGGATGGGGCAGAAGATTCTCTATCAAGCACATTAGAAACCACAGTGTTAAAATCACCAGCTAGCACAATTGATGTATCAATATAGGGGGTTAATATCGTTACTAGATTACGAAAAAAGGACTTAGAAAATGCATTGGGGGCGTAGACATTACAGAAAGTATACCTTGTTGACTGTACGGTGGCGTCCACTAACACCCATCTCCCATCAGGGTCTGTGAGCGTAAAGTGAATCTGTGTGATTGCCTGCTTCTTTACTAGGATAGCAACCCCTCTGGATTTTGAGTTGTATGGGGAGGCCGCCATCAGCGACCACCCCAGGGTGTTTAATTTCAGGGTTTCAGAGGGGGTTAAGTGTGTCTCTTGCAAGAATGCAATATCTGCTTTTAGTTTGTGAATATATAGCAGGATTTTTTTACGTTTAGAGGGGATGTGGAAGCCACCGACATTCAACGTGACAATTTTTAAATCAACCATTTCTAATTAGACGGGCGTAGCAGCCCGGCAGATCATTATCATAGTACACAAATCTCGACAGATCTACTGCTATTGTGTCCAGTAAATAATTCTTGGCTACATTGGTAAAGTACATATAAGGGTAGAACATGAAGGAAAGAAAGGGGAGGGTAGGGGTAAACAAGGGGAACCAGTGGACCAGGAGTCTCGCAGCAACAGCTGCGTGGATCAAAATTATGAAAAGATATTGCATAGGTATATTTTCCTGGCCCCTCTGGTCCTCCAAAAACATGCTGTGCAACAGAGTTACACAATGACCTCCGGAAGCCCAGGGGCAGAAGTGGCCACTGGGTTCCGTGTTCCCAAGCCTGTGAAACAATATGAGGCGCCATCTGCGACCTCTTAAAATGTGAGCACTCCACAACTCATTAAGTAAATAATTAAACTACCTACATTCTTTTAAACATAGTTAACAATAACATTGGCTTAGCTTCACGTCAAAGGAACAAGACAGTGATACAAACAATTTTAGTCTCGGTTATCCTTCCAGGGGAATGGATAAATTCAATAGCAGGGGAGATGAGGGGGGGGGGGGGGGGGGGCAGGATACCGGGTCAGGAGTTTTCCAGTATGAGGATTAGATCCTATCGTTTCAGACAGGGATAGTTGTAAACTCTTCTCCACAATCTGTACGGTCTCATTCTCACTTCTCCAAAATAAAATCCAAGTATTCCAGAGTGGGGTAAACAATTGCGGCAGTCAAATCCCAGTAGCTTGGGAGCCATTACATCCCGCTGGGGGGTCTTACTCCTCCAACCCAGTTAGTCACTTCGCTTGGTCTGGTTTTCATATCACATAGGAGACATAACTTGGAGGAATATTTAGCCTCGGTTTCCCCACAATGAGGTTGCTAAATTCTGCTATACGGGGTGGGGGGGGGGAGGGTTGGGGAAAAGTCAGGCAGCATGAGGATCCATTCCTGTTAGTACTGGTAAAGATGTACGTGAGATTTCCCCCTGCAAATGGTAAAGTCTCGGTCTCACCTCCCCATATCCAATATATTCCGTGGGAAACAAAACAAATGATGCAATTAAGCAGTAGTAATGCAAGTTCAGCAGATTCCTGTCGGGGACCTGGGGTATGCTTTCTGAACTATTCATCTGGGGGGGCTGAGGAAAAGGAGGCCTGTGCTTGCTCCATTAAGAAGTCCTCCGCGTCCTGTACAGTGCTAAATTCTTTGTAGGAGGAGCCAGAAAAGATTCGCAGTTTGGTGGGGTAAAGCAGGGCAAATTTAGTTTGGCTTTTTACCAATCTGGTGCATAATGGAGAAAACTCTTTTCTCGCTCGAGTCACCTCTGCAGAGAAATCTTGGAAGATAAGCAACTTGTTTCCATTCCATTGCAGGGTCCTGTTTTGTTTAAAGGCTGACCATAGCACCTCCTTGTGTTGGTAATTAAGACATTTAAATATTACTGCCCGAGGTCTGTTGGAATGATCTTCCCGGATCGGCCCCAGCCTATGGGCTCTTTCTACTATCATGCCCGCACATGAATCTACCACCTGTAGCAATTCTGGCAGGGTGTGTGTGATGAAGGAATATAATTCTGGACCTTTGATCATTTCAGGGAGGCCAATGATACGCAAATTGTTCCTTCTCGAACGATTTTCCAAATCGTCGAGCTTGTTTTGCACTGCATAGGCAGACTTCTGTAGGGACTCAGTGGTGGCCTTTAGTGTGTGAATGTCCTGGAAGGCTTCTCCCAAATGTGCCTCGTTTATGTTGACCTCTTTAGTGATCTGCTTTAGCTGTGATTTAATGTCCTGGACAGACTGCTGTAGCTTAGCAGCGTGGGCGTCCAGGATGGGGTTAATAGTATCTTGTATTGCCCGCACCATGTCTGTGTATGTTAGGGCTGCAGCCTGGGGTAAGGGAGGAGAGGGGGTGAACAAGTCAGGCTGAGTTTGGGGTATAAATGTCTCATCCCCACTTACTTGTGTGCGCTGTGGCAGCAATTGGGGTTGGAGCTGTAACGCTGACTGCGCTGGCTGCGCTTGTGTGTGTGAGCCGGCGGCCATCTTGGGCTGGACTCGCGGTGGAAGAGAAGGCTGGCGTCTGGGCTTTCCAGCAGGCGTGGGGGAGAGAAATCTCTTCATCGGCTGCAGGGAGTTCCTGGGAGCGTCTGCCGGCGGGTGCCCGGCTTCCGTGCGGGGAGTGGAGCGCTGGCGGGCGGCTGGCTGGCTGGGGCGGCTGGGGAGCTCAGCACGCTGCGTCCTCACCCATCAAACCCGGAACCGGAAGTCTAAACCCCCTTATCTTAAGGACAACACTACGTGCATCAATAATATTTGTGTCCACACGGAACTACCTAAACTATTTCATGTTTGATGGCAAATGGTACCTGCAATGCAAGGCATGTGCTATGGGCTCATGCGTTGCACCAGCCTTCACAAATCCATGCATGAAAGAAAAGATGTTCTTTACCAACCCTTTACCAATCTTCATCTCCCATGGCAAATGGATAACATGCTACATAGGTTATTTATTTATATTGCGGGGAAGCAATGACCAAGATATTACTGATCTTATCACTAACATCCACACTATGGACTTGGCCATTAAATTCACTTTCGAGATCAGCCCAACTAATGTACCTTTTTTGGATGTAACATGTACTTCTGGACAATGAAAAATCTATACTAAAGTTTACAAGAAACCAACAGATCGCAACACATTCTGTATTTACTAGCCAGCAGTCAGCACCTGCTGTCTTGTACCAAGGGTCTCCCGTACTCAAAATTCTGTTGGGTAAACAGAATCTCTGAGAGTCAAGAAGACAGAAATAGAAAAAGATGAGATTATACATCAATTCCTGCTCAGAGGATACAGCAAAAAAAGAACTGCTCAAAGCCAAACATAAAGTGCTATCAATCCCCAGGGAAGATCTATTGAAGGTCTCAAACAAGACAAACAAAATGAAAGATAAAATCCCATTTGTACAACAATACCATCCAAAATCAGAATACAATTACATAACACAAATTACCCTTGGCACATTCTAGCAGTCTATCCAGAACTCCATTTTTTTTAACCAACACAGAATTTATCCCAAGCTTCTCCAGAAGCAAAAAAAACTTCTTAGGAGGCTACATAGGGACATAACGTCATGTACCACAATTTACCTATCATGGATAGACAGGCATAATGCAGTAAAAAGGAATGAGGTCTCCAAACTTTTATCATTTTTAAAACACTCGCTGTTTGGGTACCAATGCATGTTTTACAATCATTGCCCTCCCTATTTGGCAAATTTACCTGGGTGAGCAAAAAACTCTGTTAAGCCGTTTGATTTGGTGTAACCCTACAGACAGCAGCGGTCTCGGCCTCCCTTTTCTGCAAAATTATTACTTTGCTATCTAACAGAGTCATATTAACACCCTACCTAGTACAAAGAAATAGGTTGATATTGAAACTGCTTTATCCCCAGATTCTAGAGGAGACTCCCTCCCATGGCTCCCCTGTATCTGAAGACTGGCCTTGGTTTATGTTAATCCTCTATCCACTTTACACTGATGATCTGGGATTCAATTAACAAACTTTTTTTTCTCACATATCACCAATCCCCCTAGCCCTTTATTTCCCCTAGGGTTCTCTGACAGATGACTCGCACCTTGGCCTTCTTATGAGGTTTCACATTTCTTATACATTACTGGTAACTCTGTCCAAGCTACATTTGCAGATTTTCAGGAACGTTATAATCTCCCTCCTACTCTTCATTTCCCCTATTTACAAGTTAGCCTTTTTGTAAAGACCCAATGTCACTCTAGGACACTATACCAGCTTCCCCATTTGAACTTCAATGTTTGTACTCTGTAGGATGCAGGGGAGCTATTTCTGTGCTAAATAATTCCATTCTGACCCCTGATTAGTCTTAGCGACTGGGTGCCTAATTCATAAAGGGATTTAAAGGGACTTCAGAAAGATAAATCATTGATAGATTTGTGTACTTTTCAAGACATTCATTTGAAGATAGCACATATGTATGAAAATTCCTGATGCAAAACGTGACCAACAAGCGGCTAAGTCAAACTACCAACAAGGCAGAACAGGTGACTGCCTAGGGCACAGTGTGTCCAAGGGAGCCTGTCTGCTGATTTCAAGTCTATTTTTCTTTTTAAGTTCCGATCAGGAAACTATACCAGCATGGGGGGGAGGGGGGTTTCGGTTGCGTGCAAAACTGTGTGCTATGCAAAGGTCAATTGAGAGAGCAGGGAGGGAGGTGCCTGCAGCTCTGACATTGTTTAGGCAATCCTATGGGACTCGGTACAGGGGTCAAAGGAGAATGTGCTGAGCTCTGATAGGTGTTTGTGGGGCACTGCACATTTGCATGTGATGAAATAAGTTAATTAATTTTCTAAATCTAACATGACATTCTGGCCCTTATTCTGATCGGTGCGTACTTTCCCGAATTCTTTCGGATCGCGTTTTTTAGCCGTCTGCGCATGCGTGGGGAACGCTATGCGCATGTGCCACGTATGGTCTCCGTACTTGTTCTCACTAATACCGTACAGAAATGTGCACCGCAATCAGTCGGCCAATATGGGTGTGTTATGGGCGTCATGCCGAATGACACAGGGGCGTAGTTTCAAAGTGGGCTAAACTGGGCGGAAACATGGGCGGACACGGGGGAGTACACTTATTTTGGTGGGCGTGCATTCGGACAGCACACCGAATGCACGCGAACAAAAAGGGAAGAAATGTGCGGTGTCCAAAAGGCTAGTATTGCTTAGCGGACACCACTCGGTCATGCGCTAGGCAATCGGAACGCCTAATCAGGACGGACACACCTCAACCAATGTCAGGTGAACACAATACAATCACCTAATTTACTCATTACTTGTAAATTACACGCTTCTCACTGCTTCAATTGAAAGCAATGCACCTTAAATGGACCATTACTAAACACACACATATATGCTGCAGTTTGCACACACTTTTACACTGCAAATAATGAACACAGCTTCATATTACTAATACTAATACACATGTCACTTCTGCATGTATCAATTAATCCAGACATATTGGGGCCAAAAATAACATTTATTAAATCAACAAAGAAAATATTTTCAAAACCATCACAAAATAAATGGTACCATAACAGGACAAAAATTAAATAATATATAAAAAATAGCCACAGCAGAATCATTAGGAACACATCAGGTGGCTTCACAACAAAAGTACAGCAACAACACTTCAAGTACAGCACACAGTAATGCTAGGCCAAACAGGGCAACAGGGGAACCAAACATGACATTTGAACCGCGGGGAAATGTGGTGACCCTCGGCATGGAATTTGACAGCGGATGCTGACACACACAGCTCGATGGAAGATTTGGGAAGACATAACGGTGGAGATTAATGGGGACACAAGTTCATTTGCGAGCACGTTTGCCCCTGGCAGGCTCCTTGCCACGTGCAGCAGCTCTTCGGCCTCGCCCACGGCCACGCTCAGATGGAGGGTCACGTGGAGCACATGCTGGTGAGGGGGGGGATGTTCTTCCCCCTCTGGCAGCAGGGAGTGATGATGTTGTTAATGCACCAGAAACGGATGCTATCAGGACCCTATTGCTGGTAACTAGCTCCACCATAAGCTCATTATGGCGGAGGAGGAGGTCATTTTGCCGCAGGGCTTGATCAGCCAGCCATAGCTGACAGCCATAGCCTGCAGGCTCCCAGCGATACTCTGCTGGCTGGTGGTCAAACCCTGCAGCACCTCCTCGGCCCTACGCACCCGCTCGAATGCCGAGTCTCCCTGCTGCACAATACTGTCTAGCACACGGCCCCATGTGGACAATTCAGCCGCGGACATTGGCGCCTGCTGCTGCACGGGCCTGCTACTGGGGCCAGGTGGCACAGACTCCACAACCTCCTCAAGAGATTCTTGACCAAGCGGTGGGGATGCTGTTGAAGGAGAAAATACCAATTACCACACATTCCATGCAAAATTCAAAACATCTACTTATGGCCTGGCAAATAATTACCTTCAAGCGTAGAAGCCATCACTTCCGCTGGGGACTCGCTGTCTATGGTGCTCACCCCCCGGACCTCCTCCACTGCTATGCAGCACTGTGCAATCTCTTCCAGGGGGGTGAGCTTCAGCTTGGCAGGCATGGGGCCAGCCCCAGAGGTGTGGCTGTGTTCCCACCGCTGGGTCAATTTCTTCTTGTGGTTCCCTTTGAAGTCGTGCCACCTGCAATCAAAGTGTACATATTAATAGATGTCACTCCTCATGTTTGCTGTAGCACCCATTGCAATGTGAAACATAATACAACATGTGCCTCCTGACACCAAACTTACATTATATTCTTTTTGAAAAACAACCCTTAGAGGATATAACCACAGTCACCCTACAATAACTATCAAATCAATATCATGGCAAACATTTCTGTGCCTCCAAGCAACGTGACCACCCATTGACCAACTCCATTGAATATTGAATGTAAACATTACTGGACTTGGACTGCTCAAATGTAAAACACATGTACTTGCCTCTTCTTAACGTGCTCCGTCTCACGAGCTTGTGGAGCCACTGCATTAATCTCCGCCGTTATCTCCTCCCAGATCTTCCATCTCCTTGTGTGTGTCAACTTTACCGCTGGGCACTCTATCAAATCACGTGCCCGGGTCACCAGGATGTCAAGCTCCTGCGGTTCATATGCCATGTTTCTTGTGGTTGGTTCCTCTGTTGCCCGACTGCGGACACGGCCACGGCCACCGGTTGCTGTACTTGAAGTGCTGGCCTGGCTACTCTTTTGGGAAGCCACCTGCTGTGTTCCCAATGATTCTGCTGATGCTGAGGATGGGCCAGCTGCAGCTTGGCCAGATGTGGATGGCCCATCTGGCTGCTCTGGGTTGAGGGGGACATAGGTGGTGTTGGACTCCATGCGGGCCAAGAGGTTCTGCACCACCTGTTCTTCCTCTGACTCTGAGCCAGCCATGTTTGCAACAACTGTTTGCCTTTCTAGGACCACTTTAAATACTATTTCTGTAATTGGCGTTAATCAGCTGCAACCTGCGTTCCGTACGGCCGCGTTCCGTATGGCAGCGTCAACCGTGCGGCGCATACGGCACGCCCCTTGGTGTGGCTAAATATTTCACAAAAACCTGGCTTAATGAGTAAGTCTGATTTAGTAGCTAAATGCAGCTTTCAACACCAAAGACCAAATAAAACTGAGGTCACACATGAAATGTATATTTGAATGTACATCTGTACTGTGCACTTGTTTGGTATGTAGTACAACTGACACTACCCATTCCATATGTAAATCCAGTCCACCACTTAGCCACAAGTAATCAGTGCTAGCATCCAAATCACATGTGAAAGCACTCCAAATTCATGCTGGATGCTAGCTACTTTTCATTCCACCTCTGTAGTATGGCCCAGTAGAAGGTAAGTGTACACATGGCAGCATGGCCTAATTTGGGGAAAAGGTCTGCCACTATTTGCTATGTTTCGGTTGCATAGCTTTCATTATAAAATAGCTGTTTAGTACCTTTTTGAGTTAGGTGTAAGTGTCTAGAGATGCAGACTATTTCACCTGGTGCTTATACCCATGTTTGGTGAATGTTATAGATTATATATAATGTGTTTACATCATAGTTTAGAGTGTGTGTTTAGGATGGGGGTGCGATGCAATGGGTTAGCCGTATGTTCGGGCGCATACACGCTGTTAGTGTAAAAATGAACAATAAAGTTAATACCAAATATCACTCTGACCAACCAATGACAGCACATGATTGTTTGCTTTGTGCCATTGCTAAAATGGTTGCCTACCAGCAAGCACAACCATTCTCCACTGTGGAGCTGCTCTCGCTGGTGGCAGTGATGGAGAGGAGGCTGGGGCAAGCAGGCCCATTTATATCGAACCGGGACAAGCGGCGGGAATACGTGGCGGCCCGGCGCCGCATCTTCGCCCGCACCAATGTGCGAAGGACCATCGCCCAATTGGAGAGGCGATGGTCTGACCTGCGGAGGCGGGAGCCGGAGCTCTGAGGCGGCGTCTCCAACGCTGTAAGTATTTTCGCTGAATACACATTTTTGACAGTGGGCCAGATTCTCTAAGCTTCAAAAGTCATAAAATGGAGAGAAATATACAGGCAGCCAATCTACTTCTACCTGTCATTTTTCAAACACAGTCTGTGACATGGCAGGTATGAGCTGATTGGCTGCCTGTTTATCACTCTCCATTGTATCACTTTTGAAGCTTAGTGCATCCAGCCCAGTGAATGTTATCATTTTCACATTATTGAATATTAATATTACATGAGGTCAATTGTGTGTTGATGACATAGAAATGCCACATATATAATGTGGTTATGATATGTACTTGTTATAGTGATTTGAATTCTTTATTCTCTACTAATGTGGCTGTATTATGTGAACTCGCAGCCATTTATCTAAGTTGCCTCATTGACTACTGCTCGAAAAAAAAGAGATTTACAGGTAATGTTTGAAAAGTAAAACAACAAATGTTTATATATAATATCATATCATTTTAATTGTAGAATACTAATAACATTGAATGTCAAATGACACTCAACCATTTTGTTTGTTAAACCCACAGCGCGGGAGAGAGCCAGACAGGCCCGTGAGGAGGCCACAGACGAGGCCCAGGAGGAGGCCCAGGAGGAGGCCCAGGAGGAGGCCCAGGAGGTAGAAGTGGAGGGCCAGGTGGAGGAGGCGGGACAGGTGGAGATGGAGGAGGAGGTTGAGGGCCGCCATGAGGTGGAATACCTCACCTCCACCACCCCTACACACACCCCTCCCCCTAGCCACTCACCAACCTCCTCTGTCTACCTCCCCCCCCCCCCCGTGTACCAAGAGGAGGAGGAGATCACCCTACCCCTCCCCGATTTGCCACCACCTCCCAATGTGGAGGAAGAAGAGATGGCGGAGCTGGCTGGCAGGGGTAAGTAGACGTAATGCATCATTACTGAGTTAGGTACAGTTTGTTATGTCGCACAGCTGATTACATTTTGCTATAATATAGTAAAGAGTAGTCCAACAAAATGGAAAACAACAGACACACTTTGGCCTTATAGGACCATGCTGCAAACGTGCAATCTGGATGCTCATGTAGGTGATGAGTGTTTATTTATGGAGGGTCTTTGTATAGAAGCAACAATAAAACATCAATGGAATATGGCCAGGCCTGATTTATACTGGAGTCCCAAGTGGCCAGTTCCCCTGGGCCCCCCTCTAGCCAGTGGGCCCGTGTTGTTGTCATGTATTTTTGAAAGGTATTATGTAGGATGGATTGACCTTCGAAATTGTTTGGTGTATGGAAGCGGATTAGTGCTGCACTTTCACCTATCTGGCAATGTGACAAGGAATCATGAAGTAATGGGTAGAGGGACTAGGCTAGCCTTTTAATGTGGTATCTATTCTATCTCTCTCTCTCTCTCTATCTCTCTCTATCTCTCTCTCTCTCTATCTCTCTCTCTCTCTCTATCTATCTATCATGCAGTTTAGCTATTAAGCAGTAACATGCAGGTATATATGTATGGGTAAATGAGGCATGTTGTAGTGGGTGTATGTTTGGAGTTGAGTGAGGAGTCTTTGGCCAGGACAACTGTGAGTGATCCTCAAGTGTGGTTGTGTTTTTGATATTTAGATTGTGAAATGTATATGTCACACAAGTGTGTGTGTGTGTGTGTGTGTGTATGTGTGTGTGTATGTGTGTGTATGTGTATGTGTGTGTGTGTATGTGTGTGTGTATGTGTGTGTATGTGTGTATGTGTGTGTGTGTGTGTGTGTGTGTGTATGTGTGTGTATGTGTGTGTGTGTATGTGTGTGTGTATGTGTGTGTGTGTGTGTGTGTGTGTGTGTGTATGTATGTGTGTGTGTGTGTGTGTGTGTGGTGGCAGCATCATGATCATATATTTGCTGCCATTACATACAGGATTGGCTAAGTATTTGTTTGTATGTATGATTTCTCATGGTGTAGGTACTTAGGATTGACTGTACAAGGTGTACGTGAGTAGCATAATTAATGTTGTACCCCCTTTCTCATGCCCACAGATTACCAGGAGGCAGCCCACGGTGTTCGAGGGGCCCTCATGAGGTTGCGGGAGGACCTCATGAGGATGGCTGCCCATGTCCAGGACCTATGCGACCTGCTCCTGGATTAATTTATTTTTTGTTTTGTTTTTTTTATTGTAAATAAAAGTTACCGTTTCATTAAGAAGTTGTCTGTGTGTTATTTTAGTATTTAACATTAAAAGTATAAATAGCATATAAAAAAAAAAATGTTGATGTTTAGTTATGTACGCAGCAAAAGGGTAGATCACATTTTTATCCCCATAGGGAATGTTAGGGTTAATGTATAGTGCTTGTAAGTGTTTAAGGCAGGGGTTCCCAATCTTTTTAGAATCACGGCACCCTAGAGTTCCACAATTTTTCCACGGCACCCCTAGGCCCAAAAAAATATATATAAAATGAAGTATATTGTGTTTATATGTGTTTCTAAGGTTCAGTTATGTGGTAAAGGGCAGGATTTGCTTCTGATTGTACACATATTTATGATTGGCAGCCACCAGCACTGGTTTTGTCTATAAATAATTGATCATAAATAATTTGAATGGTCCTGGATGACCAACCCGAGGCACCCCTGCAAGTGTCCCGAGGCACCCCAGGGAGCCGCGGCACACAGTTTGGGAACCACTGGTTTAAGGATCAATTAGATAAATAACAGATGACCAGGAGCAACAATCTGTTTTCAAAGTGGTTGGATAATTGCCTAAGTGTGTCATGTGATCTATTTGGGAACTCAGATAAGAGTAGTCTGGTTTTGTGCGTAAGTACACCGCATCTGTGCGTAGTGGCCGGCTCGCGTGCGTTCTGACACGGGAAGGCCGTGCATATGCGGTCACACCGTGAAGAATTTGACTGTTTCCCCCGCACACGCATGGTTTGTATGTCGTCCGTAAACACGCCCTGTTCTTAAAGAGTGAGTCCGTCCGAATGCGGAGGACACGTGGGCGTTTCTACGGACGTTAGCCGTACGCCACCGCACAGCGTGGCGCGCGAACCGCACCGAAAGAATTCGCGAACGGCCGCACCGATCAGAATAAGGGCCTCTGTACTGTTAGCTTTTTGTGACGCTGTTTCTTAAGTATCCGTGTATTTGTGTATACTATATCTGTATGTCCTTTGAAAATATTTGTGTTGTTAGCATCACATTTCGGACTGTCAAATTTGTCATCTAAGCTACGTTCTATGTCATTTAGAAATGCTATAACAATTCCATCCCCAAGGGCCTATAGTTCTCAAATTTCTACAGAAAACATAAATTTGAAGTTGGTAGTAAACGTACATACTGTAGTTGTACAAGATGTTCACAAAGGTATTTGTGGGGGAGCTGGAATTTGCAACAAATGCCGCACCTGGGTTTACTATGTGTACATTTACCAAGGTTTAGCAAAATGAGCAAGGTTTAGTCAAGCACAATGGTATATGATATCGCCATATAAATAATTATAAATAAGGTTCCTATTAATGCTCCCTCTTGATGGTCAAATTTGTTCTCCCATTTTGTACTCCATAAAACAGGTATTGTGGGTGTCCATAAACCTTCTGAAGTCCCAAGATCTTTCCTGAAGATGTATGGATCAGGTTTCCCTGTCACCAGACAGGTGGGTCTCCAAAGATTAATCAAACCTAACACGTTTCGTTGTTCTCTGACAACTTTTTCAAGGACCTTGGAAAAAGTTGTCAGAGAACAACGAAACGCGTTAGTTTGATTGTTGTTGGATACTGGACTCTACTAAACATCCCACTTGGACCAGCTCCCCTATAAACATCTACCTTGGATCTTCAGAATCAATACTTATCCTCCAACTGGACTTTTCAATTCAGGGACACCACCACCTGCTTATACATTGGAGACCCAATACATCTTCAGGAAAGATCTTGGGACTTCAGTAGGTTTATGGACACCCACAATACCAGTTTTATGGAGTACAAAATGGGAGACCGAATTTGACCATCAAGAGGGAGCATTAATAGGAACAAGCAGGAACAATAATAAGTATGATATTCCACTGTCCTTTAACATTTATTATATGTGTGCATATAGTTTTATCGGTACTCTTTACCTAGAAGGGCGCCAATCGCGGGCATCGCATGTACATCGCATGCCATTATAATAGCATGCGATGCGACCGATGCGATGCCCGCGATTTTACATAGAAATACATGTTAAAATGAAAATCGCGTCGGTCGCATCGCATGCGACCAAAAAATCGCATGCGATGCGACCGACGCGATTACCACGATTTCACATAGGGAACAATGTTAAATGGCCCAATTGACCCGATTTTACATAGGGAACAATGTTAAATGGCCCACAGAGGCCAAATAGCCACCCTCAAGTGTGAAATGGCCCCCCAATTGTTAACGCCACCCCACGATCAACGTCAACCCAAAGCGTGGCGAGCGCAGTGAGCCCGCGAGGGGCGGCGGTACGCGTCCTACGACCTTTTCATACCCCCACTATCCACGTCGGCGTGGAGTTGAGAATAGAAAGTGTGGCGAACGCAGCGAGCCACCGAGCCCGAAGCGTGGCGAGTGGACGCGGATACCTTCACAGGTATCCGCGTCCCCTCACGGGCTTCACAGGTGTCCGCGTCCCCTCGCCATGCTTCGGGCTCGGTGGCTCGCTTCGCTCGCCACACTTTCTATTCTCAACTCCACGCCGACGTAGATATAGTGGGGGTATGAAAAGGTTGTAGGACGCGTACCGCCGCCGCTCGCCACGCTTCAGGTTGACGTTGATCGTGGGGTGGAGTTAACAATTGGGAGGGCCATTTCACACTTGAGGGTGGCTATTTGGCCTCTGTGGCCCATTTAACATTGTTCCCTATGTAAAATCGGGTCAATTGGGCCATTTAACATTGTTCCCTATGTGAAATCGCGGTAATCGCGTCAGTCGCATCGCAACCAACAGATCGCAACACATTCTGTATTTACTAGCCAGCAGTCAGCACCTGCTGTCTTGTACCAAGGGTCTCCTGTACTCAAAATTCTGTTGGGTAAACAGAATCTCTGAGAGTCAAGAAGACAGAAATAGAAAAAGATGAGATTATACATCAATTCCTGCTCAGAGGATACAGCAAAAAAAGAACTGCTCAAAGCCAAACATAAAGTGCTATCAATCCCCAGGGAAGATCTATTGAAGGTCTCAAACAAGACAAACAAAATGAAAGATAAAATCCCATTTGTACAACAATACCATCCAAAATCAGAATACAATTACATAACACAAATTACCCTTGGCACATTCTAGCAGTCTATCCAGAACTCCATTTTTTTTTAACCAACACAGAATTTATCCCAAGCTTCTCCAGAAGCAAAAAAAACTTCTTAGGAGGCTACATAGGGACATAACGTCATGTACCACAATTTACCTATCATGGATAGACAGGCATAATGCAGTAAAAAGGAATGAGGTCTCCAAACTTTTATCATTTTTAAAACACTCGCTGTTAGGGTACCAATGCATGTTTTACAATCATTGCCCTCCCTATTTGGAAAATTTACCTGGGTGAGCAAAAAACTCTGTTAAGCCGTTTGATTTGGTGTAACCCTACAGACAGCAGCGGTCTCGGCCTCCCTTTTCTGCAAAATTATTACTTTGCTATCTAACAGAGTCATATTAACACCCTACCTAGTACAAAGAAATAGGTTGATATTGAAACTGCTTTATCCCCAGATTCTAGAGGAGACTCCCTCCCATGGCTCCCTTGTATCTGAAGACTGGGCTTGGTTTATGTTAATCCTCTATCCACTTTACACTGATGATCTGGGATTCAATTAACAAACTTTTTTTCTCACATATCACCAATCCCCCTAGCCTCTTTATTTCCCCTAGGGTTCTCTGACAGATGACCCGCACCTTGGCTTTCCTATGGGGTTTTACATTTCTTATATATTACTGGTAACTCTGTCCAAGCTACATTTGCAGATTTTCAGGAACGTTATAATCTGCCTCCTACTCTTCATTTCCCCTATTTACAAGTTAGCCTTTTTGTAAAGACCCAATGTCACTCTAGGACACTATACCAGCTTCCCCATTTGAACTTCAATGTTTGTACTCTGTAGGATGCAGGGGAGCTATTTCTGTGCTAAATAATTCCATTCTGACCCCTGATTAGTCTTAGCGACTGGGTGCCTAATTCATAAAGGGATTTAAAGGGACTTCAGAAAGATAAATCATTGATAGATTTGTGTACTTTTCAAGACATTCATTTGAAGATAGCACATATGTATGAAAATTCCTGATGCAAAACGTGACCAACAAGCGGCTAAGTCAAACTACCAACAAGGCAGAACAGGTGACTGCCTAGGGCACAGTGTGTCCAAGGGAGCCTGTCTGCTGATTTCAAGTCTATTTTTCTTTTTAAGTTCCGATCAGGAAACTATACCAGCATGGGGGGGAGGGGGGTTTCGGTTGCGTGCAAAACTGTGTGCTATGCAAAGGTCAATTGAGAGAGCAGGGAGGGAGGTGCCTGCAGCTCTGACATTGTTTAGGCAATCCTATGGGACTCGGTACAGGGGTCAAAGGAGAATGTGCTGAGCTCTGATAGGTGTTTGTGGGGCACTGCACATTTGCATGTGATGAAATAAGTTAATTAATTTTCTAAATCTAGCATCACATTTCGGACTGTCAAATTTGTCATCTAAGCTACGTTCTATGTCATTTAGAAATGCTATAACAATTCCATCCCCAAGGGCCTATAGTTCTCAAATTTCTACAGAAAACATAAATTTGAAGTTGGTAGTAAACGTACATACTGTAGTTGTACAAGATGTTCACAAAGGTATTTGTGGGGGAGCTGGAATTTGCAACAAATGCCGCACCTGGGTTTACTATGTGTACATTTACCAAGGTTTAGCAAAATGAGCAAGGTTTAGTCAAGCACAATGGGATATGATATCGCCATATAAATAATTATAAATAAGGTTCCTATTAATGCTCCCTCTTGATGGTCAAATTTGTTCTCCCATTTTGTACTCCATAAAACAGGTATTGTGGGTGTCCATAAACCTTCTGAAGTCCCAAGATCTTTCCTGAAGATGTATGGATCAGGTTTCCCTGTCACCAGACAGGTGGGTCTCCAAAGATTAATCAAACCTAACACGTTTCGTTGTTCTCTGACAACTTTTTCAAGGACCTTGGAAAAAGTTGTCAGAGAACAACGAAACGCGTTAGTTTGATTGTTGTTGGATACTGGACTCTACTAAACATCCCACTTGGACCAGCTCCCCTATAAACATCTACCTTGGATCTTCAGAATCAATACTTATCCTCAAACTGGACTTTTCAATTCAGGGACACCACCACCTGCTTATACATTGGAGACCCACCTGTCTAGTGACAGGGAAACCTGATCCATACATCTTCAGGAAAGATCTTGGGACTTCAGTAGGTTTATGGACACCCACAATACCAGTTTTATGGAGTACAAAATGGGAGACCGAATTTGACCATCAAGAGGGAGCATTAATAGGAACAAGCAGGAACAATAATAAGTATGATATTCCACTGTCCTTTAACATTTATTATATGTGTGCATATAGTTTTATCGGTACTCTTTACCTAGAAGGGCGCCCATCGCGGGCATTGCATGTACATCACATGCCATTATAATGGAATGCGATGCGACCGATGCGATGCCCGCGATTTTACATAGAAATACATGTTAAAATGAAAATCGCGTCGGTCGCATCGCATGCGACCAAAAAATCGCATGCGATGCGACCGACGCGATTACCACGATTTCACATAGGGAACAATGTTAAATGGCCCAATTGACCCGATTTTACATAGGGAACAATGTTAAATGGCCCACAGAGGCCAAATAGCCACCCTCAAGTGTGAAATGGCCCCCCAATTGTTAACGCCACCCCACGATCAACGTCAACCCAAAGCGTGGCGAGCGCAGTGAGCCCGCGAGGGGCGGCGGTACGCGTCCTACGACCTTTTCATACCCCCACTATCCACGTCGGCGTGGAGTTGAGAATAGAAAGTGTGGCGAGCGCAGCGAGCCACCGAGCCCGAAGCGTGGCGAGTGGACGCGGATACCTTCACAGGTATCCGCGTCCCCTCGCGGGCTTCACAGGTGTCCGCGTCCCCTCGCCACGCTTCGGGCTCGGTGGCTCGCTTCGCTCGCCACACTTTCTATTCTCAACTCCACGCCGACGTGGATAGTGGGGGTATGAAAAGGTTGTAGGACGCGTACCGCCGCCGCTCGCCACGCTTCAGGTTGACGTTGATCGTGGGGTGGCGTTAACAATTGGGAGGGCCATTTCACACTTGAGGGTGGCTATTTGGCCTCTGTGGCCCATTTAACATTGTTCCCTATGTAAAATCGGGTCAATTGGGCCATTTAACATTGTTCCCTATGTGAAATCGCGGTAATCGCGTCAGTCGCATCGCAACCAACAGATCGCAACACATTCTGTATTTACTAGCCAGCAGTCAGCACCTGCTGTCTCAGAGCCAGCCTTAGGCATAGGCAAACTAGGCAATTGCCTAGGGCATTTGGAATGCCTAGGGGCATCATCAGCTTCTGCTGATTAAAATGATATGCAACATGCCTATATTCTGTGTGTGAGTGAGGGTGTATCTGCATATGAAATAGTGTATTCATGGAAATCACTGTAACATAGCATTCCGTATGCAGGTACAGCCACAGTCGCACACAGAATATAGGCATGCCACATATCATTATAATCATTGGAAGCTCCTTGTGTGTCCTGGTCATAACAATGCAAATAAGATGAATTTTCAGCAAAAAAGGCACCCAACGTTAGCAGAACTGGCCAGGAGCTGCATGGCCTATTGAGGCAAGATGTATGAGGATACATCTGTATCCAAGCAGAGACAGAGGTCACAGTGTTAGCAGCTGTGCGAGTGCTGTCTGTGGGTGGGTTGGTTGTGCAATAGTGTTCGGCATATGTGTAAGGGGCATTATGTGTGTCATGTATAAATGCATTAATAATGTGCGACATTTGTGTAACAGGCATTATGTGTGTCATGTGTATAAGGGCATTAATAATGTGCAACATATGTGTAAGGGGCATTATGTGTGTCATTATGTGTATGAAGGGCATTAATAAAGGTTGGCATAATGTGTAAGGGGCATTATGGTTATAAGGACATTAATAATGTGTGTCATGAGTAAGGGGCATTACTGTGTGGTATTATCAGGGTGCCGAGAGAAAGGGGTATGGGGTACAAATTACCCAGGCCAAAGTCTGATGGAAGGGCCCAGTGGGGGCCCCAGGCCCCCTCCCCTTAAGTGACAGCAGCAGCTGCAGCTCTTCTCCTCTGCCCAGCACACACTGCTTTGTGCTGGGTTGCAGTGTGGCCATGGAGGTGCTTAAAATACAATATTTTCTCAGGATTTTTTTCTAAGGGTATAATGTGAATAATGTGAGTAATGTACATAAGGTAAAGTGGTACTACTGTGTGGCATAACATAATATGATATAATGTAAATAAAGTGGCACTACTGTGTGGCATAATTTGAACTGGGGGTACTATTGTGTGGCCATGCCCCTTCCCAGCAAGAATACACCCCTATTTGGGCTGCGCACCGAATGTGTGCACTGTTTCTATTTAAAATATTGCGGGTAGGAGCACCAAAATGATGACTGCTATGATGAGGGTTGATGGGGCTGGGAAAGGGGAGCAGGGTCAGAGGCGGAACTAGTGGCGGTGCTAGGGGGCACCAGCCAAAATCTTGCCTAGGGCATCATTTAGGCTAGGGCCGGCTCTGTGCTGTCTTGTACCAAGGGTCTCCCGTACTCAAAATTCTGTTGGGTAAACAGAATCTCTGAGAGTCAAGAAGACAGAAATAGAAAAAGATGAGATTATACATCAATTCCTGCTCAGAGGATACAGCAAAAAAAGAACTGCTCAAAGCCAAACATAAAGTGCTATCAATCCCCAGGGAAGATCTATTGAAGGTCTCAAACAAGACAAACAAAATGAAAGATAAAATCCCATTTGTACAACAATACCATCCAAAATCAGAATACAATTACATAACACAAATTACCCTTGGCACATTCTAGCAGTCGATCCAGAACTCCATTTTTTTTAACCAACACAGAATTTCTCCCAAGCTTCTCCAGAAGCAAAAAAAACTTCTTAGGAGGCTACATAGGGACATAACGTCATGTACCACAATTTACCTATCATGGATAGACAGGCATAATGCAGTAAAAAGGAATGAGGTCTCCAAACTTTTATCATTTTTAAAACACTCGCTGTTAGGGTACCAATGCATGTTTTACAATCATTGCCCTCCCTATTTGGCAAATTTATCTGGGTGAGCAAAAAACTCTGTTAAGCCGTTTGATTTGGTGTAACCCTACAGACAGAAGCGGTCTCGGCCTCCCTTTTCTGCAAAATTATTACTTTGCTATCTAACAGAGTCATATTAACACCCTACCTAGTACAAAGAAATAGGTTGATATTGAAACTGCTTTATCCCCAGATTCTAGAGGAGACTCCCTCCCATGGCTCCCCTGTATCTGAAGACTGGCCTTGGTTTATGTTAATCCTCTATCCACTTTACACTGATGATCTGGGATTCAATTAACAAACTTTTTTTCTCACATATCACCAATCCCCCTAGCCTCTTTATTTCCCCCAGGGTTCTCTGACAGATGACCGGCACCTTGGCCTTCTTATGGGGTTTTACATTTCTTATACATTACTGGTAACTCTGTCCAAGCTACATTTGCAGATTTTCAGGAATGTTATAATCTCCCTCCTACTCTTCAATTCCCCTATTTACAAGTTAGCCTTTTTGTAAAGACCCAATGTCACTCTAGGACACTATACCAGCTTCCCCATTGAATTTCAATGTTTGTACTCTGTAGGATGCAGGGGAGCTATCTCTGTGCTAAATAATTCCATTCTGACCCCTGATTAGTCTTAGCGACTGGGTGCCTAATTCATAAAGGGATTTAAAGGGACTTCAGAGGGATAAATCATTGATAGATTTGTGTACTTTTCAAAACGTTCATTTAAAGATAGCACATATGTATGAAAATTCCTGATGCAAACGGTGACCAACAAGCGGCTGAGTCAAACTACCAACAAGGCAGAACAGGTGACTGCCTAGGGCACAGTGTGTCAAAGGGAGCCTGTCTGCTGATTTCAAGTCTATTTTTCTTTTTAAGTTCCGATCAGGAAACTATACCAGCATGGGGGGGAGGGGGGTTTCGGTTGCGTGCAAAACTATGTGCTATGCAAAGGTCAATTGAGAGAGCAGGGAGGGAGGTGCCTGCAGCTCTGACACTGTTTAGTCAATCCTATGGAACTCGGTACAGGGGTCAAAGGAGAATGTGCTGAGCTGTGATAGGTGTTTGTGGGGCACTGCACCTTTGCATGTGATGAAATAAGGTTGAAAAATAACGGAAACTGTTAAAAGTAATTTTCTAAATCTAACATGACATTCTGTACTATTAACTTTTTGTGACGCTGTTTCTTAAGTATCCGTGTATTTGTGTATACTATATCTGTATGCCCTTTGAAAATATTTGTGTTGTTAGCATCACATTTCGGACTGACAAATTTGTCATCTAAGCTACGTTCTATGTCATTTAGAAATGCTATAACAATTCCATCCCCAAGGGCCTATAGTTCTCAAATTTCTACAGAAAACATACATTTGAAGTTGGTAGTAAGCGTTCAACTTGCCCAGTCACATACTGTAGTTGTACAAGATGTTCACAAAGGTATTTGTGGGGGAGCTGGAATTTGCAACAAATGCCGCACCTGGGTTTACTATGTGTACATTTACCAAGGTTTAGCAAAATGAGCAAGGCCATATAAATAATTATAAATAAGGTTCCTATTAATGCTCCCTCTTGATGGTCAAATTTGTTCTCCCATTTTGTACTCCATAAAACTGGTATTGTGGGTGTCCATAAACCTTCTGAAGTCCCAAGATCTTTCCTGAAGATGTATGGATCAGGTTTCCCTGTCACCAGACAGGTGGGTCTCCAATGATTAATCAAACCTAACAAGTTTCGTTGTTCTCTGACAACTTTTTCAAGGACCTTGGAAAAAGTTGTCAGAGAACAACGAAACCCGTTAGTTTGGTTGTTGTTGGATACTGGACTCTTCTAAACATCCCACTTAGACCAGCTCCCCTATAAACATCTACCTTGGATCTTCAGAATTGATACTTATCCTCCAACTGGACTTTTCAATTCAGGGACACCACCACCTGCTTATACATTGGAGACCCACCTGTCTAGTGACAGGGAAACCTGATCCATACATCTTCAGGAAAGATCTTGGGACTTCAGTAGGTTTATGGACACCCACAATACCAGTTTTATGGAGTACAAAATGGGAGACCGAATTTGACCATCAAGAGGGAGCATTAATAGGAACAAGCAGGAACAATAATAAGTATGATATTCCACATTTATTATATGTGTGCATATAGTTTTATCTGTTCTTTAAAATGAGAATATTTTATATTCCTTTCTATATCAAATTGTTATTATATACTGTTTTTTAATTAAATATATATTTTAATGTGATACCCAATTGATCAATTTGTGAATTTCTTTAGTAAAGAATGCTGAAACTGGTATGCATGATTCCTAAAGTTCATAGGTTAATTAGGAACATTGGGGTGACAGCAAATAACCCAGGACTAGGGCCTTTTCCAGCAATATTATGCAGCTTTATTATTTACCAGTTCTTGGTATTTTCTTGTGAGGCTTTGCATTACACAAAATCGGAGCTGCTGGGAAACATTCTCTAATGGCTGCAGCCAAACAGTTACTGGCTGTAAGCTGCTAATTGCTGGATTGCTGATAGTAGGTGGAGAGACACTGCGGGAAGTCATGATTTTTTTCTTTAAGTAGGGGCCCAAGTGCATTGCTTTGCCTAGGGCCCACAATGCCTTAAGACAGCACTGCACTTTTGCACACGTGCGACGGTGGCTGTGATCCAGAACATGCAGCTAATCTGCGCGGCCAGGGGGCAGCTGCTCATGTGCGAGCACTTCCCTTTGCGAGCACATTGCGGGGAGGGAACCGGCAAGTTGGGTGAACTTATCCTGTTCTGGGTGGCCCACCTCAGCCTAGAACCTGCAGGTGCAGTTTTGCGAGGTTTGGCAAAACTGTAACTGGGTCTGAATCAGGCCCTTTGTACTTTATAAGTAACTTTTTTCTACAACCTACTCTCTTTACAATTTACAATTTTAGTGACTGATACAATTTCAGTGACACGTAAATTTCCCTGCTCACCTCAACAAAAACATGGTTTTACCTTTCACAATATACCTGGGGAATTCCATGGTTATCCTCTTTCAGACCTAAGCCTTTTTAGACCACTTGAAATGAATCAGGTGCTATACTTAGGTATTTCACTGTTTCAATGGCAAATCAATATATCCTGCAGCAGTAAATTACTATTCTAGTGAGTGCATATGAAAGGGATCTTAGAATACCAATTGATTGAACTCATTGGCATGGAAGAATCAGTGGCGTAACTATAGCACCGCAGCCCCCGCGGTCACGGGGGGCGCTGTGCATGTGGGGGCGCCGGGGGGCTGCGGTGCTATACTAATGCCCCCGCCCCCCATCCCCCGCAGGCTTACCTGTCTGAGCGTCCCGACTCACCTCCTGGCTTCAATCAATTCTATGGAGACGGACCACGATTAAATGGCCGCCCCATAAAGCAGACTGAAACTGTCTGCGGTATGGGGGCGGCCATTTTATCGTGGTCCATCTGCATAGAGTTATTAATTGAAGCCAGGAGGGGAGCCGGGACGCGCAGATAGGTAAGCCTGCGGCGATGGGGGGGGGGCACCGGCGGCCGGGGTGGGGAGGCCGGCGGGGAGGGAGGGGGGGAGGCACCCCCCCCCCATTACCGGCAGGGGGGGGTGCCCCAAGCCAAGCTACACCACTGGGAAGAATTTAAACACACAAAAAAAAGATAGGTAACAATAACATTTAATAATATGACCTTTCAAACAAAGCTATATCACATATACACAATATATTTTCAAATGATTATGCTAATACATCATCATCTAGAGAGGTGGATGTTTTTAAAAATATATATAAAACTGTCCTCCTTCATTTAATGAATAACAAATATACCAATCATGGTGTGTACACATGGCCAGATGTGCCTTAAGATACGATCCACGATCCGATCAGATCGGAATCAGATCGCAAGCCACATCCAATTTGCATACAAGTCTGACTATATAGTGCAGATCTGCACTATATAGTCAAGGCAGACAAGACTTTCTGCCTTGCGATACGTGAACGCGCATCGGGATCGGATCGGGATCGCAAGGGTTAAAACCCTTGTAAACTGCATCCGATTCTGATTCGTCAACATCGGAAGGCAAATAGTACCGTGTGTACACACTATCATACCCCAGTGACAGTAATGAATCCATTTGTAGGGATGAAATAATATAAATGTCTCCTCAGCGTGTATTAGCATGTTTAATTATCTCATACTTGCCTATCTGACCCTCTCCATGCAAAATGCTCTGTTCCTGGACTTCCCTGGTAATGTAATCACCTGTGGGGAGCTAGGTAAAGGCATTTCACCACAGGTGATAGCAATCATATGTAATATCCTGTATTAACGATAATGTGTGTTATATAATATTAACACATTGTGAACACATGATGTAGTCTTATTATAAGAAACTGTTGCTGTGTACCACCCCATGGGGGACATTCAATGTTATATGGGCAGGTATAGGAATGCCTTCACGGAAGGCAACACAGACTTCCATAGAATGTAACTAACATTTGATTTATATGTGGACTTCCAAATACCCTCCTGGAGGGCAGCATAGACTTTAATGTAAAGTTATCAGTGTATAGTGGACATTTTCATGGAAAGCAATGCAGAACATCCCTTCTAGGGACTACAGTGAACGGCCCCGGGCAGCCTGCCCGTGTTAGAGTTAGATGGACTGTACTAACGGTTTTTCACAGAAGGGGGGAATTTGTTTCCCGAATTGATGGACACAGATGACAGATGTAAATAAAGTTGGGGAACTCGCGACCAGCGCGAGCCCCCTGTTTGCCCCCTCAAACAAAGGATATAAAGGGGAGCAGCTGTGAACGCAAGGGAGTCCCTGAGGTGGAGTGAGAAAAAGCAGAGCTGTGCAGCTGGATAGGTGGCAGACAGCGGTGCTGGCGACATAGAAAAGAGATACTGACTGAGGGACTAGCGGTGATCCGGCGGGGCCTGGCGCTCACTGACAGCGGGAGCCGAGGGAGATCCCAGCCGCGTCAGACGGGAGGTGCCGTGGTGGACAGCATCATCGCTGGGCAGCATCGTCGTGTGGAGGCGGGCCGCGTTGTCATCAAGAGGGCGGCATCGGGTTCAGGAGCTGAGGGTCCCGGCAGTGCAGAGGAGGAGAATCCGAAGGAAGGCGGGCCAGATCGTCAGCAAGAGGGCGGCAAGAGAGGCGGGGATCAGCTGTTTGTCCTGCCGGAATCAGCATCAGGGGAGTGGTGAGTGAAAACCAGCCTCCCCAATAGACAGTCTAATACCGCCCTCAGGCCAGCCTTCCCCAGCATACAGTGTAGCGAAAGTACACTGACAGCCGTCCTTTATAATTCTGTAGAGAAAACCAGCTGCTGACACATCCCAGTTCTGTGTATATAGCAGAGCCTCCAAACACTGAGTTATTAGCTACCCTGCAGTATCGAGAAGAGTAATTCCCTCAGGTGTAAGGTGGTGCATACAGAGTTTACCCTGAGGCTGCAGTAATAATAAGGAATTCTGTGCAAGGAAGGACTTGGTAACAATTCCTGCGTGCTACAGTACTGTGTTAAGAGGAGAGGATTAATCCATCAAGCAAGCTAGATTACACAGCAAAACTAAGAGTTATGCATACAAGTAGTAATTAATTCTGGACAGCTAGTGTTAACCCTTGGAAAGCCAGCAGATAGCAGGAGAGAAAGAGAAGGAACAACTGAGCTTTATTTTATTTTATTTATTTATGTATCGATTCAACAGAGAAGGGAGAAAGCGGAGACACCTTAATTGATGGTATTCTTGTGGCCAAGTTAACTCCTTCCCGTGGAAATCACATTGTCCTTTGAGCGTTAAGGAAAATAAATAACTGTGAATAAAACTGCCCAACATCTCCCCTGAGTTAGGAAAACATTTCCTTCAGCATTTTGAAGGTTGAAGTTATTTTCGAGACTGTGACTGGCAACAGTATTAATCCAGGCAGCAGGGAGAATCAATTCATTTGTGTGGTAGTAATACACCTGCAGCAGCTTCAAGAACAGTTAAGGGATATTTATCTTTCAACTAGTCATTCCTAACGGATTACAAATATACAGTGCAGATCCATTCCCAGGGAGGAACTCTAACAAAGAAACTATTGTAAACTAAAAGCGCTTATTGTTTTCTTGCAACAGACAGAGACTAGTGTACACTCGTTAATATATATATATTATTGCGCAATAATAAGTAACAAGTATTACAATAATTGGCCATTGTATGCAATATGTACTAGTTTTGTGAAAAGTAACAGTTACTTTATTGGTTTTAGAATCAGAAGGTAGGGTTGTCTAACGTTTCAGTTTTAGGGCCTTTGGCGAGAGACGAAATAATCGGATTGCAGTCACCAGCTACTGTTCCAGTTTAATAAAATATAATTGCAGTTGTGAAAGTGATTTGATGTTTGATGCATATTATCTGTGTGCTGTTTATCTTTATATTTGCTATTCCTGAAATAAATTGTTTAAATCTTATAACCGATTGGAAGTTCCGTGTCATCTTCAATCCGAACCTGTAAAGAAAAGGATACTTACCTGAAAGGAAGAAAGAAAGGTATCAGAGTAACAAAACCGAGTTTCAGGATATTACAAGTTTAGTTGTGGCGTCTACGAACAGGATACAACCAGACAATAACAATCGGTACTCTTTACCTAGAAGAGCGCCCATCGCGACCATCGCGACCATCGAATGCACTAAAAATCGGGTGCGACGCGATGGCCGCGATGGCCGCGATTTCCCATAGGGACCAATGTTAAAAATCAGATTGGACCCAATTTTAGTGTTCAATGCCTCAATGCCCGCGATTTTTACATAGGAAACAATGTTAAATGGGCCACAGAGCCCTAATAGTCACCGTGAACTCTGAAATGGCCCCCACAATTGTTAACGCCACCCCACGATCAACGTCAACCCGAAGCGTGGCGAGCGCAGCGAGCCCGCGAGGGGCGGCGGTACGCGTCCTCCGACCTTTTCATGCCCTACTATCCACGTCGGCGTGGAGTCGAGAATAGAATAGTGTGGCGAGCGCAGCGAGCCACCGAGGCCCGAAGCGTGGCGAGCGGACGCGGATACCTTCACAGTTATATGCGTCCCCTCGCGGGCTTCACAGGTGTCCGTGGCGAAAAGCGGACACCTGTGAAGCCCGCGAGGGGACGCGTTTACCTGTGAAGGTATCCGCGTCCGCTCGCCACGCTTCGGGCTCGGTGGCTCGCTGCGTTCGCCACACTATTCTATTCTCAACTCCACGCCGACGTGGATAGTAGGGCATGAAAAGGTCGGAGGACGCGTACCGCCGCCCCTCGCGGGCTCGCTGCGCTCGCCACGCTTCGGGTTGACGTTGATCGTGGGGTGGCGTTAACAATTGTGGGGGCCATTTCAGAGTTCACGGTGACTATTAGGGCTCTGTGGCCCATTTAACATTGATTCCTATGGCCAAATCGCGGGCATTGAGGCATTTAACATTACCGTTTTTAACATTGATCCCTATGGGAAAATCGCGGTCATCGCGGGTACCCGATTTTAATGTACCCGCGATTTACCCGCGATGCCCGCGATTTTTTACCCCCGATACCCGCGATTTCAATCGCTGGCGCCCTTCTAGGTAAAGAGTTCCTAACAATCTAAGTAAAGGCGAAATGGCAGAATCTGACACACCGACTCCAAAGTCAACAAAAAGAAGAGTTCTTCCGTCTCCAGAGAGCATAGCTGTGAGGAAGAGGGGGGAGATGGCGGAATATTCCCCTATTACCATGCCATATTATGTCGGTGCCCCATGGCTGCCCTCGTACTCGGGAAACAAACGCATGGCAGGAACGACAACCTTCAGGGATTTTAAGGACAGAATGCGATCCATGTTGGACATGTGCCACGTGAGCAACGATCAACAGGTACAGATATTATTAGGACAGTTGAAAGGGCCAGCAAGAAGAGAGGTGAAGGCATGGAAAAGAGAACAGAAGGTGACAGTGCAGGACATCTTTAAAAAATTGGCTAGTATATTCGACGCACGAACCCCTGCAGACTTAAAAGGACATTTGTATTCCAGGAAACAAAAGCCACAAGAATCTTTAAGAGACTTTGCCCTCGCGCTACAAGAAGCTTCACACGCTATTCAGGCAGTAGAGCTGAGCGATAAGGAACAAGAGAACGAGACCTTGATCAACCTTTTTGTGGAAGGGGCCAGGGAGAAAGCGGTACGTGCTCAGCTTCGGATGTGGAGAAAGCAAAATCCAGGCGGCACCTTCTCCAAATTCAAGGAAGCTATATTCCAAATATTGGGATTAAATCAATGCGATGAGGAAGAGAGTCAAATAACCACGGATACCGAAGAAGAGGATGAGGATGAAGTAGCCCCTAAGACACTTCCCCACAGTAAGAAAAGAGCGATGACTCAACAAGCGCAGTCCAGCCAGGATGTCTCCGGACTGCTGGCAGAAAAGCTAGACAATCTGACAAAAAGTATGGCGGAGATGGGCAGAGAGCTAAAAGACCTCAGACAAGAACAAGCGCTGTTGAGACGCGGAGGGGAGAATGCAGGACCCCGGGGCCAAGGGCGAACACGGTGGACAACGACATCTGGGAGAGGGCGAAGAGCCACCGACCGATTTGACTCCCATGGAAGTCCAATTTGCAGACGCTGTAATAAGAGCGGACATATTGAGCGACACTTATGGAGGGAGATTTAAACGGGGAGGACCCGAGGTCAAGGACCCACCCTCGGGAGAACATCCCTCAATAGGTCCAACTTCTCCGCCATGGTGGTCCCAGTATGTAGGGGCGGTCCACATGTGAGAATTCTGGTAAACAACATGGAAATCCCCGCCCTGTTGGACACTGGGTCCCAAGTTACCACCATTTGCCTTGCTGAATTTGAAAAGTATTGGCCGAGAGAAGAAATAATGACCCCTCCCGACAACTGGATTCAATTATTAGCCAGTAATGGTCAAGAAATTAAATACTGCGGCTATTGGGAAGCTGAATTGACAGTTGGAAAAGCACGATTGCCCCACCAAGGTTGCTTAATCACTAACGGAGACAATGAACATTTACCCCCGATTATACTGGGGATGAACGTATTAAAACACTGTCCAGAGGAACTGGTGGAGTCGCTCAAGGAAGAAATGAACAAGGCCAATAGGGAAGAACGAAAGGCATTGATACAAACAGTTTGATGGCTCAAAGGTGTGGGGAGCTTCACCAATGAGCAAGGCGAAATCGGCAAAGCCAGGATTAGCGATAGGACCCCCGTCCTTATCAGGCCGAATTCCGAAGTAATGCTGCAGTGTAAAGCTCGTTTCGGGATAGGAGGAAAAGATTACGAAGCCATCATTGAACCTCATGATCCTGACGGCCAATATCCATTTGCAGTGGCAAGAGCAGTGACCAAAGTACACCAAGGTCAAGTCTTTGTGCGAGTGCTAAACCCTCACAGTTTTCCCATTAAATTATATAAAAACTGTCCAGTGGCCAAGTTGATGGATGTGGGATTTGAAGATGTATTTGAGGGAAAAGCCTCCGTGACCCCCCAACAAGTCGAGAGAGTATCCTCATCCATCGAAACAAAAGAGAGTCAATGGTGGGATAATCTGCAGGTGGGAGATTCTTGGACAACCCCAGAACAGAAGGAAGGGGTGGTAAGAGTGGTGAAAGAGCACTCACAAGCATTCAGTCAGTATCCCTCCGATTTCGGGACAGCCAAGAACGTGGTTCATTACATTCCAACTGGAGATCAGCCACCCATCAAGGAACGACATCGTCCTTTGGCGCCTGCATTATACCAGCCAGTGCGAGAAATGCTCACAGAAATGAAGCAGGCTGGCGTAATACGAGAAAGTCACAGTCCCTGGGCAGCCCCTATTGTATTGGTCCGGAAGAAAAATGGCACCTTGAGATTTTGTGTGGACTATCGGAAACTAAACAATGTGACCCACAAGGATGCCTATCCGCTGCCCAGGATAGAAGAATCATTGACAGCATTAAAGACGCTCAGTACTTCTCAACGTTGGACCTCACAAGCGGGTATAGGCAAATCCCAGTCGCCCCAGAACATCGGGAAAAGACGGCCTTTACTACGCCTATGGGATTGTTTGAGTTCGAACGAATGCCCTTCGGCCTATGTAACGCCCCTGCGACTTTCCAAAGACTAATGGAACACTGTTTGGGCCATCAAAACTTCGAAATAATTCTCCTATACTTGGATGATGTAATTATCTTCTCGGGCACGTATAAAGATCATCTGGAACATTTGAGAGAGGTGTTCACGCAACTGATTAAGACTGGCTTAAAGCTGAACCCCGCCAAGTGCCATCTGTTGAAGCCGGAGGTACAGTATCTAGGACACATAGTGAGTGCCAAAGGAATCCATCCAGATCCGGAAAAGATCAAAGCAGTAACCGAGTGGCCCATTCCAAAAACAGTCAAGGAAGTCAGAAGCTTCTTAGGCTTCGCGAGCTACTATCGGAGATTTGTTCATCATTTTGCCAAGATAGCTGCCCCTTTACACGCGGTACTCAGAGGCCGATCGGGATCGGAGAAGAGAGGGAATGCATCAGTTGAGTGGACAGAACAACATCAAGTAGCCTTTGAAGAATTGAAGACTTCCCTGGTGAATGCCCCTCTGCTCGCATATCCGGATTATGAACAACCTTTCCGAGTATATACCGATGCCAGCAACACCGGCTTAGGGGCGGTCTTAGCACAGGTGCAAAACGGCCAAGAGAAGGTCATCGCATATGCCAGCCGGGGCCTGCGAAAGACTGAACAAAACCCAGAGAATTATAGCACGTTCAAGCTTGAACTGCTGGCCATCATCTGGGCCGTCACCGAAAAATTCAGAAGTTACCTTACAGCTGCCTCCTTTACCATCATCACTGATAATAATCCCTTGGCCCACCTCGACAATGCACATCTAGGCGCTCTGGAACAACGGTGGATGTCCAGAATGGCGAACTTCCGATACACCATCCACTACCGCAGTGGAAAGTCAAACATCAATGCCGACGCGCTATCCCGTCTGCCGATCGTGACACTCCCAGAGCAGGAAGATGAAAATGAGAGAATCGAGATACCGGCTTTTGTCCCAAAACCACAGAGAAGTCGTTGGAAAGTGGGACATTCGAATCCTCTTACCGTAGCAAGAGAAGAGACGCCAGACAAAGGGCCTACGGTAGATTGGCAGAGAGTACAAGAAGATCCCATTATAAAGGAACTGCTCAGAATCATCCAATCAGGGCAGAAGCTGTCTAAACACCAAAGGTTACAAGCACCCCCAGAGTTGATCAAACTTCTCCGACAGCAAGATCGGCTGCAGGTGAAGGAAGGATTACTTGTCCCGTTGCGGTGTGATCCTAGCACACATGTTAAAGTAACTCAAATTGTCATACCCAGACACCAGAATCGGACCGTCCTTCAAGCCTACCATGACCACTCAGGCCATTTCGGAGTCAGCAAGACAGAAGCCATCTTGAGAGATAGGTTCTTCTGGGTAGGCATGAAAGAGGACGTCGCGAGATGGTGCCAAGACTGCGTGGCATGCTCTTTGAAGAGACAACCAGATCCGAGACAGCGAGATCCGTTATGTCCCATCACAACCCAACGGCCATTGGAGTTGGTGGCTCTAGATCACGTGAAATTGGAGGCTAGTGCCAGTGGAATTGAGTATGCCCTGACTATCACTGACCATTTTACCAAACTCCTGGTTGCGGTCCCGGTAAAAGATCTGACAGCAAGAACCACGGCGAGGATACTCCTTAAGCATTTCATTCAGCCATATGGAACCCCAGAACAAGTCCTTACAGACCGTGGGCCCGCCTTTGAAGCTCAGTTATTTAAAGAATTGTGTGCCATGTACGGGTGTAAAAAGATACGGACAACATCCTATCACCCACAGACGAACGGGCTGTGTGAGAAAGCTAATCAAACCATCATCGGGATGCTTACAAAGCTTTCAAGAGAACAACGGACTCAGTGGCCCAGCCTATTACCGCATCTCACGTATCTTTACAATAACATCAACCACTGCTCCACCGGTTACACGCCTTTCTACCTCATGTTTGGGCGAGAGGGGAGCCTACCAAAAGACTCAGAACTTTATCCCAACCTTGAAGGAACTGACGAAGGGATAAGTCATTGGACTGAGAAACATCAACAACAAATTAAAATTGTCAGAGAGATAGTGGAAGACCGGATGAAGGCAGTGCACAAACAACAGCAGAGGAACTATGACATAGGCCGTATTGAGAGACCATTACGGATAGGCGATAGAGTATGGCGGCGACAGAATCGCAGGAAAAGTAAACTGGACCCTCGGTGGGAAACGCAGCCTTACACCGTTAAGGGAATTCCAACCGACGACTTCCACGCCTACCAAATCCAGCAGGATCAGAATGGCCCAATCATTCACGTACCCTGAGAGCAGTTGAAACTGTGTATGGCCACATCAGATCCATGGTGGGTCGAAGAGACACTAGAGATCACCGACAACCGTCTCTCAGAATGTGAGTTCACGCCCGATCCTGCAGAAATATGTATGCTCCTGTGTGGTCCACACTTCAGAATTGGAAACCAACTTGGATCAAGGGAAGTGGAAGTGAACCAAGAAGAAGAGGAAAGTCAGATTCTGCCGAGAGAGCGACCAGTCCGAAGCACCAGGGGCATAGTACCCATACGCTATCGTACGTAGACTTCCCGTGGAGAGCCGGTGACCGGTGCGTGGCATTGCGCTGGTCCACCAAAAGGTGTGACCCCCTGAGGCTGGGTGGTCCCGGAGCGGTCGAGTTCCTGAAGAGAAAACAAACGGAGAACACTTCAATTGGATACTAACACTATCTTAGGAGATGGAGAAGACTACATATTGAATCCATAGGAGTTGATGGTTAATTTAAGTTGTTGCATGGGGACATGCAATATTCCAGCAGAGAAGACTGTAATATCCTGTATTAACGATAATGTGTGTAATATAATATTAACACATTGTGGACACATGATGTAGTCTTATTATAAGAAACTGTTGCTGTGTACCACCCCATGGGGGACATTCAATGTTATATGGGCAGGTATAGGAATGCTTTCACGGAAGGCAACACAGACTTCCGTAGAAAGTAACTAACATTTGATTTATATGTGGACTTCCAAATACCCTCCTGGAGGGCAGCATAGACTTTAATGTAAAGTTATCAGTGTATAGTGGACATTTTCATGGAAAGCAATGCAGAACATCCCTTCTAGGGACTACAGTGAACGGCCCCGGGCAGCCTGCCCGTGTTAGAGTTAGATGGACTGTACTAACGGTTTTTCACAGAAGGGGGGAATTTGTTTCCTGAATTGATGGACACAGATGACAGATGTAAATAAAGTTGGGGAACTCGCGACCAGCGCGAGCCCCCTGTTTGCCCCCTCAAACAAAGAATATAAAGGGGAGCAGCTGTGAACGCAAGGGAGTCCCTGAGGTGGAGTGAGAAAAAGCAGAGCTGTGCAGCTGGATAGGTGGCAGACAGCGGTGCTGGCGACATAGAAAAGAGATACTGATCGAGGGACTAGCTGTGATCCGGCGGGGCCAGGCGCTCACTGACAGCGGGAGCCGAGGGAGATCCCAGCTGCGTCAGACGGGAGGTGCCGTGGTGGACAGCGTCATTACTGGGCGGCATCGTCGTGTGGAGGCGGGCCGCGTTGTCATCAAGAGGGCGGCATCGGGTTCAGGAGCTGAGGGTCCCGGCAGTGCAGAGGAGGAGAATCCGAAGGAAGGCGGGCCAGATCGTCAGCAAGAGGGCGGCAAGAGAGGCGGGGATCAGCTGTTTGTCCTGCCGGAATCAGCATCAGGGGAGTGGTGAGTGAAAACCAGCCTCCCCAATAGACAGTCTAATACCGCCCTCAGGCCAGACTTCCCCAGCATACAGTGTAGCGAAAGTACACTGACAGCCGTCCTTTATAATTCTGTAGAGAAAACCAGCTGCTGACACATCCCAGTTCTGTGTAGAATAACCTCCGGTTGTCATTTAGCAGAGCCTCCAAACACTGAGTTATTAGCTACCCTGCAGTATCGAGAAGAGTAATTCCCTCAGGTGTAAGGTGGTGCATACAGAGTTTACCCTGAGGCTGCAGTAATAATAAGGAATTCTGTGCAAGGAAGGACTTGGTAACAATTCCTGCGTGCTACAGTACTGTGTTAAGAGGAGAGGATTAATCCATCAAGCAAGCTAGATTACACAGCAAAACTAAGAGTTATGCATACAAGTAGTAATTAATTCTGGACAGCTAGTGTTAACCCTTGGAAAGCCAGCAGATAGCAGGAGAGAAAGAGAAGGAACAACTGAGCTTTATTTTATTTTATTTATTTATGTATCGATTCAACAGAGAAGGGAGAAAGCGGAGACACCTTAATTGATGGTATTCTTGTGGCCAAGTTAACTCCTTCCCGTGGAAATCACATTGTCCTTTGAGCGTTAAGGAAAATAAATAACTGTGAATAAAACTGCCCAACATCTCCCCTGAGTTAGGAAAAGATTTCCTTCAGCATTTTGAAGGTTGAAGTTAATTTCGAGACTGTGACTGGCAACAGTATTAATCCAGGCAGCAGGGAGAATCAATTCATTTGTGTGGTAGTAATACACCTGCAGCAGCTTCAAGAACAGTTAAGGGATATTTATCTTTCAACTAGTCATTCCTAACGGATTACAAATATACAGTGCAGATCCATTCCCAGGGAGGAACTCTAACAAAGAAACTATTGTAAACTAAAAGCGCTTATTGTTTTCTTGCAACAGACAGAGACTAGTGTACACTCGTTAATATATATATATTATTGCGCAATAATAAGTAACAAGTATTACAGTAATTGGCCATTGTATGCAATATGTACTAGTTTTGTGAAAAGTAACAGTTACTTTATTGGTTTTAGAATCAGAAGGTAGGGTTGTCTAACGTTTCAGTTTTAGGGCCTTTGGCGAGAGACGAAATAATCGGATTGCAGTCACCGGCTACTGTTCCAGTTTAATAAAATATAATTGCAGTTGTGAAAGTGATTTGATGTTTGATGCATATTATCTGTGTGCTGTTTATCTTTATATTTGCTATTCCTGAAATAAATTGTTTAAATCTTATAACCGATTGGAAGTTCCGTGTCATCTTCAATCCGAATAGTTGTGGCGTCTACGAACAGGATACAACCAGACAATAACAATCTAAGTAAAGGCGAAATGGCAGAATCTGACACACCGACTCCAAAGTCAACAAAAAGAAGAGTTCTTCCGTCTCCGGAGAGCGTAGCTGTGAGGAAGAGGGGGGAGATGGCGGAATATTCCCCTATTACCATGCCATATTATGTCGGTGCCCCATGGCTGCCCTCGTACTCGGGAAACAAACACATGGCAGGAACGACAACCTTCAGGGATTTTAAGGACAGAATGCGATCCATGTTGGACATGTGCCACGTGAGCAACGATCAACAGGTACAGATATTATTAGGACAGTTGAAAGGGCCAGCAAGAAGAGAGGTGAAGGCATGGAAAAGAGAACAGAAGGTGACAGTGCAGGACATCTTTAAAAAATTGGCTAGTATATTCGACGCACGAACCCCTGCAGACTTAAAAGGACATTTGTATTCCAGGAAACAAAAGCCACAAGAATCTTTAAGAAACTTTGCCCTCGCGCTACAAGAAGCTTCACACGCTATTCAGGCAGTAGAGCTGAGCGATAAGGAACAAGAGAACGAGACCTTGATCAACCTTTTTGTGGAAGGGGCCAGGGAGAAAGCGGTACGTGCTCAGCTTCGGATGTGGAGGAAGCAAAATGCAGGCGGCACCTTCTCCAAATTCAAGGAAGCTATATTCCAAATATTGGGATTAAATCAATGCGATGAGGAAGAGAGTCAAATAACCACGGATACCGAAGAAGAGGATGAGGATGAAGTGGCCCCTAAGACACTTCCCCGCAGTAAGAAAAGAGCGATGACTCAACAAGCGCAGTCCAGCCAGGATGTCTCCGGACTGCTGGCAGAAAAGCTAGACAATCTGACAAAAAGTATGGCGGAGATGGGCAGAGAGCTAAAAGACCTCAGACAAGAACAAGCGCTGTTGAGACGCGGAGGGGAGAATGCAGGACCCCGGGGCCAAGGGCGAACACGGTGGACAACGACATCTGGGAGAGGGCGAAGAGCCACCGACCGATTTGACTCCCATGGAAGTCCAATTTGCAGACGCTGTAATAAGAGCGGACATATTGAGCGACACTTATGGAGGGAGATTTAAACGGGGAGGACCCGAGGTCAAGGACCCACCCTCGGGAGAACATCCCTCAATAGGTCCAACTTCTCCGCCATGGTGGTCCCAGTATGTAGGGGCGGTCCACATGTGAGAATTCTGGTAAACAACATGGAAATCCCCGCCCTGTTGGACACTGGGTCCCAAGTTACCACCATTTGCCTTGCTGAATTTGAAAAGTATTGGCCGAGAGAAGAAATAATGACCCTTCCCGACAACTGGATTCAATTATTAGCCAGTAATGGTCAAGAAATTAAATACTGCGGCTATTGGGAAGCTGAATTGACAGTTGGAAAAGCACGATTGCCCCACCAAGGTTGCTTAATCACTAACGGAGACAATGAACATTTACCCCCGATTATACTGGGGATGAACGTATTAAAACACTGTCCAGAGGAACTGGTGGAGTCGCTCAAGGAAGAAATGAACAAGGCCAATAGGGAAGAACGAAAGGCATTGATACAAACAGTTTGATGGCTCAAAGGTGTGGGGAGCTTCACCAATGAGCAAGGCGAAATCGGCAAAGCCAGGATTAGCGATAGGACCCCCGTCCTTATCAGGCCGAATTCCGAAGTAATGCTGCAGTGAAAAGCTCGTTTCGGGATAGGAGGAAAAAATTACGAAGCCATCATTGAACCTCATGATCCTGACGGCCAATATCCATTTGCAGTGGCAAGAGCAGTGACCAAAGTACACCAAGGTCAAGTCTTTGTGCGAGTGCTAAACCCTCACAGTTTTCCCATTAAATTATATAAAAACTGTCCAGTGGCCAAGTTGATGGATGTGGGATTTGAAGATGTATTTGAGGGAAAAGCCTCCGTGACCCCCCAACAAGTCGAGAGAGTATCCTCATCCATCGAAACAAAAGAGAGTCAATGGTGGGATAATCTGCAGGTGGGAGATTCTTGGACAAACCCAGAACAGAAGGAAGGGGTGGTAAGAGTGGTGAAAGAGCACTCACAAGCATTCAGTCAGTATCCCTCCGATTTCGGGACAGCCAAGAACGTGGTTCATTACATACCAACTGGAGATCAGCCACCCATCAAGGAACGACATCGTCCTTTGGCGCCTGCATTATACCAGCCAGTGCGAGAAATGCTCACAGAAATTAAGCAGGCTGGCGTAATACGAGAAAGTCACAGTCCCTGGGCAGCCCCTATTGTATTGGTCCGGAAGAAAAATGGCACCTTGAGATTTTGTGTGGACTATCGGAAACTAAACAATGTGACCCACAAGGATGCCTATCCGCTGCCCAGGATAGAAGAATCATTGACAGCATTAAAGACGCTCAGTACTTCTCAACGTTGGACCTCACAAGCGGGTATTGGCAAATCCCAGTCGCCCCAAAACATCGGGAAAAGACGGCCTTTACTACGCCTATGGGATTGTTTGAGTTCGAACGAATGCCCTTCGGCCTATGTAACGCCCCTGCGACTTTCCAAAGACTAATGGAACACTGTTTGGGCCATCAAAACTTCGAAATAATTCTCCTATACTTGGATGATGTAATTATCTTCTCGGGCACGTATGAAGATCATCTGGAACATTTGAGAGAGGTGTTCACGCAACTGATTAAGACTGGCTTAAAGCTGAACCCCGCCAAGTGCCATCTGTTGAAGCCGGAGGTACAGTATCTAGGACACATAGTGAGTGCCAAAGGAATCCATCCAGATCCGGAAAAGATCAAAGCAGTAACCGAGTGGCCCATTCCAAAAACAGTCAAGGAAGTCAGAAGCTTCTTAGGCTTCGCGAGCTACTATCGGAGATTTGTTCATCATTTTGCCAAGATAGCTGCCCCTTTACACGCGGTACTCAGAGGCCGATCGGGATCGGAGAAGAGAGGGAATGCATCAGTTGAGTGGACAGAACAACATCAAGTAGCCTTTGAAGAATTGAAGACTTCCCTGGTGAATGCCCCTCTGCTCGCATATCCGGATTATGAACAACCTTTCCGAGTATATACCGATGCCAGCAACACCGGCTTAGGGGCAGTCTTAGCACAGGTGCAAAACGGCCAAGAGAAGGTCATCGCATATGCCAGCCGGGGCCTGCGAAAGACTGAACAAAACCCATAGAATTATAGCGCGTTCAAGCTTGAACTGCTGGCCATCATCTGGGCCGTCACCGAAAAATTCAGAAGTTACCTTACAGCTGCCTCCTTTACCATCATCACTGATAATAATCCCTTGGCCCACCTCGACAATGCACATCTAGGCGCTCTGGAACAACGGTGGATGTCCAGATTGGCGAACTTCCGATACACCATCTACTACCGCAGTGGGAAGTCAAACATCAATGCCGACGCGCTATCCCGTCTGCCGATCGTGACACTCCCAGAGCAGGAAGATGAAAATGAGAGGATCGAGATACCGGCTTTTGTCCCAAAACCACAGAGAAGTCGTCGGAAAGTGGGACATTCGAATCCTCTTACCGTAGCAAGAGAAGAGACGCCAGACAAAGGGCCTACGGTAGATTGGCAGAGAGTACAAGAAGATCCCATTATAAAGGAACTGCTCAGAATCATCCAATCAGGGCAGAAGCTGTCTAAACACCAAAGGTTACAAGCACCCCCAGAGTTGATCAAACTTCTCCGACAGCAAGATCGGCTGCAGGTGAAGGAAGGATTACTTGTCCCATTGCAGTGTGATCCTAGCACGCATGTTAAAGTAACTCAAATTGTCATACCCAGACACCAGAATCGGACCGTCCTTCAAGCCTACCATGACCACTCAGGCCATTTCGGAGTCAGCAAGACAGAAGTCATCTTGAGAGATAGGTTCTTCTGGGTAGGTATGAAAGAGGACGTCGGAGATGGTGCCAAGACTGCGTGGCATGCTCTTTGAAGAGACAACCAGATCCGAGACAGCGAGATCCGTTATGTCCCATCACAACACAACGGCCATTGGAGTTGGTGGCTCTAGATCACGTGAAATTGGAGGCTAGTGCCAGTGGAATTGAGTATGCCCTGACTATCACTGACCATTTTACCAAACTCCTGGTTGCGGTCCCGGTAAAAGATCTGACAGCAAGAACCACGGCGAGGATACTCCTTAAGCATTTCATTCAGCCATATGGAACCCCAGAACAAGTCCTTACAGACCGTGGGCCCGCCTTTGAAGCTCAGTTATTTAAAGAATTGTGTGCCATGTACGGGTGTAAAAAGATACGGACAACATCCTATCACCCACAGACGAACGGGCTGTGTGAGAAAGCTAATCAAACCATCATCGGGATGCTTACAAAGCTTTCAAGAGAACAACGGACTCAGTGGCCCAGCCTATTACTGCATCTCACGTATCTTTACAATAACATCAACCACTGCTCCACCGGTTACACGCCTTTCTACCTCATGTTTGGGCGAGAGGGGAGCCTACCAAAAGACTCAGAACTTTATCCCAACCTTGAAGGAACTGACAAAGGGATAAGTCATTGGACTGAGAAACATCAACAACAAATTAAAATTGTCAGAGAGATAGTGGAAGACCGGATGAAGGCAGTGCACAAACGACAGCAGAGGAACTATGACATAGGCCGTATTGAGAGACCATTACGGATAGGCGATAGAGTATGGCGGCGACAGAATCGCAGGAAAAGTAAACTGGACCCTCGGTGGGAAACGCAGCCGTACACCGTTAAGGGAATTCCAACCGACGACTTCCACTCCTACCAAATCCAGCAGAATGGCCCAATCATTCACGTACCCCGAGAGCAGTTGAAACTGTGTATGGCCACATCAGATCCATGGTGGGTCGAAGAGACACTAGAGATCACCGACAACCGTCTCTCAGAATGTGAGTTCACGCCCGATCCTGCAGAAATATGAAACCAACTTGGATCAAGGGAAGTGGAAGTGAACCAAGAAGAAGAGGAAAGTCAGATTCTGCCGAGAGAGCGACCAGTCCAAAGCACCAGGGGCATAGTACCCATACGCTATCGTACGTAGACTTCCTGTGGAGAGCCGGTGACCGGTGCGTGGCATTGCGCTGGTCCACCAAAAGGTGTGACCCCCTGAGGCTGGGTGGTCCCGGAGCGGTCGAGTTCCTGAAGAGAAAACAAACGGAGAACACTTCAATTGGATACTAACACTATCTTGGGAGATGGAGAAGACTACATATTGAATCCATAGGAGTTGATGGTTAATTTAAGTTGTTGCATGGGGACATGCAATATTCCAGCAGGGAAGACTGTAATATCCTGTATTAACGATAATGTGTGTAATATAATATTAACACATTGTGGACACATGATGTAGTCTTATTATAAGAAACTGTTGCTGTGTACCACCCCATGGGGGACATTCAATGTTATATGGGCAGGTATAGGAATGCCTTCACGGAAGGCAACACAGACTTCCGTAGAAAGTAACTAACATTTGATTTATATGTGGACTTCCAAATACCCTCCTGGAGGGCAGCATAGACTTTAATGTAAAGTTATCAGTGTATAGTGGACATTTTCATGGAAAGCAATGCAGAACATCCCTTCTAGGGACTACAGTGAACGGCCCCAGGCAGCCTGCCCGTGTTAGAGTTAGATGGACTGTACTAACGGTTTTTCACAGAAGGGGGGAATTTGTTTCCTGAATTGATGGACACAGATGACAGATGTAAATAAAGTTGGGGAACTCGCGACCAGCGCGAGCCCCCTGTTTGCCCCCTCAAACAAAGAATATAAAGGGGAGCAGCTGTGAACGCAAGGGAGTCCCTGAGGTGGAGTGAGAAAAAGCAGAGCTGTGCAGCTGGATAGGTGGCAGACAGCGGTGCTGGCGACATAGAAAAGAGATACTGATCGAGGGACTAGCTGTGATCCGGCGGGGCCAGGCGCTCACTGACAGCGGGAGCCGAGGGAGATCCCAGCTGCGTCAGACGGGAGGTGCCGTGGTGGACAGCGTCATTACTGGGCGGCATCGTCGTGTGGAGGCGGGCCGCGTTGTCATCAAGAGGGCGGCATCGTGTTCAGGAGCTGAGGGTCCCGGCAGTGCAGAGGAGGAGAATCCGAAGGAAGGCGGGCCAGATCGTCAGCAAGAGGGCGGCAAGAGAGGCGGGGATCAGCTGTTTGTCCTGCCGGAATCAGCATCAGGGGAGTGGTGAGTGAAAACCAGCCTCCCCAATAGACAGTCTAATACCGCCCTCAGGCCAGCCTTCCCCAGCATACAGTGTAGCGAAAGTACACTGACAGCCGTCCTTTATAATTCTGTAGAGAAAACCAGCTGCTGACACATCCCAGTTCTGTGTAGAATAACCTCCGGTTGTCATTTAGCAGAGCCTCCAAACACTGAGTTATTAGCTACCCTGCAGTATCGAGAAGAGTAATTCCCTCAGGTGTAAGGTGGTGCATACAGAGTTTACCCTGAGGCTGCAGTAATAATAAGGAATTCTGTGCAAGGAAGGACTTGGTAACAATTCCTGCGTGCTACAGTACTGTGTTAAGAGGAGAGGATTAATCCATCAAGCAAGCTAGATTACACAGCAAAACTAAGAGTTATGCATACAAGTAGTAATTAATTCTGGACAGCTAGTGTTAACCCTTGGAAAGCCAGCAGATAGCAGGAGAGAAAGAGAAGGAACAACTGAGCTTTATTTTATTTTATTTATTTATGTATCGATTCAACAGAGAAGGTAGAAAGCGGAGACACCTTAATTGATGGTATTCTTGTGGCCAAGTTAACTCCTTCCCGTGGAAATCACATTGTCCTTTGAGCGTTAAGGAAAATAAATAACTGTGAATAAAACTGCCCAACATCTCCCCTGAGTTAGGAAAAGATTTCCTTCAGCATTTTGAAGGTTGAAGTTAATTTCGAGACTGTGACTGGCAACAGTATTAATCCAGGCAGCAGGGAGAATCAATTCATTTGTGTGGTAGTAATACACCTGCAGCAGCTTCAAGAACAGTTAAGGGATATTTATCTTTCAACTAGTCATTCCTAACGGATTACAAATATACAGTGCAGATCCATTCCCAGGGAGGAACTCTAACAAAGAAACTATTGTAAACTAAAAGCGCTTATTGTTTTCTTGCAACAGACAGAGACTAGTGTACACTCGTTAATATATATATATTATTGCGCAATAATAAGTAACAAGTATTACAGTAATTGGCCATTGTATGCAATATGTACTAGTTTTGTGAAAAGTAACAGTTACTTTATTGGTTTTAGAATCAGAAGGTAGGGTTGTCTAACGTTTCAGTTTTAGGGCCTTTGGCGAGAGACGAAATAATCGGATTGCAGTCACCGGCTACTGTTCCAGTTTAATAAAATATAATTGCAGTTGTGAAAGTGATTTGATGTTTGATGCATATTATCTGTGTGCTGTTTATCTTTATATTTGCTATTCCTGAAATAAATTGTTTAAATCTTATAACCGATTGGAAGTTCCGTGTCATCTTCAATCCGAATAGTTGTGGCGTCTACGAACAGGATACAACCAGACAATAACAATCTAAGTAAAGGCGAAATGGCAGGATCTGACACACCGACTCCAAAGTCAACAAAAAGAAGAGTTCTTCCGTCTCCGGAGAGCGTAGCTGTGAGGAAGAGGGGGGAGATGGCGGAATATTCCCCTATTACCATGCCATATTATGTCGGTGCCCCATGGCTGCCCTCGTACTCGGGAAACAAACGCATGGCAGGAACGACAACCTTCAGGGATTTTAAGGACAGAATGCGATCCATGTTGGACATGTGCCACGTGAGCAACGATCAACAGGTACAGATATTATTAGGACAGTTGAAAGGGCCAGCAAGAAGAGAGGTGAAGGCATGGAAAAGAGAACAGAAGGTGACAGTGCAGGACATCTTTAAAAAATTGGCTAGTATATTCGACGCACGAACCCCTGCAGACTTAAAAGGACATTTGTATTCCAGGAAACAAAAGCCACAAGAATCTTTAAGAAACTTTGCCCTCGCGCTACAAGAAGCTTCACACGCTATTCAGGCAGTAGAGCTGAGCGATAAGGAACAAGAGAACGAGACCTTGATCAACCTTTTTGTGGAAGGGGCCAGGGAGAAAGCGGTACGTGCTCAGCTTCGGATGTGGAGGAAGCAAAATGCAGGCGGCACCTTCTCCAAATTCAAGGAAGCTATATTCCAAATATTGGGATTAAATCAATGCGATGAGGAAGAGAGTCAAATAACCACGGATACCGAAGAAGAGGATGAGGATGAAGTAGCCCCTAAGACACTTCCCCGCAGTAAGAAAAGAGCGATGACTCAACAAGCGCAGTCCAGCCAGGATGTCTCCGGACTGCTGGCAGAAAAGCTAGACAATCTGCCAAAAAGTATGGCGGAGATGGGCAGAGAGCTAAAAGACCTCAGACAAGAACAAGCGCTGTTGAGACGCGGAGGGGAGAATGCAGGACCCCGGGGCCAAGGGCGAACACGGTGGACAACGACATCTGGGAGAGGGCGAAGAGCCACCGACCGATTTGACTCCCATGGAAGTCCAATTTGCAGACGCTGTAATAAGAGCGGACATATTGAGCGACACTTATGGAGGGAGATTTAAACAGGGAGGACCCGAGGTCAAGGACCCACCCTCGGGAGAACATCCCTCAATAGGTCCAACTTCTCCGCCATGGTGGTCCCAGTATGTAGGGGCGGTCCACATGTGAGAATTCTGGTAAACAACATGGAAATCCCCGCCCTGTTGGACACTGGGTCCCAAGTTACCACCATTTGCCTTGCTGAATTTGAAAAGTATTGGCCGAGAGAAGAAATAATGACCCTTCCCGACAACTGGATTCAATTATTAGCCAGTAATGGTCAAGAAATTAAATACTGCGGCTATTGGGAAGCTGAATTGACAGTTGGAAAAGCACGATTGCCCCACCAAGGTTGCTTAATCACTAACGGAGACAATGAACATTTACCCCCGATTATACTGGGGATGAACGTATTAAAACACTGTCCAGAGGAACTGGTGGAGTCGCTCAAGGAAGAAATGAACAAGGCCAATAGGGAAGAACGAAAGGCATTGATACAAACAGTTTGATGGCTCAAAGGTGTGGGGAGCTTCACCAATGAGCAAGGCGAAATCGGCAAAGCCAGGATTAGCGATAGGACCCCCGTCCTTATCAGGCCGAATTCCGAAGTAATGCTGCAGTGAAAAGCTCGTTTCGGGATAGGAGGAAAAAATTACGAAGCCATCATTGAACCTCATGATCCTGACGGCCAATATCCATTTGCAGTGGCAAGAGCAGTGACCAAAGTACACCAAGGTCAAGTCTTTGTGCGAGTGCTAAACCCTCACAGTTTTCCCATTAAATTATATAAAAACTGTCCAGTGGCCAAGTTGATGGATGTGGGATTTGAAGATGTATTTGAGGGAAAAGCCTCCGTGACCCCCCAACAAGTCGAGAGAGTATCCTCATCCATCGAAACAAAAGAGAGTCAATGGTGGGATAATCTGCAGGTGGGAGATTCTTGGACAACCCCAGAACAGAAGGAAGGGGTGGTAAGAGTGGTGAAAGAGCACTCACAAGCATTCAGTCAGTATCCCTCCGATTTCGGGACAGCCAAGAACGTGGTTCATTACATACCAACTGGAGATCAGCCACCCATCAAGGAACGACATCGTCCTTTGGCGCCTGCATTATACCAGCCAGTGCGAGAAATGCTCACAGAAATTAAGCAGGCTGGCGTAATACGAGAAAGTCACAGTCCCTGGGCAGCCCCTATTGTATTGGTCCGGAAGAAAAATGGCACCTTGAGATTTTGTGTGGACTATCGGAAACTAAACAATGTGACCCACAAGGATGCCTATCCGCTGCCCAGGATAGAAGAATCATTGACAGCATTAAAGACACTCAGTACTTCTCAACGTTGGACCTCACAAGCGGGTATTGGCAAATCCCAGTCGCCCCAAAACATCGGGAAAAGACGGCCTTTACTACGCCTATGGGATTGTTTGAGTTCGAACGAATGCCCTTCGGCCTATGTAACGCCCCTGCGACTTTCCAAAGACTAATGGAACACTGTTTGGGCCATCAAAACTTCGAAATAATTCTCCTATACTTGGATGATGTAATTATCTTCTCGGGCACGTATGAAGATCATCTGGAACATTTGAGAGAGGTGTTCACGCAACTGATTAAGACTGGCTTAAAGCTGAACCCCGCCAAGTGCCATCTGTTGAAGCCGGAGGTACAGTATCTAGGACACATAGTGAGTGCCAAAGGAATCCATCCAGATCCGGAAAAGATCAAAGCAGTAACCGAGTGGCCCATTCCAAAAACAGTCAAGGAAGTCAGAAGCTTCTTAGGCTTCGCGAGCTACTATCGGAGATTTGTTCATCATTTTGCCAAGATAGCTGCCCCTTTACACGCGGTACTCAGAGGCCGATCGGGATCGGAGAAGAGAGGGAATGCATCAGTTGAGTGGACAGAACAACATCAAGTAGCCTTTGAAGAATTGAAGACTTCCCTGGTGAATGCCCCTCTGCTCGCATATCCGGATTATGAACAACCTTTCCGAGTATATACCGATGCCAGCAACACCGGCTTAGGGGCGGTCTTAGCACAGGTGCAAAACGGCCAAGAGAAGGTCATCGCATATGCCAGCCGGGGCCTGCGAAAGACTGAACAAAACCCAGAGAATTATAGCGCGTTCAAGCTTGAACTGCTGGCCATCATCTGGGCCGTCACCGAAAAATTCAGAAGTTACCTTACAGCTGCCTCCTTTACCATCATCACTGATAATAATCCCTTGGCCCACCTCGACAATGCACATCTAGGCGCTCTGGAACAACGGTGGATGTCCAGATTGGCGAACTTCCGATACACCATCTACTACCGCAGTGGGAAGTCAAACATCAATGCCGACGCGCTATCCCGTCTGCCGATCGTGACACTCCCAGAGCAGGAAGATGAAAATGAGAGGATCGAGATACCGGCTTTTGTCCCAAAACCACAGAGAAGTCGTCGGAAAGTGGGACATTCGAATCCTCTTACCGTAGCAAGAGAAGAGACGCCAGACAAAGGGCCTACGGTAGATTGGCAGAAAGTACAAGAAGATCCCATTATAAAGGAACTGCTCAGAATCATCCAATCAGGGCAGAAGCTGTCTAAACACCAAAGGTTACAAGCACCCCCAGAGTTGATCAAACTTCTCCGACAGCAAGATCGGCTGCAGGTGAAGGAAGGATTACTTGTCCCATTGCAGTGTGATCCTAGCACGCATGTTAAAGTAACTCAAATTGTCATACCCAGACACCAGAATCGGACCGTCCTTCAAGCCTACCATGACCACTCAGGCCATTTCGGAGTCAGCAAGACAGAAGTCATCTTGAGAGATAGGTTCTTCTGGGTAGGTATGAAAGAGGACGTCGGAGATGGTGCCAAGACTGCGTGGCATGCTCTTTGAAGAGACAACCAGATCCGAGACAGCGAGATCCGTTATGTCCCATCACAACACAACGGCCATTGGAGTTGGTGGCTCTAGATCACGTGAAATTGGAGGCTAGTGCCAGTGGAATTGAGTATGCCCTGACTATCACTGACCATTTTACCAAACTCCTGGTTGCGGTCCCGGTAAAAGATCTGACAGCAAGAACCACGGCGAGGATACTCCTTAAGCATTTCATTCAGCCATATGGAACCCCAGAACAAGTCCTTACAGACCGTGGGCCCGCCTTTGAAGCTCAGTTATTTAAAGAATTGTGTGCCATGTACGGGTGTAAAAAGATACGGACAACATCCTATCACCCACAGACGAACGGGCTGTGTGAGAAAGCTAATCAAACCATCATCGGGATGCTTACAAAGCTTTCAAGAGAACAACGGACTCAGTGGCCCAGCCTATTACTGCATCTCACGTATCTTTACAATAACATCAACCACTGCTCCACCGGTTACACGCCTTTCTACCTCATGTTTGGGCGAGAGGGGAGCCTACCAAAAGACTCAGAACTTTATCCCAACCTTGAAGGAACTGACAAAGGGATAAGTCATTGGACTGAGAAACATCAACAACAACTTAAAATTGTCAGAGAGATAGTGGAAGACCGGATGAAGGCAGTGCACAAACGACAGCAGAGGAACTATGACATAGGCCGTATTGAGAGACCATTACGGATAGGCGATAGAGTATGGCGGCGACAGAATCGCAGGAAAAGTAAACTGGACCCTCGGTGGGAAACGCAGCCGTACACCGTTAAGGGAATTCCAACCGACGACTTCCACTCCTACCAAATCCAGCAGAATGGCCCAATCATTCACGTACCCCGAGAGCAGTTGAAACTGTGTATGGCCACATCAGATCCATGGTGGGTCGAAGAGACACTAGAGATCACCGACAACCGTCTCTCAGAATGTGAGTTCACGCCCGATCCTGCAGAAATATGAAACCAACTTGGATCAAGGGAAGTGGAAGTGAACCAAGAAGAAGAGGAAAGTCAGATTCTGCCTAGAGAGCGACCAGTCCAAAGCACCAGGGGCATAGTACCCATACGCTATCGTACGTAGACTTCCTGTGGAGAGCCGGTGACCGGTGCGTGGCATTGCGCTGGTCCACCAAAAGGTGTGACCCCCTGAGGCTGGGTGGTCCCGGAGCGGTCGAGTTCCTGAAGAGAAAACAAACGGAGAACACTTCAATTGGATACTAACACTATCTTGGGAGATGGAGAAGACTACATATTGAATCCATAGGAGTTGATGGTTAATTTAAGTTGTTGCATGGGGACATGCAATATTCCAGCAGGGAAGACTGTAATATCCTGTATTAACGATAATGTGTGTAATATAATATTAACACATTGTGGACACATGATGTAGTCTTATTATAAGAAACTGTTGCTGTGTACCACCCCATGGGGGACATTCAATGTTATATGGGCAGGTATAGGAATGCCTTCACGGAAGGCAACACAGACTTCCGTAGAAAGTAACTAACATTTGATTTATATGTGGACTTCCAAATACCCTCCTGGAGGGCAGCATAGACTTTAATGTAAAGTTATCAGTGTATAGTGGACATTTTCATGGAAAGCAATGCAGAACATCCCTTCTAGGGACTACAGTGAACGGCCCCAGGCAGCCTGCCCGTGTTAGAGTTAGATGGACTGTACTAACGGTTTTTCACAGAAGGGGGGAATTTGTTTCCTGAATTGATGGACACAGATGACAGATGTAAATAAAGTTGGGGAACTCGCGACCAGCGCGAGCCCCCTGTTTGCCCCCTCAAACAAAGAATATAAAGGGGAGCAGCTGTGAACGCAAGGGAGTCCCTGAGGTGGAGTGAGAAAAAGCAGAGCTGTGCAGCTGGATAGGTGGCAGACAGCGGTGCTGGCGACATAGAAAAGAGATACTGATCGAGGGACTAGCTGTGATCCGGCGGGGCCAGGCGCTCACTGACAGCGGGAGCCGAGGGAGATCCCAGCTGCGTCAGACGGGAGGTGCCGTGGTGGACAGCGTCATTACTGGGCGGCATCGTCGTGTGGAGGCGGGCCGCGTTGTCATCAAGAGGGCGGCATCGTGTTCAGGAGCTGAGGGTCCCGGCAGTGCAGAGGAGGAGAATCCGAAGGAAGGCGGGCCAGATCGTCAGCAAGAGGGCGGCAAGAGAGGCGGGGATCAGCTGTTTGTCCTGCCGGAATCAGCATCAGGGGAGTGGTGAGTGAAAACCAGCCTCCCCAATAGACAGTCTAATACCGCCCTCAGGCCAGCCTTCCCCAGCATACAGTGTAGCGAAAGTACACTGACAGCCGTCCTTTATAATTCTGTAGAGAAAACCAGCTGCTGACACATCCCAGTTCTGTGTAGAATAACCTCCGGTTGTCATTTAGCAGAGCCTCCAAACACTGAGTTATTAGCTACCCTGCAGTATCGAGAAGAGTAATTCCCTCAGGTGTAAGGTGGTGCATACAGAGTTTACCCTGAGGCTGCAGTAATAATAAGGAATTCTGTGCAAGGAAGGACTTGGTAACAATTCCTGCGTGCTACAGTACTGTGTTAAGAGGAGAGGATTAATCCATCAAGCAAGCTAGATTACACAGCAAAACTAAGAGTTATGCATACAAGTAGTAATTAAATCTGGACAGCTAGTGTTAACCCTTGGAAAGCCAGCAGATAGCAGGAGAGAAAGAGAAGGAACAACTGAGCTTTATTTTATTTTATTTATTTATGTATCGATTCAACAGAGAAGGTAGAAAGCGGAGACACCTTAATTGATGGTATTCTTGTGGCCAAGTTAACTCCTTCCCGTGGAAATCACATTGTCCTTTGAGCGTTAAGGAAAATAAATAACTGTGAATAAAACTGCCCAACATCTCCCCTGAGTTAGGAAAAGATTTCCTTCAGCATTTTGAAGGTTGAAGTTAATTTCGAGACTGTGACTGGCAACAGTATTAATCCAGGCAGCAGGGAGAATCAATTCATTTGTGTGGTAGTAATACACCTGCAGCAGCTTCAAGAACAGTTAAGGGATATTTATCTTTCAACTAGTCATTCCTAACGGATTACAAATATACAGTGCAGATCCATTCCCAGGGAGGAACTCTAACAAAGAAACTATTGTAAACTAAAAGCGCTTATTGTTTTCTTGCAACAGACAGAGACTAGTGTACACTCGTTAATATATATATATTATTGCGCAATAATAAGTAACAAGTATTACAGTAATTGGCCATTGTATGCAATATGTACTAGTTTTGTGAAAAGTAACAGTTACTTTATTGGTTTTAGAATCAGAAGGTAGGGTTGTCTAACGTTTCAGTTTTAGGGCCTTTGGCGAGAGACGAAATAATCGGATTGCAGTCACCGGCTACTGTTCCAGTTTAATAAAATATAATTGCAGTTGTGAAAGTGATTTGATGTTTGATGCATATTATCTGTGTGCTGTTTATCTTTATATTTGCTATTCCTGAAATAAATTGTTTAAATCTTATAACCGATTGGAAGTTCCGTGTCATCTTCAATCCGAATAGTTGTGGCGTCTACGAACAGGATACAACCAGACAATAACAATCTAAGTAAAGGCGAAATGGCAGGATCTGACACACCGACTCCAAAGTCAACAAAAAGAAGAGTTCTTCCGTCTCCGGAGAGCGTAGCTGTGAGGAAGAGGGGGGAGATGGCGGAATATTCCCCTATTACCATGCCATATTATGTCGGTGCCCCATGGCTGCCCTCGTACTCGGGAAACAAACGCATGGCAGGAACGACAACCTTCAGGGATTTTAAGGACAGAATGCGATCCATGTTGGACATGTGCCACGTGAGCAACGATCAACAGGTACAGATATTATTAGGACAGTTGAAAGGGCCAGCAAGAAGAGAGGTGAAGGCATGGAAAAGAGAACAGAAGGTGACAGTGCAGGACATCTTTAAAAAATTGGCTAGTATATTCGACGCACGAACCCCTGCAGACTTAAAAGGACATTTGTATTCCAGGAAACAAAAGCCACAAGAATCTTTAAGAAACTTTGCCCTCGCGCTACAAGAAGCTTCACACGCTATTCAGGCAGTAGAGCTGAGCGATAAGGAACAAGAGAACGAGACCTTGATCAACCTTTTTGTGGAAGGGGCCAGGGAGAAAGCGGTACGTGCTCAGCTTCGGATGTGGAGGAAGCAAAATGCAGGCGGCACCTTCTCCAAATTCAAGGAAGCTATATTCCAAATATTGGGATTAAATCAATGCGATGAGGAAGAGAGTCAAATAACCACGGATACCGAAGAAGAGGATGAGGATGAAGTAGCCCCTAAGACACTTCCCCGCAGTAAGAAAAGAGCGATGACTCAACAAGCGCAGTCCAGCCAGGATGTCTCCGGACTGCTGGCAGAAAAGCTAGACAATCTGACAAAAAGTATGGCGGAGATGGGCAGAGAGCTAAAAGACCTCAGACAAGAACAAGCGCTGTTGAGACGCGGAGGAGAGAATGCAGGACCCCGGGGCCAAGGGCGAACACGGTGGACAACGACATCTGGGAGAGGGCGAAGAGCCACCGACCGATTTGACTCCCATGGAAGTCCAATTTGCAGACGCTGTAATAAGAGCGGACATATTGAGCGACACTTATGGAGGGAGATTTAAACAGGGAGGACCCGAGGTCAAGGACCCACCCTCGGGAGAACATCCCTCAATAGGTCCAACTTCTCCGCCATGGTGGTCCCAGTATGTAGGGGCGGTCCACATGTGAGAATTCTGGTAAACAACATGGAAATCCCCGCCCTGTTGGACACTGGGTCCCAAGTTACCACCATTTGCCTTGCTGAATTTGAAAAGTATTGGCCGAGAGAAGAAATAATGACCCTTCCCGACAACTGGATTCAATTATTAGCCAGTAATGGTCAAGAAATTAAATACTGCGGCTATTGGGAAGCTGAATTGACAGTTGGAAAAGCACGATTGCCCCACCAAGGTTGCTTAATCACTAACGGAGACAATGAACATTTACCCCCGATTATACTGGGGATGAACGTATTAAAACACTGTCCAGAGGAACTGGTGGAGTCGCTCAAGGAAGAAATGAACAAGGCCAATAGGGAAGAACGAAAGGCATTGATACAAACAGTTTGATGGCTCAAAGGTGTGGGGAGCTTCACCAATGAGCAAGGCGAAATCGGCAAAGCCAGGATTAGCGATAGGACCCCCGTCCTTATCAGGCCGAATTCCGAAGTAATGCTGCAGTGAAAAGCTCGTTTCGGGATAGGAGGAAAAAATTACGAAGCCATCATTGAACCTCATGATCCTGACGGCCAATATCCATTTGCAGTGGCAAGAGCAGTGACCAAAGTACACCAAGGTCAAGTCTTTGTGCGAGTGCTAAACCCTCACAGTTTTCCCATTAAATTATATAAAAACTGTCCAGTGGCCAAGTTGATGGATGTGGGATTTGAAGATGTATTTGAGGGAAAAGCCTCCGTGACCCCCCAACAAGTCGAGAGAGTATCCTCATCCATCGAAACAAAAGAGAGTCAATGGTGGGATAATCTGCAGGTGGGAGATTCTTGGACAACCCCAGAACAGAAGGAAGGGGTGGTAAGAGTGGTGAAAGAGCACTCACAAGCATTCAGTCAGTATCCCTCCGATTTCGGGACAGCCAAGAACGTGGTTCATTACATACCAACTGGAGATCAGCCACCCATCAAGGAACGACATCGTCCTTTGGCGCCTGCATTATACCAGCCAGTGCGAGAAATGCTCACAGAAATTAAGCAGGCTGGCGTAATACGAGAAAGTCACAGTCCCTGGGCAGCCCCTATTGTATTGGTCCGGAAGAAAAATGGCACCTTGAGATTTTGTGTGGACTATCGGAAACTAAACAATGTGACCCACAAGGATGCCTATCCGCTGCCCAGGATAGAAGAATCATTGACAGCATTAAAGACGCTCAGTACTTCTCAACGTTGGACCTCACAAGCGGGTATTGGCAAATCCCAGTCGCCCCAAAACATCGGGAAAAGACGGCCTTTACTACGCCTATGAGATTGTTTGAGTTCGAACAAATGCCCTTCGGCCTATGTAACGCCCCTGCGACTTTCCAAAGACTAATGGAACACTGTTTGGGCCATCAAAACTTCGAAATAATTCTCCTATACTTGGATGATGTAATTATCTTCTCGGGCACGTATGAAGATCATCTGGAACATTTGAGAGAGGTGTTCACGCAACTGATTAAGACTGGCTTAAAGCTGAACCCCGCCAAGTGCCATCTGTTGAAGCCGGAGGTACAGTATCTAGGACACATAGTGAGTGCCAAAGGAATCCATCCAGATCCGGAAAAGATCAAAGCAGTAACCGAGTGGCCCATTCCAAAAACAGTCAAGGAAGTCAGAAGCTTCTTAGGCTTCGCGAGCTACTATCGGAGATTTGTTCATCATTTTGCCAAGATAGCTGCCCCTTTACACGCGGTACTCAGAGGCCGATCGGGATCGGAGAAGAGAGGGAATGCATCAGTTGAGTGGACAGAACAACATCAAGTAGCCTTTGAAGAATTGAAGACTTCCCTGGTGAATGCCCCTCTGCTCGCATATCCGGATTATGAACAACCTTTCCGAGTATATACCGATGCCAGCAACACCGGCTTAGGGGCGGTCTTAGCACAGGTGCAAAACGGCCAAGAGAAGGTCATCGCATATGCCAGCCGGGGCCTGCGAAAGACTGAACAAAACCCAGAGAATTATAGCGCGTTCAAGCTTGAACTGCTGGCTATCATCTGGGCCGTCACCGAAAAATTCAGAAGTTACCTTACAGCTGCCTCCTTTACCATCATCACTGATAATAATCCCTTGGCCCACCTCGACAATGCACATCTAGGCGCTCTGGAACAACGGTGGATGTCCAGATTGGCGAACTTCCGATACACCATCTACTACCGCAGTGGGAAGTCAAACATCAATGCCGACGCGCTATCCCGTCTGCCGATCGTGACACTCCCAGAGCAGGAAGATGAAAATGAGAGGATCGAGATACCGGCTTTTGTCCCAAAACCACAGAGAAGTCGTCGGAAAGTGGGACATTCGAATCCTCTTACCGTAGCAAGAGAAGAGACGCCAGACAAAGGGCCTACGGTAGATTGGCAGAGAGTACAAGAAGATCCCATTATAAAGGAACTGCTCAGAATCATCCAATCAGGGCAGAAGCTGTCTAAACACCAAAGGTTACAAGCACCCCCAGAGTTGATCAAACTTCTCCGACAGCAAGATCGGCTGCAGGTGAAGGAAGGATTACTTGTCCCATTGCAGTGTGATCCTAGCACGCATGTTAAAGTAACTCAAATTGTCATACCCAGACACCAGAATCGGACCGTCCTTCAAGCCTACCATGACCACTCAGGCCATTTCGGAGTCAGCAAGACAGAAGTCATCTTGAGAGATAGGTTCTTCTGGGTAGGCATGAAAGAGGACGTCGGAGATGGTGCCAAGACTGCGTGGCATGCTCTTTGAAGAGACAACCAGATCCGAGACAGCGAGATTCGTTATGTCCCATCACAACACAACGGCCATTGGAGTTGGTGGCTCTAGATCACGTGAAATTGGAGGCTAGTGCCAGTGGAATTGAGTATGCCCTGACTATCACTGACCATTTTACCAAACTCCTGGTTGCGGTCCCGGTAAAAGATCTGACAGCAAGAACCACGGCGAGGATACTCCTTAAGCATTTCATTCAGCCATATGGAACCCCAGAACAAGTCCTTACAGACCGTGGGCCCGCCTTTGAAGCTCAGTTATTTAAAGAATTGTGTGCCATGTACGGGTGTAAAAAGATACGGACAACATCCTATCACCCACAGACGAACGGGCTGTGTGAGAAAGCTAATCAAACCATCATCGGGATGCTTACAAAGCTTTCAAGAGAACAACGGACTCAGTGGCCCAGCCTATTACTGCATCTCACGTATCTTTACAATAACATCAACCACTGCTCCACCGGTTACACGCCTTTCTACCTCATGTTTGGGCGATAGGGGAGCCTACCAAAAGACTCAGAACTTTATCCCAACCTTGAAGGAACTGACGAAGGGATAAGTCATTGGACTGAGAAACATCAACAACAAATTAAAATTGTCAGAGAGATAGTGGAAGACCGGATGAAGGCAGTGCACAAACGACAGCAGAGGAACTATGACATAGGCCGTATTGAGAGACCATTACGGATAGGCGATAGAGTATGGCGGCGACAGAATCGCAGGAAAAGTAAACTGGACCCTCGGTGGGAAACGCAGCCGTACACCGTTAAGGGAATTCCAACCGACGACTTCCACTCCTAAAGTTATCAGTGTATAGTGGACATTTTCATGGAAAGCAATGCAGAACATCCCTTCTAGGGACTACAGTGAACGGCCCCAGGCAGCCTGCCCGTGTTCGAGTTAGATGGACTGTACTAACGGTTTTTCACAGAAGGGGGGAATTTGTTTCCTGAATTGATGGACACAGATGACAGATGTAAATAAAGTTGGGGAACTCGCGACCAGCGCGAGCCCCCTGTTTGCCCCCTCAAACAAAGAATATAAAGGGGAGCAGCTGTGAACGCAAGGGAGTCCCTGAGGTGGAGTGAGAAAAAGCAGAGCTGTGCAGCTGGATAGGTGGCAGACAGCGGTGCTGGCGACATAGAAAAGAGATACTGATCGAGGGACTAGCTGTGATCCGGCGGGGCCAGGCGCTCACTGACAGCGGGAGCCGAGGGAGATCCCAGCTGCGTCAGACGGGAGGTGCCGTGGTGGACAGCGTCATCACTGGGCGGCATCGTCGTGTGGAGGCGGGCCGCGTTGTCATCAAGAGGGCGGCATCGGGTTCAGGAGCTGAGGGTCCCGGCAGTGCAGAGGAGGAGAATCCGAAGGAAGGCGGGCCAGATCGTCAGCAAGAGGGCGGCAAGAGAGGCGGGGATCAGCTGTTTGTCCTGCCGGAATCAGCATCAGGGGAGTGGTGAGTGAAAACCAGCCTCCCCAATAGACAGTCTAATACCGCCCTCAGGCCAGCCTTCCCCAGCATACAGTGTAGCGAAAGTACACTGACAGCCGTCCTTTATAATTCTGTAGAGAAAACCAGCTGCTGACACATCCCAGTTCTGTGTAGAATAACCTCCGGTTGTCATTTAGCAGAGCCTCCAAACACTGAGTTATTAGCTACCCTGCAGTATCGAGAAGAGTAATTCCCTCAGGTGTAAGGTGGTGCATACAGAGTTTACCCTGAGGCTGCAGTAATAATAAGGAATTCTGTGCAAGGAAGGACTTGGTAACAATTCCTGCGTGCTACAGTACTGTGTTAAGAGGAGAGGATTAATCCATCAAGCAAGCTAGATTACACAGCAAAACTAAGAGTTATGCATACAAGTAGTAATTAATTCTGGACAGCTAGTGTTAACCCTTGGAAAGCCAGCAGATAGCAGGAGAGAAAGAGAAGGAACAACTGAGCTTTATTTTATTTTATTTATTTATGTATCGATTCAACAGAGAAGGGAGAAAGCGGAGACACCTTAATTGATGGTATTCTTGTGGCCAAGTTAACTCCTTCCCGTGGAAATCACATTGTCCTTTGAGCGTTAAGGAAAATAAATAACTGTGAATAAAACTGCCCAACATCTCCCCTGAGTTAGGAAAAGATTTCCTTCAGCATTTTGAAGGTTGAAGTTAATTTCGAGACTGTGACTGGCAACAGTATTAATCCAGGCAGCAGGGAGAATCAATTCATTTGTGTGGTAGTAATACACCTGCAGCAGCTTCAAGAACAGTTAAGGGATATTTATCTTTCAACTAGTCATTCCTAACGGATTACAAATATACAGTGCAGATCCATTCCCAGGGAGGAACTCTAACAAAGAAACTATTGTAAACTAAAAGCGCTTATTGTTTTCTTGCAACAGACAGAGACTAGTGTACACTCGTTAATATATATATATTATTGCGCAATAATAAGTAACAAGTATTACAGTAATTGGCCATTGTATGCAATATGTACTAGTTTTGTGAAAAGTAACAGTTACTTTATTGGTTTTAGAATCAGAAGGTAGGGTTGTCTAACGTTTCAGTTTTAGGGCCTTTGGCGAGAGACGAAATAATCGGATTGCAGTCACCGGCTACTGTTCCAGTTTAATAAAATATAATTGCAGTTGTGAAAGTGATTTGATGTTTGATGCATATTATCTGTGTGCTGTTTATCTTTATATTTGCTATTCCTGAAATAAATTGTTTAAATCTTATAACCGATTGGAAGTTCCGTGTCATCTTCAATCCGAACCTGGAAAGAAAAGGATACTTACCTGAAAGGAAGAAAGAAAGGTATCAGAGTAACAAAACCGAGTTTCAGGATATTACACATACATTACCAGGGAAGTGCGGGAGCAGAGCATTTTCTCCCGCATGGAGAGGGTCAGGTAGGCAAGTAAGAATTATCTGTAATTGCAGACATTTAGCACAGAATCCTCTGTGGGGTTTATACAGACTCTCACACAATGTCAATTAATAAGCAGCCCTACACACAGGGCCATCTAACACATGGGCTTACCGAGCAGCTGCCCTAGGGCCCCACAATTCTAGGGGCCTTCTAGCAGGGGGTTTGCTGGTGCCTCTGGGGTTTCTTGTGAGGCTAGTAGAGGTTGCTTTCCTGCTGCTTTGGTTGTGAATTACACAAAATCATGGCTGCTGGGAAACATTCTCTACCGGCTGCAGCCAAACAGTACTGGCTGTAAGGATGCTAATTGCTGGATTGCTATTAGCAGGTGGAGAGACACTGCAGGAAGTTATTCATATTTTTTTTAATTAAGTAGGTGTCCCAGTACATTGCCTCCCAGAAGCCTCTGTCAGTAGTACTACCAGTTGTGCATAGGCGTGCACAGCACATTTTATTAGGGGTGCACTGTCAAAGGGGTGTGTGTAGCTCCACCTATTTGGCATGTCTAACAACGCCAATCAGGCATGTATTCCGTCACCTATTGGCACTCGCTACAATATAAAATGTCTCTCAGCCACACCATAATTTCCTGCCTATTTCAGTTTTAATCTAATTACTCTGTGTAAAAGTACATGCAAATACAGTCATAAACATATATGGATGACACAGGTATGTAGTGATATGACAATGATCCAGTACAATTAACAATGCAAACACACATAATTGATTGATGGGAACTTCTTTAAATGGAATACAGTTCTAAAAAGCAAAATTCTTTGGTTAAAGGTATTGCTGGCATTGCTAGTGGTAGAGGTGTTCATAAGGGTGGGCACAGCATTAGGACCCACCCTGTGCACCCCTAACACTCAATGTGCGCACACCTTTGCAGTTGTTATGTACAATGGTTAAGCGGTCTGATATCGGCGGCATGTATCCCAAGCAGCCACTGACAGTATTGCTTCCAATTGGTGTGGTGCAGTGTTACCGACCTGCTAGCGACAGTGATGAGCGAGTGTGTCCAAACTGTGCATCTGAAGGTCCTCAAGGTCCACAGTGGTACAAAGGTCCAGTATATCTAACATGTTTCATTCATGAATGGGAACTGAACAAGTGTGCCCACAGTTTGGACACACTAGCTCCATTTTGCCAATCACATAATATGGGGGCAAAGTTCAGCAAGTATTTGGGACAGTGCTTGGGTCAGGTGGCAGCTTGTCAGTGGTAGGAGCAGGTAGCAGTTGGGCTAGAGATGAGGGTAGAGGCAGAGATAAGTTGAGGGGACTATGGGCAGGCAGTGTGGGGGGTAAGGAAGGTATACGGTCATTAGGTAAACACATATAGGTGGAAGTTTACTAACAAAAATTCGTGAAAAAAAATCTTATTTTCATACGAAAATACGATTTATTGGGGCATATACGTATTTTTGGCATTTACTATGCCAAAAATACAAATTTTTGTATTCATATTGATGTATTTACAAATACGAATTAATACACCATCGATAGAATACGCCAGGAATCACCATTCAAAAGAATGGTGGTTCCTGATTTACTAAGCGTCCGTATTGAAAATACGGCTGCTAATTAGTGTAAAACTGCCACGAATATACGGCAGGAAAATACACTTTATTTTCCTGTCGTATTTGGCAGAAGCCTGCACGGATCAGTCATATCAGGGTAAAAAATAGAGAAATAAATAAATAAAAAATGGCGTGGGGTCCCCCCCACAGCTGTAACCAGCACCAGGCTGAAAGAGCTGGGGCCGGTAATAAAAAATCAGGAAACCCGACAAATAGGGGTTCTCCGATTTTTTTTAAACCAGCCCCAGGCTCCAGGTCCGGAGCTGTTTCCCAAAATACGGGGGGACAAAATGACTAGGGGTCCCCCGTATTTTAAGAACCAGTCCCAGGCCAAACCAGCCAGCAGGGTAATGTCACAGCCGGGGAAAACTTATTATATAAGGTCCCGCGGCCAAAACATCACCCTACCGACCAGTCAGCCTGGCCAGGGGCCCTAAAGGAGTGGGGACCCCCCCAATAAAGGGGTCCCCCCCTCCAGGACTTGCCTGACCAGGCTGAAGCCTGGTGCTGTCCCCGGTGACCCTGGGCGGTGGTCACTGGGCTGATTTCAGTGTAAAAAAAATAGAATAAACTATTGTCTTTTACTGTGGAAATATGAGTCCCAGCAAGCCTCCCCAGCATTCTGGGACTTGAAGAACCATAAGTCCCAGCATGCGGTGCATTAAAGGGCCCGCTGGCACTTGTAGTTCTACAGTAAAAGAAATAGTTGAATAAACACACATTGACAACACAGAAAAATAAAAGTTTAATACATACATTACACACACATACTGACACTTACCTATCTTGAGCCCGTAGGCAGGTCCCGGGGTCCGGGGCTCCAGGGCTGCTGAGTCGGGGGTCCGGGGCTCCAGGACTTCAGAGTCCAGGGCTCCAGGGCTTCAGAGCCCGGGGCTCCATGGCTTCAGGATCCGATGAAATCCATAGGGGGAACCTGTGGAAGGAACACGACTTTTCATACGCAGTCGTAGTCATTCGTACCAAGAATACGAATACAATTTTTTGTATTCGTATTTTTAGTAAATTTCCCCCATAAGGTCAACATGCATTGGGTCGACCACTGAAATTCGGCATAGCTTAGGTCGACACATGAAATAAGTCAACATGGCTAAGGTCGACAATGCCTAGGTCCACAGTCAAATGGTTGATATCGGTTTTTCAATTTCTCTTACGCCAACATGTGCTGACAGGTGGTATTTCATGCTCTACCATCCACTGCGGAGGAAGAATAGAATAGTGCCCAAAGCATGGCGAGCGCAGTTTGTTTGCTGTACGCACCCGACGGCTGTGCATGCGCATACACAAAACATATTGAGCTAACATGCGAACTTGCATGCGAGCATACGGACCTGAATAAGGTCCTTTGACTGCTAGCCATTGTTGACCTAATGCTTGTGTATACCTTCCAACCCTGTCGACATTAGCCATGTCTACCTATTTCATGTGTCGACCTAAGCAATGTCAACCTTTAGTGGTTGACCCAATGCATGTGGACCTAATAATGGTTGATCCAATGACCCTTACCCGGGAAGGAAGTGGGGAAATGAAGATAGAAGTTGGGGCAGTACTGGGGGCAAAGAGAAGGTTAGGAGCTGGGCAGTGCTGGTAGGGGAAAGTATAGATAGCAGCTGGGACAGCACTGGGAGGGGCAAGGAAGAGGTTGGGGTAGATACACCCAGGGCTATTTTTCGGCAGGCTCCAGCAAGAACTGAGGCCCTTATTCTAGTTCACTCTTTCTGACAAAATATTTCTTAGATGGACAAAACCATGTGCACTGCAGGTGAGGCAGGTGTAAAACCCCACCCAAATCTAATTATCTCTGCACAGGTAACACCTGCCTCACCTGCAGTGCACATGGTTTTGTCCATCTAAGAAATATTTTGTCAGAAAGAGTGAACTAGAATAAGGGCCTCAGTTCCTGCTGGAGCCTACTGAAAAATAGCCATGGATACACCTCTGTACCTTCATGAGTGCCAAGGTACACAGTTAATTCTAAAAGTAGTAGGTTTCCGCTGGCATGCCCAGCCATTCCCTATGTCTGGCTTTGTTGTAGAAGAGATTCTCCCTCATTTAATATAGCAGCCTCTGCTGTGAGTTCCCAGTCAGAGTAGCAGCCACATACCTCCTACATATTCCCCCTCCCCCCAGAAGTGTACATTTCCAGTGTGTCAGCACCCCCTCCAAGCTTTCCCACCCCATCAAATGTGTTGGCCCATCACCGCATCCAGCCACTGCTTTGAGTTCCCTCCCCATCACCGCACCCAGCCACTGCTTTGAGTTCCCTCCCCATCACCGCACCCAGCCACTGCTTTGAGTTCCCTCCCCATCACTGCACCCAGCCAATGCTTTGAGTTCCCGAGCCCATCACTGAAACCAGCCACTGCTTTGGGTTACCGGTCCATCACCGCACTGCGGTCAAACAATCCGGCCAGCGGTGGCAGGGTTCAGCGGGTGGCCAGGAACAGCACTGCAGCATGCACTCCTCATCATCAGGCCGGTCAGGCAGTGTCCATGTCACGATCCTACTGACTCCTCTGTGACCGCATCACTACTGAAGCAACAAAATACATCCCTCTCACCCCAGAACATAATAAAAAGGGCACGCATGCTGGTCCGGGTGGAGCGTGTCCCAGGGTATAGAATAGAATAGAATTCCTTTATTCGCCTCCCAATGGAGAAATTCACATTGTTACAGCAAAGTGTATAGAAGAGCTAGAATAAATAGCATAATAAAACGCACACGAAAAAAGAAATAAAAGAGAAACCAAAATAAAGTACAGAACCATGGTAAATAAAAAAGATGTAAATATATATTGCACATGATTGGCATAACGTAAGACGTAAGATACAGTATATGCAGAAATCTACAGGGGACCATGGTGATTATATAACCTAGCCCAGTGGTCACCAACTCATCACTCGCGAGCTACCAGTAGCTTGCCTGAGCAATCCGGGTGGCTCGACCACTGTTATCCGCCCATATGCTCGCTGCTGCCGTCGCCTTCCTCTTACATGCCTCCGCCGCCGACAATATCCGCTGGCATCCCCCACAGGCGCACACTCCTCACTTTTGAGGAGACAGACGCTAGAGGTCATAATTGACCTCTAGCGTTTTACAGGAAGCACAGCGCTAAACACTTCCAGCAGTTCCTGCTAACGCTACAGTGCTGTGCTCCTTGTCGAGGCGGAGGGGTCTGGGGGAAGACGGCGGAGGTGGGCAGGCAGTGACCGCTTGGCAACTAGCATTATCCCCTGGCAACAGACATTAACCCTTTGGCAACAAGTATTGACCCCTGGCAATAAGCAGGTAATGTACAATTTATTAGAAGCCTTACTGTGGAACATCGTGTGCAGCATCTTGTGTCAGGGGCATTGTGGTGTGGCATAAGGCATTGCGGTGGGTGGCATAATGCATTTCTCCCAACTGTCTCGAATTTTACGGTACATACCAATTTTTTGGGATGGTACTGCAGGGATTAGACACTGTGCATGCGTCTAATCAGGCAGGCAGGCAGTTCACACAGCACTGGCCGTGCCCTCACTGTGACAAAAACAGTATGAATTAGGTGTGAGGGGCATTGCAATGTGTGACATGTGTCGGGGCATTACAGTGGGGTGCCGGACGGGTTCCCGACAATCATTTACCCGACGTCGGGATCCCGACTGTCAAAACGCAGACAGTCGGGTGCCCGACGGCCACCCGCTATTTTCCCTCGTGGGGGTCCACGACCCCCATAGAGGGAGAATAGAATAGGTGGCTCGCGTAGCAAGCCACCGTGCCCGCAGCGTGGCGAGCGCAGCGAGCCCGCAAGGGGCTTTTTTGCACTCGCCATGCTGTCTGACTCTGGCCAGTCGGGATCCCGACGTCGGGATAATGACTGTCGGGATCCCGACTGTCGGAGTCCCATACCACACCCATTACAGTGCGCAGCATAGTATCATAGGCATTAGTAACATAGTAATTAAGGGTGAAAAAAGACGTTAGTCCATCGAGTTCAACCTATCTAACTTATAACTACTGACTTGAATGTCATATCTATAGGACTCCCTTAGTAGCCAAATATGCATCCAGTTTTGATGAGTTCCAGAATGTTACTGCTCTAATTGTGAAGAATCCTCTTCTTATTTCAGTACGGAATTTCTTTTCCTCGAGCCTCAGTATATGCCCACGTGTATAGGCCTGTAAGTGAACAAATCATCTCCCAGTTCCTTATGATTCCAAATCCTGTATTTGAACATACTAATCATATCACCTCTCAACCTCCGTTTCTTCCGTGAAAACATATTCAGCCTGGTTAACCTATCTTTGTATTCTAGTGATTTGAGACCTTTTACTAGCTTAGTCGCCCTTCTCTGTACCTGTTCCAATTCATATGTCCTTTTTAAGGTGCGGTGCCCAGAGCTGAACACAATTTTTCAAGTGTGGTCTCACCAATGCCTTGTAAAAAGGCACTATCACATTGGCATCCCTTCAATCCATACCCTTTTAATGCATGTCAGTGTCCGGTTTGCTTTTGCTGCTGCATTTGTGCAGTGTGCACTATTACCCAATATTTCATCTATGATGACCCCCAAGTCCTTCTCTACAGCAGAATTTCTAATAATATCTCCATTTAGCCTATACGTAGCTTGTTCATTTTTGTTCCCATAATGAAGTACTTTACATTTTTTAATGTTAAACCACATTTTCCACCTTTTCAGTTTATTTAAGTCACTTTGTAATGTTTCCACATCCTCTCCTGAGTTAATTTCCTTACTCAATTTCGTGTCATCTGCAAATATTGCAATTTTACTCACTATGGGCCTTATTCTGGTTGGAGCGTCCGGGCCGTACGCGTACGTCCCGGGGTTTTTTACGATCTGCGCATGTGCAGATACGCTAATGCGCCGGCGCGAACACTCCACAACGCTTACGGCCGGTGTCTCAACGTGCGAAAAAACCTGTACGCGAGCGTACGGGTAATGGGGCGGCATAGGGGCGTGTTGATGGGAGCGGCCGAAATAATGAGGGAAAATGGGCGTAAATATGGGCGTACACGGGGGTGTGCACCAGAAATGAGCGGTGCTACTACCGTTTCGGACACCAAACAGGCGGCCGCCAACCGCCAGCTAAAACCACCCCTACAGATACCGCATGCCAGCGTGCGCCTGAGTTGGCTAATTGGCTGATTACTACTCAAACACATACACCTGAATGTAATAAGCAATGCTGCAGTCTATTAACTACAAACCATGATTTCACTGCCTGCAAGCCACACATGCAGCACGCAAACACATTGGAAGCTTATGTTTCTATACTTCTCCACATTTAAAGGTTTGTTTAATTTAAGGTAAGAATCTTTTTATACGCTAAGGTAGGTATTTGCTAAACAGACACATTCACTACCTGCTTTCATAGACTTTACGCAGTAGCACACTCAATCTACACAAGTCGACATGTGTCAACGTGTTCACTCTAATACTAACATAGGTTTTGTATTTAGGATACAATAACATAAACCACATCTAACACCTACAAAGGATGTTTCAGCAATGTTTGAAGCCCATGACCACTATTTTCCACACAATCTTTGTATAGTACCCAAAATAATGACCTGTACCACTATCTCATCTGCTATGATTTGGATTTCACTACACTCTGGATGTAAGATGCCACCAATCACATTATTGCACTCTCATCTCTCTAACAAAGGATTCCTACATCTGATTATGACACTGTCAAATCATATATATTTTAAAAGTTATGCATGTTTGTTCACAAGCTAATTTATCATGTTTGGCCCATTCACACATCTTTTTTTAGGGAGGACACATATGCATTCCTACAGAAATTTACCTTTTCACCCTTGTTTGTCTGCCTCACCCACTCCATGAGGAAAGCATTGTTCTGGACCTGCTTTTACCTACTACTTTAGGAGCTACCTCACCTGCACACAAACTGCTTTCTCACCTATTAAGTTGCTCTGCACATGTGCTGACACAAACTAATTAGCAGGGAAAAGTTGGATAGGAACATGGGAATGGCCATGGAGAGGGTTACACATGGGAAACTTCCACCACAGTTCAACAAATGTTCAAAAATACCCTGGTCAGTAAGTACACATAAATCTAGTATTTGTTTCACACAAGAAATTACACATACCACAATTTTGTTTTAATTTGTAAAATAAATTTATTTGCTGTTCAGCATCACAGCTTGACACTTTAATGTGAGAAATCAAATAAACAAATAAAATAGACACACAAATAATAAAACAGCCAGAACAAGAGGTTGCATATCTCCAAACATGTGTTACCCTGCAAATGCAATGGTGAAAGAAATGGGGACACCAGAATACGTACTGCAACAACCAGGGTGAATACTAAGCAAGATACACACCACCAAAAAAAAAAATCCTGCATTTGTAGAGGTCAAAATACGAACTTTCATGCCCATGGCACGCAAATGGATCGATGGGCAACTCAGGAAGCGGATGTCCAGTGCAATTTAAACCTTTGGCCTCCAACCACAGAGGAAGTGAACCAGGTCTCATTTGGGCCCTTTTTTGCCCCTTTTAGATGGGGCCTTGGGGACAGGGGCCTTTGGGTCAGCTGGCTTTCGGCGTCTTCCCCTAGTCGACACAGGAGGGTCAGCCGAGGTGGAAGGTTGGGGAGCAGCTTGGGGTGGGGCAGCAGATGGGGGATTGTCCCTTAGGGACCTGGCGGTGGACAGCTGCTCCGCAATAAGTTCATCCAGCCGCCAGAGTTTCATTAATGCGGTTCAACGCCTCAACCTGCAGCTGGTTTGTGGCCTTCCACTCCGCCAGAAAATCCGCCACCTGCTGCTGACGGATCGCAGCATCCACCCCTTGCTGCTCGATCCTGTCCAGCGTCACCAACAGGCTCTCACTCAATGTCTCCTGTGGCTGGGGGCGACGTCTTGCTGGAGGCTGGACCACCTGCTCCACCTGTGGCTCTGCAGAGGAAGATGCTGCCGGTACATCCTGACTTTCTGCTTCTGCTAGGATAAGAATTGAAAACAATGTCACCATCACATACGCAATAAAAAATATCTTTCTAAATACAATGCATTACTGTGACTTACCATCAAAAGCAGCAGCAAAGACCTCCGCCGGGAGCTCACTGTCCATATTGGAGATCCCCCTGATCTCCCCCACATCGAGGACGTCACAGGAGTCCAGCTCCAGGGGGGTATACTCCAAATGGTCAGGCATAGGACCGCTCCCGGTGGACATGCTGTGGTTGTACCGGTCAGTCATCTTCCTCTTCAGGGCACTTTTGAAGTCAGTCCACCTACAAGTTTAAAAATACAAATATCACCATGAGATATGTGCACCACTGTGCTACGTGTAGGGTTACCACCTAGTCCCTTTAATTCCGGACACATGTTACTTACACAGGTTCTGTGGCAGTTTAAAATTAGGTGAAGTGGAGTCTTGAAGTCAGCCAGCCACAGAACCTGTGTAATTAATATGTGTCCGGAATTAAAGGGACTATGTGGTACCCCTAGCTACGTGACATTTCCTAGTGTGGGTGATCTTTTGTGCCATGTGTGGCCAAATATTTCTTTGATGGACAAAACCATGTGCACTGCAGGTGAGGCAGGTGTAAAACCCCACCCAAATCTGATTATCTCTGCACAAGTAACACCTGCCTCACCTGCAGTGCACATGGTTTTGTCCATCTAAGAAATATTTGGCCAGAAAGAGTGAACTAGAATAAGGGCCTCAGTTCCTGCTGGAGACTGCTGAAAAATTGACCTGACAAACACACTAACCTTTTCTTCACCGCGTCCCAAGTTCTGACCACTGGTGACACCTGGTTCACTTCCTCTGTTATCTTGTCCCAAAGGTTTCTCCTTGCACTGGCAACACGGGTTAGCTTGAAGAAGCAAACACTGCGAAACACGTGTCCTAACTGTCAGTGTAGTGCCAGTTAGGGGGCTGGGGATATAGGCAGAATAATAATGTATTATCTAAAAATATGCTATATCAATCCTACTGAGTAGTCAATCAGTCCAATAGCAGGAGTGTATTTATATGTGTATAGATTTCCACTGTGCAGACTGAGCGGTGAATTTTCCCTTGATAATAGCACTAGACATACCACTAGGTGTCAGTAGAACACTAGTGAGGAATCATTGCTTACAGCTCAGTAATATATTCTGCAACAGTGTAACTATCACACCTCTGGGCAGCACGCCAGATCATCTGGCAATATAGAAAGTGTATCCAATCTCTCAATAGTAATTGTATGAGGGAGCTCTGAATACAGCTAAGACTAACTAGCTGTCAAGTGTATTTACAACACACTATCCAACTCGGCAATATTGTATACACCTCTGTAAACACCTGTTATATGTACCCATAACACAAAACCACATACAACCAGTCAATCAATTGACCAATCTAAATGGCAAACTGTGTAAAAAAACACTAAATAAGCCTACATATACCTACACTCTGGACACAGGATCATAAAGTTCTATAAATATACATCTATATGTCCAAATCAACCTATATGGCGAAATGTGTATTATTATAAAACACTAAATAAGCCATCATAGGACTTTCTCATTTTTTGACTGTAAATGTCGACCAACAAGGCCTAATGTGTACACAACACTGAATAAGCCTAAGACGAACTACAAATGAATTGTATAAGCACAATGGAGTACATAGGCTATTAAAAAAACCAATATAACAAAAGGTGTAAGGGGTGTACATAAGCCCATATAAAATTGCAGAGCTACAGAAAAGGTTAACCACCTTTCCATCACTGTACCTATAATTTATATCTAATACAGGTGGCATATGCTAGTTCTCGTGAAATTGGAGAAGTGCATATGTACCAAAGTGAACCATTCCCTCATCACCATTTGAGAATTAAGGACATTATCATCTCCCAATATATTGCCCGAGAAGGCAAACTGGGAATAAGAGTGTACCAATGTATAACAAAATTATATGAACCCATAAATATAGAGGGTCATATAAGCTTACACTAACCCCAAGAGATACACCCTGCCAATATATATCAAAAATAGCCAATACAGGCATAATTATATTGATATATTTATAGAACAACCCTAGAGACTGAGGACACAATCCCAGTGTCTCATTGATACTACTCAGCCCAGCCCCCCCTGCCTACAATTTTTAATTTATTTCACATTATACTTTCTAATCTTTTTCACCTTAATGTATAAATGTATGTTGTAAGTCCGTATACATTTTAACCTCTTGTATTTCGCATTTATTGGTGGGGTATCCCATATCCGGATATTAATAAAGATTATAGGGGATACTCCACTTTTTGAGAATCCACTCCCATAAACCACCCCCAACAATTGGTGGTTTATATTAACTATTTTTTGGTGTGCATCCAAGGAACTAGCTTTCCCGTCTCTTTTCTTCTTGTACTGGCACCCGGCTTCCTGGTTGCCAATTCAATCCATTCGCGTGCCCTGGGCACTAGAATTCGCATTTCGGCCTCTACAAATGCAGGGTTTCTCCTTCTGGTGGTGGTATCCTGCTCAGTCATCACCCTAGATGTTGCAGCACGTTTTCTGGTGGCCCCAGTTCTCTCACCATGCACCTGCTGGGTCACACCTGTTTGGAGAGATGCAACCTCTTGTTCTGGCTGGTTGCTTGGCCCTTGTGGAGCTGGTGGAGGTTCACCAGGGCCTGTTACTGAGGGGCCCGCTTGATCTTGCAGGCGACTCCTCTCTTGGGCCCTCCTTCTCCGCTCCTGTTCCCTCTTCTGTAATGCTTCAAGCAGGGATTCTGCTTGTGCTCTCTGCAGAGCGTCCTCTGCTGCTGAATCGTCAGAGTCAGACATGTTTGCAGCAATTGTGGGCTGCATCTGACTGAATATTTATATGTTAATCTCCCGCCACGAACAAGGGGGCGTATATATTTCCCCGCAAGGTAGATGCAAATTTACGCCGATATTTCCCGCCGATAATTGCCGCTTAAATTACGCAGGTCTCAATGCACCTGATCAATCACCCGTATATGTATATACACAGGTTGTGGAGCATTGTGGGCTACATCGTGAAATGTGTGCACCTGTCATTCCAATGATGAGTGTTGTCAGCTGGTATCTGTTGGAGTTCGTGTATGCTTTGTGAGTCACATTTCAAAACATCACGTTATCATGCTTGCCTTGCATATGTAATGTGTATGAAATTGTCATACAGCAACATGTTGCATTGTGGCCCTTTAGGCAGCGTAGTTATAAGTAGAGGGTTGCGTGTATTATTTTCCGCCTACTGTATATACAGTACTCCTCTCCATGCATATCGGTGTATCGTGCCCCCTTTAAGCAGCGTAGTTATAAGTAGAGGGTTGCGTGTATTATTTTCCGCACACTGTCAATACAGTACTTCTCTGTTCATTGAATGCATGCTGTTGGTTGTGGTGTGTGTATATCGGAACGGTCCGCGTAAGTTTCTATTCGCATCCAGTTTGTTAATGTAAGAGGGATTAATAAAGTTAATACCAAACAAACAATTTTTTCGACCAATCAGCAAGCACCAAAAGTGATATATGTACCTGCAATTAATAACTGCGCCATTGCCAATATGACTTGTCCAAGAGCTAGGCCCTTTTCCACGTCAGAGCTTTTGGCCCTGGTGGAAGTGATGGACCGTCACCTGGGGCCCAGGGGCCCTTATGTCAGTAATGCCGACAAGCGGCGGGCGTATACTGCTGCCCGCCGCCTCATCTTCTCTACGACCGGCGTCCGCAGAAGCCTGGGGCAGGTTGAGCGGCGCTGGTCAGACCTGCGCCGGCGGCAGCCGGTTTTACTCAGCAGCCTTCGCCGCCATATTGCCCGATGTAAGTTTTGATTACTAGTATGTCAGCGTTTTTTAGCAATGTTTTGTGTACTTTTTATAAATATGTTCCTGAGTATGGGGGGGTATATGGGGGGTATATGGGGGGTATATGGGTGTATATGGGTGTATATGGGGTGTATATGGGTGTATATGGGTGTATATGGGTGTATATGGGTGTATATGGGGGGTATATGGGGTGTATATGGGGTGTATATGGGTGTATATGGGTGTATATGGGTGTATATGGGGGGTATATGGGGTGTATATGGGTGTATATGGGTGTATATGGGTGTATATGGGGTGTATATGGGTGTATATGGGTGTATATGGGTGTATATGGGGGGTATATGGGGTGTATATGGGTGTATATGGGTGTATATGGGTGTATATGGGGGGTATATGGGTGTATATGAGTGTATATGGGTGTATAGGGGGTGTATAGGGGGGGGTTTAAGTAGTTGATCAGTTTTTGGGTGTAGGATATCAAATAGTTTGCATGATAAATGTCTGAAATTTCACAGCAATGATAATTTTGAAGGTTATGAGCATGACTAATGTGAATTTTTCTTTCCCCCTTTTTTATGAAACCCAATCTTCGATTTCTATGCCATCAACATGAACATTTCAGCACGGGCAAGGGCACGCATTGAAGCCCGGGAGCAGGCAGCCCGGGACCAGGCAGCCGAGGAGGAGGAGGAAGAGGAGGAGGAAGAAGAGGAAGAGGAGGAGGAGGAGGAGGAGAAGAAAGAGGAGGAGGAAGAGGAGGAGGAGGAAGAGGAGGAGGAGGAAGAAGAGGAGGAGGAAGAAGAGGAGGAGGAAGAAGAGGAGACCCAGGGTGCAGTTTGGACCCACACAATTTCCCCATCCCCTTCCCCCTCCACAACCCCCACCCCCTCCACAACCCCCCCCCCACAACCCCCCCCCCCCCCCCAAAACCCCCACCCCCTCCACAACCCCCACCCCCTCCACAACCCCCACCCCCACCCCCCCCCTCCCCACCCCATTTCCAACCCCCCTACACCTCTCCACCACCCACCCCCAAACCTCTCCACTCCCCACTCACACCCACTACCTCGGGCCAAACTACAGGACCATCCACCTTGCTCCTGACCCCCACAACCACTGCACAGCCAACCAACGGCAACCAGGATGGCTCAAGTAGCCGTAAGTAAATAATGTGTCTAATGTTGACCTACACATTTCTACACATAAACAATCACAACAACCACATATGTGTATCCAACATCAACATTAGTTGCAACATATCACTGCAGGCCGACCATGAGGTGTGTCCTGTCCTTCTCCAGGAACAAGGCTCCCCTTGGTGGTTTTTTTGAGTGTGGCCATGCCTCACCCCTTGAATAATTGACATAACAGTACATCCAATGAGATATCCGACATTAGTGGTGTGGTAGTTATGTGGCTCCAGGTGTTGGGTAACTCCAGTTCCCAGCATGATGTGCAACACAGGGCCGGATTATAATGGAGGCGCAAGGGGTCAGTGCCCCTGGGCCCCCCTCTAGCTAGGGGCCCCCTGTGGTTGTCATGTATTTTTTACAAATAACATGTTTAAGTTATGTTTTTTTTTTTTTTAGCTAAATGTTTTGTGCATGGGTGGGGTAGTGCTGCAGCTTGACCTATCTGCCAATGTGACAATGATTTATGGTGCTGAGCATCGGGAGCCAAGGCACACTGATTGCACAAGTGTGCAGTGCATTTCTGGGAGTTGACTAAGTCCCATGACACTTTGCACCAGAGGACAGAGGCTGAGAAGTTTGTGCTGAGCTCTGATTGGTGGAGCTCATTACATGCTTCTCAGGTCCATGGAGAACAGCAGCAGCAGCTTAGTCATAGGAGGGTTTTTAATCTGAGGCAGCACTAGGACTGTGAGGTCTCCTCCAGAGTAAGGGGCAGAGGGACAAACACAGGCTTTTCATGTGGTGTGTGTATATATATATATATATATGGGGTCTATTATTATTCCGAGTGCCGCCAACCCCCTGTCTATATATATATATATATATATATATATATATATATATATATCTCCCCTGCAGGTAACCATTGACCAAGTTTATTCTGCCTTTACTCTATGTTTTGACAGTATAATATTCGCCCATGCAGTGTGCGGCCAGTAATGACAAGTGCAAGGGGGCCCCCCGCTCTAAAGTACCCCGGGCCCCCCAAAGGCTTAATCTGCCACTGGTGCAACTTAAATGTAGAGATTGTTTTGGTAATAGTGTGTGAGGCCATGCGGATGCATGCTTTACAAACATAGCTGTAGGCCTATAATTTGTACAGCAATGTCCTAAATTTAAAATAGTAAGGAGTGCTTAAGCCACAACAATGTCATAACCCTTAAATAGCACAGGCTAATTGTGAGGTTAGAGGAGAGTCCCCCAAAACCAAAGTACCAATTGGGATACAGCATACATTCATTGATGAAGGAGTAATTGAATTAATGTTATTTACTATGTACAGTATGTGTGTGTTAACATATTTTTTTTTAGTACTGTGTTTACAGCAGACCCATCTTCAATGTAGTTTCTAAATGTATGTGGCCTTCACACATAACTCTGAACTTTTTATTATGTACAAATACAACAAACATTTGTGTATATTAATTTTTTGTTTTATCCCTTCATTACAGACACTGAACAGCAGCAGGAGGAGGTGGCCGCAATAATGCGGGAAATAATGCTCACCCTCGTCTACCTCCAGCTCCTTTTTGGGCTTCTGGAGGCCCGCCTTTAATTTTTTATTTATCCCCCCCCCTTTTTTTTATGGTATAAAATAAAAGTTGGATTACTGTTCGAAATTGCCTGTGTTTTTAATAATAAATATGTTAGAGGGCGTGTAAGGGTAGGTACATACAGATGTGTACTGTAAGTTATACTTGTAATTTGAGGTGAGGGGTAATGATTGATGTGTGAATGTGTGTGTTTTTGAGTAAAATAACACATAGTGAAAATGCATGAATGTTTAATGTTGTTAGATTAAAACATCACACATAACATCAGGGTAGGTATACATGTTACACATTTTGGACAAAGTAATTACGTACATAATTTAGTACATATACAGAAACACCAACATAACTTGATTTAAAAGTAACAGCAATATGGGGACACATAGATAGTGATTAAAATGCCACATTAGAACATCACATATATACATGTAATGTGGGTTCAAATGTAGTTTTATTAGGTCTTTATTAAGGTAGACAATTGAGTTAATAGAAAACAATAATTGAATAACAAATAGATTAATTAATCAATTGTCAGATTAGTAGTTGAGAGGCAAGATTTGCAGGTCCATATATGTGAAGGGTATGCCAGCGTGCACGGACGTACGCTCACTCTCACGAGCGGTGACATAAGCTGAGTTTTCCATTGAAAACAATAGGGACCCGTCCGTGCAAACTGGCGTACGCTCAGATCTCCGCAAGAAGTCGGTGGGGAGACGGAGGAGAGACGGCCGTAGACGGCGCCGTACGCTCAGTTGTACGCCAGTTGTCGGAGTGTAAGGGCTGGGCCGGCCGCGTACGTTGCCGTACGCTCATTTGTACACCACTCCCCTTCTACAGTATTTCTGCCCGTACGTAAGCGGCTGATTTGTGGGTGGACTTAACCCCAACGGCCGCGTACGGCTAGCGTGCGGTAATGGCGAACGTACGCACGTTTGGCCGCTCCGATCAGAATAATGCCCTATGTCACTTCCAATATCATTAATGAATATATTAAACAAGGTGGGTCCCATTATTGAACCTTGCGGGACTCCACTTTGGAGCTTACCCAAATCAGTTTGTACACAGCTGCTACCCACTCACTGTGAATGAACACAACATGTGAAACACTTGCCTGTGTGTGAGCTATCGGTAAATAGAAGCCTGTATAGTGACTGTGTGGTGACAGTATCCTGACTGCAGCTCCTTCCTGTGGAAGTGTACAAGGCATTGGGGAGGTGACCGGTGAGGACCCTGCTTCTCCCATTATACAGCATAGATAAAAGCACCTTAAATTCTTCTAGTGTGGTTTTGTAGAAAAAAACAGGTAACCTTACTCTGAACCTGGGACTCCAACAATTCGGACCTAATTCCAACTGGGGACCATTCAGGAGATCGGAAGACAGCACACCACTTCACGGGGACCACCTCTAGAACAACCTGGAAAAGTGGGCAATATCCCAGATATGTGAGTGACATTGACTGCTTCTCTCCCCCCTCATTCACAGTGTCCAAGGAGTAACACCAACAAGATCCACACACTAAAAGGATAAGTGGGGTGCACTATCCAAAAAAACCTTGCCCAGAATCCAGTGGGGCTACTAAATCACCTGCAATTTGCACATTTGCACTACCAGCCAGCCATGCATTGGCATTCTTAAGTAAAATAATTTTAATATGTTTACATTAATCATGTTCATTATGTTTTTATGAGAATGTATTTTTATTGATTAATAAATTGTTGAACACTATACAGTGAATTATTTCCTCAAATAGTGCAGTTATTTAACCTCCCTTTTTTTATGCATTATCGGTGACTGACTAACCCCATTCATAACTGCTGCTTGATTTGAATAAAGGACCATACGCAGCGCCTGTTAATTACCCTAGTGGTAATACACAATTTTTTACCTTTTGTGGCATAATGTGTCGGGCATTACAGTGCGCAGGATATTGTGCAGCATAGTATCAGGGGCATTGAACACATTTTAGTAGCTCTCCAGGGGGTGTTTTTGTCTTGAGTAGCTCACGCTCGATTAAGGTTGGAGACTACCACAGCAGGAAGAAAAGACCTGCAGTATCTCTCTCTCTAAGACATCAAGGGTGAAGCAATCTATCACTAAAGGAACTACTTAATTCGCCAAAATGCCCTGGAGTGGGTGGGACAGATCATCCAGCAGGGATGCTAACTTGCCAATTATTCTCCTCTCAACCACCACATCTACCGTATCCAAGGGGATTCCCAGAACAGAACTGTCTTTCCTAACCAGTCTGATTAGTCTCTTGCTATCAGCAAACCACCACAAAGAATATAGCTGATGAGTTAAAGAAAGTCCTCAGTAGTGCTCCCTGCACCCCAAAAGACCTCAATCTCCTCAACAAGTAAAGTCTGCTCTGCCTCTTCCTATACAGAGCAGAAGGATTATCAGTCCAATCCAGTTTATTGTTCAGGTGAAAACCCAGTTACTTATCTACTGCCTTGATCCCCACTAGTGAAGGAGGAGAGTGTTGACATCTCCAAAAATAAACTACCAGCTCCATAGACTTTCCTGTATTAAGCTGGAGATGATTCTTCTAACACCAGTGGACAAAATCCTGCGTAAGTTCTCTATACTCCCTATCGTCCCCATCTAAATAAGGCCTACTATAGCAGAGTCATTAGAGAACTTCTGCAGGTGACAGGTTGGTGTGTTGTATACAAAGTCTGCAGTGTAGACAGTAAAAAGAAACAGTGCTAAAACCGTTCCCTGTGGGGCCCCCGTATTACAGATAATTATGTCAGACTGGAACTCCCTTGTCCTCACATACTGCAGACGGTTAGTAAGGTAGTCCAGGATCTAGGTGGTTAAATGGTGATCCACCTCAAAACCCTTCAACTTTTACCCCAGAAGCCAGCGCTGAATGGTGTTGAAGGCAGTAGAGAGATCAAACAACATGATACTCCCCGTGTCCCCCCCCCCCCTCCCTCTCTCCAAATGAGAGAGGGATCTCTCCATCAGGGAAATGACAGCATCATCCATCCCAATGTCAGGTAAGTAAGCAAACTGCAGCAGATCCAATGAAGCTCTCACAAGAGGCCTACGATCAGAGCCAGATTAAGGTCTAAATGGGCCTGGAGCTGAAAATGATCCAGGGCCGATTATACCCAATAATAGGGGTTGTGGCCAGCACCTAATAATGTGGGAGGCGTGACCAGTGTTCTGTTTGGGTGGTCTGCTCATGGGTGTGTCTGTATTTGTGTAAATACTTTCAACTAATTATATATACCTGGAAAAGGCAGGGGGCGGGCATAAGAAAAATGCAGGGAGACATATTGGCGGGTGCATTCCAAAGGTGCACCCACAGGATGCCAATGTCCTAAGATACTTGCGGGGGGATGCGGCACTCCAGTCATAAAAAAAAATACTGAAAGCCAAAACTTGGTAGACAACATTTCAGCACCTTTTATGGGTCACCTAAATTTACCACACCATATACCCCGTATACAAATCATGCAACACAATAATAACCCCCTTATACTGTACTTGTCTCTTCCATATTATGCCACATGGAATGAGCCAAAAATCACACTATGGCACATGGATTGAGCCAAAATACACACTAGACCAGGTATGTCCAAACAGTGGCCTTTCAGCTGTTGTGAAACTACACGTCCCAGCATGCCTTGACATAGTTTTAGCATTCCCTAATAGCAAAACTGTGGCAAGGCATGATGGGACTTGAAGTTTCACAACAGCTAGAGGGCCATAGTTTAGACATGCCTGCACTATACCAAACAGATTGAGCAATAATGTACAATATGCTTCATAAACAGGGGCATTGTGCGCCAAAGGCACGCTTTAAAAATTTACACCATAATGCCAATTACATGTTAAGCCGCACACCATAATCTCCATTATGTATTATGCCAAACAGCATAATGCTTATTAAAAATTATGCTACATAAGTGTTGGTTGCCTACATGTTCATTGCCAGGGGTTCCATGCTCATTGCCAGGGGTTCCATGCTCATTGCCATGTGGGATTACATGCTCATTGCCAAGGGAGAATATATGCTCATGGTAACTGGGGGACAGCCGCCGCCGGGCAGAAATGACAGCCGGGCAGAGAGCAGGGGGCTGCCCGGCTGTATTTAGAGCACTGCATGTCCCGGCTTTTTTAAATAATACCCCTTTCACACCAGAAAATGCAGGGACTTACCCGGGAGTATGGTCCCAGGATCATGCAGGGACATTCCCGAACTGGCCCCTTATACACCAGCCTAGTTTATGCATTTTCTGGTGTGAGGGGGAGATAAAACCACCCCCGCCCCCCTTTAAACAACCAGCTATATCTTAAGACCCAACTAACCCATTTACATGTGGGCTTCAAATGATTTTGGTCCCGTGAAACTGGGCCATTTGGTTCCAGGAAAATCTGTCCTCAAACAACATGAACAGCCATAAAATTACATTTCAGAAATAAAAAAAAAAATTGGTTTACCCGCAATATCTCTAGAACCAATGAACCCATATGGACCAGCCTGGTATCAGATTGAAGGCCCAGCGATTTTGGTTCGACTGAGAACCTCGAGCTTCTGTGATGCTGGAGGGGGAACTGGCAGCTGTTGGAACTGGGTGGGGGTCAGAATTAGTGGGTCCCATGTTATCCTATGGGAAAACGTTCCATGTTTGCCTGGCTGTATCTCCGGTTCCCAGGGGGCTACCGATGCAAGGCTGGGCTTGTTGGAAAGCCCTGGCCCTCAGCTACAAAATGGACCTATTTGGAGAGTGGGCCTGGAGCTGTAGCTCCATCAGGTCCATTGTTACTCCGGCCTTGCCTACGATAGCCAAGGTATGCACCCATACATTAAAAAGGAGTCCCTCATGTTCAAAACCGGGTAAAATACATGCAATAGCACATATTTTCAATCACTTATATATATTCATACATTAATTTTAATGTAAAAAATACACATAAAGGCATTCAGACTTCTTACAAAGGAATATGTATTTATTTAAAGCATGTAGAAGTAAGCAGATGCTGTCTGCCTCCTTCTGTTAAAACACAAGTTAGAGAGAAGTTGGCTAGTGTGAGGAAAAAGTCCAGCCGATATGTCGGTCAAAGTGCAGATCCTGTGTACACTTTGAGCAATGTTAATGAATGACGGAACGATTGCTTTTCCTTCATTCATTAACATGCTTAATGGGGTATGTGGCCATTAGGTCAACAGTGTCTAGGTCGACCGTCAAAAGGGCTTCACACATGAAAAACGTCGACATTGCCAAAAGGTCGACATAAAAAAGGTTGACATGAGTTTTTCATGATTTAGAAAAAAATAAAAAAGCGACGTGTTCATATTTTACTATCCCATTGGGTATAGAGGAAGAATATAATAGTTTGCAGAGCGCACCGAAGTGGGAGGGAACGTTGTACACTTATATGGTGTCCATGTCAACCTCTGTCGGCATAGACACCAAGAATCATGAAAAACTCATGTTGACCTTTTCCCATATCGACATTTTCACCATGTCAACTTTATGCATGTCAACTTTTTTCATGTTTGACTGTTGACTAATCGTGGTAGTCAACCTAATGAGCCATACTCGATTGGTGGTACTAGTGATCTCTCTAGGTTTGATGTGCAGCACATCAACCTAGCTTTGTCACAAGTGACTGTGAGAGCGTGAATATTGCACTTTTACACTGATTGATGTGCCGGTCCAAAAGATATATAATAGTCTTAAAGTCTTGAATTTATTTAGCCGTATTGATGTAGTGATTTCATTAGTGCTGATAATGCTGTAAAAAGAAGGAAAAAAACTATTTCACAACCCAAACTCGTACTGTAGCAATCTGCTGCTACAATATTATTGAAGGACGTGCATTCATTTATTTTGTGAACTTTGCGGATATTAGTTTGCTTGGTATTCTTTTATTGGTCTAGACTGCCATCTAATGACCAAAAATGAGAACTGCAATACCCAAAATCTAATGTTTAATTTTTACTTTCTTCCACCAAATTCTTCTACAAATATGAGGTCTCCCCTAAAACCAGTGTGTGTGAAGTATCTTATGTGCATTAATGCTACACAGTGATTCAATTTCATATTTTACTTGGATAGATTTAGATAGATAGGAGCCTGTGCTAGGGTGGTCAGCCCCCCGCTGCAAACTATAAATTTGCACCCTTCCATACTTTACAAAGTGACAGCACACACACACCAAAAGAAAGAGGTGTGATCCCACAATGAAAGAGGCATGTCCACACAATAGTTCCTTCATTTCAAATTACGCCACACAGTAGCAAAAATGTTTTCACATTACACAGCACATACTGTAGTGCCCCTTATTCACATTGTGCTACACAGTAGTACCCCTTCCACATTTTGCCCACTGTAGTAGCATTGCTTATACACATAATGTCCCTGGTAGTAGCATCACCTATAGACATAATACCCACAGTAGTAGCACCGCTTACATACATAATGCCCACAGGGGTAGCCCTACTTATACACATAATACCCATAGTAGTAGCACTGCAAATATACATAATGCCCACAGTAGCAGCATCACTTACACACATAATGACTACAGTAATACTGCTGCTTAAACACATAATACCCACAGCAGAAGCTCCCCTTACACAAAGTACCCACCATAGTAGTGCCGCTTAAACACATAAAGCCCACAGTTGCTTACACACACAGGGCCTTATTCTGCGAGACCCCCAGCCCTGCGAGTCCCCCAGACTCCGCTCTATGAATGCCCCCCCCCCTCCCTCACAAGTCAGGTTCGTTTGCACAGCCTGCAAATAGATGTTTAACATAAGCATCCATTCACATGCTATGTGGAAACACCCACATCATTTGATGGTTGCCGACCATCGAATGATGTGCTGAGTGCCCGCATATCTAAAGTGACTCTCAGGTCACTTAGATATGCATGCACATTCGAGAGGAAGTGGGCAAACAGCGTACATCCAGTCATGTCAACTGCCAACCTCTGGCACGCACGCCATGGGGTGATTTCCATGGGAATGCCCATGAAACACTGGGCATTACCATGGGCGTGACTACCTGAGGATGCCCCATGCCTGCAGTCTTGGGTGCATGTGCCCGGTTAACAGTCTGATCACTGTGGCCACACGCACCTGGCGTAGGCACATGTGCAAAATGAAAACATCAAGCATGTGAGTGAAGGACCAAATTAAACCCATAATCCCCACAGTAATAGCACTGGTCACCCACATCGGGACCGATTCAGGATCTCTTGTGGCGATCCAAACTCGTCACCAACCCTGATGGTCACGGTTTACACATGTGCTTGTGCATTTCTGCACATGTGCAAACCCCAACAGCGAACAGCTTAGTCTGTCTGTTCACTGTGGGGAGGGAGGGCCGGGGGTGAGAACGAGGCTTGCCAGTGGGAACGCCCAGCATTTTATGGGCATCCCCATGGGTGTTCCTATGGGTAGAAGGGCAGACTGTTAGTATGGGTAGGTCTTCGTCCTAGCGCTTGCAAATAAAAGTCAGTTATCACTGATTTTTATTTGCGAAGGCAGGAATGGTACTGAGGGGATTCGGCTGGGTGGTGGGCGGTGTCTCAGGAACTCGGTAAACTGAGATGTTCGCAGCTTGCCGAGCCAATCTGAATGAGGGCCATAATGCCCACAGTAATAGCGCTGCTTACACACATAATGCCCTCTAAGATGGGAGTTCTGTTGAAGATGGGATGTTGCCCATAGCGGCCAAATTCAGCCGTGTTTTTGTCTGCTAGGGGCGGCACATGATGTTGGCGCCTACCTGGAAATGGCTGTTTTGCAACCACCAAGTAAGTCCTGAGCTACGCAAGGGCTGCGTGAAACAGGGAGAAGAGGAGAAATCATTTGATGGTAAGTAAAAATGAAATGATTTTTCTTGTGGTCAGCCATATGTTCATGGGTGTGTACCTGTAGACATCCGTTTGCAGCCTTGCAAAGCTTCGTAAGGTGGGATTTTGCAGGGAAGTGGGCGGCGTTTACCTACAAAAAATATCAGACAGCTCACTGGGCGCTGGATGTAATGAAGCTCTCTTTTCTCTTTCCGGGATATTGACCCAAAAGAAAAAAAAAAAGAGAAGAAAAAACAATAGTGTAATATTGTAATGTTTAGTTCTAAAAAATATTGGACAAAATTTGTAACTCGTACCAATCCAATATGTCTACTAAAATAAGCAGACACATGCGCTTAATGGAGGGACATAATCCATCACCAATAGATCCTTCTTTCCTTCTTCTTAAAAGATGGCCACTCAAAAGGGAGAGATACCTCTTTTAAATTTTTTAAAAACATGTAAAACAAGCAGAGTTTGAAACAAAGGACTCTCACCATGTGGTTTTGTCCACAAACAGAATGCAGACAAATTAAGCAAGTGTATCCCAAACAGGCATTCCTGGGTGCTGATCCACAATGGAGGTACTTAGAAGCGTCCTCTGTCCTTCCAAACCAACCGGTTTCGATACAAATACAGGTTGAGTATCCGGTATCCGGACATCCCTTATCCGAATTATTCCAAAAACCGTGGTTTTTGGAATCATTCGAATTTTTTTTTTTTTTTTAACCCCTAACCCTCTTTTCATACTTACCAAGTCCCCGGGCGTCCACAGCAGGCCTCCGGCATCTTCTCCAGGGTCTCCAGCGGTCCCAGGAATGCATTGCGCGAGTGTGTGCGCGCGCGCGCCGGTGACGTCACCGGTGCGCGCGCACACTCGTGCAATGCATTCCTGGGACCGCTGGAGACCAGGAGAAGATTCCGGAGGCCTGCTGTGGACGCCCGGGGACTGCGCAGACGCCGAGGGACGCCCAGGGACCATCAGGGGACAGGTAAGTATGGCTGCAAAAAAAAATATTCCAAAAACCGGAAAATTCCCCTATCCGAAATGCTCGCGGTCCCGAGCATTTCGGATAGGGGATACTCAACCTGTAGTATCTTTTTCAAGGTGTGGAAGATGTGTGTGCTGACCTGATATTTATACCCCCTGTATTTAAGGGAGTGGTTAAGCCTATTGCCAGAAATGGAGTACTTCACAATCTAAGTCCTATTAGCAACCTATGTGATAAAACAAGCCCACAGATGCTGACAGTAGAAGCACTACTTACACAACGCCCACAGATAACGACAGAAGAAGCGCTGCTTATACATAACACCCAAAGATAATGACACTAGAAGAGCTGCTTATACATAAAGCCCACAGTGGCTAACAGTAGAAGTGCTGCTTATACAGTACACCCACAGATTATGTATAAGTAGTGCTTCTTTAATTTAGTCCACAGTGGTGGACAATAGAAGTGCTGCTTATACGTAATGCCCATAGATGCAGACAGTAGTAGTGCTGCTTATATGTAACGCCCTCAGATGCCGAAAGTATCGCGTCCGCAGATGACTCATCACGGTGTGTGGCATATGCATAATGGAGTATCACGGTGTGGCATATGTATAATGGTGCATCACGGTGTGTGGCATATGTATAATGGTGCATCACGGTGTGTGGCATATGTATAATGGTGCATCACGGTGTGTGGCATATGTATAATGGAGCATCACGGTGTGGCATATGTATAATGGTGCATCACGGTGTGTGGCATATGTATAATGGTGCATCACGGTGTGTGGCATATGTATAATGGTGCATCACGGTGTGGCATATGTATAATGGTGCATCACGGTGTGTGGCATATGTATAATGGTGCATCACGGTGTGTGGCATATGTATAATGGTGCATCACGGTGTGGCATATGTATAATGGTGCATCACGGTGTGTGGCACATGCATAATGGAGTATCACGGTGTGGCATATGTATAATGGTGCATCACGGTGTGTGGCATATGTATAATGGTGCATCACGGTGTGTGGCATATGTATAATGGTGCATCACGGTGTGTGGCATATGTATAATGGTGCATCACGGTGTGTGGCATATGTATAATGGAGTATCACGGTGTGTGGCATATGTATAATGGTGCATCACGGTGTGTGGCATATGTATAATGGTGCATCACGGTGTGTGGCATATGTATAATGGTGCATCACGGTGTGTGGCATATGTATAATGGAGCATCACGGTGTGGCATATGTATAATGGTGCATCACGGTGTGTGGCATATGTATAATGGTGCATCACGGTGTGTGGCATATGTATAATGGTGCATCACGGTGTGTGGCATATGTATAATGGAGCATCACGGTGTGGCATATGTATAATGGTGCATCACGGTGTGTGGCATATGTATAATGGTGCATCACGGTGTGTGGCATATGTATAATGGTGCATCACGGTGTGTGGCATATGTATAATGGTGCATCACGGTGTGGCATATGTATAATGGAGTATCACGGTGTGTGGCATATGTATAATGGTGCATCACGGTGTGTGGCATATGTATAATGGTGCATCACGGTGTGTGGCATATTTATAATAGAGCATCACGGTGTGTGGCATATGCATAATGGAGTATCACGGTGTGGCATATGTATAATGGTGCATCACGGTGTGTGGCATATGTATAATGGTGCATCACGGTGTGTGGCATATGTATAATGGTGCATCACGGTGTGGCATATGTATAATGGTGCATCACGGTGTGTGGCATATGCATAATGGAGTATCACGGTGTGGCATATGTATAATGGTGCATCACGGTGTGGCATATGTATAATGGTGCATCACGGTGTGGCATATGTATAATGGTGCATCACGGTGTGTGGCATATGTATAATGGTGCATCACGGTGTGTGGCATATGTATAATGGAGTATCACGGTGTGGCATATGTATAATTGTGCATCACGGTGTGGGGCATTTGTATAATGGAGTATCACGGTGTGTGGCATATGTATAATGGTGCATCACGGTGTGTGGCATATGTATAATGGAGTATCACGGGGTGGCATATGTATAATGGTGCATCACGGTGTGGGGCATTTGTATAACGGAGTATAACGTTGTTGGGCATATGTATAATGGGCATCGTGTGTGTGTGTGTGTGTGTGTGTGTGTGTGTGTGTGTGTGTGAAAAAAATGGGGGATGTAGCCTCACAGGAGTTCCACGGTAGTAGCTGAACCTTCTAATTTTTTTTCTTCTCCTCTGCCTCCAGTGTTGGGAGGTATGTTTTGGGGCATTGCAGTGTGTGGCATAATGTGTCAGGGGCATTACAGTTTGTGGCATTATGTGTAAAGGGCATTTTTTGGGATATTATGCAGATTTTTTATTTTTTTTTACTTTAGTAGCTCTTCGGGCGGTTTATTTTGTCGCGAGTAGCTCCCGACCCAAAAAAGGTTGGAGACCACTGAATTAGACCATCAAGACACAACATCTTTTTGGGGGGCACGCCCAAAAACGACAAGATGGGACCTAACCCATTCCCAGTTCCCAGGAAGCACAGGGGAAAACGAGGAGGCAAACGCCTCAAAAAGAAATCCAAGACACATTTAAAGAATCAAAAAATTCCATGTGTTTTTAATTTGTCGGATAAGCAATTGAATGAAAGCCATCTTTCAGTTTTACGAAGGGGCCTTAAATTTTGCCCTACGAGTCAACCCAACATTTTTTATCTATTCGTTGAGCTGAATAGGTTTGTACACACACTGTGCCGCAAACGCTACTTTGCACAAAAAACTTTAATAGAAATGATGACTCCATTCCAATTGTTTTGGACAAAGCAGATTAATACCTTGTTATGTGATCTAGAAGAATTGTGGGAGCAAAACCATGTAGAAGGTGAAATACAACAGATTTTCGATTTGAGAAGATCTTTACCAACTAAATTTCATAACAAATCTGAATTTTTTCCGATAAGTGCAAAAAGCTCAAGTATAGAATCATTTTACAAGATTACTCGAGGATTTTAAAGAACTTTGCTTAAAGGAACAGACAAAACATCAAATCTAATGGAAAAAGAAGCATTAAAGGAGTTACAGCAGGACAAACAAATAATGATAAAACAAGCAGATAGAGGGGGGTATTTCTTTTGAATAAACAATATTATTTAGAGGAGTCATACAGACAATTACTTGATACAAATTTTTACACACAGCTAAAAAAAGATCCCAGAAAAGATTTCCTTTGCCAAATAAAAACTCTGTTACAACGAGCTCATCTCTCGGGGGTCACATCCACGGAAGAACACAAATTTCTTTTACCCACACACTCCATCACTCCCACTTTTTACTTTCTCACCAAAATTCACAAATCAATCACATCACCACCAGGGCGCCCTATAGTTTCCGGTATTAGTTCCATCACAGCCAACTTATCACACTATGTAGATTTTCACCTTTAACCCTATGTTCCGGCACTTATATCATACATCAGGGATACCACAGATCTATTAAATAAAATTCAAAATAAAGAGTGGAAAGATAATTATGAATTTCTTACTTTAGATGTAAATGCTCTGTATACACACACATTCCACACAAATTGGGATGTGATGTAATACAGAGGAGATTGATCCTTGATGGCGATTTGGAGCCGGAACATAGGAAATTCATTTTAGATAGTATATCATTCATACTCACTCACAATTATTTTGTTTTTCACGGTGATTTTTATTTACAGACTATGGGGATGGCCCTGGGGACCAGGTTTGTGCCCTGGTCTTCTATGGCCGTTACATAAATGATCTTATTATTATTATTTGGGAAGGGGATTCACTTTCAGCCACTTCTTTTGTTCAATCACTTAATTCTAATCCCTATAATTTATCCTTCACTCATACATATAGTCAGTCTTCAGTAAATTTCCTGGATGCGACCCTCGAGACTAGAAATAATAAAATTACATCTCTGAACTATGTGAAAATCGGTCAATACAAATTCATATAAACACTTCAAAAGCGCACACTATAAACCATGGAAAACAAATATTCCGAAAGGCCAATTTATGCGCCTTCAGCGTAATTGTACAGACAAACAACAATTTCTCAAACAAGTGGAAATAATGTCAAATTAATTTAGAGAGAGAGAATATCCAGAGAACTTATTACAACAAGCACTTACAGAAGTTCTTGAAATGGATCGAGATAATCTCTTAAAACCATCATAAAAGAAAGATGTAGAAAAAGGAGAAAAATCAGAATAGAGAACTTGCTTTTATTAGTAAGTACAATAATTGTTCCACCGATATAAAAAATACAGTAAGAAAAAATTATAGAGTTCTACATTAAGATAAAATACTCAGAAATAATTCCAAAGAAACCAGTGATCATTTATAAAAAGAACAGAACACTTAAAACTATACTCGCACCTAGTCACCTGAAAAAAGAAATATAGATACAAAAAAGGATAATGAAGAACATCTAAATTGGCTACCCAGTAAACCAAAAGGTTCTTTTAAATGTGGGAAAAACAAATGGGTACTGCTTTCCTAGCATGGCGCCCATCGCATTAATCGTGTACATTTTTATATGGCATACAATCTGTGCGATACGTGCAATTTTGGTTTTTAAATCGCATGTATCGTATGAAAAACAGTAGTATAGTAAGCTATGATGCGTTGACTGCGATTTATGCGTTTAAATCGCATGCATCGCACTCATCGTTTACTTTATTCATGTGCGATGTACGCGATGCGTGCGATGATTGTATGTTGAGTCAATTGTATGGATTGTATGTAGTTGTATATGTACAATTAATGCGATGGGTGCGATGCAAAATACTAAAGTGCATATACTATGGTGTATGTATGCCCCCTATACGATTAAAAATTGTATAATCACCCTAAAGGGTGCTTTTAAGCACCCAAATGGGTGCTTACGATGTTAAATGCAGCCCCACGCCAACCCCCACTATAAACGTGAACCCGAAGCATGGCGAGCGCAGCAAGCCCGCGGTGCGTGTCCTACGACCTTTTCATACCCCCACTATCCACGTCGGCGTGGAGTTGAGAATAGAAAGTGTGGCGAGCACAGCGAGCCACCGAGCCCGAAGCGTGGCAAGCGCAGCGAGCCCCGCGAGGGGACGCGGATACCTTCACAGGTATCTGATTCCCCTCGCGGGCTTCACAGGTATCCGCGTCCGCTCGCCTCGCTGCGCTCGCCACACTTTCTATTCTCAACTCCACGCCGACGTGGATAGTGGGGGTATGAAAAGGTCGTAGGACGCGTACCGCTGCGCTCGCTACACTTCGGGTTCACGTTTATAGTGGGGGGGGGGGTGGCGTGGGGGTGCATTTAACATTGTAAGCACGGGCCTGTGAACGCCAAATGTATGAAATCGCGTAAATCGCGTCCATCGCATACATTGTATGTATGTTTAAGAGTATAAAATGCATGCAATTTACAATGCCCAAGATAAAAAAATGTGTACACATATATCCAATTATAGTCTCTTATCTAAAAAATTTTTTTATGTTAGACCCCCCTTATACACCCAAATCATTCATCAACTGCGATTCTGTATATAAGTTTATTTATTATATTGTGGTAGTAATCTCCCATATATCGGAAGGACAACAAGGTCGATAAGAACAAGATTTATGGAACATCGCCGAAATATATCAAAAGGTTTTTTGAAACATAGTGTGTCTAGGCATTATAAATTACATCATAATTCAGACCCAAAATGTATATTTATAATGGGCCTAGAACATATTGCCTATACATCTCGTGGTGGCGACAGATTTAGGGGGATATTCAATCTCCGGCGAGCACCTCCCAATGGGGAGATGCCCGCCGGGCCCTATTCAATGCTGTTTTCCCCGACAGCATTGAGCAGGGTATCTCGGCAAAACAAGCCCGACATCACTAGCTGTCGGGCTCGTTCTGCCGAGAACAGCCGGGAAGTGACGAGCTGCCGGCTGCAGCTCGCCTCTTCCCTGCCGCAACTCGCGGCCACGCCCCCTTTTCGCTCCCCGGCAGGGGGGACATTGAATCCCGCCTGCGTGTTCTCGGTCGAGCTGACCGAGAACGGCCGTGACCCTGACATTGAATACCCCCCTAAATCTTTTATGTAAAAGAGAAATATACTGGACTCTAAAATTCAATTCATTGCATCCTGATGGCCTGAACGAAACGATTGAGCTGAATGCAGCATTATACTAATACTGAATAGATACACTCGCCTTAAAGCACCACTGATGATCTGCATCTGATGAAGCCGCTGACTAAGAGACAGGCGGGGAAACGCGTCATCGCACGTCATCACCTACTGCCGCAAACGAGCTAACCACGTGAGCCGGGGAGACCGTGTGCCGGAGAAGGGAGTCCTAGAGAGGGCTGCACCATCGGGAAGACCAGCAGCCGGGGACCCGCTCCAGGCCAGTAAACCTCTACCCAAAGTGGATTACAAATCGTTCCCAACTGCCAGGGCCGCATCCAAAATGGAAGTATTTCTACAAAAATTATTACATGCAAATTATGCTTGAATGAATGGGCATCTGCAGCTCTATTTATAATACGGAGCACTCTAAAAGCTGTGTATAATCAAGCTTCCTGTGTGACTGACTAACATGCTTGCTATCTAAACTAAACATCTATGCGCTTTTGGTGAGACTCTGGGAGTAACTATCACTAAGCATACTACCTAAAAGTGAATAATACCCACCAAGCCTCAGGTCCATGATATATTGGCCCAACTGGGTACCTACAATATAAGGCAAAAAAGCCATGGACTTTAGTCATGCATGCTGCAGTTCAGGGATTTAGTTTTTAACTTATTTCTATGGTAAAAAATCAAGTGTGTACACATTGCATTGTCCTACCGGCCAGTGGCGTTGTAAATTGTAAATGTTGTGTTGTGTATTTTAAATAAATTTATACTTTCTGATACTAACAGTATTGTTTATTAGCGCCGTTTACCTTTGTGTAAATGTCTGAGTTAAGCTTTATTAACCATTTTTTTTCCTGTTAGTGAAGCCCAAATATAAGTAATACAGTGCTTGGCCTGGAACTGCGTAGAGTTTGCTCGGTTTTATGGAGAAGTGAAATTAACTTTAGCAAATTAGGTACATTGCAAAAGACCAGAAAATGTATCTGTACATTGAATGATCAAAAACGGTCCAGTCATTAAGCGACTAAATTAAGACCATTACTTTATTAGTGTTCACATTCACCATTTCACAAGCGAATATAACATAAACTTAGCTGATTAGTGCCTATTACAGTCATATTGATTTTTTTATTTTAAAAATGAGATAGGACCTGTTGCAACACTGTACATTTTCGCCCATTTGTGCTTGCTGTGCCTAAAGGAGATCATGATCCGAAAGCAAAAACAAGCAAAATCAATTAAAAAAACAAAGTCAAATCAGTATTTAAATTTCAGTTTACAATTTCCTATTTTATTGACATAAGAACTTAACTTAGAAACCTGTATCTGTTATAGTAAATCAACTTTTATGGCAGAAATAAAAATCCCCACAACACACTTATTTACAATATTATATACAGTTAAGGTTTATACAAGAGAAAAAAACATACCTTCAGCTTACTATCAGACGAAAGTTTTAAAATGTTCAGTCCATTCTAGTTTTGCCAAAGTGCAACAGAAGACGAAGAAAAAAAAAATATATATATATATATATAGAAAACAAAAAAATGACAGCTGCATTTATGTGGGTATATTTCTTCCTTGTCACATTTTTTTTTTTATTTCACAGCATTTTTTTCCATGAAAAAATAAGCACCAATTATTCTTGCAAAGAACAATTTTATCTAGAAATTGTTGTAAAGTGTTAAATACAAGTATTGTTTTTTTTTATTTATATAACAAGCAATAAATACACCATATCCAAACTTTTATTCTGTATATGGCTAGACCCCGTACATTAAATGTGCTAAAAGGATAAGCAAACACCATTTCGAATTTTTCATTTTTAAGAAATCAATTTGACTTCTAATGAAGAGTTTGCTACTAACAAAGGCCACAGACAGTACTTTTAGGACATTACATTACAAAATAGACTTCTGACAGGAGAACTTATGAAGGACAAGACATCAAGCAAATAAATTTGAAAGCTGTAAATACATTGCTGGTGATAATAAACACATACTAAAAAAAAAAAATTAAAAAAAACAACTTAATGACACTACTGTGATATTTGTTGAAATATTTATGATACTGTAGAGTTCCATTGAGCTGGGTAGTATGATTGGGTAGCCACAATATTATTTTATTGTCCCGTGTGTAAAGTTTACTATCTATATACAATTCCCTCTCATAATATACAATAGGACATTTTTTTTTCTTTTTAACTCAAAATTGCACATAAGACTGTTAAAAAGTACATGAAAAATCAAAAATGCAAGTCCGCTGTACACTTTCTACAATTTCAATTCAGAGTGGACTAACAATACAGAAGTGCAGTCTCTAAAAACTTAGTTTTTCAGTTCAGGAATAATTGAATGGAATAAGTTTGGGTTTTCTTTTTAAGTAATAAGTAAAAATTACTGTACTGGTCAATCTTAAAAAAAATCTTAACTTTATAAAATAGGTGTTTTACGCATTAAGCCTTAAAGACTGGTCTTCTCTCCTCCGGGAAGATATATCGATGTCGATAGAGTCCTTCCCTACAATAAGCCTCAAACGTTTTGCTGGTGGGAGAGGAATAAAATCGTCTTCAAATTCATCATCGTATTCGTCATCATCCTCTTCACCCTCTTCTTCACTTGAAGATTCCTCCACACTCTCTTGCTCGTAATGATCGTAATCATCAACTTCCATCCTTGTACCCAATAGTGATAAGGTGTCACTACAGTAAACTCCATTTTCATGCAGTTCCTCTGGAAAAGACATTCTGGTTTCTTCTTCTCTCTTTAACTGGATCTTTAATTTTGTTGAACTGCTCCCTGATCCTGAGTGAAAACCATTGTTTAGTTTTGCTACATATAAATTGTTGTCATTTTCATGGTCTTTACTTAATTTAATGCTAATTTTTGATGAGCTCATTCCTTCATTCTCCTTTTCCGTTTTGCTGCTGTTACTGTCATGACGTCTGCGAAGTGTTAGTTTTGGAATTCCAGTGCTATTTTCAAGAATTAATTGTGCATCATATCTTGTGATGCGTCTGCTTTTTTTACTTTTAACAGTTCTAATAGTTTCTTTTGTCCTTATTTCTGATGTGACCACAGGGCAATCAGGGGACTTTCTCAGATCATTATAATCAGCAGGACTATCAGAAACAGCACCTTCTACACCCGAGTCACATTGCGAGTTTACTAATTCGGACAAAGTGTTAGCTTTGCCGGAGGATTCAAAAACGGAATTTGATGCTTCTGTGCAAGTAGCTTGTTTCAAGTGTCTGCTCCATCTAGATTTCCTTCTAGAGTAACACAAACCATTTCTCTTATATCTACTGTCCTGTCTTTTTGAGGTTTCTGGAGCAAGTTCATTTTTATGAACAAACTGACCTTGCGGATCAGTTCTGTGCAACTGTGTAACACTCCCAGTGCTGCTTCTATAACCATCTAAAGTGTTTGGTGGAAGCTTGGCATCAGTTGTTTCCATGGAGTTTCTCGTTCTCATAGAACTACGTGTTATATATGTACATGAAGAAGATTCACCATAAGTGCCTTTCAAAGAATTCAGTTTATATTCTCGTGCTGCATGTCTGGTCAAACAACCAGTAGTTTCTTTCAGCTTTGCTGGTGCCTCACTCTCTCGATCCCTTTTAATGGCCACATTCTTATACAACACTACTTTAGGTTCTTTAAGTACTAGATTTCCTACTTCAAGCTTTTTTGAAGTATTTCTTTGCTCTGATCGTTTGCAGTGATTTCGCATTCTGATTTTAGAATGTAAAGGCTTTACAGGCTTTCTCAGTCTCTTTGGTACCCTGGAATTATTTATATGAGTGTGTTTGGATGAGGTAGAAGAGGATGAAATTGAAATTCGTGACAACGACTGTCTTGTCAAGGATCGACTTTTCCCGTTCTTCTTTGCAATTGAAGATTTTTTGTTTCTTGCTATAAGACACAAACAATGGAAACTTTAATGAAAATACCCAAGGTGGCATTCAAACAAAATGACTTGTGTTACACTAGTCAGACATTACCAATTGATATCCAAGAGCTCTTTCCATTTATGAGAATAGTTCTCAGCTGGTCCAACAGACTGACATGTCAGGTCTATCCTGCCGCCAGAGCAAATTGAGCAATTAGTCTATGTTTTGTCAATTATTAACCTCACACTAATTTTTCCCATACTTCAAGGTATACATTAACATATTTAGACTATTTAAGAGACACCATCTGCAAATCTTGGTGATTTAAAAATAGTTATATCTATCTCCTTGCTGACAGAATAAGCTATGGCACTAAAATTCATAATTATTCAACAGAGGCTTCATTATTTTAAAACCCAATACCCATTGAACCAGATTCCTTAATTTAAAAAAAATATAGTAAAACTAGTGGTAGGTTTTATTTTTGCTCTATGCCATGAAAGTGTTTTTCTTTTTGTAAATGTATTTTGGTACTCCGAGAGATCAGGTAATACCTACCCTAACATTACAGATGTAGCAATGCTCATCGTTGTTGCGCACATATGTGGCGATTGGCAGGGATCCCATCGCCATGCTTGTGCGTCTAGGCTCATTGAAAAGCATTGAGTGATGATGGTGCGCCAAACAAGTACGAGCAACCGTATCGCAGCAATAATGAGCACGGCTACATCTGTAACAGAAGCTTGATGCCTTCTTTAAAACAAGAACTCTGTTTTTAGCAAATATACCCCACATGCTAAGCTGCAATCCAAAAATCTGGTGTATAATTAATTGAGATTCAAAATCAGATAACACAAACAAAGGCTAGAGCTGGATCCCATACAAAATAATTTATCCTAAACCACTGGCATAGCCACACAATGCTGGGGGGGGGGGGGGGATTCAATGGAGAGTGGGGTTTAGAATTGGTTTCCCTGGGCGTCAAGGGGTTATTCTGGTTGACACGCAGCGCTGCGGAGTTCGTCTGCGTGTCATTTTTCGCCCGCTCGCCATCCACAGAAGCAGACGTGCGAAGAGGACCGTATGAACCAGAATTATGGCCTAAATCCCAACAGGGAGCCTTTTCTTGTGGACTTTCCCTTGCAGTTCTTGAAGCTGTAAGATGTCCCCCTCTAGACTTGACGCACAGGGTGAACCCTGCTAATTCAATTGATCAGCAAGGGTTAACCCCACCGATCCCCCATTGGATTGCAAGAAATACAGTGTTCAGGTAAAGTATTAAGTAATTAAGTATGTATTCACACCACATATTTCCTAGCTAAAAACTAAAATATGTTTCTTACTTGATTTTTCCTGAGATGTGTCAGCATCTGTGTTGGAGCTGACTGACTGGTCATCTGAATTTTTGCTGCCGTCACCCAGCTTTTTGAGTCTATTTAAACGTTTGTCTGTTTCCCTCAGTCCGTATTTGCTGTTGATCACAGGAGGCGGCTCATTAAGTCCAACTCGGGATTTAAAAGCACCAGTCGCCCTCCTGTTAATAGAATTCATTTAGGTTTATGTTTTTATCATTTACTTAGAAAACAGGAAATATAATCCTAAATAAAATAATTAAGGCATTACTTTTTGAGTGCCAACGCTGCTATGAGATATGTGCAAAATATCTGATAAAATGCCAGTGTTGCCCACAGCGACGCTTTTCTTCAATTATATGACTTCATATCATTTGCCGGCAATAACGAAAGTAATTCATATTCCTCGACTACGGCCCTGGCACTTTAATCGGGTCCTTTGCACATCTCTCACAGCAACATTGCAACTCACTCAAAGTGTTAACAACAGAATATAAACTAGAAACATATACACACACACTAATAATATATATATATATATATATATATATATATATATATATATATATATATATACATATATATATATATATACACATACACACACACACACACATAATGCTCAAAAAACTAAAGGGAACACTAACATAGCACATCCAAGTTCTCAATGAATTCAGTATTCTTATTAACTACTTTGTTCTTTATATAGTTGAATGTGCTGACAACAAAATCACACAAAAATTATCAATGGAAATCAAATTTATTAACCCATGGAGGTCTGGATTTGAAGTCACACTCATAATTAAAGTGGAAAAACACACTACAGGCTGATACAACTTTGATGTAATGTCCTTGAAACAAGTCAAAATGAGGCTCAGTAGTGTGTGTGTGGCCTCCACGTGCCTGTATGACCCCCCCCTACAACGCCTGGCCATGCTCCTGACGAGGTGGCGGATGGTCATGTGCTCAGTGTGAACCTGCTTTCATCTGTGAAGAGCACAGGGTGCACTGTGTTGGGCTGTAAGCACAACCCCCAATTGTGGACGTCGGGCCCTCATACCACCCTCATGGAGTCTGTTTCTGACCATTTGAGTTGACACATGCACATTTGTGGCCGGCTGGAAGTCATTTTGCAGGGCTCTGGCAGTGCACCTCCTGTTCTTCCTTGCACAAAGGTGGAGGTAGCAGTCCTGCTGCTAGGTTGTTGCTCTCCTGCGACCTCCTCCATGTCTCCTGAGGTACTGGCCTGTCTCCTGGAAGCGCCTCCATGTGCTCTGGACAGTACGCTGACAGACACAGCAAACCTTCTTGCCAAAGCTCGCATTGATGTGCCATCCTGGATGAGCTGCACTACCTGAGCCACTAGTGTGGGTTGTAGACTCCGTCTCATGCTACCACTAGAGTGAAAGCATCGCCAGCTTTCAAAAGTGACCAAAATATCAGCCAGAAAGCATAGGAACTGAGAAGTGGTCAGTGGTCACCACCTGCAGAACAACTCCTTTATTGGGGAGGGCCTTGCTAATTGCCTATAAAATCTATAGAAATCTCTCAATATCCCTCCACTGAGTTCTAGGGGGAAAAAAAGTTAAAAATTTAAATTCACAACTTCAAAACTGGGCGTATACCTGGGCGTACACGGGGGTGTGTACTCAAACTGCACGGAGGGGCAACCGCCTCGCTCAGTGAGCGCATGGTACATTTTTGACACAAAACAGTCGGACGCCAAAGAGTGCTTCATACCACTCTTAGACTTCCCGCCTGAGTGTGGCCGCCCTGGGTCTGCGAATCAACGCGAAACACAAGTAAATTACATACACCTGACTGCAATATTAACCAATGCTGCAGGCTATTTAGCGAAATAGCTCATTTGAGTACCTGCAAGCCATACACAGCCCTGAAATACATTGGAAGGTTCTCTTTCTACACTTGTCACCATGTCAAAAGGTAGGTTTATTTTTATGTTTGGTACTTGTGAGTTATCCGGACGCCCGATTTCTAAATCGGGTCGGATCGGGACATCGCATCGCATCGCATGCGACCATCGGATGCGATGCGATGCGATGCGATGACCCGATTTTTCCATAGGAATCAATGTTAAAATGGACTGAGTCCATTTTAACATGGAATTCAATGGGAAAAAGGGGTCCTTTTCATACCCCTACTATCCAAGTGGGCATGGAGTTGGATATAAACCTGTGGCGAGCGTAGCGAGCCACCGAGCCCGAAGCGTGGCGAGCGTAGCGAGCCCCGCGAGGGGACACGGAATACCGTCCCCTCGCGGGGCTCGCTTCGCTCACCACGCTTCGGGCTCGGTGGCTCGCTACGCTCGCCACAGGTTTATATCCAACTCCATGCCCACTTGGATAGTAGGGGTATGAAAAGGACCCCTTTTTCCAATTGAATTCCATGTTAAAATGGACTCAGTCCATTTTAACATTGATTCCTATGGAAAAATCGGGTCATCGCATCCGATGGTCGCATGCGATGCGATATCGCATCGCATCGCATCTGATTGTATGCCTTAACTTAAGGCATACAATCAAAAAATCGGGCGTCCAGATAACTCACAAGTACCTTATGTTTTATTAGTCCAAATACACATGTCGGAATATGTGGAATAAGTTATTTTTGAACCATCTACACCCTTAATGCAAGTGTGCTTGTCATGTTAGGAAAACAGGAAGTTGGCTTCTAGCCATTGAATTTGGCTTCTAGCAATTTTCTAATTAGCAGATCAATTGCTGGTCCATACAAGTGACACGTACGCTACCGTGCTCGTGCGTACGCCACCGCCTCGGATCGGAGCTGCATTCTGTCTCCGATCGTTGAGGCTGTGAAACGTCTGTGCACGGTCGCGTACGCTCCTATGCATGCCACTCCCCATTGTCGGGTGCTGACTCCGTCCGTGCGTGGATGTGCTGTGGGCGGAATCACGCTCGCCAGAAAGATTGCGGGATTTGCTCAGATGGACCGTACGCACGGCGGTACGACCGCACCACCCAGAATCGGGGCCATAGTTCTGGATTGTAAGTGACTGCTGCTTTAAAAAAAAAAGTCAGATTGGCCTCATGCACCTTTGGCAAATACATTTCCCTGTTAGTGACAATAGATGTCAGATTTCAGGTTCTTTTTCAGGGCTTTGGACCATGGCAGAAATAAAGTCAATGTTTTACACCTTTGTAAGAGGAAGTAATCTTGGAGGAAAGCATCTAAATCATCAGGGGAACATCAGGAGCCCACTTGCAATAACAGACACATCAGGATTACACTACAGGCGAAGCTAAATATTCCATACATAATGACAGTTGATATTTTAGGCATAGACAATTGGGAAGTAGATTTTTCTTTATCTACAGGTCTTTTTTTAGGTGGTGAAAAATGGGGGCAAACCAGACATTGAAAAATTGCATCTTGGATGAACTACAATGTGCAAACGTTCTGCTCATGAAAGGCGTTACAGTCATCCTAGTGCCATGTAGTTGTCGGACGCAAACATCATTTCCAACATATTAGAGGGCTCTCTGGGCACCCACCCTAATGCAGAAATGATTAAGACCTTACCCTCACCTTTGTTTTACAGTGGCTAATATTGTTGCTGTTAAAGGGATAATTCTTCTTAGTTAAGAGAGTATAGTTTAGAATATTCCTACGGCCAACATCTCAGTTTTGACTGTTCAAAGAATTAAAAGGAAAAGCTTTCTATATATTTTCAGTTTTTTCTATTCATACAAAAGGTCCAGCTTCTAGATCATGGGTCTTCAACCTGTGGCCCTCCAGATGTTGTGAAACTACATGTTTCAACATGCAAAAAAAAAAAGACCAGCTTCTAGATCATGGGTCTTCAACCTGTGGCCCTCCAGATGTTGTGAAACTACATGTTTCAACATGCATTGCCCAATTTTTTCCTATAAGAGCATGCCAAAAAACCTCAGGGCATGCTGGAACATGTAGTTCCACAACATCTGGAGGGCCACAGGTTGAAGACCTGTGTTCTAGATGGACCGTCTGTATTTCTGGAGTTGAAGTACATTAAATAGATGATGTTTTTTATTTCTAGATCTATAGGGATCTACCCTATAGATATCACTTTCCATATGAACAGGGCTGATCATTGGACTAAAACTTTTTCTCAGCCAAAAGGGGAATCCAGATTTCTCATTAAATGGGATATTACGACAGTAATAATGTCTCTGAGAATTTGCTCTTCTTTTTTGCGGTCAGGGATTTTTTGGAGTCCTGTTCTGAAGGCATATTCTCTCAGATCTGTGACTGCATCCTGGGCAGCAAAGACCTAGGCCTAAGCTACACAATTGTGTAGGGCCACCTCTGTTCATACAGTCACTACAGATTACATATTTAATGTGTGTTCATGCAGGGACAGCAGTTTTCATCCAGGGATAGCAGTTTTGGAAGAAAGGTTCTTTCACCAGAAATACCTACCTATAGAGGCAAAAGTGGGGCGTCACCAACTTCTACAGTGTCCCAAATTAGTGGACTAGGAAAAAAGTATATTGTGGACCACTGGGTGCAATCATTTACACTCTAGTTGTCCTTTACCTATTCTTGTTTAAGCTTGTAGGAGGTTGTTCGTTCCTTTGGGTATGGATTGTTAGGTCAACCCAAGAAAGGTCGACACTACTTAGGTCGATACTGGAAGGTTGACAGGCAGAAGGTCAATATATTTTTTTAGCCGTCTAGATCTAGACGTCTAGTTCTGGACACTGCTTCTGTTTTTTCATAAGTCCTGTGAGTGCCCCCGCTACCCCCTCCGCTGTTATTGTTACTGACACTGGAAAGGCACCCAGGCACCTTTTGGAATGTATACATCCTTGGATTGCCGATCTACACATTGGTGTGTGTATATATATATATATATATATATATATATATATATATATATATATATATATATATATATATATATATATCTCTATAGGAATAGACAAAACGGGCGCTTCATAGTTCAGATATCTTTAAATTTTGGTATTTTATTCGAACACATAGATAAAATGACGTTACCAGAGTTGGCGGCTCCAAATGCCGCACTGTAAAAGCATAAACACACAGACGTCCCGGCGTCTAATGCAGGGAGAGGTTACACTCCTCCGGACTCTCGCTGGTCTGATCGACGCTGAGCCATGCCCCTACGCATTTCGTCACGAGGACTTCGTTGCATTAGACGCCGCATTAGATGCAAAATACCAACTTTTAAAGAGATCTGCACTATGAAGCGCCCGTTTTGTCTATTCCTATAGATTTCGCTTACCTGCTGGATTCAGGTGGCCTGAAGGGCTTAAACGGAGCAGCCGGGTCTCTATCACCTGAGTGCAATCACCCTACCGTGGAACAAGCGGCTTGGTGTATTCTGGGACTGGTAGTTCCACAGAAGTACTTTTTTACTTATCCCTCATTAAGACTTTGCGCACAATCTCTCTCTATATATATATATATATATATATATATATATATATATATATATATATATATATATATATATTCCTTAAGTATATCCCTTACCACCAGCAACATAATCTTACTTAAAACAAAAAATTCATTTTTTTTTTAAATAACCAATCCACACATCACTCATTTCTATGCTACCTAAAATAAAATACAAATGTACCTTTCACATGTGTAACATTCGCAGAACTCATTGTTTTCACCAAAAAATCCATCACCATAATAACAGGAGATTTCTTCCCCAGGCTCAATATCCCGCAGAGCTTTAACACATGCAGTATCACGGCCAGTTGACACAAACTGCAACAGCAGAACCAACATTTGGTTAGATGTCCTAACATATAACACAAATACCATTTAAACAAAAGCATTTATATTTATATATAGATATACCTTACCTTACAATTAGGTCTGCAATCTAGAAGATATGGGGAGAAAGAGGGAGGAAAAAAAGTCACTTAACTGTTCCACTTCTTTTGTTCTATTTCTGGCCAAAATTCACTGATCTCCCTGGACCCTTACTATACTCAATTACAGATCCCAAGTGGTCAGCATTCTAGAAGCTGCAAGCAGCGACAAACCTCGACACCATCTCTAGAGCTGCACATATACACAGCTTTCCTCAAATAGCCCTTTCATCAAAAACACATATTTAATTTAAATGATTGTACAAAAAGTGTTTACACACATATGAAGGAGTGCTAAGTTAGAATACATGTGTTATGATGAATTAAATATATATTTTAAAATTTTTAGTCCTGCAGGTATAGATATAGATGCTGTGATATGGCCGCCAGTGCCTGCTTGGCATAGCAAGCCGCACCCGCAATTCTGATAAGCTACGATGTGCTATATACTTGTGTTCAGTATAGGAAAAGCACATAAACAGATGTTTCTAAGTGGACAATATTCCTGCTGTCACTAATACAGTAGGATTAAACATACCATGGTTGATGAAGGCAGCCGGCCCAAGCCACAGCTGAGCACAGTTTTTCCTGGTGGAGTACATGACGCTAAAGTCGTTTTCTCCATGGCGCAAAAGCATATTCTCTTCCGCCTCGGACAGTTCAGCAATACAACCCACAAGAAGTTCTATTTTATCATTACGCTTCCTGTTGGAGACATACAAAAACGTATACAATTAATAACAAGTATTCAGCATGCTTTCAATTGAGGGAACTTTTTTATTTAATGTTAAAAATCCTCTTCTCGCGGGGCTGTAGAACACAGGTTGTGGGTAATATTTTCCTTTAGGAGACAGGACAGTGAAATATGAAATCTCAAACTCGCAGACTGTTACTGTGCATTTCCATCACAGCGAGTGAAGCATGCATCCATTTACTGGGTTGGTATATGCATCACTAAAGCCTCAGAGAAATTAAAGTTTTAAAAAAGAAAACCATATTAACCATATTTCCTTTCCGTAAGTTACAGTGAAGAGGCTGCAGTGGCAATGTACAATTTGTAAATATGAAAAAGCTGAATTAGATTCACTATATTCAGAACAAAGAGGAATGAACAACAGAGCCAGGTCAGTGTACCAGCATCTTCTTGGGGCAATCAATAACATTTCTCAATAGGATAAAGCAAATCAGCAGAGCCAGGAAAGAAGTGGTAGAAAACCTACAATGGCCGACTTAGTCACAGCAATTGATAGACCTAATTCCAAGGAGCCCCAAATAGCTGCACAAGGTCTTACAAAGCTGTGGAATGCAGGGGAAAGAAAAGATTCCCCAGAATAAGAGAAATGATTCATTGATGGATGCATGTGCACACCAGATTTCTTTTGTAATATATAAAAAAAATCAGTATGCCTGGTCCATTACCGCATAGTACTTGAGGAGTAACATCCAGAAACTCAAGGATGTGTTTATGACCACATCTTCCAATGGCTGGCAATATGAGGAGACAACATACCCAAGGGTAGGCTGTCTGTGTGCAGCCTCCTCAGTTTGGGCCCCCTCCTCTCTGCTGGCCGCAGTGCAGTAGTCTGAGCACTAGAGCACTCAGACTCTACTATGCATGTGCAACACCTCTGAAAAAATGGCACGGCGGTAATATTTCTGAGGATTCTGGCAGCGCTGCTGCCTTCAACACAGGACTCCGGAGAGGTAGGTATTATAAAAGGGGGGGGGGGGGGCAGTGTGTACAGTGTGGGCCACCCTGGGAGTCGGGCCCGTGTGCACCGCGAACATTTCACCCATTATAAATACGCCACTGACCAAAGTGCATTAAAAAACCATTCCCTGGTCCAATAAAATGGAATCCGTCTTCACTACCTTCCCCAAAGATATCTATTCAATGACCAAAGAACAGCCCTATGTACAGTATGCATCTGAACATAAGGCCATAGCTTCCATGGTCAAGATAATGGATGGAAATGGCTGAAGCCCAGGGCTGTCCCTGCCACCCCTGGGTGGTGGGCTGATTTTGATTTGGTGTAAAAAAAATAAAAACTACAAGTCCTAGAAGGCCTCCCCCACATGCTGGGACATGGAAAACCACAAGTACCAGAATGTGGGGCATTAAGGGGCCCGCTTAGACTTGTAGTTTTACTGTGAAAACAATGTATAACTTTTCTTGTTTTACATGACCTGTACTATGGATGAAACATAACAGACAGCCACAGTGTACATGGGGATATCACATTTAGGTCATAATGAAAATAGGCAGCAAAAAAAATAAATAAAAAAAGACAAATATATACCATTCTTTTGTTGCAACTATTTTGGCGCCATTTTGTTCCGAGGAATAGCGACAGCAAGGCAAGATTTCAAACCCGCTGCTAGTTGCAAACATTCTCAAGTAAATGAAGACCTATGGAGAAAAGACAAAATAGGACAGGAAATAAGTTTGCAATATGCCTTCACATTTAAAAACTGGTGTGTTATCATACACTTTACTTCTGTACACAAGTAATAAATGAGAAAGCTTCAGACTGGGCTAAACAGAAGAATGGGCAAAATACACAAATGAAGGCTATTAAAAAGAACTATTATAATAATACATATACAAACCATGAAGGCTAAATACATTGTTCAATTAGAGTGACATTCATTACACTGCAGCCACTTTAAACATACTTGTCTGGTTATATAATGCTGGGAGCTCATTTCTTTACACACCAGTAGTATAGAAAAAGAACAAAAACAAATAGTGCAGCATGTAATAGAAAAGTCTTTAAAAAACACTAATGGAGGTTACGGTCAATAAACCTCTAAAGAGATCTAGGTTTTTAAGAATGTTAGCGCAAACAGACTCTGTAACCCTTTTATAATTGTACTGAATGTTCCCCAAATGAGAGTAAAGGGCTGCGACAATGCTGAGCGTTCTGAGCGATGCTAGATTGCTCAGCTAACAATCATGTTACATAGTAGGTAAGGCTGAATAAAGACTTGCATCCATCTAGTTCAACCTAGGTTTATAGTAGCTTATCCCTTTTTGTATAGTACGTTCTGATATTTTAAAGACAGATAATGATTTTTATTTGTACCCATGGATGTTTTTAACCAATAAATGTTTATCCAACCTTACTTTAAACGCATTCATTGTGTCTGCCGACACCACTTCTCCGGGAAAAGAGTTCCAACGTTTGACTGCTCTGACCGTAAAGAATTTTTTTTTTTCTAGAACAAAATCTTTTTTCTTCTAATCTAAACTCATGCCCTCGCGTCCTAGATTCCTTTCTAGCAGACAAAAAGGGCGCTTGACAGTTCCTTATATTGGCCCCTGTATATTTGTTGAGCATGTCCCCCCTTAAACATCTCTTCTCTAGCGTAAATAGTCCCAATTTGCTTAATCTCTCCTTGTATCTTAAAAATTCTCCATTCCCCTAAAAAGCTTTGTTGCTCTTCTTTGGATTTTTTCTAAATCTATGATGTCCTTTTTATAATGTGGGGCCCAGAATTGTACTCCATATTCGAGGTGAGGTCTAACCAATGCTTTGTACAGTGGCATAATTACTTTTGATTCGCTAGTTTCCATGCCCCTTTTAATACATGCTAGAATTTTGTTGCCCTTTTTAGTTGCTATATTACATTGAGCACTACACCCCAGTTTGTTGTCTATTTGGACTCCTAGATCCTTTTCACGTACCGAATTACCCAATGCCTCCCCACTTAGGTTATAACTAGCACACTGGTTATGTCTCCCAAGGTGTATAACCTTGCATGTATCCACATTGAACCTCATCTTCCACTTTTTTGCCCACTCATCTAGATTGTCAAGATCATTTTGAAGCGTGATGATTTAATAACTCTGCTCAATTTAGTGTCCTCTGCAAAGATGGATACATTGCTGAGTAACCCCATCCCAATATCGTTAATAAAAATGTTAAATAAAATGGGCCCTAGAACCGAACCCTGTGGCACTCCATTTAGTACTGGTATATTTGATACAGCACTGTTCACAACCACTCTTTGTTCTCTATTACACAGCCAGTTCCCTACCCATCTACAGATATTTGCCCCTAATCCCAGGTCCTCCATTTTATTTATCAACCTCTTGTGTGGGATTGTATCAAAAGCTTTAGCAAAATTTAAGAAAATCACATCCACAGCGTTTCCATTGTCAAGGTTTTTGCTAACCTCCTCCTAGTAAATTAGTTTGGCATGAACAATTTTTCACGAACCCATGCTGGTTAATACTGAGTCAACCATCCCTTAAAAATCCTTCAAATATTTTACCCACTATTGATGTTAAACTCACAGGTTTGTAATTAGCGGGATACTCCCTTTTTCCTTTTTTAAATATTGGCACTCCCTCTGCTATTCTCCATTCTTTTGGTACCTCTAATCTTCCATCCCCCGAACATCCCCTCTTCTCCCACTATCTCCATCATCATTGGTGAAACCGAGATCACGTCCACCGACCAAACGCGCTGCCTCGGTGTCATCATTGACTCCTCCCTCTCTTTCACCCCCCACATTCGTGCTCTCTCACAGTCTTGCCGCTTTCACCTACGCAACATCTCACGCATCAGACCATTCCTCTCCACTGACGCGACCAAAATTCTCATTCACTCTCTTGTCATCTCCCGCCTTGACTACTGCAACATCCTTCTCTCTGGGCTACCTCTCACCCGCCTCGCACCTCTCCAATCCATTTTTAACGCTGCTGCTAGGCTCATCTTCCTCTCCCGCCGCTCTACCTCCGCCTCCCACCTCTGTCTATCTCTTCACTGGCTACCCATTCCTTTCCAAGTTCTCTTTAAACTCCTCACCACCACCTACAAGGCTCTCTCCTCCTCCACCGCTCCTTACCTCTCTTCACTGATCTCTATCCACACTCCCTCCCGTCCTCTTCGCTCCATCGCTGACCGCCGACTGACCTCTCACCTAATCACCTCCTCCCACTCCCGTGTCCAAGACTTCTCTCGCCCTGCCCCCCTGCACTGGAACAACCTCCAGCCACCCATCAGGCTTTCTGATTCCCTTACCTCCTTCAAGCGCTCCCTCAAAACCCACTTTTTTCGACTAGCCTATCCCTCCTCCTAACCTCTTTTGATCCTCCATCCTGCCTCCGTTCCCCTCCGTTCCTACTTATCCTATTGTTTTTCGTTCATCCACCCACCTATTTTTAGTATGTTAACTCTTATGAGTAGGGTACTCCTTCCTCCCGTACTCACCCTACCTCTTTACCTGTGCTCCTGTCCTGTTCTTCCCTTCCTCTACTTCATCTTCAGTCTCCTCGACAATTTTGACACCTACTTCTGAACTGATGCTGATTTTAGTTCTACCAGCTATACCCCTATTTATACTGTATTTTTCAACACACCCTGTAAGTTTCCTTGTAATTTGTTTTTTGTTTGCTATGTACGGTGCTGTGGACACTTTGCGGCGCCTTATAAATAAATGTACTACTACTACTACCACCTTACCTGAAGATAGTGAATTATCAAAGATGTAATGTAGAGGGGTCGCTACTTTCTCCCTTAATTCCATTAGTACCATCAGCACTGTGGGCCTTATTCTAGTTCACTCTTTCTGACAAAATCCTTCTTAGATGGACAAAACCATGTGCACTGCAGGTGGGGCAGATGTTACTTGTGCAGAGAGAATTAGATTTGGGTGAGTTATTTTGTTTCTGTGCAGGGTAAATACTGGCTGAATTATTTTTACACTGCAATATAGATCTCACTTTGAAGTAAAACCCCACCCAAATCTAACTCTCTCTGCACAAGTTACATCTGCCCCACCTGCAGTGCACATGGTTTTGTCCATCTAAGAAGGATTTTTCAGAAAGAGTGAAGTAGAATAAGGCCCTGTGTGCTGAGCGATCTGTCAGCGTTCTCTTCTGAGAACACTGGCCTTGCACAGTGATTAGAGATTAATGATCCGCCAAGGCAATATCATCGCTGAGGCCGTGCATCACTATCGCTATGCCCCTACACACAGAGTTATTAAAATCTATGTTTTTATTGCACTTGAAGCATTGTTTATGTTATTCATGATTATAACATGGAGGTGTTACTAGGGAGCCTGTTTGATCTAACATTATTGAATAACTTATTAGGGGTTTATTATGGTCCATAACCTCCATTGGTGTCTTTTAAACAATGTTTCTAGTACATGCGGCACTATCTGTTTTTGGTTAATTTCTACACTCTTTGGTCTGAAATGAGAGGAAGGGGTTCCCAGCATTATATCACCAGACAAGTGTTTTTTTAATGATGTGTTTTGCTCACAATTAAACAATTCTTGTTCTTTCCTCCTCACACACCATGAAAGCATGGCCGATATATGTAGTCAAGCAAGAATACTCCGATTATTTCACGTATACAGCTCAGTAAAAGACTAGCTTTGACATTTTATATAGATTTACTCTTTGGCAGTTATTCAATTACATAATTCACCCTGTGCAGCGAATTCGCTGCCAGCCCTCCCCTTCCTCACCCCCTATTCAACGCCTCAGGGGCTTGCTGCCCCTGGCGGCGAATTTTAACCACCCCCCCCCCCCCGGCGAATGCCGCAGGGAGCCAGCGGCAAGCTGGGAGATGGAAGCCTCCCTGTGCCGGACACTGTGGGGTTGAAGGAGGGCTGGCAGGGACACAGGGAGAGATGGCAGGGGAGCCGCTGCACTGGTCCTGCTCCTGCATATTTAATGATCGGGACCAGTGTGCAGTGAATATATTAATATTCTATAAATATTTAAAATTAAATATATATTCATGTGTTGCAAGCACATGAATAAAAATAGCATGCCCATTCACAGAATAAAAATCGGATTTTTTGACACCAAAAAATAAATAAATAAAACCTTTATTTTAAAAGATCACATTCCAGTTCAGCTTAAAAAGATGACGAATGCAAAATGGTGAATCATGGCGAAAATCTGAGGCATTGAATACTGGCCTTTGTGTAAAGACTGAGAAAACACAAATGGCTGTCAATGCAGTCCAAATGTTAACACCAGTTGAATATAGTAAAAAAAGGATGACATGACAGAAAAAGGACTTACATGTTCTTTAAAAAGTTTCTCTTGCATTTTATTCTTGTTCAGAAAATAATGCCGAGCCCAGTCGCCAGATGTCAGACTTTTGAAGGTTTTCTCCAGGTGTTCAGTTTTCTTGAAATGCTCGATCACCTCTTTCAGCTCCTCCTGCCTCCCTTTAATGGGGCGAAACCTGATGGAGGGAAATACAATGTTATTTTTACAGGAAACTATTGCGAAATGTTGGGCAACTATTTAGAAAAGTGTGAAAAGTTAAAGAAACATTCTATCTGTATGTGGATTGATTTATTCCCATTGACATTATCAAGTATAGTAGAAAAAGTTAAATATTAGTTTCCTTTTTAAACTTATCATGGATTTCCTTTTAGAATAAATATTAAGGATTTCAGGCAGCGAGGTTACCTTCCTGAAGTAGACATGTCATGTTCAGTTTATCTCCAGAAAAGAGTAATGTGAACTGAACCAAATTAATAGTGAGCAGGAACACCAGTGCCCTTAAACTTTACACAAACAATGGGAATCATCCAGTGTGGTAGTGAAGAAAAACTGATTATTTTGGTAAAGAGAATGTGCAGACAATCAGTGACGCCATGGTGTGGTTTGTCTGGCACAAAGAGGATTTCTACTTAATGATGGTCGCACCCTATATAAGACAGTGATGACAAGTCATAAATGCCTTATGTAGCGGTCAATTAAATGCTCAGCCGCTAGATGAGACAAGTAAATAAATGACAGCACAATGTGGCAACTACCCAACTGTAGGGATGGACATCGATGGTCGATGTTTCGGAAACATCGATGGTTTTCTTTCGATGTTAGTGTTTTTGCCATTTAATGGTGACCTTCCGATGTTTGTCACCATCGAATGCTAATCATTCGATGGTGTACCGATGGTGGCTTATTTTTTGTAATTCCCAAAAGATATGCCTCCCCTGGCTGCTGTGTCTGTGTCAGGGAAACTTCCTAGGTTCGTTGGAGGCTGTCTGACTTTCTCTCTGCTTCCCTCCCTCTCCCTCTCTATGGTTGCTGTAGCTGCTAGGCAACAGGGCCCACTGCTAGTTCTGATTGGGTCTCACTGACTCAGAGAGCCAATCAGAGCACAAACCTCACCCTGCAGCACCAGTCACTCAAGCAGCAGCAAATTTCACAGACACACTGAGCTCTGGAGGATTCAGAGGAGGAGACGTCACTGAATGTTATACCAGCTCAGGCAAGCTACAATAATAATAAGTACACAATACAACTAGCTACAGATATCTGTGAATGTCAGTCACATACAACACTCATTAATATACTGCATTAGTATTACCAGGCAGCAACCACTATATGATCATCAGTGAAGTGTTGGTCAGAGATTGTCTGTTTCTGTGAATATAGTGAGGAACAATATACACAGTCCTGGGGTACCAGTGGAATGGACCAAGCTAAAGGTGCCCATACACTGCTGCGAGGCCTCGCAGCAGTGTACGGACACCCGACAGCCTGCAAGCTGCCAGGACCTTCTCGGAAGCACGGACGCATGCGATCCGTTGTGATAGATTGCATGCATCCCTGCTTCCGGCCCGCCTCACCGCCAGGAGGAACGGGTGGACGGCCTGCCGGTCCGACCACCTGGTCGGGTCCGATGCGCACGGGACCCAACGGCATGTCAGTAAGAGGCGATTTGGTCCGATTTAACGTGGCGATTGGTCGCAATTGGCCAAAATCAGACCAAATCGCCTCAGTGTAGGGGCACCTTAACTGTTTTTATATATAGTGAACTATTTTTTTATATTACGTGACCTGGTCGCTCAGCGACTGAATTGCTGGTTATCAGTATTTTACTGGTGACCAGCGATTCTAGCAAGTTCCTGCGACCGTCGCTGGGCTGCGGTGGGAGCGCACACATGGCGAAGGTCGCTAGGTATCACCGGCAATATGGTCACTGAGCGACCATATAGCTGACGATGGAAGCTAGAATCGCCTAGTGTGTAGCATTATTAGTGGTGCCCCCTCAGATCCTGGCACCCTAGGCAGCTGCCTAATGGTAGAGCTGGCCCTGCTCTTTGCAATATTTATCTCACCATATTAATGATGTGATGACCACTGTACCATCATCTCCCTTATTTGTGTGTGTGTAGTTACACTTGCCTTAATAAATAGACATTTTCCTATCTGGAAAAATAGTGAAACCTAAAGCGAGTTAGTTTACAATTTATCTATTTTTATTACATTTTGATTACTTGCTGTTAAAGTGTTAATAATGTGTACAAAATGAATATACTACTTTATCATTGGGCATTGTGTGAATATTATATATGTATATTATACACACAATGTCCAGTGATAAAGTAATATGTTGCTCAGAGCCTGGGCCCTGTCACCAAACCCAATTACCACCTTACAAATGGCAATACAGGCTTTTGCGCATGCGCTAGTCATATAACTAGTTTTCACCATCGAATACTTTTGATGCGATGGTTAATTACCATCGCATCGAAAGTTTCAATGGTGGAAGTACTGCCATCATTTGATGGTTGGCTTCCGATGTCCATCCCTACCACTGTGGATGGATCCATCCAACCCAAACAAAATAGGTTGAAATAACTTGCTGCGTTTATTTCTTTCCATTATCGCCACATTGTGTCTTGCATAGATTATTGTAATTGCAAGAGGAGTGCATGGAAAAGAAAATTGTCAAAATCATACAGAAACAAACATGGAGATTGGTTTTTGGTACCTGGTATTCATTTTGTGGGTCTGAAACCCCAAATAGGGATCCAATACTAGACTTGTTGCAAGATCATCATTTTCACATAGCTCTTTTGCAGACATTCCAGACGAAGGTACATAGCGACTCTGAGATTCAAAGGCATGTGTAGAGGCACTACTACCTATAATTATAATTAGAAAATGATGTTACATAAAGAAACAGTGGGTGAAATGTAATAGGATGAGAGAGTCAGAAAGTGAGATATTTGGTAAGAAATCTCCAGTTTGTTTAAAGGGGCAATAATTTACTCTGCAAAATCAAACTGGTTTTGCACCTCCCACCATTGCCGACCCTCCCTGTCACCACCCATTGCCAAACCTCCCCGTCGCAGCTGGTATATGGTGCAGTATCATTTTAATAAAAACAAAGTGAATACATATACAAAGTGCGAGAAGTGCGGCAAAGTGGACTCACCCAGCATAGAGGTCCACATGAAAAGCAGACATGAGCGAGGATGCCTTGAATTAGAAACCCTGTGTTTTGAAACGCATTGACTTGGAGGAAAAAGTGTGGACATCGTGTGACCTGAACCCTGATACCTGTGATTGTTATTTCCATCTGCTCATATGTCTGCATTTCATGTGGATCTCTATGCTGGGTGAGAGTCCACTTTGCTGCACTTTGTACAGATGGAGCGCCTCTCAGCCAGCGCTGGGGCTCACCAGAACGCCCCTGCTAGCGAGCCGATGCTCCATCTGACTGGGACGTGTAAGCGTCCCACACGCACGCGCCTCCCTGTTTCCTGGCGGCGGGGATGCAAACCCTGCCTGTCTCTGCTTCAGGGAGACGGGCAGGGTAAGGAGGGGGAGCGGGGAGGTGGGATCGGGCAGCGGGGGCCGGTGGTGTATCGGTGGGGAGCTCCGTAGTAAAAGGTACACACGCGTGTCCCCTTCCGGTGGCTGGCGAATCCACCGCCAGCCCCTGCAAAGAAGAGGGACGCTCCATCTGTATATGTATTCACTTTGTTTTTATTAAAACGATACTGCACCATATACAACCTCCTTTGTATTTTGCATGCAATACTCTGTATCGGAGGCTTATGATCCAATGGTGACAATACCGCTCCCCTCAGAAGCGATCACTGTATACTTAAACAGCATACATAGTTAAAGGGTACGAGTCCTATCAACATCATATTTTATGTAATTGTATTACACTATTGTGGTTATTTTTCTCTCTTTTGGGTAACACTGTGAGAATTAAAACTAAGAAAGAGAATAATCAGTGCGAAGGGATTATTGGAACGTATTGTTTTTGTCTTCACATTTATGCATGAAAGGTGAATCATACAACCAATTGTATCCCATAGGCAGGGATAGGCGCAAGGTCAATCTAAAAAAATAATAATAAAAAAAATTCTCTGTATCCTGTGAGACCTGGCTGCAACACCCTTAGTGATCCCGCTCATAGGGACACTATTTTGTGTTGAGATGTGGTGGCGGGACCCCACTGGCATAAATATTGGGGGTGGTCCAGACCCCTCTACATCACTACTGAGGTGTGCCACAGCTGTCTGAGAAAAGAGGTGCTGGGCTTCCCCCAAGATCTCTCTATAATGCAAATAGATGCCATGCACGTGTGCATGGTATCAATTCACTTGGCTCCAGCAAGGGAGAGAGCAGGCTGTTTTAGTGGTGCGCCAAGGCACATTTTGCCCTTTAAAAACCATGCGGGATGCAGCGCCCCGCTAAAACAGCCAATCGGGAACACTACCCTTTGTGGACCTGAGCTCCTGAGTTGGAGTGCACGGTTATCTATACTGGTGAGTTCTCATTTTGGGCCTTATTCTACTTCACACTTTCTGACAAAATCCTTCTTAGATGGACAAAACCATTTGCACTGCAGGTGGGGCAGTTGTAACTTGTGCAGAGAGAATTAGAGTTGGGTGGGGTTTTACTTCAAAGGGCGGGATGTTGTAACATCCGCGCCCATTATCGCTGGCTACCGCATTTTTAATAACGGCATATGCTATAACATATGCCGTTATTCATGCAAGGGACAGCTCTTGCGGTAAGAGCTGTCCCTTGCGATGCGGTGCCGGCGCTGGACTTCCGGGTCTGTGACCCGGGAGTCCATCTGCGCATGCGCAGACCCCGGCGCCGGCCGCAGGGCACGCTGGGAGGGATCCGTGACGGATCCCTCAAACAGCGCTGCGGTAAGAAGCCCATAGGCTTCTGCAGGGATTCGCCAGCTTTAGCTGGCGATTCCCTCCGCAGCGCTGACACTGCGGAGGCGCCATATAGCATATAGAGATGCGGTAGAAACCCCGAAAACGGGGTTTTTACCGCATTTCTGCTATATAGCATCCCGCCCAAAGTGAGATCTATATTGCAGTGTAAAAATAAAGCAGCCAGTATTTACCCTGCACAGAAACAAAATAACTCACCCAAATCTAATTCTCTCTGCACATTTTACATCTGCCCCCCTGCAGTGCACATGGTTTTGTCCATCTAAGAAGGATTTTGTCAGAAAGAGTGAACTAGAATAAGGCCCTTTATGCTTCTGCTTCCAAGCATTTCACATAAGAAAGACTCAACCTGCACATGACAATTCAGGTTAATATTGGATACAGTCACTTTAACGGGGTCCAGTTTTCAAATACAGGGATGAACACAGTCAGTGCAAACTGAAAGGCTTTCTAACTTTAGAGGGAAAATATTATTTGTTAGGCGATATGAATTTAGCACGTATATGACCAAATACACATATGAATGGCTATGGTTTCCCCGAGATATGCTGTGTAGACAGCACAGTGACAGATAAACAAAGAACTACTTACACCTGCTTGATCTTTGATCAGAAACATTTTTGCTGGGTCTCAAGTTTTCTCTCATAGAACTCTGCGGCTTACTCTGACTCAGATAGTGTTCACTGGACAGCCTGCTGCCATGTCTCCTGCCATTCACTACCATGTTCTTGGATTCGCCCAACCACTTCATGCCAACATTCAGCCTGGCCTAGTTGCATTTAGTCACTCTCTGATCAGGCCCTGACAAATAGGACAAATGGGTGTGCCTAAAAACAATAAAACATTGTTAGAAGTTGATGTCATAAATATATTTGCAGATTGTACAAATGATACAGTCACAAATGCCGAGCATACACTTGTGGATGTCTGAATTATGATTAGCAACAAAGCATTTGATATTGGCAGGATTGAGTTAATGTGAACATAGACTACCCTGACAGACTCAATTTCTGTTTTAATTAGGTGTTTGGTAAAATATGTTTACAACGGGATGTCATCTGCTGTCTATGGGGCTTGCAGGGAAGTAGAGGCTATACAAATTATACAAATAAATAAAGCGGGGGATGGTTGAACAATTATGAAGATTTTCTCCAATCAGCATCTGACAGCATATTGCCCACGGATTGCATCGCATGCAAAATGCACGTGTGCGATCCGCCCGATAGGGCGTTGCATTGCACGCTGCTTATCGCAACGTGTATGGGCACCTTTAGAATGGGACTGACCAAATTTCCAGCTATATGCATGTACCAGGTAAATATAAAAACAAATGGAGGTGTGGTTCAGAAGTGGGCCCCCACCAAATGATTTTTTTAAATGAGGGTGGGGATTTAAAAAGGAGCATTTAAACCCAAACTTTTTTATGGCAAAATGGACAAGGGTATGGCTCAAAAGGTCAACAGTCAATAAGGCGACACAAATTAGGTCTACATGGTCAAAAAGATCGGCACAGACATGGACACCATATAAGTGTACCACTGTGCTTGCCGGCCACTATTATATTCTCCCTCCATCCTCACTGGGATGGTAAAGTATGAACAAGTCAATTTAAAAAATAAAAAAAAAAATCATGAAAAACTCATGTTGACCTTTTTCATGTGTTGATGTGTGATCCATCACATGCAGTCCTTAACCCCTTCACGACATTGCCTTTTAAGGTAATTTTTTTATTTTTTTTTCCTCCTTGCGTTCAAATAAGCGTAACTTTTTTAATTTTCCGGCTATATAGACACATGAGGGCTTTTTTTTTGCGGGACAAGTTGTACTTTTTAATGGTACCATTTACTATACCGTATAATATTCTGGGGAATCAGGAAATAATTCAATGTGGGGTAAAAAGAAAAAAAAACGCAATTCCACAATTTTGCGCTGGTTACGGTTTTTTTGGAGTTCATAGTTCGTTTAAAATGATGGGTTATCTTTATTCTATGGGTCGTTACGATTCCGGTGATACCAAACTTATAGTTACGTTTTACGACTAAAAAAAAAAAATAGAATATGTTACGGTTTTTCGAATTTGCGTCGCGTCGCCATGTTCTGCGGCTTATAACTTTTTTATTTTTCCACCTACGGACCTGGGTGAGGGCTCATTTTTTGCGGGCTGAAGTGTACTTTTTAATTAATACCATTATGGGATATGGGCGACTTTCTGATCTCTTTTAGCTATTTTTTTTTGGGTAGGCGATGCGACCAAAAAACGTAGTTTTGGCGTTGGGGATTATTTTCCGTTTACGCCTTTAACCGTGCGGGATAACTAATGTTATATTTTAATAGATCGGACTTTTAGGAACGCGGTGATACCAAATATGTTTATTTTTTTTATTTTTTATTTATTTTTATTTGGGAAATGGGGAAAGGGGGGTGATTTGAACTTTTAATATTTTTTTATTTTTTTTTTATTTTTAAACTTTATTTTTTTTTTTTTTTTTTACTTTTACTACAAGGCCCCCTAGTGTACTTGACCACTAGGGGGCGCGATCGCCTGTACTAGGTTCAGCCATAGAGCTCTATGGCTGAACGTAGTGATTTTATGCACTTCCTATTACATCCTGCCTGAGGCAGGATGTAATAGGTATGCATACACGGCCAGCACAGGGGTCTACATTAGACCCCTGGCTACCATGGCAACCGATCGGCACCCTCCGATCTCGCTGCGGGGGGCCCCGATCGGCGCCGGAGGGGGGCGCCCCCCCTCCGATCAGCTATTTAAGCACTGCGGTCGCTTTGCCCGCGGTGCTTAAAGGGTTAAACGGCCACGATCGGCGAACTCGCCGCTCGTGGCCGTGAGAGCAGGGACCTGGCTGTAATATACAGCCATTACCTGCTCTCTTTCAAGCCAGCTCACTCCGTGAGCTGGCTTGATTCCCCCGCAACCGACATATGACGTATATATACGTCATATGTCGTGAAGGGGTTAACTTTTGATGGACCGCATGCGACCCGTTCCCTGCCTGACCCGTCGTGAGGGAGGTCCGATGTCTGACCTGTATGCTTAATGTTTATTCTTGCACCCGCTATCTTTGAAAACCCATGCAGTTTCTCTTCCCTGCCTGGGGTGTCGCTGTCTGCTGTAGTGCCTCTAGCACAGTGGTCTGTATATCAGCACTGATATGCAAACCAGACTTGTGCTAGAAACACCGGTACTTGTTTAGTTTCACGGCGGTCGATATATCGGATGCAATATTGTCTGATATATCGGCCGATCCTAGTGTTCATTCTAGCACCCGCCATGTTCGAAAACCCATTCAGTTCCTCTTCCCTGTCTGGGGTGTCGCTGTCTGCTGTGGTGTTTCTAGCACAGGTCTTGTTTGCATATCAGTGCCGATATACAGACCACACTGTGCTAGAAGCACTACAGCAGACAGCGACACCCCAGGCAGGGAAGAGGAACTTCATGGGTTTTCAAATACGGCGGGTGCTAGAATGAACACTACGATCCGATGCGATACGATTCCTAACCCCACTATCCACTACACATGGAGTTGATTTTATATAGTGTAGCGAGCGCAGCAGGGGACACGGTTTACTGCGCTCGCCACACTATATAAAATCAACTCCATGCGTAGTGGATAGTGGGGTTATGAACAGGTAAAAAAAATTTGGATCGCATCGGCCGATATATCGGTCGATATCGCATCCGATATATCAGATGCCGTGAAACTAAACAAGTACCGAGACACCACAGCAGACAGAGACACCCCAGGCAGGGAAGAGGAACTGCATGGGTTTTCAAAGATAGCGGGTCGTAGAATGAACAACACTAAGGCTGGTCCGACCTTCGACTCAGGTCTGATGAACATCGGACCTGAGGGGACAGCACACTGACCCGATTTGGTTCGATTTCTCGGCCTGTTCTGTCGGAAATGGGTGAAATCGGCCTAAATCGAGTTAATGTATGGGGGCCTAAATGGACCATAAATCGTTAGCGACCAAACAATGCAATATGTTGTTTGGGCGTTAGAAAGATTGCAGTGTGTGTATATGCTCAATATTGCTTTTTGGAGGCTCAAGAGAAATAGTAAAGTTGGAACAATAACTAGTCGCTCCGGGTTACAAATGAAGGCTTTAGTAATGTAGCCTTCATTTGTAACCTCAAATGCTATCCTGTTTCAAAAGAAAGTTTAGCATTAAGACATAGGCATTTTTTGTGTGTTCACTGCAGCTACAATCTCTACCAATGTACCCACAAGAAGTAAATACTGTGAATAGTTACTACTGCCATCTTGTGGCTTCCTGGGAGCATCACACAGATTGCAAACAATATACAGTAACTGCATACCTACTTATACCAATATACATAAATGCAACTTGTGCTAGAATACACATCATAACAAACTAACTTATATAATTAGCGATTTGTAAACGTTTAGCAGCTATACACATCAACAGTCAGGGGAAAATATGTATCAAATCCCCAGATAGCATTGTTACTCCCCTTACTATCATTATATATTGTCAAATCATGAATAGATTATCTAAATTGATGTGAATAACATTAAAACAGACCTGCAATTCACACACTAACAAATGATGCTATTATTTAAAGCTTTCACAATTCTTCTATTGTTTAAAGCTTTCACAATCTCTACCACTAGGAAGCTAAATACACATCATATCCGGAATGTGATGTATGCAAGCAATACGAGGAGAAAAAAAAAAACTCCCAGCCATACGGCAGCCAATAGAATACAACAATACAGAAGTGGATTTAAATGTCCTGAAACTACACACCCAGATGTTCAGGCCTCCTTCCCTCAGGAATGTACAAGTAACAATGCTGGATGCTGACAGATTTTCATTTATCACACCAGAGTTTTTGCAAAGTTAAACATTTTGTTACATGAAAAGCAGGATATAGATGAATAATAGGAGGGGAGGGGTGATTAACCATTCACTGTCATCCAATGCCAGTTACGTTTAAAGTTAAGAAGAGATAATGCTTCTTGATCAGTGACATCAAAGTGACGGAAGCAACGAGGAGATGAAAACTCCTCCTAAGCTCCAGTTAAACCGGTTTATATAAGGAGTTATAGTTAATAGTGTAGGAAACACTAAAATGAATGTATATTTTAAAATGTGATATTTTAGTAATGATGCGGATAATGATGGGAATTGAATCCTAAGCATGTAGAATATAATGTTATGCTAATAGGCTTATTAAAATATGCTACATCAAATATATTTCCCCTTCACCAACATTACTTAATTGCTGTATCATTATTACAATAGAACAGTTCTGTGTACTATGTATTTCCCAAACAATTCTTGTGAGATACAAATGTCATTTGTAAACACATCAATTAGAGAAGAAAATTAACCCCCTGTGTATAGGAATCACACAAGGCAAAAGGGGATTAACATAAACACACATAAGACCTTTAGATAGGTTATTGTCATTTGACACAAATTGAAATACTTCAGACTAAGCAGGGGGTGCTAAAATGACCGTTTTTATGGTGAATCTAAAGAGTAGTTATATATGTCTTATGTAAATACACTAAGTAGTGCAGACATTGTATATGCAAATTGCTCAGTGATCTATGTAGAACTGGAAAACCTCTGGCACACTAATCATAGGAAGCATGGAGTCTTATTTTAGTTTGGATGGATGGTGAAAATGCATATAGACTATAAAATGAGAGCTGTAATCACAACTTCAGCCCAAGCTGTGTTTTATGGGCAATGTGTGATAGGACTTAAGGGGTGTATACACTGTGATTTTCTATTCAATCGGATCGCACGGCACAGTGAACCCATTCAATCTTGACTATATAGTACAGATTAGTACTATATAGTCTTGCCTGCAGTCTATTTTCCTATTCAATATAGACTGAACGGGAGTGCGCATTAGTATCGAATTGGGATAGAATCTGATCGATTCTGATGCAATTTTGACTATATAGTCAAATGTAATAGAAAGTGACCGTGAATTGCACAGTGTGTACAGGGCATTACTGTCACTACATGACCAGCACTGTAGGTGTTGTGGTTTAAGCACTTCCACACCACAGTAGTAGTATAAACTGGATACTTAATAAGGTTTCATAAAGATAGCATTGCAAAGAGCCTACACAAACCATCTATGGCAAATGGGACCTTTAAATGACAAATAGCAACATGCCAGGGGGTACTGAGATTCTGCTGTTTAGGCAACAAGGAGAAAGGGATCTGGGGAAAAAAATGGATTAGGAAGGAAGGGACATTTAAACCTTTGGCTGCCATGTCACACATACAGATCAGGTATCAGCACTAGCCACCTAAAATAGAGGGTCAGGCCTTCCCAGTCTTTTGATGGAGCAGGAAAAAGAGAGAATAAGGCCTTTTTGACAATCAGACAGAAATAAGAAAAACAAGAAATAACCTATAGTGATAGGACATGAAGGGTAATTACCCGGAGCAGTCTCCCAGCACCACGCCTCTACCTCCCCTGTGTTTTGCTGGAGAGAAAAAAAAAAACTTTGAACAAAGAAACAGAGATATTCAACATAAAGAGAAAAGAAATGCAAGTAAAATGGTACCTGTGTTTGAGGCAATAGGATGGGACACCTCCTCCCTTCAGATCGGTCCAGCAAGGGTTAGGACGCCCTAAAATCACACAACACGGATTTTATTACAAATAGTGCAATTTTGTTGTAGACATGAGAACATGTGAGGGGGTAGGGGGGGTCCCGCTATTGCAGATGGCAGGGCACAAAGCGTGTGAGGCGGAAAGGGTTAATGTCACAAGTGATGCACCGGGAGAGTGGGGGGATATTTATATATATATATATTATTTTTTTTTTCTCGTAAGGAAACATTAACATTCAAGATGGCGGCGAGGCCGAGGCCGCAGCACAGCTATCATAAGAAGTAGTCCCTCGCACAAGGTGTCCTTCCGCCGTCGGTGCGCGACCGTGGCAAACGTGGAAAGAATGAGACCAGAACATAACAGCGGTTTTGGGACGAAGTATTTCGCGGTGATTACCTTTAGCGGTGATGAGTCCACACGGTCGGTTTCGCTACTTCATTGCCCGACGTTGGTTACTTCCGCCTAGTTAGGAGTGCAGAGGATTCGCCGTGTCTGAGGCGGAGAGGGCGGAAGGATATGTCATGTAGAACCGGCCGTGAGAGAACGAAAGGCTCCCACCCACAGTGATAGACAACTGCACATTACACAATACAACTCCTATACACAGTGCATGTGTGCTACAATTGTGTGCGACCTGTTGTTATACAGGACCTCAGTGATACTCAGCATTGTCTTTATTTTATTTATATCTAAAGCTACAACGCGTATGTCCCGTACCCAGTCCTTGTCTTCTGTCCCCAACTGGAGATCTGAGTACTTAAAATGCTTTATGGCTTTGTTTTGATTGTGGAGACGGTCGACGGATCAAACCTAAAGAGGGAGGGCGTGGGAAAGTTATCATGTACCAAATGCAAGTTTCACAATGGTTAACGCTATGGGCAAGTTATCAATCTGTCCTCTTTAATAGGTTGTAAATATCTAAGGAGAGCCAGGTAAAGTACCCATCACTTTGTGGAGCCTGTTGGCTGGTACTTTATCTCTATCTGATTTTTCTCTTTCCAAGATTCAATAAATCTCCCCTAATTAACAGTTAATAAAACTATTGAATTGCAGCCCTCAGACTGCACTTAAGCTCCGTACACACCTGAGCGATTTGGTCGCTGAATGATGTCGTTCAGCGACCAAATCGCTGAGTGTCCTGTTTTCATCAGCCATGATTGTTGATGAAAACGAGACACTCTGCCGGAGGAAGCCACTGTGCTCCTGCGACCAGCGACAACTGCAGGGCTGGTCGCTTGAGTGCGCTTCCGTCGACCTAGACCCTGTACACATGGAGATCCCTGGTGATTTCAGCTGATGATTTCCCTGGCGATTTCTCCCAGTACCACTGCATCTTTGATGCCTACAGAGGCTTCAGGGGTCCAATCTGACCCTTGAGCAGGACGTCACCCTGATGGAGGGGAAAGATCTTTTCTCCATTGCTGGGAGCTGAACCTTACCCACAGCCTAGCTCTGGATGGCAGGAGCTTTACCAGGGGCACCTGTGGGCATTGGAACCCCACACTATCTTAGGTCCCATGCTTTGACCATCATGCAGGGAAGGAAGCTACCATGCCACCCCCTTAGGCATGTGCCTACTGAGAAATCCAAGCACTTTATTTTTTTTTTTTTTTTTATATTTTTTATTGTGATTTTTGCAAGAAAAATAAACATACATGTAACAATTAACAGTGCTGTTATCCAATATTACGTGTCAATTTGCCAATAAAGATTCACAGTTTTGTAAAGTCGTATACGTGTAGTTATAATATAGGACAGGAAACCAGAGACTTTATATGATCAAAACAAGAACAAGTGAAAATAGTTTTATAGGACAACTTTCTTACAGCAGGCCAGCCCTACAAGTTAGATAATTGTCTATTATATGGGACACAACAAATAGAGGGGCAGATTTATTAAGTTTGGTGAAGTGATACAGTGGCTGGTACTTTACAACCGGCCAATCATTTCATAACTGTCAAGTTACAGTCTGTGTTTGAAAAATGAGAGTTAGGAGCTGAGTTACTAGCCCTCATATGATATGATAGCTTGGGTCCACTGGACATGTATGAGAGGGAGATTCCAGCCATCTATCCATGTTTTATAAAATTTTGACCAGTGATATCCATGCATCAACTTTGGGACCAGCCAAGGCAATCCACAACTGAGTCATCCATATTTTCGCCAACGTGCATAAGATAACAAAGCACTGTGTGTATTTATCTAAAACGTCATCTAAAATTCTGCAAAAATACATATCTGTGGGGTAAAGACATCCATAAGCAGGGCCAGAATAACAATGGGCCTGATGGAGCTGTAGCTCCAGGCCCACTCTCCAAATAGGCCCATTTTGTAGTTGAGGACTGGGGCTTTCCAATGAGCCCAGTCCTGTGTTGCTAGCTCCCCGGTCCAGACCAGCTGGAACATTTTCCACACAGGATAACATTGCACCCACCCAGGTTCAATGGCTGCCAGTCCGTTCCCCCCTCCCCCATGGCATCACAGAAGCTCAAGGTTGATCTCATTCAAACCCAAATCGCTGTGCCAATCTGATACCATGATATGATATGAGTTAATTGGTTCCAGAGATATTGCGGGTAAACAGATTTTTTTATTTCTGAAATGTAATTTCATGGCTGTTCATGTTCTTCGAGGGAAGATTTCTCTGGAACCAAATGGCCCAGTTTCATGGGACTTCTAGGCCCACTTAAAAGTTCTTCAATATTATACTGATCTTATGTAAATGGGTCAGTTGTTTCTGAAGATATAGCCGGTTAAACAATATAGGCGGTTAAAAGGGGGGGGGGGTTAGGGGGTGGTTTTCATTCCCTTTCACACCAGAAAATGCAGGGACTAGGCTGGTGTAAAAGGGGCCATCCTGGCAATGGCCCTACATTTTCTGATGTGAAAGGGGTATTATTTCAAATAGCTGGGACCTACAGTGCTCTGAATACAGCCGGGCAGCCCCCCGCTCTCTGCCCAGCTGTCAATGGCTGTCACTTCTGCACGGAGGTGGCTGTCCCCAAGTTACCACGAGTATGTATTCCCACTTAGCAATGAACATGTAATCCAACATGGCAAAAAGCATGGAACCCCTGGCAATGAGCACATAGATAAGCAGAACTTATGGAGCATAATTTTTAATTGGCTTTATGCAGAGCCAGATTAAGGTCTAAATGGGTCTGGAGCTGAAAATGATCAAGGGCTTATTATGCGCAATAATAGGGGTTGTGGCCAGCACCTAATAATGTGGGAGGCGTGACCAGTGTTCTGTTTGGGTGGTCTGCTCATGGGTGTGTCTCTATTTGTGTGAATACTTTTAACTAATTATATATGCCTGGAAAAGGCAGAGGGCTGGCATAGGAAAAATGCAGGGAGATATATTGGCGGGTGCACTCCAAAGGTGCACCCACAGGATCCCGGTGTCCTAAGATACCTGTGGGGTGAGGCGGCACTCCAGTCATAAAAAAAATACTGAAAGCCGAAACTTGGTAGACAACATTTCAACACCTTTTATGTGGTCACCTAAGTTTACCACACCATATACCCCTTACACAAATCATGCAACACAATAGTAACCCCCTTATACTGTACTTGCCTCTTACACATTATGCCACATGGAATGAGCCAAAATTCACACCGACTGAGCCAAAATTCACACTATGGCACACAGATTGAGTCAAAATTCACGGTATGCCACACAGATTAAGGCAAATTTCACATTTTGCCACATGGATTGAGCCAAAATACACACTATACCAGGCATGTCCAAACAGTGGCCCTCCAGCTGTTGTGAAACTACATGTCCCAGCATAGTTTTAGCATGCCCTAATAGCAAAACTGTGGCAATGCATGATGGGACTTGTAGTTTCACAACAGTTGGAGGGCCATAGTTTGGACATGCCTCCACTATACTAAACAGATTGAGCAATAATGCACAATATGCTACACAAATAAGGGCATTGCGCGCCAAAGGCGCGCATTAATAGTTTACACCATAATGCCCATTACATTTTAAGCCACACACCATAATCTCCATTACGTATTATGCCAAACACCATAATGCCGATTAAAAATTATGCTACATAAGTGTTGCTACCTACATGTTCATTGCCAGGGGTTTCATGTTCATTGCCAGGGGTTCCATGCTAATTGCCAGGGGTTCCATGCTCATTGCCAGGGGTTCCATGCTCGTTGCTCATTGCCAAAAAAAAATTGGTTTACCCACAATAGCTCTAGAACCAATGAACCCATATGGACCAGGTATCAGATTGAAGGCCCAGCGATTTGGGTTCGACTGAGATCAACCTCCAGCTTCTGTGATACAAGAGCCATTCGAACCGGGTGGAGGTTGGAATTAGCGGGTCCCATGTTATCCTATAGGGAAAATGGTACTCTTTACCTAGATGGGCGCCCGTCGTGGTGATCGCGGGTACATTTATGTCTGGCCGGGACGCGACCGACGCGATGCCCGCGATTTCCCATTGAAACCCATGTTAAACATGGAAATCGCGTCGGTCGCGTCGCGGCTGGCCATAAATGTACCCGCGATGCCCGCGACGCGATGCTCCCGATTTGCCATAGGAATCAATGTTAAAAGGCCCGATGTACACGATTTTACTGTTCAATGCCTCAATGGACCCGATTTGGCCATAGGAATCAATGTTAAATGGGCCACAGAGCCCAAATAACCACAATTAACCCTTAAATGTCCCCCCAAATTTTTAACGCCACACCACGATCCACGCCAACCCGAAGCGTGGCGAGCGCAGCGAGCCCGCGAGGGGCGGCGGTACGCGTCCTCCGACCTTTTCATGCCCTACTATCCACTAGGGCGTGGAGTGAGAATAGAATAGTGTGGCGAGCGCAGCGAGCCACCGAGCCCGAAGCGTGGCGAGTGCAGCGAGCCCCGCGAGGGGACGCCGATACCTTCACAGTTATACGCGTCCCCTCGCGGGCTTCACAGGTGTCCGTGGCGACGCGGACACCTGTGAAGCCCGCGAGGGGACGCGTTTACCTGTGAAGGTATCCGCGTCCCCTCATGGGGCTCGCTGCGCTCGCCACGCTTCGGGCTCGGTGGCTCGCTGCGCTCGCCACACTATTCTATTCTCACTCCACGCCCTAGTGGATAGTAGGGCATGAAAAGGTCGGAGGACGCGTACCTTTTCATGCCCGTGGATCGTGGGGTGGCGTTAAAAATTTGGGGGGACATTTTAAGGGTTAATTGTGCCTATTTGGGCTCTGTGGCCCATTTAACATTGATTCCTATGGCCAAATCGCGGGCATTGAGGCATTTTACATGAAAATCGCGCTCAATCAGCGTTTTTAACATTGTTCCCTATGGGAAAATCGCGGTCATCGCGGGTAGCAGATTTTTATGTACCCGCGATTTACCCGCGATGCCCGCGATGACCGCGATTTTTACCCCCGACGCCCGCGATTTCAATCGCGGGCGCCCATCTAGGTAAAGAGTACCGGGAAAATGTTCTAGGTTTGCCTGGCAGTATCTCCGGTTCCCATGGGGCTAGCAATGCTGGGCTGAGCTCGTTGGAAAGCCCTGGCCCTTAGCTACAAAATGGGCCTATTTGTAGAGTGGGCCTGGAGCTGTAGCTCCATCAGGCCTATTGTTAATCTGGCCCTGGCTTTATGGTGTTTGGCATAATACATAATGGAAATTATGGTGTGTGGCTTAACATGTAATGGGTATTATGGTGTAAATTTTTAATGCGTGCCTTTGGCACGCAATGTCCCTGTTTCTGAAGCATATTGAATTTTGGCTTAATCCATTTGGTATAGTGTTTATTCTGGCTCAATCCATGTGGCAAAATGTGAATGTTGCCTTAATCTGTGTGGCATAATGTGAATTTTGACTCAATCCGTGTGCCATAGTGTGAATTTTGTCTCAGTCTATGTGAATTTTGTCTCATTCCATGTGGCATAATGTGTAAGAGGCAAGTACAGTATAAGGGGGTTACTATTGTGTTGCATGATTTGTATAAGGGGTATATGGTGTGGTAAACTTAGGTGACCACATAAATTTAGGTGACCACATAAAATGTGCTGAAATGTTGTCTTCCAAGTTTTGGCTATCAGTATTTTTTTTATGACTGGAATGTCACCTCAACCCGCAAGTATCTTAGGACATTGGCATCCTGCAGGTGCACCTTTGGAGGGCGCCTGGCAATATATATCCTGTGAGTGTCGGAATTTGTAATATATATATATATATATATATATATATATATATATATATATATATACCACCACAATAGTGTTATCAAGCGCCCAATTATCTCTTTTTGTCTTTCCTTCACATGAGACATCCATAGACAAAATTATCAAATTTAAAACATTTATTAAAAAAATACACTTTAAAACAAATCTTTTAAAGCAGTTCCTTGTCAATAGATTTTCTTATACAGTGGATGTAAACAAATGCCCGACGCGTTTCATCTCACTATGAGACTTCATCAGGGGTGCTTTACATAAATCTACAAGGAGTAGAACATATTAGTAAGCATTCAATGTAAAAAAGGAAATACATAACAATATTAAGAACTTCTATTTTACAGATAGTTTATACCAAAGAGGAACAGATGGAAAAAGACTCAGGAATTCTTTTTATAAGAGGAGAATTTGTTCAATTTTGGTTTTACCTTGATGATACAGAAGAAAAGGAGGAGAGGAAGCCTCCACAAAAAAATATTTAGTTTATTATTTTTATACACGTGAAATATATCATACCTTTGCCAATCTTTATAGAATTCTCATTTCATCAATAAATGATTTTCTGTTTGATATTATTATTTATGGCACAAAAAATATATATATTCTCCACTGGATGTAATCCCACTAATAATAAAGATATATATATTAAAACTTATGTTATCAGGCTTCTTTATTTAATTCCACATATATACTATATTTGGTTTATGTTACCTTTAATATATGATCTTTAGAGCTAAAGATCTTATATTAAAGGTAACAGAAACCAATAGATAACACTATTGTGGTGATATTGGATTGAAAAAGCCGCAACTAGTAGTGGGCTGAGTGTTATAAGCGACCATTTTGTATTTCAGAAATTAGCGCAAATCTGGGAATTTTGTGTTCTATATATATATATGCATTAAACTGCACCAGCACTTTTGAAAATAAATTTGGAGCCTTATGTGTGCCGCCTACTTTCCTGCGACCGTATAGAATGGACTCATCCCTAAGGTGGTAACCCAGATTTGGGACACCGGAGTGCCAGGGAAGATATTGTGTGCGTGTGTGTGTGTGTGTGAATGTATGTATATATTTGTGTGCTTGTGTGTGTGTATATATATATATATATATATATATATATATTTTTTTTTTTTTTTAAAAAAGGGGATGAGAGAGAGCGCCTCCTAGTGCAGTATCTTCTAAATGTGCGATACCCTTCACCGCATGTGAGATTTTCACCCCAACAAATGAATGAGTACCGTAATAGGTGGTCCACCACCACTGTAATCTGAGCCTGTTTTACAATTCCCTTATGGACAGATGTTGTAGTCAGGGTTCCCAAAACTTCTAGGGGTTTTCATATATATGAGGGATTTTGCATATACATATATATATATATATATCATCCAATATGCTCTCAGTGCTGGCGATATATGGTCGGCACTGAAGCCCATGTGTTTATGGGGGGGAGGTGGGCGCCGCGACATGAGTTTGCTCCGGGTTTTCTGGCTGCACCCTACGCCACTGGCCACAACCACTATTATTGAGCATGATAGGCCCTTGATAATTTTCAGCTCCAGGCTCATTTAGACCTTAATCTGGCACTGTCCATAAGTATTCCCGTTGAGACTAAAATTTTAATATCCTTTGCCCAGAATGAGACAAAGCAAGTACCAAAACGACCTACAAAGTGAGCTTCACTTCGAACACCTATCATCATTTCTGCCCCCAATTCCCATCATGCACTCAGGGGTAATATATACAGGGCCGGTTCAAGGCATTATTGCGCCCTAGGCAAAGCCCCGAGCACTGCGCTTATCTGCGGCCGTTATCTTACTATACAGCTGCACGGGCGGAGAGTGGTGCGGTATGTACAGCTACATGGGGGGCAGAGGGGGAGTTCTACCGGTGAGTCACTATACAGCTACACCTGGGCACCGGCAGCATGCAAATCCGTGACAGTTGTCCTACTACCCGCGCGGCTACTATACCAGCTGCATGGGGGGGCTAACTGCACTGTACAGCTACACGGCTACATGGGGGGGTGTTTGCTATCGCTATACAGGGACAGGGGTGGCTGTTATCCAACTGCCCACAGGTCTGCTGTACAGCTACATGGAAGGGAAGGGGGTGCTGGCAGTTGGGATCTTATTTTTCACTGATGGTGCATAGTGGCCCGGCAGGCTGGGATGGATAATGGGCGGGTGGCTGTTTCTTTCTTGCTCCTGTTTGCTTCTTAGGTTCTGAACTTCGTGCCGCCCTCCAGTGGCCGGCGCCCCAGGCAAATGCCTAAAGCTGCCTAGTGGTGGCGCCGGCCCTGAATATATACCCTGTGTAGCACAAAAAGCTTGATCTGCTGGTAGTGAACTGTGGCTGTAGATACATGTGTCCCACTTAAATGCAACACCCCACACTTTTTGAGATAGAGGTCCCAGTTTGATCTAAGATGTGGCATATCACTATCATGGAGCGAGGTGAGTAACGTCGAGTACACTGTGGATATTAAATGTCTCAGCTGTAGCCTAGATAGTTCCCTGAACTCCTTAGTCCCATCCAGAGAAGAATCTGGATCAGAACCAACCCAGTGGCGTAACTATAAAATTTGCTCCCCCAAGCCAAAAAAGTTTCCTACTCTCAGTGCACATTTCAAAAAAGTATGTGCGGCCTCGCATCAAGAGTTAATGCCCTTTACAAAAATGCCACACACTGCAATGACCAATAACAATATGTCACCCATCGTAATTTCCCTTAAACATTATGGCACACACCGTTATGTCCATTACACATTATGCAACAAATCGCAATGACCATTACACAATATGTGATACACCGTAATTCCCACTAAATATTATACTACACACCGCAATGCCCATTACACAATATGTCACATACCACAATGCCCATTACATATGCAACACACTGCATTGCCCATTAAACAAAATGCCACACACTGCAATGCCCATTACACATGCCACCCACCGCAATGCCTATTACACAATATGTGACACACCATAATGCCCATTAAACATGACACTATATGACACAAACCGTAATGCTACTTACACGTTATGCCACACACTGTAATGTCCCTTACACTTTACGCTGCACACTGTAATGCCCCTGACTCTATATGCCTCACAACATAATGACAATTCTTTGATAATAGATATCAAGTACCAGATATCATCTATTATCAAAGAATAACATTTCCAAAGGTGCTGCTCCTCCAATCAGCCGCGGGGTCTGCCACACGGTGGCTATGCCATTGAACCAACCATAGGAAGAATAGCAGCAGCACACTTCCAGGCAAGTATAGCCTGTTTCATTATAGGTATCTTAATTAGAGTAACATTACCGCTCAGTTATAAGTGTAGAGGTGAAAGGCCAGGCAGAGCTCCAGATACTATCAAGGCTGGCAGTCACAGCAGACCCATTAGCAACCCACTCTATTATATGAGCCAGTTGAGATGCCAAATAGCCAAATAGTATAGTCTATATATGGAGAGCGCTAGACCCCCAGAGATATGCGCTCTTGTCAATGTACTTGATTTAATCAACACTCTCTGACTACACCATATGATGGAAAACAGTACACCTGTTAATGAGGACTCCGACTATCTTCATGTCTAACAGGGGCTCTGACTAGTGTCGTGTCTAACAGGGGTTCTGACTAGCATAATGTCTGATGGTTCCGAAATCGCACCTTATCGCATTTTTGGGGAAGAATTCGACTACTTAATGAGATGCAAATTTACGGCAAAAAAATGCGATATGGTTTGATTTTTAGTCATGAAAATGTGCAAATTTGAGGACATGTGCGATTCTGGAGACATGGTAATGTGTGTTTTTGTCTAAAAATATGGAAAAAAATGGCATGGGGCCCCCCCTCATGAGTATAACTAGCCCCAGGCTCAAAGAGCCAGTCCTGGTTTCAAAAAATCAAACGGCAAACGAACTAGGGGTCCCCTGGATTTTTTAAACCAGCACCAGGCTCAAAGGCCAGTCCTGGTTCCCAAAATACGGGGGACAAAATGAGTAGGGGTCCCCCGTATTTCAAGAACCAGCACCGGCTTGAAAATGTCCCAAAAGGACAATTTACCCATTTAAGACGGAATTGTTCTACAAAATCAAAATATAAAGAACAAGCTAATAAAATGGTGAACAAATTTGTTACTAAAGGTTACGATTTAAAAGGGTTAGAGGACCTTGCAGACCAGGTGGGAGAAGTTGATAGAGGTCTTTTATTATTGGACAAAAACCCAGAAAATCATAAAGAAGGAGAAGGAAAGAAAAATAACTATTCTATAGCCTTCAATACTGGGTATCATAAAACACATAAGCAAGTAGAAGGAGTCTTTAGGAAATACTGGAATATTTTATTGAAAGATGAAATATTGAAGGAGACACTGCCTCCAAAACCTGTCTTTATTTATAAAAGGGCACCTACAATGATTGTTTAGTTTCAAGTGCCCTACATATGGACGGCAGAAGGTTTTTGCCCAGAAATAAAGGCTTCTATCAATGTGGTGGATGTAAAATGTGCAGATCATGCAAAGGTCCACTCACTAAGGGCCAGATTCTCTAAGATTCAAAAGTGATAAAATGGAGAGTAAGATAACAGCCAGCCAATCAGCTCCTGTCTGACAGTTTTCAAACACAGTCTGTGACATGGCAGGTAGGAGCTGATTGGCTGGCTGTTTATCACTCTCCATTTTATCACTTTTGAAGCTTAGAGAATCTGGCCCAAAGTATGTTAAGTTTGATATCAATGGAATTTCTGTGGACATTAAGGACTTTATCACCTGTCATACGAATTATGTTACATATGCTGTAGTCTGCACATGTGACCTTGCGTGTATAGGTATGACTAAACTAAATAAGATGGGCTGAACATATACGCAATATCACCAATGGGAACCCCAGTCATCCCTTCCCAATGCACTTTAAAGAAAAGCATCCATGCAGAACAGATGGGATAAAAACTTTTTGTGCAATTGCATGGGTAAGGGATAACTGGTGTACTAAAAACAGAGAGATACGATTGGCACAGACCGAAATGAGGTTTATATTTGATCTTAAAGCCCTTTCTCCTGCTGGTCTAAACGTTGATTTTGAGTTAAGATGGTTTCTGTGATATATTTTTGAAGTTGATTTTTTTCTGCATTTTTTATTACGGTATGTTTTTATTTCATTCTAGTTGTATTTGTAAAACGAACTATATTGTTTTACTATGTTTATGTGTAAACTGAATTGAATGATACCAGGGTATTACTTGTGGCATTTACATTTTATAGATGCATACTCACACATGATTTTCATACCAGTAAATTAGCCCATAGTTAAAATGGTGACTGTTAGATATAATATCAAATTAAAGCCCATAGTTAAGATGGTCACCGTTGCATTTAGAGTTTTTATAGACATCAGTGACCCCTAAGCAAAATGGGCGGCATTGCATCAATTGGGATGCATACACAGAATTATGCCAGCAGCATCAGCCGCAGTTGGCGGATATGCGGCACATATGATGGGTGCTGTTTATCTGGGCATTACTTCAGATAATATAGACCCTATAGTAAAATGGCCGGAATTACATCAATCCGGATGTGGATACAGAATCATGCCAATAGCGTTAACGCGGAAGGCGGATGTGACGTGCATGACACTTCTGGTAATACCGGCTCTTTACTTCCGGCTTTCGGATGCCGATGTTAGTCTGTTTATACAGCACACGTGGCGGATCATAGGGCAGGCGACAGGGGGGGTCAAGGGGGACACCTGTACCGGGCCCCAAGCTTGTGAGGGGCCCCAAAGTTCGGACAGGCTGTAAGCATAGCTGCGGCAGTGCAGTGCCTAGAAATGGTTTATAAAGGCACCCACCTTATCCAGACACCCCTCCAGTATTAGTGAATATTAATTGTGTCCATTTGTAATAATAAAAAAACACATTCAATAAGCGGTATACAAAAAATGTTCTGCTCAAGGGGGCGTTGTTAGGGGGCCCCAGAGATATCAGTGTACCGGGCCCCAAGATTTCTGTTGCCAGCCCTGGGCGGATGCTGTTTGTCAAGCACCGCTAATCGATTGAAAACTCAATCTTTGGTAAGAAAGGGGGAAATCTTTGGTAAGAAGGGGGGTAAAGGGGGGAAAACTTTTTTAGGTATATAAGTGAAAGGAGAAAAACAAAAAGTGGAATAATTAGACTGAAGACAGAGAGTGGAAGTTTTCTTGAGGGGGACAATGTAATAGCAGATAATATTAATAATTATTTCTGCTCAGTATTCACTGCTGAAAGAGAGGGGAAGGGGCCACAGTTAAGTTGCAAGTATAGTCAGAAAACTGAGGGAGAGACAAGTACATTTACAGAGGAGAAAGTCCTCACAGAACTCTCAAAACTGAAAGTGGATAAATCAATGGGGCCAGATGGGATACATCCAAGGATACTAAAAGAGCTTAAAGGGGAGCTGGTAAAACCAATAACAGAATTATTCAACCAGTCACTAGCTACTGGAGTAATCCCAGAGGACTGGAAAACAGCGAATGTAGTCCCACTGCACAAAAGTGGAAGCAAGGAAGAGATAAGCAACTATCGACCAGTGAGCCTTACATCAGTAGTAGGGAAATTGATGGAAACACTCTTAAAACAAAGAGTTGTAGAATATCTCAAAACCAGCAATTTACAGGATCCAAAACAGCATGGGTTTAATGGGGGAAGATCATGTCAAACAAATCTTATTGACTTTTTTGACTGGGTGACTAAAGTAATAGATCAAGGTGGGGCTGTAGATGTAGCTTATCTAGACTTTAGTAAAGCTTTTGACACTGTCCCACATTGCAGACTGTTAAATAAACTTGAAAGCTTGGGATTGGATTCTAAGATAGTTGAATGGATAAGAGCATGGTTGCAGGACAGAAAACAGAGAGTTGTAGTAAACGGAGTACAGTCAAAGGAGGGAAAGGTTACAAGTGGAGTACCCCAGGGATCTGTACTTGGACCGGTGCTTTTTAATAGCTTCGGGCTCGGTGGCTCGCTGCGCTCGCCACACTATATATTCTCAACTCCACGCCGACGTGGATAGTAGGGGAATGAAAAGGTCGGAGGACGCGCACCGACGCCCCTCGCGGGCTCGCTGCGCTCGCCACGCTTCGGGTTGGCGTCTATCGTGGGGTGGGGGGGTCTAGGGAATATTTTACATTGAATCCAATGTAAAATCAGGTCCCAGGGACCCTATTCACATTTCATTCAATCAAAAAATCGGGTCGGTCGCGTTGATCGCATCGCATGCGACCAAATCTCATGCGATGCGATGCGATGGACTCGATTTTTCCGACACGACCACCCCGATGTAAATCGGGGTGGCCGTGCTAGGAAACAAGTACCGAATTTTTTCACAGAAAGAGTAGTAGATAAGTGGAATAGCCTCCCAACAGAGGTGGTAGACGCAAATACAGTAGTACAATTTAAACATGCTTGGGATAAGCATATTGATATCCTTACAAAAAAATAAGGATCAAATATGGTTTGAGGTAACATGTTTAAAAAAAGGGGCAGACTAGATGGGCCAAGTGGTTCTTATCTGCCGTCAAATTCTATGTTTCTATGTTTCTAAGAACTAAATCTACCTTTTACATATATTATTATTTTATTTATAAAGGCGCCACAAGTGTTTCGCCGCACCGTACAAAGGAACAGTACAGGGAGACAAAGTACAAATAAAGAGTGCCACAGTTCAATACACATTACAGCTTAAATATAAGTAGTGAGGACTCAATCAACATACTATAAGAGGCTTGAGGCCAATGATGGAGAGGAGTATGCGGATGAAGAAGGTCACTGAGTGTTTGAGTATAGGACAGCTGTGAGTGAAACAGAGGGCTTCAACAACAGGAGGGAAGAGGGCCCTGCTCGGAGGAGCTTACAATCTAGTAGGAAGGGGAGACAGACAGATGACAAGAGGTGCAAGCAAGTGGGTGGTGGCTAGATAGCAGGATGTAAACAGGCAAGGGGTCGGAGAACCAGCTAGTTTATGCAGGACTAGTTTATGCAGTGGAAGGGTACGCTTTGATGAATAGGTGAGTTTTCAGTGCCCGTTTGAAGCTTTGCAAGGTCGGGAGAGTCTAATGGAGCGAGGGAGTGCGTTCCACTGGGTGCAGCACGGGCAAAGTCCTGTACTCTAGCATGGGAAGCAGTGATCAGGGTGGAGGAGAGACGACAGTTGTCAGCGGACCGTAGAGGGCGGGAGGGTGTATGAATGGAGATGAGGTTAGAGATATATGGAGCAATGGAATTAGAGAGGGCCCTGTATGTGAGTGTGAGGTGTTTGAAGAGGATTCTGTAGGGGAATGGGAGCCAGCGCAGATTTTGTTGAAGGGGAGTGGCAGAATCAGAGCGGCGGGAGAGGAAGATAGGCCTGGCTGCAGAGTTGAGGACAGATTGGAGAGGAGCCAGTAGGGATCGAGCGAGGCTGGTGAGGAGAGCATTACAGTAGTCAAGCCATGAGATGACCAGTGAGTGGATGATAAGCTTAGTTGCACTATGTGAGAGAAAGGGCCTGATGCGAGCAATGTTGCGTAACTGGAACCGGCAAGAATGGGCCAGGGCTTTGATGTGGGGTGCAAAGGAGAGTGAGGAGTCGAGAGTGACACCCAGGCAGTGGTGTTGGGAAATGGGGGAGATGATGGTGTTGTTAACAGTGATAGATATATTAGTAGGGGGCATAGCTCTGGGTGGGGGAAAGATAATAAATTGGTTTTGTCCATATTCAGCTTTAGAAATCGCTCAGACATCCAGGAGGAGATGGCAGAGAGGCAGTTGGAATCTTGAGAGAAAACAGTGGGGGACAGATCATGAGAGGAGAGGTAGATTTAGGTGTCATCAGCATAGAGGTGATATTGGAAGCCAAAGGAGTTAATGAGTGCACCCAGAGAAGATGTGTACAGGGAGAACAGAAGGGGGCCAAGGACGGAACCCTGAGGGACCCCGACAGGAAGGATGGAAGGTGGTGAGGTGGAACCAGAGACTGAGAAGGAATGGTTGGAGAGGTAAGAGGAAAACCAGTTGAAGACCGTGCCAGAGAGGCCAATGTTTTGGAGTGTGTGGAGGAGGAGAGGGTGATCCACAGTGTCAAAGGCAGCAGATAGGTCCAAAAGGAAAAGCAGGGAGAAATGACCCTAGGATTTGGCTGACAGTAGGTCATTGGTGACTTTCACTAGGGCAGTCTCAATGGAGTGAAGTCAGATTGAAGGGGATCAAGGATGGAGTGGTCAGACAGTTAGCTGGTGAGACGCCTGTAAACCAGCCGTTCTAGTATTTTAGAGGCAAATGGGAGGAGAGAGATAGGGCGGTAGCTTGTGGGAGATAAAGGGCCCAGGTTAGTTATATGCTGTTCATATTACAGTTTGGAGGATATTATTGGGATGTCACATATGATTTTATTTATATTTATATTGTAGACACACTTTATGATAAACATCCATTCGCACGTGTGTGGGGGAACTCGGCGAGGGAGGGGGTGGTGTTCATGCGAGCGCTGGGCAGCATTTAAACCTGAATAAGGTCCTATGTGTATTGGCGTGTGATTCAGAGTGTTGTGCCTCTTCTCACCTCTTTAGAGGCTGATGTCATGTGTAATGCTGATGCTATAGCCCTACTGACTAATGATTACACATACTGATCTGAATCCAATATTAGGGCCCGGTGTATAATAATGTAAACATTTTTTTTTTTTTTATAAATGTGAATCCTCCTTAGATTACACAAACCTACTTCAGCACATACTGGCAGAGTATCAGGCTCACAACCTGTTCTCCAGCATTACTGATTTTCAGTTTCCTGGTTATAGTGTATCCCAAGTTGGTCCTTTGTTCCTAATCAAACCTAATTTCTGACATTCCTCTTGTCTCATTGTTCTAGCTCCTTAATAGTCCATTTGATTCTAACATAAGTCGCCCTGACCTTCCTTTTGGAAAGCCAACAGGCTTAAGCAGTACATCTAGAAGTGGCTTGCACATCGCACCTGTCCGATCATAGGTACCCATTTATGTTTTTGCTGGTGTGTGCTCAAGCCACAAATATAGGGGAGTGGCTTCATGGGGAAGGGGCATGGCCACAAAATAAGAGGGAGGTGTATGGTTAGAGTTATGCTGCAGTTGGGATGGACATATGGCTATGATGATGGGGTGGTATTGTTAGGGTTAGGCTGCAGGAGTAGGGGGTATGGGATGGGTTAGGCGGGGTATTGTTAGGCTGTGGGGAAGGGTGTATTGACTACTAACCTGGCTCTCCTGTGCTGTTGGGAGAGATCACATCACCACAGCTCTCCATCCCTCCAGCGGGGATCGCCGGTTCCCAGGGTACCTGTCACTCTGCTTTCTCCCCCTTCTTGCCCCCTCCCACTCCAAGCACAGACACAAGGACATGGGGCAGGAGATGGAGGCTCATAGGGGGCACAGAGATGACAGCGAGCCTTTTATGAGGATGTGGGAGAGCACCAGATGCAGTAAAGGACAAAGGAGCAGTACACAGCAGCAATGACGCAGCGTATGTTCATGCATAGCTCCTTGCTGTGTTCTGTCACCTCAGCCTGTTGGAGCCAATCCGCTGCCGCTACCATTGTAACAAGTCAATGATTGTCTGAGAGGCAGCAGTTGTCCACCACCCAGTGTCTGGTTGCCATGGTTGAGGGAAATGATTTGTTCAGACAGAGAGAACTCGTTTTTGTACTCAGAGAGCCTCTTTGCATGTCCTTTGCCACTCCACGCGCTGCCCGGGCTCCCACCTCCTGTACAGCCTGTGCCCAGCCAGTGACTGAGCTGCAGGCTGCCTTACATGATTGGACAGCTGAGCTGTCACTCGGGTGCCCTGTACTGCTACATGCCACCGGCGGCTCAGCTGTCAATCAGCGGGCCTGGTGGGTGCTTAACATTTTCCATGGGTGCTCAGGCCCGGGAGCACTCACATAATCGGCGCCTATATGTCAGATGCCTGCAATTTTAGGGAGGGAGATAAAAGAGAGAGAAAGGGAGGGAGAGAGAGAAAGTAAGGGAGTGAGAGATGAGGATGAGAGAGGTGAGAATTGTGCATAGGAGAGGCTCTGTAGCACAGTCAGAGCTGCTGGGAGCCACCAGTATTCCTCCTGCCTCCGGCTCAGGATGGTCGGTGCACTGCGACACTGCCCAGTGACTGCCTTCACTACTAGACCCCACAAGGCGTAAAGTGCAGATGGGATGGCAATTACTAGGTGCGGGGGGTGGCCGGTTGCCCATGGCACATGTGGGGGCCGTTGCTCTCCCTCTCTGCTGCTGTGCAGGGAACTGGATGCTTGACAGGGGGTTCCTGATGGAGATGGCATCCCCTCTGTGTTCTCTGCCACAGCCTGGGGGTGGGGCTTGATTCGGGCGCAGGCAGCAGGGGAGGTGCTGCTGGTGGCCTGTGGTTGCTCCTCTCTTTATTGCCAAAGTTTGTGCTGTGATTTCTCCCATGTGTGGTCCGCCCACCAGGTTACGATCGTGGCTGCTGGTGTGCAAGAAGTGTTAGCCTTGGGGGTCGACACTCCCCTATCCGTCCCTGGTGCAGCGTGGACGGGGAGCTGAGCAGGGGAGAATGGCTGAGTGCAAGACTCTGCCCTTCCCTCCCTTCCGTAATTGCATCCCCCTTCTGGCAAATCGCAACACGTGAGGGGTGGGATGCCTTGTTACCCCCAGCAGGTGCCACCCATAGGCCCGTGCCTCATGGGCAATAGTAGGAAATCTAACCCTTGTTATAGACTCTTTCCTTATCGTAAACCAAAGCTATGGAGAATTACATTCAAGATAATTGCATCCACTACCTTTTATATCTGTTCCATTTGATCAAATTCAAAAGACAAACTAGTCATACCATTTGGTTTATCCAATGCTCCTGCGGTATTTCAAGACCATTGATGTCTTTCTGGAGTATCTTGGGAAATTTGTTAATGTATAACTTGATGAAATCTTGATCTATTCTCAGTACTTGGAGGAGCACCGCCACCATGTACTGTCTGTTCTTCAAAATAATCTCTACACCAAATTGGATAAGTGCAAATATGAGATGGCAAAGATTTCATTTTTATAATATAAAATCACCCCAAAGGCTTTTCCATGGATCCCGGTAAGCTCAAAGTGGTTCTTGACTGGGATTGTTCTACCAATTTAAAGACTATTGAGCATTTTCCTGAGCTTCGCAAATTATTGCTGGAGATTTATCCTTTTCTTTGCAACAATGGTTCTCCCAGTCGTCAAGTTGACCAAGAAAGGAGCTGGCATCTCTTACTTGTAACCCTTGGGTCTTCAAGCTTTTGAAAATTTAAAGAAGCCTCTGTATCCACTCCGGTCCACCATCATCCTAATCTGGAGCGTGGATGCTTTGTAGAATTGGATGTGTCAGAAGTGTATGTCTGAGCAGTCATGTCTAAAGGTGCCCATACATTATGCCCGTTATGGGCTGGATCGCATCGTAACGCATGCTTTTTGAATGCAATTTGCGTGCAATGCAATCCGAGGCCAGTACAAAAAGTATGTGCAGCACATACTTTTTGTACTGTGTGATGCGATGCCCGCAGGAGTGTGCATTGCACGGTGCTATCGCACCGTGTATGGGCACCTTTAGCGAGATCCCAAAGATTCCAGCATACATCTTTATTATATCTTGTCTCGTAAAGTCTCCTCTGCAGAAGCTAGCTATGATGATATTTTCAGCACATTTCAAGTTGAATTTTAGTATCCTATAACTATTTTCCAACTCTGCCTCCTTATGAAGGAAAGTTTTTTCCAAGTTTATTGTCACATTTTTTTTTTTTTTTAAAGTCTATATTTTGGATTGTATTTTAGTGGGAAGGAATAAAATTTCAAAGCAGTCATTTTTTTGGGAATAGCTATATACTCAAAATGGCCGATCCTATTAACCTCGAACGGTGAGGATGAGTTGCGAATCATCACGACACCGGACGAACTTTACGGTGGGCCGAATTCGCTGAAAAGTGCTCGGACCTCCGTAGGGGTGCAAGCAATTTTTAGCGAATTCAGCCCTGCGAAGGGTCCGAGTATTAAACCCTTCAGGTTTGCCAACATTTTTTGAGTAATCTATCTACGTCTACTTTTATTTATTAGAGCACATTTTTTTTTTCACCTAAAGTGACCTCTAATACAGTGGTGGGGAACCTGTTAAAAATGTTACATTCACAGCATACACATGGGAAAATGAATGAAGCTTGGATAAGTGGTATCTATCCCCATAAATAATGTAATGTACCAGGTGATAATGCACCAGCCAATCAGCTACATATGTAAATTGACAGTTAGGACTTGATTGGCTGGGGCATTAGCACCTTGCACATAAAGGGGTCAGTTCAGTATTGCTCGTAGCGAGCCAAATTTGGCCCCAGCCCCGATGGCACCTGGTTTTGTTGAGTTACACACTCGCCGGGCAGGGAGGTCCGGTGTGGAGACGAAGCTGGACCATAAAAATGTCCGGCGTTCCCATGGGAACACAGGCGGCTGACATCACAGGACATAAGCACTTGCCCTGTCTGGCGATTTGCAGAGGAAATAATAGTCAGTTCAGACTTTTTTTTTTGATGGCATTGATATTTAGGTAATGGAAGAACGCTTTCGAATTACTGTTGGAGTCTGCAGAGTGACTGCCCACAACAAGAATACAAAAGATAGTCCTAACAAAAACAGTTCTCATAGCTTCCTAACACTAATGTATGTAATTATCCTGTGCCTTTTTAGAACATTTTGCAAATCAAATTTAGTCAAAATAAAAAAAAATATATATTTTTGGCTATTTTTAACATTGTTAATTACATTTTTCAAAAATGTTTAAGACATATTTACTAAGAATACGAATACAAAATACGAATGACTACGACTGCAAACGGCTGTTTCAGGGGGACCCCTACTCATTTTGTCCCCACGTATTTTGGGAACCAGCCCCGGACCTGGAACCTAGGGCTGGTTTTAAAAAAACGGGGAACCCCTATTTGCCGGGTTCCCTGATTGCTTATTACCGGCCCCGGTACCCCATGCCGGGTTTTTTAATTTATTTATTTTTCTATTTTTTTAACACTGAAACCTGCATGGATCTGACTGATCCGTACAGGCTAAAGCCAAATACGACTGGAAAATAAAGTGTATTTTCCTGCCGTATTTGGCCGGCCATTCGTGGCCGTTTCATGCCAATTAGCGGCCGTATTGAAAATATGGCCCCTTAGTAAATCACGAACCACCATTTTTTTGAATGGTGATTTCTGTCGTATTCTATCGATTGCGTAATCATTCGTATTTGTAAATACAAATACGAATGTCCCATCAATACGAATACGAAAATTCGTATTATTGGCATAGTAAATGCCAAAAATACGAATACACCCCCCAAAAAATGTTTTCACAAATTTATCTTAGTAAATTTCCCCCACTGTATAGGTATCTCAAAAACTAAAGCCAATTGAAAAGTAAGCATGGCATATTCATGATTAGGAGCACAAAATTCATCTAAATCGATTCCTTTAGGGGAAATTACTAAGATGGGAGTTCTATTTCAGTTGGGATGTTGCAATCAGAATCTACTTCTTATTTATTTAGCACATTCTAGAAGATGATAGAATCTGATTGGTTGTCAATAGCAACATTCCATCTGAAATAGAATTCCCTTCTTAGTAAATTTCCCCCTTTAATCCGTGGCAACAGATTGACTGTTCCCCAATAATTGAATGTTTTTCCAAGGAAGTTTAATTCTCCAGAGCTGCAAAGCGAGAAAGAGCCTCTGGGTAACATGTAATAGGAATCAGGGTTTTTTTTTGGGGGGGGGGGGGGATGTTGCAATTTTATTGCAAAAAACAGCCGAAGTCCCACGTTTTCCCGAAATCGCCAACTTAATGGAATGCGAATTGTGGCAAAAATCTAATTTTTTTGCAGCAAATTCGCACATTCTGAAATGGCAATTTTACAATTCGCATCCAGATGTTTTCCCATTATAAAGAATAGAAATCACAAATTTAATGGGATGCGAATTTTGGAAAATGTTACTAAAAATCGCCACACAAACAGACCAGGTTGTGATGGGCGAATTTGACAGAACCATGCACAGACCAGTGTGATCTGTGCATGGTTCTGTCCAAAAAAGTGTAAATTGTAAAAAACAAAAAAAACAAACAGCGTGGGGTCCCCTCTCCAGAGACTAACCAGCCCCAGGCTCAAAGAGCCGGTCCTGGTTTCAGAAGATCACGGGGCAAAACAAATAAGGTCTCCCTTGATTTTATAAAAACAGCATTAGGCTACTACAGGGTCTGTCCTAGTTCCCAAAATACTCCACCCACAGATTGGGAGTTAGGTCCGCCCAGCAGCCATTTCTCCGATCATGATTGGTTGGTGGGCGGGCCTATCTCGTGGTCTGTGGGTGGAGCCCCAGATGTAAACAATAGTCCCGGTGTGTGTACAGCGATGGCGGAGACCCGGAGAAGCTGAGAAGACGGCTTGTGAGTATGTTTTTTCTCAACAGGTACCCGCAATTCTCTCAGATGGCGTGGTGATAGTCAAAACATAAATGGTGAGTTGTTTTCTGTATTACCTTTGCCCCGATGAAAATGAGTAAATCTCATAGAAACGTTGGCTACAATTGGCAGAGTTTCTGAGTAATTTCCGAGCCATTCACTGCATGCTGTCTTGGGGTGATGTTCACCTTAATAACGGAAGGCAACAGAGACGTTATGTATTATTAGTGAGTGCCATTACCATCATGTATTGTACTGAGTAATTGCTTGGATCAGTGACTATTTCTGTTTTGGGCACCCTGGACTTATTCATTTTCATCACTGCGTCTGTGGTGTCTCAGACTCTTGGTCAGGCACACTTTGGGATTTTTCCCCTTGGTTTTTAACCCTGTTCAAGTGCATACAAATAAGTGATTATGGAGAATGCTTTTGAAAGAGTGTTTTTGGACATAGGAGATTCGCACTCCTACTCCTGATTTGGAGGCCGACCGTATCTTTAAAGATAAGATAGTCTCCGCTCCAGAAAACTCCTTTGCAACTGATCTCTTCCATGAGCTTTTGAAACTTAAAATGTGAACTAGACTTTTACTATCATGCAGCTACTCTGTCAGAATATTAATATTCCCATGCAAATGCGGCCGTGACGCAGTGTGCCGGGGGTGGGCAGATGATGTCACATGACTGCAGGACACTGCCAGGCCCAGGTGGGGCTTGCGACACTCCCAAAAAAAGGGACTGTTCCACAAAAATCAGGACAGGAGTTATGCCTATTTAAGATGGGGTGTTGCCCATAGAAACCAATCTGATGCTATCTATTATCTTCTAGAAGGTACCAAATAAAGAAGAATCTGATTGGTTGCTAAGGCCAACAACCCATCTTCAATAGAACTCCCATCTTAAATTTAAATTTACGCCTGTAACTTTGTGTACAGTCATTGGGATTTGCAAAGATGCCAGTAAGCGTCTTAATACTAATCCCAGTAGCTGTGACATTTGCATACTTTCACACAGTCTCTGCATACAAGATCTCAGCTATGATTGTATTAGCATACATCTCTGAATCTGGCCATAAATGCAGAATCTGTGCATACTCCCTGCCCCTGTCACCTTTCCTCTGCAACCCATGTCTATCTAGTAAGTGCATTTGTCTTCCCAAGCAAGATCCAGATAATTGATTAGCAATGTCTAGGTCATAGGCAAAGGTAGGGAGGGGGGTTCTGGTTGCCAGGAAACCCCCTCCTCTTGGCAAGTGTCTTAAATTATGACAACAATAGCACTGGTATATAATATGATCAATAGAGCTGCCATTACATTATGCAGTGTAAGGAACAGAGCAGAGCTGCTGCACATGCCCAGTGTACCAGCTTCTTCTACCACATTTACTGCATGTGTGGATCTGAGCCCTCAAACATCGCAAATTGCAATGGAGAGCAGCTGCCAGGAGGAAGAGACAGGAGCCTTACCATGAAGTGGGAGATTGTGAGCTTAGAAAGTGTAGTACTGGTTCTATACTGTATGTTTGTGTATTTATTTATTATGATATGTTTAACCTTTTCCTGACCACTTATTTTATTTCAACGTTTGAAACAGTTTATACTATAGACCACATGTACTGTTAAATATTAAATCTCTATTTCATACAGTATCCAGTGTATAAAAAGACCTATTTTTAGGACTTTTACCATTCCCCCAGATTCCGGTTCTTACTTCAATGCAGTGGAAGATTTTGGATTACATTTGGAAACCCCCTCTAAAAATCCTGCGTTTGCCACTGTAGGTCGTCAGCATATGCTTGACATTGACATGGTCAATATATGCAAAAGGTCAACACAAGCAAAAGGTTGACATGGCAGTGGTCAACACGTTAAAAGGTCAACGCTTTGGGGGATTTTTTCCCTATGTAGACCTTTTTCATACTTTCCATCCACATGAACTCAGATTGGGAACAGTAAAGTGTGCTGCACGCAGTGGTAGCAGAGCAAGGCACCTTGCTTGAAACATGGCAAGGGTACACCAATTTAGGGTCTGTGTTATCAAATCTACAAATTGACACCAAAAAACATGAAAAACCCATTTTCATGTTGACCTTTTGCTTGTGTCGACTTTTTATTGTCATCCTAATATACCACACCCTTCCCAATCACACATATCAAACTAAAAAAGATCTCAGCAGAAATAAAGGATGCTATCATTCAGTTTGTGATCAATTATATATATTTTTAAAATCTTTATTTAAAGAGCTACAATGTGCAGAGCACTGTTCTGACAGATTGTTCATGGCAGGGCCGTAACTGGGGGGAGGGGCTAGGGGGTCCCACGCTCCAGGAGCTGAAGTGTAGGGGCATGGAATTAACAGGCTGAGCGCTATATCCAAAAAAATCTAGAAGATGGGCTGCGCTAATTGTATGAATTCAAAATACAATGGATGAAATAAATTAATTATTTAATACACAATAGAATAACAATAAAAAGCATAAATGATCAAAAAATAACTAGGTTAGAATAGATAGGTGCAATGAAAAGATTGATATACCTGTAGCGATTGGTGGTGTCCCAAAGAGTGATTGCAAATGTCCGTCGGCTGGGGTATTAAGGGAGAATATACAGTCCAGGTTCCTCTGCAGTTGTTTTTGGCAAGGTGGCGTGCCTCTGTAGGGAGGATGTGCACTGTATGGTGTCAGCAAGCTTAATCTTGGGAACTCCTTCTCCAGATACCCAGGGCCGGTGCAAGGCACCGGAGCGCCCCAGGCGAGTCGGGGTGGGGGCGCCCCGGTCCCTGGGGGAGGGAGGGGGGGTGGTACCTGTGTAAAAAAATTGCTGCCCCGGCGTCCCTGCAGTGCTGGGGCGGTCAGGGGTGTCCGTGCCGTAGGGGTACAAGCGACGCCATCATGTGTATAAAGCTGGCTGCGGCCGGCGGGGTCCCTGTAGTGAATAGCAAATAACTAGCGCTTCCCGTGCCGCCGCGCGCATAGCGCTAGTTATTTGCTATTCACTACAGGGACCCTGCCGGCCGCAGCCAGCTTTATACACATGACGGCGCCGCAGGTACCCCTACGGCACAGACACCCAGCACTGCAGGGACGCCGGGGCAGCAATTTTTTTACACAGTTCGCTGGGGGTGAGGGGCGAACTGCCGCCCTCCAGGTGCCGGCGCCCTAGGCAAATGCCTAGAGCTGCCTAGTGGTGGCACCGGCCCTGCAGATACCAACAATTAGAATGCGGTTGCTCCTGGGGAACTTCTCCGTAGCGGTACTACTGTAGATGGATTTGTGGGTCTCTTTCAGTGGTGATATTAATGGTGGGTGATAAAATGCCTTTCCAGCCAACCAGTCAGGCTGGAAAGGTGTTTTATCACCCACCATTAATATTTTAAATTCATACAATTAGCGCAGCCCATCCACTATATTTTTGTATTTGTGTAGGGGCTTGACACCCCCTTATTTTTGTGCTGCTGTTGGTTACAGCAGTTCATTCTGTAGGTGCCCCACACGATAACTTCTGATCAATAATTCTGAGCGCTATATCCACTATTAATAGCGGACAGCCTGTCGGGTGCTGGCTACAGCAGCTACAGAAGAGCCACTACATCTGCATTTCTCCACACAGCAGCCCACGGCTCATCCCTGTACCAGTCACTGGCTGCTCCCAAAGCCCACCATCACCGCTCCCCATTCACCCCTGCCGCCACTTCAAGGCTAGTGTCCCACAGCAGCACATCATGCTCAGTCCACCTCCTTGTCAGGGGACACACGCAGGGCAGCAGCTCAGCAGCACAGAGGTAACCTTCGGGTGGGGGGAGGGGGGACAGTATAAGCATAAGTGTACAGTAAAAGTGTGTGTGTGTGTCTGTGTGTGTCACTGTCCCCCCGGTGCCTGTACAATGTATGAGGGTTGCTTACATTCCCGAAATGGCCGGGAGGGTCCCGGATATCGTGTCCCCCTCCTGGCCCTCCGGAAAGGGGTTCAAGTCTCCTGCATAGCCCTCCATCTCCTGTGAACCACCCCTCTGTGGGGGGGGGGGGGGGTGTCTGTGAGTCAAATGACATGATCGCCCCCTGCAGTGCAATGCCTGAAATACAATCACTCCAGTCACGCCCCCAACAGGTCAGCCTGTCTGTGGCTCCACCCCCAAACCGCCCCTTTTTGCTCCCGGCAATTGCCCCACCCCCTGCCTCACTGAGCTGGCTGCCATGCCAGCCAAAAGTCGGCACGTATGCAATGTATGTGCTGTCAGTGTGCCCACGGTCCCTGTTTACCACTGATTCCTGTACAGTATAAGTGAGTGTCAGTGTGTTGTAGTGTAGTTGCCACCCCGCACTGTGGCAAAATATTTTTGGGGGGGGGAGGCACCAGATTAATGCCTGCATCGGGCGCCATAATTCCTAGTTTCAGACCTATTCATGGTTACAAGGAAATCTTGTACTGTTTTTTTTCATGTAGAATGTGACCTAGATTGGAATGTGAAAAAGCTGATTTTTTAAATCCCATTAACTGCATTAGAGGTGATGAAGATTACCATCTCAATCAACAGGCTGCTTTTTTACACATTTGTTAACATATAAAATGTGCTTTCCAGAAATATCTGAGTAGGTAAGGAACTACTCAACTAATCATGTGACAGCAGAGGCGGAACTACCATTGGTGCAGCAGGTGCATTGCTCCGGGCCCATTGCTGTCTAGACCAGCAGCTTGTACCCCTGTCACTCACTGGTGTGGGGCCTAAATTGTTCTTTTGCACCTGGGCCCACCACTCACAAGTTCCACCACTGTGTGACAGCAACATATAAAAGCATGCAGACCTGGCTAAGAGGTTCAATTGTTGTTCAGTACGGAAGTGTGATTTAAGCATACCTCCCAACAGTCCCGATTTTATCGGGACAGTCCCGATGTTCCACCCGCGGGCGGCAGTGTCCAGCGGTGTGGGGAGGCTGTTGGGAGTCCCCCCTGTCAGCTGCTAAGCAGCGGGGAATAAACGCTGTGCGCATGCGCACAGCGTCTATTCCCACAGCCAGGGGGCTGGGGGCATGGCTAGAGGCTCACAGAGCCTCTGGGTCATACCCCCATAGTGGCAAAATGGGGGCGTGGCCTCGCGGAAGAGCCGCTAGTATAGGCCATGCCCCCAAATTAGGCCACGCCCCCGAAAATTTCGGCGGCAGTGTCCCGCCTGCTCAACTTCCAAAGTTGGGAGGTATATTTAAGCGCCTTGCACCGGGGAATGTTTGTTGGACACAGGCACTGCTGCAATTTCCAGCAATATAGAAAACAACATTTTATAGAGCTAACAAAAAAGGCTGCACATTGAAGTGAGCGGAAGTGCTTTGTACAAAAAGTGACAGTGAATTAAATATCCATGAAGTAGGTGATTCATAGCACCATACTGGCGCTCTTCACACCGTCGTAAGTGCTTTGCCCCCTTAAGGAGGAGGAGCGGATGAAGGGGTACCGTGGGTTACGAATGGTGTCTGGGGTGCTGTATGTGGTAGATAGTCCTCAGTGGCGTGGGTGTGGTATGATGAGGTGTGTGTGTAGTGCGGGATGGAGAGGTGTACAGTCACGCGTTGGTGGTATGGTGGTATTGGGTGATGGACGGCTGAAAAAAGTAATGATTTCTCTGGTAGCATTTGGTGGTAGTGTGAGCGATGTGCGTGCTCCAGGTGGTGTAGTGTGTGACATACCTCCCAACTGTCCCGTTTTTCAGTCCTGCCCGAGGCCGGCAGTGTCCCGCGGTGGGGGGCGCAGTTGAGAGTCCCCCCAGCATGAAGTGAATAGACGCTGTGCGCATGCACACAGTGTCTATTCAGCGATGCAGACAGGGAAAAATGGGGACATGGCCTAATTGTGGCTTATTTGCATATGCCGCACCCTCATTGGCATAGGCCACACCCCATTTTCGGGCGCTCGCGAGTGTCTCTATTTCACATCAGAAAAAGTTGGGAAATATGGTGTGGCATGGCCTTCCAGGTGTGAGGGTCGCAGGAAGTGGGAGGATGAGCTTGGTGGGTAAGTACGTAGCAGGCCACGGGAGAAGGTGTCGCAAGACTTCCGGGTCGCAGTGCCACTGGTATGTGGGTGGTGAGCCTGGAGGCTAGGTAGTGTTCCCGCGATACTTCCTGGAGTTGCCGCAAGACTTGTGGATCGCAGGGCACTGGGAAGGGGGATATGCGGATGGCGCTGCGGTGTTATATGTGAGTGGCAGTGGGTTCCTCTGATGACTATGTGTACCTGGGCGTCTATTTATTAAAGGGCAGGCCAGATCTGTGTATAGCTGGGCTCTGTGTATAACGCTGGGCGGGGGGCGGAGTTCACTGTCTGACTCCACCCGCTAATTCCGACCTCCACCCGATTCCAACGGCTGCCAGTTTCCTCTCTGGCATCACAGAAGCCCAAGGTTGATCTCAGTCAAACCCAAATCGCTGGGCCTTCAATCTGATACCTGGTCCATATGGGTTCATTGGTTCTAGAGATATTGCGGGTATCATTTCTGAAATGTAATTTCATGGCTGTTCATGTTGTTTGAGGACAGATTTCTCTGGAACCAAATGGGCCAGTTTCACTGGACCAAAATCATTTGAAGCCTACATGTAAATGGGTCAATTGGTTCAGAAGATATAGCTGGTTGTTTAAAGGGGGGCGGGGGTGGTTTTCTTTCCCCCTCACACCAGAAAATGCAGGGACTAGGCTGGTGTGAAAGGGGCCAGTCCGGGAATGTCTCTGCATGATCCTGGGACCATATTCCTGGGTGACTCCCTGCATTTTCTGGTGTGAAAGGGGTATTATTTCAAATAGCCGGGACATGCAGTGCTCTGAATACAGCCGGGCTTTTCTGCCCGGCAGCGGCTGTCCCCCAGTTACAGCGAGCATCTATTCTCCTTGGCAATGAGCATGTAATCCCACATAGCAACGAGCATGGAACCCCTGGCAATGTGCATGGAACAACACTTTTGTTGGTAAGCTGCTCAATCAGAGGTGTGTCACTCAGGTGCCAAAAGGGAGGGGTAATTCTGTCTAGGAAAAAAACATGTTGTATCCCAATTGCACACTGAATGAGAAAAATAACTACATAATAAATCAGATAATACAGAGATCTTGGTTGCATATATCTGCAGATATAGGGCTAAGCCCCCAGGCCGTACGTCAAGGCATCTCTGTCACTGGGGGTCCCTAATACTGGGTATGGGTCTGGGGTGTGGGCCCCCAACATGCTGACACAGGCTGAGTACTCCAGGGCAGCACACAAGTGAAAATTAGTAGGGTTAATAAGAAGCACATAAGTGCTATGTAGGGAAGTGAAGGTGTGATTAAAATACAAAATATATACAATGTGATAGGAAAAAATAAGTATTAATAAAGTGTTAGGGTGTGCTAACCTGGAGCAGACCAGCCCTACCAACACCGGGGGCACCACACTCCCAAACCCATCCCATTAACAGTAACATATATGTCTGGGCTTAATAGCCCAGTGTAAGGCCACATGATAATGGCATGGAACCCCTGGCAATGAACATGTAGGTAAGCAACACTTATGTAGCATAATTTTTAATAGGCATTATGGTGTTTGGCATAATACGTAATGGAGATTGTGGTGTGAGGCTTATCATGTAATAGGCATTATGGTGTAAATTTTTAATGCGCGCAATGCCCCTATTTATGAAGCATATTGTGCGTTGTTGCTCAATCTGTTTGGCATAGTGCAGGCATGTCCAAACAATGGCCCTCCAGCTGTTTTGAACCTACAAGTCTCATCATGCATTGCCACAGTTTTGCTATTAGGGAATGCTAAAACTATGTCAAGGCATGCTTAGACATGTAGTTTCACAACAGCTGGAGGGCCACTGTTTGGACATGCCTGGTATATTGTGTATTTTGGCTCAATCCATATGGCAAAATGTGAATTTTGCCTTAATCTGTGTGGCATAATGTGAATTTTGGCTCAATCGGTGTGAATTTTGTCTCATTCCATGTGGCATAATGTGTAAGAGGCAAGTACAGGATAAGGTGGTTACTATTGTGTTGCATGACTTGTATAAGGGGTATATGGTATGGTAAACTTAGGTGACCACATAAAAGGTGCTGAAATGTTGTCTACCAAGTTTCGGCTTTCAGTATTTTTTCTATGACTGGAATGCCGACTCACCCCGCAAGTATCTTAGGACATCGGCATCTTGCGGGTGCACCTTTGGAGGGTACCCGCCAATATATCTCCCTGCATTTTTCCTATGCCAGCCCCCTGCCTTTTCCAGGCATATATAATTAGCTGAAAGTATTTACACAAATACAAACACACCCATGAGCAGACCACCCAACCAGAACACTGGTCACGCCCCCCACATTATTAGGTGCTGGCCACAACCCCTATTATTGCGCATAATAGGCCCTTGATCATTCAGCTCCAGGCCCATTTAGACCTTAATCTGGCTCTGGGGACGACACCTAACATCACTGGATAAACAACCTTGAATGCCTGTCGACCTAAAGACTGTATACCTTTATTAGTATAGTTTTGTATTTGTAATTTATATATTATTATTATTATTATTATTATTATTATTATTATTATTATTATTATTATTATTATTATTATATGTATTACTAATATATTGACCGCTCAGATATGTTAAATGTGTTTATAAATTTGTTATAAGTCTGATTGTGAGTGAATTCTTCCATACCAGCCTTAAGGGATCTACACATGTACTAGATCACTTAGAAAATGCCCCTACATGGCTCTGTGTGTAGGGGCCATAGCGATAGCGAGTTTGAAGAAACTCAGGAGCCCGAGGTGTGCTCCCTACCACCAGTGCTGTGCCTAAACACGTGCAAAGGGGGCCGTGCGATCAAATGGGCTTATCTCCCGAAGGAGACGGGCCCCGTTTTTCCCCTAACCCCTCTCAACCATAAGGCCGAAGAGGGGAAAATAGGGAACGGTGGGTCCTCTTCGTCGAAGCTTAGAGAGACCCTCTTTCCTCAACCCCCGGAAGGGTTAGGACGGTGGGTCCTCCACACCCGAAGGTTTGGAGAGACCCTCAATAGACTTCCCTCCGCCTTGCGGCTCGGGGTTGTCCTCGGGGGCACGAAGATCTCCCCAAAAGGCGAGAGCTTCGGCACATTGGGGAAATGGAAGGCCCGTAAGGGTCGACCACACTACCCAAAAAAACGTGACAAACTACAAAAAAACAGAAAACGTGAAAGTGACGAACGTGAGAAGGAAAAGAAATAAATAATAAAGAAGACCCTAGCCAGAAGGCCGGGGTGGGGGTGTGAAGAATTGTCCTACCCCATCCAAAAGGACGAGGTAAGGACGTGAAGTGCTAACCTAGAGGGAAGTGTGCAGTGCTAGTGCTTACTAGTGCATGGTGATTTTGGGATCACCCGTGCATGTTCGGCACCCCCGAGTTTCCCCGGGGGCACAGTGCAGCTTTGGACTCCAAGCAGCCGACCGATCAGCGTCCGACCAAGTGTTTCTCTGCTCCCATCGTAGGGCACTTTCCAGCTCCTGGCATGGGAATGGGTACTCCCTGGGCTTTTCGACTGACTCCCTTAGGGGCTGCGACCCCCTCGGAAGAGCAATCTATTCAGTCTCAGTGTTTCTCCGATCCCAAGGTTAAGGTACTAAGCTGGGCCTTTCGCGGTCTCCCCATCAGAGGCTACGAACCTCTGGAACAGGAGCCATCTACTCAGTCCCAGCCTTTCTCCGCTCCTTGGGAATGGATACTAGACTGAGCCTTTCGCTGTCTCATCCTTCGGGGGCTACGAACCCCGTCAAGAGAGTCAAACTACTAGGCCCAGTGTTTCTCCCCCCCTCTTACCAGTGGATTTACGGAAACAACACCTCCTACCAAAGGCAGAGGTGAAGGTACTCAGCCAGACCTTTCATCACTCCCAGGCAAAAAAGAGGGGTCCCACACCCTCCGCCCATCAGAGCAGCTACTCAGTCCAGCCTTTCTCTATTCTCTGCCAGAGGCCAGTCCATACCCACTGATAAGAACAGATACTACACTTGATCTTAGCCAAAAGGCCGAGAACCGATGCGATGTGCAGCCGCACATGTCGCTATCATCTGGCGATTAATATCCAGCATGCTGGAGGAATCTATAATCACCGGTGTCAGGGCCAGTGTCCTCATGGAGAGCGATCTGTTCTGAGTGATCTGTTCTTGACTAGATCACTCAGCACACTGCTCCCGTCACCCCGAGTGCCGAGTGTACGGAGCATAACTCTCCCTGCACATATTATATTTGCCTCGCCTTCAGTGCAACATGGTTTTGGCCGTTTAAGATAAACTTTGAATCAGGCACATATATTGCGAAATATGTGTGCGCTACATAAATAACTGGTAGTAAATAAAATAATACCATTGTCGCAAATTAGGTAATGTGGGAGAGTCTGTAGATGCGCAGGCTGAACTGCTCTCCAAGGATGTAGAGACTAATGGGACTTACACACGGGGTGATTTAAGAGCGTTTTCTTAGCAATCTCACTAGGGGCCCATTTATGAAGGATTGCATTTACAATGCAATCTGGGCGGAACATTACCACCCAGGATCACACTGTAATATGCGATCCTAGCGCAGGGATGTATCATTCCCCCCACATGCAGGGACAGGGCTCCGAAAGGAGCGTGTCCCCAGAGGCGTAGCGACGGCGGAGCCGGTGGAGCACACGCTCCAGGTGCAGGAAGATAGCATGGTGCCGAAGCTGTGCTGGCACCGGTACCGCCAGCTTAGCTCGCCCGTTGCCCCCTCGCCCGTTCTCCCGCTCACCTGCCTGCTGTGTCCGGGTCCGGGAGACGGAGAGAGACGTCCACTGCTGATATGTAATATTCACTTCTCACGTTGGACCGCTAGCCAATGGGCGCTTGCGGTCCAGCAGCCAATCAACTGGTGGCTGCTGGAACGCGAGCGCCTATTGGCTAGCGGTCCAGCGCGGAAGATTTTATTCAGCAGCAGTGCACGTCTCTCTCCGTCTCCCGGACACAGCGGGGAGCGAGGAGCGGGGGACAGGACACAGGACAGGACGCACACTGGCAGGGGGGAGGTGAGCGGCTGGCTATGTAGGTGTACTCCCCCCCCTCCCTCCCTACTGCAACTGCACCCACCCTCCTGCATTCACCCACCCACCCTCCTGCAGTCACCCACCCTCCTGCAGTCTCCCACCCTCCTGCAGTCAAACCCACCTGCAGCCACCCACCTTCAGTCACCCACCCACCCGCAGTCAAACCCACCCTCCTGCAGTCAAACCCACCTGCAGTCACCCAGCCACCCACCCTCCTGCAGTCACCCAGCCACCCACCTGCAGTCACCCACCCTACTGCAGTCACCCACCCTCCTGCAGTCAGCCACCCACCCACCCTACTGCAGTCACCCACCCTACTGCAGTCACCCACCCTCCTTACTGCAACTGCACCCACCCTCAATACTGCACCCACCCTACTGCAATACTGCACCCACCCACCCTGCTGCAGACTACTGCAGTCCACCCTGCTGCACACTACTGCACCCACCCTGCTGCACCCACCCACCCTGCTGCACACTACCGCTCCCACCCTCCCTCCCTGCTGCACACTACCGCTCCCACCCTCCCTCCCTGCTGCACACTACCGCTCCCTCCCTCCCTGCTGCACACTACTGGCGGTGCATTGAATTGAAAATAGCGTCGGGGAGTGGGCCGCTGCACAGTTCTGTCCCCCTTGGCAATGCGCAAATTCAGTCCCCCTTGGCATTGAGCATGAAGCCCCTTGGCATCGAGCATGAAGCCCCTTGGCATCGAGCATGAAGCCCCTTGGCATTGAGCATGTAGGTAAGTGGCACTTTTGTGTCAAATGTGTAATGGGCATTATGGTGTGTTATATAGTATGTAATGGGCATTGCGGAGTGTTATATAGTATGTAATGGGCATTGCGGAGTGTTATATAGTATGTCATGGGCATTGCGGAGTGTTATATAGTATGTCATGGGCATTGCGGAGTGTTATATAGTATGTCATGGGCATTGCGGAGTGTTATATAGTATGTCATGGGCATTGCGGAGTGTTATATAGTATGTCATGGGCATTGCGGAGTGTTATATAGTATGTCATGGGCATTGCAGAGTGTTATATAGTATGTCTTGGGCATTGCGGAGTGTTGTATAGTATGCAATGGGCATCATGTGTGGGCTTTTGTGTAATTGGAATGACAAAGTTCACTAAAATATGTACGGTGTGTGGTATAATGTTGGTCCGTGTCCACTTTTCACTGCGCAGGAGCCTCACCTACTACAAATTGGGGGGGGGGGGGTGCCAAACATGCCCTTGCTCCTGCGCCGTGGCACCTAGCTACACCACTGCGTGTCCCTGAGATGCATTCAGCCAAAAGCCTCTATCTGTGCGGTTAGCGCTGACCCCCTGCAGACCCCAGTGGTAGTGCAATGTGTAGCCCATAGGCTACAATGGGCTATTACCATCACAGAATGGCAGTAGCCTAGGGATGCGAACCGCTGCTGCCTAGTGTTGATACATCGGTCAGCTTTGCATCCCCCATAGCAACCTATGGGGGATGTGGACGGTGGTGGCGCAGGAGGGATCACAGCAGGGATCGGAGATTCCTGCTGCGGTCCCTCCAACATACATGGGGGTGATACTTAATATTTGCAGCTAACCCCCGAAAACGGGTGTTTTCAGTGATTTAGCCGCAAATATTGATTGGTAAATGGGCCCCTAGACCACTTAGAAAAGGTCCCTATATCACTCCGTGTGTAGGGGCCATATCGATCACTGTAAAACTCTGGCCCTGAGAGATCGCTCAGTGGCACATCGCTGACACATCTGTACTGAGCAATCTTACTGAACGATCTTGAGCAATCTGCATTACTTATTTATTACCAGTTATTTATATACCGCACACATATTCTGCAGCGCTTTACAGAGAATATTTGAACATTCACATCAGTCCCTGCCCCAGTGAAGCTTACAATCTATTTTCCCTACCATATGCATGCACACACAAAGACAATATAGGGTTAATTTTTATTGGGAGCAATTTGCTCAGATCAGCAACATCTCCCGTGTGTAGGCCCCTTTACTGTATCCAGTAGCTACTAATACCCCTTTCACACCAGAAATGCAGAATCCAACAACCCGGGAATTAAATTCCAGGGACATGCAGGGACATTCCCGGGTTGGGACCCATTCACACATGCTTTTGAAGCAGGGACAACCCGGGTCGGCACCTTTCACACTGAACCCGGGATGGCCCTGCATTTCTATGAGCAGAGCATTGCAAATGGCCTTTTTTTAGGCTCACAAAGATTAGGTAATTAGCGAGAGAGGGTGGGCCTTTGCAGGCTTTCAGGGTTGAAATAGCACTGCTGTCTCTCTCCCCAGCTCCAAACTCTTCGCTGTGAAGCTGGGGAGGGAGGATGTGCTGAGGTGGCAGCCTGTTATCTCTCTCCCCACTGCACAGTTCCCTGCAACAGGGAAGGGAGGAGTAGGAATTGGGCCCCTCCAGCAGTCCCGGGCCCCCTCTCGACGCCACTGTATGCAACCGCACCTGTATGAGCCTTTGAATATTTGTTAATACTACTGTGTCTTGCAGTTCCCTGCTTCCCTGTGGCCTCTGACACAGCCAGGTATCAATGTGAAAACTGTTTTTTGAAGAACCAAGAGCCCATTGTTATTCAGCCCTTGGTAGTGGTGTGCATCTGACAAAGTAATAGATGCAGAGAGAAGGTTTTGAAAATCCCAGGCTTATCTTCACACTCTGTTGTTTAGACACACACTAGGAGGAAACATCACAAAGGAAATTTTCAGCCAATTAGGGACAGACACAGATGGATGTTAGTGCCACTTATTCTATCCAGATAGGAGGAATGGTTTCACTTTCCATCTGTACCCTTTAGCGTCTAGCAGTGCAGGCGCCCCTGTCATTTCCCTCTCACTGCTGTCCCAGTTACTGTATGTGCTCATTCATTTGTAGTCTGCTGTAGCAGAGAGCCAAAAGGACAGATGCAGCAAAGGTTTCTGCTATACAAAAGGCATCCTCTGTCAGCTTTAGGTACACTAGTTGCAACTCTCATGAAACAGAATGTAAAGATGTCCCTGTCCAAATGAGCTTATTTATTATTAATAATAGCTGAATACCAATTATACTGAATCTGCTGGTAGGGGAGAGTGTGTGTGGATATTTCGAAGTACCAGCATTTTTCAGCAACCAATATTAAGCAGTCATGGGTCAGCAGCATTTCTGTGCAGCTATCAGTCCTGCATAATGGTTTAACCTAGGAGAGGCAGCTGAATGTGGAGACAGGAAACACAAGCCACTCATTGTACAGCTGCTGGCAATCAGAACTGTCCTTCACCAGTTACCCTCACTGAATCTACTTCCTCTTCTGGTTCTGGGAAGGTTATGGCTTCACTGTGCAATCACTCTTGTGGTTATTCGTCAGCGGTATGTGGTCGTTAGGTCAATAGTGTCTAGGGCCATAATCAAATAGTCAACCACTATTGGTCGACAGGCAAAAGTCGACACATGAAACAAGTTGACATGCATTAGGTCAACGTGGTCAAAAGGTCAACATGGAAAAAGGTCAACAAGACGCAGTGGCGTAACTATAGTCCCGCAGACCCCGCGGCGGCGGGGAGGCGCTGAGTAGGTGAGGGCGCCGGGGGGTCGGCGGGGCTATTCCTGCGCAGCACCAGTGGGACCTGCTTACCTCCCACCCCCCTGATCGCCACCGCCGGAGATCTACTTTTCTGAGCCGGTCCCGGCGCTGCTAGTGTCTTCTAATCTGCCTTAATGAAAAATGACCTTCACAAAATGTCCGCCCCCTTACAGCAGACACCTTGTGGTCTGCTGTTAGCGGCAGCCATTTTCCATGTTGCCCTTCTCAATGTCAACAGTTTGTTTGTGTTGACCTACTGACCCCATCGACCTAATGCATGTCACCTTTTTGAAGTGTCGACCTTTTGACTATTGACCAATAGAGTTTGACCTGTTGACTGTCAACCTAGACACTGTCATTTTGTAACAATGGGAGTGCTGTGATTACACAGTTCGCTTGCCACACTGTCACCATGGTCATATCCTCCAAAATCTGCTGTAGGGAAGCAGCAATACATATATCGGTACTTGTGAGTTATCCGGGCTGCCGATTTTTTCATCGCGCCCGAAATCGGGGGCATCGCGTCGGTCGTGGCCGTTATAAGGAGCCGCGACGCGATGCCCACGATTTCCCATAGACAGTAATGTTAAAAGACGCGATGGACCCGATTTCCGACACGATTTCCCATAGACAGTAATGTTAAAAGACGCGATGGACCCGATTTCCCATAGACAGCAATGTTAAAATAAAATTACAATGTGAAATTGGCCAATATGTTTTTAAAAAAAATGTTTCATGGCCCCCCACCACCGTTAACGCCACCCCGCTATTGACGCGAACCCGAAGCGTGGCGAGCGCAGCGAGCCCGCGAGGGGCGGCGGTACGCGTCCTCCGACCTTTTCATGCCCTACTATCCACTAGGGCGTGGAGTGAGAATAGAATAGTGTGGCGAGCGCAGCGAGCCACCGAGCCCGAAGCGTGGCGAGCGCAGCGAGCCCCGCGAGGGGACGCGGACACCTTCACAGGTATCCGCGTGCCCTTGCGGGCTTCACAGGTGTCCGCGTCCCCTCGCGGGGCTCGCTGCGCTCGCCACGCTTCGGGCTCGGTGGCTCGCTGCGCTCGCCACACTATTCTATTCTCACTCCACGCCCTAGTGGATAGTAGGGCATGAAAAGGTCGGAGGACGCGTACCGCCGCCCCTCGCGGGCTCGCTGCGCTCGCCACGCTTCGGGTTGGCGTCAATAGCGGGGTGGCGTTAACGGTGGTGGGGGGCCATGAAACATTTTTTTTAAAAACATATTGCCCAATTTCACATTGTAATTTTATTTTAACATTGCTGTCTATGGGAAATCGGGTCCATCGCGTCTTTTAACATTACTGTCTATGGGAAATCGTGGGCATCGCGTCGCGGCCCCTTATAACGGCCACGACCGACGCGATGCCCCCGATATCGTGTCTTTTAACATTACTGTCTATGGGAAATCGGGGGCATCGCGTCGCGGCCCCTTATAACGGCCACGACCGACGCGATGCCCCCGATTTGGAGCTAAATCGTGGGCATCGCGTCGGTCGGGTGTCCTTAAGTTAACCAAACTTAAGGACAAAATCGGCAGCCCGGATAACTCACAAGTACCCATATATCTCCTAGGGCAGCCCACATCTCCCAACCCCAGAGTTTGTGAAACCCCATCCCTTTTTGTGATCTGCGCTAACATAGATCACTTATGGCAGCACCGGGTGACACAGGGGTAAGAGACGCCCCTGGCAATTTACTAGCTGTCACTCATATGCTAAGTGACATTTCCCAAAATTTACCAGTATTGTATTGGCACTATATCATACTTGCCTTCTCTCTCTGGGAGACTATGGAATATCAGGGAGTTATCCCTGACATCCAGGAGAGCAGGGAACTCTCCAGAGATGATGTGCAGAAATTAGTTGTATTACACCGCAGGGAGGGGTGGGGACTTGGCAGCAAATATCATGTCACCATTTTCCTGCACTTGTCGCTTATAATGGTACACTTGCACTATGGGCACTATATTTCACAAAGAAAAGAGATTTGTTTTCTGGTTATTTGGAGTAGTGGTTTCATCAAAGGCTTATGTAGAAGACATCTGGGGCGAGATGTAATAGGGTACAATATTTTTAGAATGTGCAATTTTTTGGTCACAAAGGTCCGAATTTGCATGTTTCAGTCCTCCTAAAATGATTTTCTCTCCCCTGCTGATGCAGAAGCATATATTCGAGAATTATCCTGGACACAGGACCGTGCCAAGGCATAAGTGACCTAGTTCCCACTCCAACCTCTACTCCCCCCTCCTCTGGGCTCACTCCATAACCTATTGCAGTGGTTCCCAACCCTGGTCCTCAAGTACCCCCAACAGTGCACGTTTTCCAGGTCACCCAGCAGGTGCACTTATTATTCAGACACATTTTAAAAGATCACAGGTGGAGCTAATTATGTCACTTGTAATTCTGTGTGGAGACCTGGAAAAAGTGCACAGGGGCGATTTTTGCTAATATCGCGGGCAATATGGTCACTGAGCAACCATATTGCCCGCGATGGGAGTGTGCACCGGCTATATATCGCCGGGTGCACACTCCCGTTTCCCCCCCCCCCCCCCCGTAGTGATCGCTGGTCGCAGGAACATGCTCCTGCGACCAGCTCATTTCCACTGCCAGGCTCCCCCGGCAGTTTCTTTTTCATCAGCCACCATCTCTGGTCGCTGATGCAAACGGGATACTGAGCGATATATTGCCGGCCGGTATATCGCTCAGGGATATATAACGCTGCCATGTGTACGCACCTTTGGGGTACTTGAGGACCAGAGTAGGGAACCATTGACCTACTGCCTTGTGATACCTTTCCTTATTTAAATTCCACAAACACGATTGATCGGCCTCATTATCTGCAAGTGAGGGCATTGTCCCATGCCTATTTCATTCTCCCATTAGCTATTCATTATATTACTATTATACTACATTATATTACTATTTCACAATTTGTTTCCCAGTTTTCTAGAGATGACTTTATTTTGCAGATTTGACATAGACTATCAAACACTATTGTTACAATGCCAATGCCCTGTGGCCTCCAACAACTGATATATATATATATATATATATATATATATATATATATATATATATATATATATTGTTTGATTGATCTCTAAGAAATAAGGTTTACTCTGTAGTTATTATTACTGTGTTATGATGTTGCGATGTTTGGAGGTGCCCCTCCTCCCTTGTTTATAAGAATGACTCATCACACACATTGCTTATCTTATCTGTATTTGTTTTTCCTCATGATTACTTCCATGCTGATTTTCACCTTTTTTGTGGTGGTGTTTACTGTTACAAATTGACCCACATTTATTCTCTACTATCTGACCTGCCTGGCGTTGCCCGGGAAAACCTTGGGGGGTTTTTTCTCTCCAAAAATTGCTGGAAAATGTCATCTTACAGTATGCTGTGCCAAAGACCTAAGATTGTAATTTGATTAAGATTCCACCATAATGTTAGAATGTTTTTGCATTGGTACTCAATGGCGGCAATGAAATCAGGTGTGGTGTTGTTGTTTGAAGCACAACGCTCCTGAGTTGATAACTTGTATGTGTTGATGAATTCCACATCCACTCCTGAGATTTAGCACCTATGACATACCCTCCAACATCTGAGGGTCAGAAATCGGTACAAAATCAGAAAGGGACGTGGCCACACCTCCATTTCTATACTTTCAATGGTACAGTTTCTAGGGCGTGTAATTACAGGCACTGAGTGTGTGGAGACTGGCATTGGGCATTACTTACCTCACCATAATTAAAATGTCACTGCTCCCTGCCACTGCCACTCCCTTCACCGATCCTGCCTGCAGCAGTCTCTGAGGTCTGGAGATCTGTAAAGAACATGCACTGAGCATCTCTACCAAACAGTGGGGCAGCCCCTGAGTGTGGGAGCAGGTCCACGGGCCTGGCCACATGATGTCATGATGCAACGCACGCTACCCGCACCACTGCAATGCACCACTGGGAACGGGTGCAATGGGCCACATTCTTCCCTACACCTGCCAGGCCAATCCACCGATCCAGCCATTGCAATCATCAATGGGTGCATTAATAAGGTTTGGAGTGTAAGAAGTTGAAGAATAAGACTGAGATAAAGATTTGCCATGTTATAGTGTACAATTTACTCAATAAATCGTGGAAAAAAAATATAAGTGTACATAGAAGTAAAATCAAGAAATGAAAGTAGGATTAAAAAATAAGTTCTGATTCAAACTGATAATTGTTGGATGGGGTAGGTTGCGAAACAAATCTATAGGTGGGGGTATTGGGTAATGGATATTGTGGGCATAATTGGTGTTTGGTACACCCACAGGGGGTCCTCAATTGATGGGATTTTCACTACAGTGTCACGGTCACAGTGTCACCATAGGGGGATTCCCAATTGGGGTCCAGGTGGTCTTTTAGGGAGCCTTTAATATCCCGTAGGTCTCTTCTCCTTGGGCCTACGGTCTCCCTTAATGGTAGTCAATCACTGAGGGAGACCGTAGGCTCCAGGAGAAGAGATTAACGGGATTGTAAAGGGGTCCCTGAAAGAGCACCTGAACCCAGAGCCGAATTTCCTATTAGGCACGTGAGGCACGTGCCTAGGGGCGGCACATGTTTGGGGGCGGCACTTGGATGCCTGTGATAGTACTGTCAGCCCAAAATGTACCAATAACTGCAAAATACCCACTATACTGTACTATATTCCATCTTAAATAGAGTGTAAATGGATGGGACATGCAGATACTGCCCCTGTAAACTGTCCTACTTAGTAAATATGTATTCATAATAAAAGAACATGTCACAGTTAGTGGCTTAGTGGAATACATTAAATTGGCTATTATCAAATGAGGGCTTATAAGTAAACAATAAAAATAATAGACAGTGAGTGGGGGCGGCGTTATTGTTGTGCCTAGGGGCGCCGTCATCCCTGCCTGAACCCTAATTGGAAATCCCCCTACGGTGACACTGTAGTGAAAATTTCTCATCAACTGGGAACCCCTGTAGGTGTACCAAACACCAATTATGCCCACGATATCCATACCCCCCTCCACCTATAGATTTGTTTCGCGACCCACCCCCATCCAATTATCAGTTTGAATCAGAATTTATTTTTTTAATCCTACTTTCATTTCTTGATTGTACTTCTATGTACACATATTTTTTTCATGATTTATTGAGTAAGTTGTACACTTTAACGTGACAAATCTTCATCTCAGGGCAGTATTCAATAAACATATTCACGGCGTGCAGCGAATTCTGTTTAGGATTCGCTGCACAGTCGCCGTGTTCCGGAGCCTCGCTGTCCCCCTGCTATCCCCGTATTCAATGAGGCAGGGGCTCGCTTCTTTTTTTATATGTTCTGTGTGTGTGTTGTAGTGTATGTGGTTGTGTGTGTTGTGTTGTATGTATCTGTCCAATGCGTAAGTGTGTGAGGTGTGCTATGTATATACTGTGAGTGGTGTGTTATGTGTGTGTATTTGCCGAATGTGTAAGTTTGTGAGGTGCGCTACGTATATATGTGTGTGTAGTGTGCTATGCGTATCCTGGCAATGTTTAAGTGTGTGTGTTCTGTGTGTTTCTGTATCTGCACAATGTTTAAGTGTGTGTGTTCTGTGTGTTGGTTGTACTGTTTTTGGGTGTGTTTTGTAGTGTATATGGGTTTGTGTTGTACTGCATATGGTGTGTTATGTGTGTGTTTTGTTGTGTGTATCTGTCCAATGTGTAAGTGTGTGAGGTGTGTTGTGTGCTATGTGTGCGTATGTGGTGTACTGTGTGTGTGTGAGTGTACAATATGTACGTGTGTGTGTGATGTGTGGTCTATATATACCCTCAATTATTCCTAATTGTTTAAAGCCTTCACCATAATGTTAGAATGTGTCATTCATACTCAATGACATCAATGAAATTAGGTGTGGAGTTGTTCCTTCGTTAACGGTTTCCCAGATCGTCGATCTTTTCACCAGATCATCAATAAAGGCAAATTAAAACATGGGGCGAAATGTAATGGGAGGCGTTTTATTTTTTTTTTGCGATTTTTTCCGCAAAATATGCCGTTTTCGGGCATTTCCCGAAAATCGCATATTTTATAGGGTGCGATTTGCGGCAAAAATCGCATTTTTTAAAGGTGCGATTTTTAGTTAGACTAAAAATCGCATCCAGATGTTTTCCCATTAAAAAGGATAGAACTCGCATATTTAATGGGTTGCGATTTTTAGTAAAGGTTACTAAAAATCGAAAAAAAATAGACCAGGTTCTGCCTGGCGATTTTATCAGAAACATGCACAGATCATTGAGACTAGGGGTCCCCCGTATTACGGGGTCCCCCGTATTTTAAGAACCAGCACCAGACCCAACCAGCCAGCAGGGTAATGCCACAGCCGGGGGACACTTATTATATAAGGTCCCGCGGCCAAAGCATTATCCCCGTGGCTGGTCAGCATGGGCAGGGGTCCTGGGGAAGTGGGGACCACCCAATGAAGGAGTGCCCCCCCTCCAGGACTTACCAGCCCATGCTGAAAGTCCGGGGCTGTCCCCGATGCCCCTGGGCGGTGGGCATCGGGCTGATGAAAAGTGTAAAAAAAAGAATAAAACTATTGTCTTCTACTGTAGAACTATGAGTCCCAGCAAGCCTACCCCGCATGCTGGGACTTGGAGAACCACAAGTCCCAGCATGCGGGGCATTAAAGGGCCCGCTGGCACTTGTAGTTCTACAGTTAAAAAAATAGTTAAATAAAACACACTGACACCCTGAAAAATAAAAGTTTAATACATACATAACACACACATACTGATACTTACCTACCTTGAGCCCGTAGGTCGGTCCCTGGATCCTGGGTCCGGGGTCCGGGGCTCCAGGGCTGAAGAGTCTGGTTCCGGGGCCTTGGTCCTGGTTCCGGGGCTGGTCCGGGGTCCTGGGCTCCAGGGCTGATGTCTCCGGGGTCCAGGATCCGAAGTCATCCAAAAGGGGTACCTAAGGAAGGAAATCCTACTCACCTGGTCCCGGGCAACGACCCCGGCATCTTCTCCGGCAGACGCGCTGCTCCTGGCTGGTACCCGCTAACTGATACTGATTGGCCGCTAGGCGGCCAATAGAATCAGTCTGAGGAGAGGCGCGGAAGATGAAACATCTCTGCGCCTCTCCAGTCCGTGAGCGGGTACCAGCCGGGAGCAGCGCGTCTGCCGGAGAAGATGCCGGGGTAGTCGCCCGGGACCAGGTGAGTAGGATTTCCTTCCTTAGGTACCCCTTTTGGATTACTTCGGATCCTGGAGCCCAGGACCCCGGACCAGCCCCGGAACCAGGACCTTAAAATACGGGGGACCCCTAGTCATTTTGTCCCCCGTATTTTGGGAACCAGCGCTGGACCTTGAGCCTGGTGCTGGTTTCATTAAATCAAGGGAACCCCTATTTGTTTGTCCCTCTGATTTTATGATACCAACACCGGCTTTTTGAGCCCGGGGCTGGTTATGCTTAGGAGGGGGACCGCACGCCGTTTTTTTTTTTTTTTTTTCAACACTGTACTGAAAATGTGCCGATTTTCATGACTGAAAATGTGCCGATTTTCATGACTGAAAAGCGCACATTTTCAAGACTTACAAATCGCCCGAAATCGCACCATATCGCACTTTTTTGCCGCAAATTCGCATCTCATTGTATTTGCGAATTCGCGGCAAAAAACACGATTTTTAAAGGTGTGATTTGGTGCGATTTTTTTCTTACGAAAAAAATCGCACCCTATTACATTTCGCCCTTGGTGTTTTTTAAATTTGTAAGTGAAATTTCCCAAAAACAGCTTCGAGGTGCACACCACCGGGTCCAGAGGTATCTTGTTGACACTCTTCAACTTATTATATAGATTTAACTGGTTTAATAAGTGGTGGGGTGGGCGGAGTTCACTTGATGTCTCCTTCCTTCATATCCCACTTTTTGTTACACCAGGACTTACATTTTTTACTGGTTCTCTGAAGTAAGTTGCCTTGGTTTATTGCATTTGAAATTTTACTTATGTCATAGCTCAACTTGGTGCTCACATTTACACAATGTTGTTCTCTATGGTATTTCTGTTGTTTTTTTATTTGTTTTCCCCTTGTATGTCTCCCCCATTGCCTTACCTCCTCCCATTCTTCCCCTCTCCCCAAGTTTGGGATGTCTGGAGATCCCTCCTTCCGACAGAAAGAGAATACACAGGTCTCTCTGCTGCACATGCCACTTTTCTATAATCGATTATATACTTTTGTCACTCTCTTCTCCTCAGTCAGGGATGCCTGCATAGAACCTATAGCTTTGTGGGACCATGCATGACTCTCCATAAATCTGGAACCTCTCTCTTCCACCCCCAAATCTAAACTTTGGAAATTTCCCTCCTACCTAACGAAATCACTCAAATTTCAAAAGTGACTTCTAAAAGTCAGCATGGGACACTTTTAAAATGGATAATGTAGTATACCTCTCCACTGATGCCATGTTATTTTTAGATGTCTGCCAAGGCTGTAATATGAGGTGAAATACTTTCATATATATGTGTCGTCACATAAGAAGCAATACACTGAAACATATTTAACTTGTTGACGTTTATGTACGCCCCCCCCCCCCCCGATTCACTTTAATAAAGCCATTTCAAGAGTTCTTCCTAAATCCGACAGAGACTTAACCCTTTCTGGGTCCTACCGCACCCATATCCCTCCTCAATTTAGACAATAAATTATTTACTAAATCCTAGCTGAAAGGCAGAAACCTCTCCTTCCCACCATTATCCATCCCGATCAGACTTGTTTTATTTGGGAACTCCACTCAGAATTAAATATGCGTAACGTGTTCAGTGTTATCTCTGCCTCTACTGTATGTCACAGACAACATGTTATTGTTTGGTTCGAATCCTGTTTCTTCGATTCTGGATATCCTAACAGACTTATTGACTCATTTGGCTCCCAATCTTGCTATCGTGTGAATCTGACTAAATCCAAAGTGCTACATTTAACTAATACTGACCCAACCACCCTAGAATATCTATTATCTCTATTGCGAAATCTGATAAAAAAGACCTTGGTGCACATGTGCAGCCTCTTTTTGAGAGGGGGCACGGCATATTGATTATTCGCCAGCCGTTCGTACACAGCAGTATGGGTGGGGGGCGTGGGGAGGCGGGCCGTGGTCACACCCATGGGAACGCCCTGCATTTCATGGGCATTCCCATGAAAACACTGGATGTTCCCATGGAATTTCGCCGTTGATGCGGGTGCGGGAGACCCTCTTCCCAGACAATTCACCCCTGCATGTTTATGAAAGAAATCCATTCTCGTGCAGAGAGATTCGCGGTGCGTGCAGTGGGCGGCATTTAAATTACTTATAATACTGCAAAATTCCAAGCTTTGCGAGTCAACCAGAATAACCCCCAAAAATCGTTTTCCCAACTTCGTGAGGAATTCTCTCTACCAGAGACCCAGTTTTATATGTACCTTTAAACTAGACATTGTTTGTTTTCTTTACAACACCCCTGGCCTTATTATTGTTAGACCTTATCCACCGACCCCCTTCAACACCTGCTGACCCTCAGTGAGTGCAAGGTGTTAAAATTAAACCTTTCTACCTCCTTCTTAAGAAACCAACTTCTGAGATTAGATGGCCGAACCCAATGAACCGCTGATATACCCTCATTACCCTCACCTGACAGTCCAAGCTGCCAATATTATAATGTCATGCAAGAAGAGGTTCATGTTAAAACCCTACAAAATGTATATATGTATATGTATATGTATATATGTATATATGTCACTGGCCTTCAGTCTCAGGAGAATGCCTTAAGTGTCATGTCTCAATTGCTTCGTTTCTGGGAATGTGGGAAGGTACGACATTTTGGAATAAACTTATACAATATGTTGATTCTATGGGCCAAATGTAATAGGGTGTGAGAATCAGAGATTTTGGGAGATTTTTCCCATTTTCTTAAAGCGGCAATCATTTACACTGACAAACCAGGTCGATTTTGTCATGTAATTGATTGCCGCTTTAAATAAAATGGTAAAATTCTCCCCAAATCTCTCACTTTTTAAATCTCACACCCTATTACATTTGGCCCTGTTTCACTTACATGTTTATACTGATCCCCTAGCCTGCTTGTGCGGGTTAATTTTTGTAATTGGAATTTGGGTACCCAGAAATGCCGTTTATCACCTCTTTTAACAATATTACTGTCGCAAAAAAGATAATACTAACCCACTGGATTTCACACTCATCACCCTCCTTAGCTGAGGTCCATAGGAAAATGCTCCAGTTATGCTTAAATTCCATAATACCTGGGGTTTATATATATAGACATGCTTGATCAAGCTACTCAATGTCACATTTTCTGTATATTCGACAATACTGAGTGGGATCTCCACAGATGCCCAAGCCATCTGCTTAACACCTATTGTTCCTCTTGACACTATCTTGTTATTGATCTTAAGGGGTGTACACATGGAGCGATTTTTGCTAGTGAGCGACTTTAACTAAGCGATTTTGACTAAGCGATTTGACTAGATACAACAGAGATCTTGACTAAGCGATTTGACTAAATGCACCAGCAATTTTGACTAAGCAATTTTGCCTATGGGCGATTTTGACTATACTAGAATAAACATACTTGGTTGGTATTCATTGCAGATCACCTAGGGCCTTATTTTGGTTCATTCTTTCTGACAAAATCCTTCTTAGATGGGCAAAACCATGAGCACTGCAGGTGAGGCAGGTGTTACTTGTGCAGAGAGAATTAGATTTGGGTGGGGTTTACTTCAAAGTGAGATCTATATTGCAGTGTAAAAATACAGCAGTCAGTATTTTCCCTGCACAGAAACAAAATTACTCACCCAAATCTAATTCTCTCTGCACATGTTACATCTGCCCCCCCTGCAGTGCACATGGTTTTGTCCATCTAAGAAGGATTTTGTTAGAAAGAATGAACCAAAATAAGGCCCCTAGTGAATATCTCCCTCAGCAGTGAATAGCAGCAATTTTGACTAGACAGCCAACGATCTAGTTAAATTATTCTTGCCTGGCAACTCTTTTATACTAAGCGATATTATAGGGAGATTTGTCTAACTTTGACAGAGATCTTTACTAACCTTCTAAGCAATTTTGACTATTGAGTCAAAATCGCTTAGAAGGATTGCCCCTTGTGTACACCCCTTTAGTCCAGCTATATTCCCCCTTATTCCCCCCTTCTCCCTTCCCCCCTTCCTTCATGTTTTCTCCCTCCTTTAGATGTTAAGTTATGATTATTTTTACGGTTTGGATGTGTGATCACAGCTCCATATCTACAAGAGACGGTACTCTTCAATCTGCTTGTATAGTTTTATGCATTTACTGATAGCACAGTGCCTCATCTGCGAGCTTCTGTTGGTCTTGACATCTCTTCAATTGGACTATGTCGTACTACCATATATTTATTGAGACTTAATGCATTCTACATTCCACATTTTAATATTTCTATGGACTGGTGTTGGTGTCTATTTTTTATTGGAATTTTGATACCACTTGTTATGTTACCATTTAAATATATATTTTGAAAACTCTTTAATAAAAAGATTTACCCCCAAAAAAATAGTTGACCAAAAATCGCAAGAAATATAGACCTGCTTCTGACAGACGAGTTTGATAGAACCAGGCAGGGTTGACCAGCTAGGGGGTAATGTTTCGGCCGAGGGAGCTTGTATAAAAAGTTTACCCTGGCTGTGACATTACCTAGCTGACTTCCAAAATACAAAGTTTTTGCTTAAATACAGAGGAAGTTGGGGCCTCCTCACTATCTGACAACTTGAGTGTAATGTATATGGCAAGTTTGGCATACATTTTGCAGCCTGCTGGGAACTAGCGAGTTGATCAGCAGCACCTGAGCGCTTGACTTAAACCTCTGCTGGGAGTTCAGGGCTCTTGATACTGAATAAGTCTGCCAAGAGATAGACCGGGAGTGGTGGTTAGTGTAAGGGTGCTGGGACAGGATGCAGTTAAAATCCCGGCGGTCGGGATCCCGGCATTCAGAATCCCGACGCCGGAATCCCGACCGCCGAAATCCCAACACATTCTCCCTCCGTGGGTGTCCATGACACCCCTGGAGGGAGAATAAATTAGTGTGCCGAGCGTAGCGAGGCACCGGGCCCGCTGCGTGGCGAGCGCAGCGAGCCCGCAAGGGGGGCGATCCACGTCCCCCCCTTGTCGGGATTTTGGCTGTCGGGATTCCGGCATCGGGATTCTGAACGCCGGGATCCCGACCGCCGGGATTCAGTACTGAATCCGCCGGGACCAGGAAGGTACACTCATATATTAGTGTACACTCTAGGAGTGACACCGGGCAGGGCGCTGGGGGTCGGACCGGGCACACCGACGTCACAGCTGGGGGCGTGCCCGGGCCGCCGCGTCACCAGAGGAGGCGTGCCCGGGCCGCCGCGTCACCAGAGGAGGCGTGCCCGGGCCGCCGCGTCACCAGAGGAGGCGTGCCCGGGCCGCCGCGTCACCAGAGGAGGCGTGCCCGGGCCGCCGCGTCACCAAAGCGGGCGTGCCCGGGCTTCCTCAGTAGTCCGTGAGCTGCCGGGGAAGCCTAGCGCCGCCGGGATTGCGGTGCCTGGAGCTTCCCCGGGCACAACATTAGACAGGCAGCAGGCTCTTTTAGCGGGGCGCTGCTGGAGGGGCAGGGCGCATTTTGCCCTTTAGAAATCGGCAGGGCGCAGCGCCCCGCTAAAACAGCCTAGCGGGAACACTACATATATCATAAACAGGGGCGCCGACAGGCCCTGGCAAAATGGATGGGGCGTGACCACAGGGTGGGGCTGCGGGAATGGGCGTGGTCACGCCCCTGTAAAAATAAATAAAGGAGAGGTAGAGAGAGGACAGACTGCTGCTGCAGCAGTCTCTCTCCCCAGCTGAGCACTGGGCTCCACTGGCTATGGACCAGAATTGTATACATACTGCCCTGGCTGCTTCATATTGTACTAAAAGACCTGACATTTGCTGTGCACTGGCCCGCCAAGCTACAGTTGATAAACTAACTCACTGTTTTATAGTACTGCTGGATGTGGTTCTTCTCAAGTAGTCTAACTTTATGCTGCACATTTACATATGGCTTGTGGATCTGTGATCATCACCTGTTAAAGGGCAAAGTAAGAATAATTACATTACCCTCACTTATTCGGGCAGCAAGGAGCATTACCATTAAGGTATATTTACAAAGCCTTGGAGAGAGATAAAGTGGACAGCGATAATTTACCAGGCAATCAGATTAAAACTACCATTTGACAGGCTGGGTTTGAAAAATGATAGGAGCTGGTTTGTTGGTACTGTAGCGTTGACTACCTTGTGCATATAAACATAGATGTGAAGAGGTATATCAAAAGGTAGTGTAACTGGAATCATCAATGTTGCTGTATATACTCCTGGGGAGCTGCTGCTGTGGCATAGGGAGGGCAGCGGGGTCCAGCCAGCTGGTGGCGGTGGCGGGGGGCAGACGGATCATAGTAGCGGCCGGCAGCTAGGTCCATCTGAGAGGAGGCAGTGGCGGCTGGGAGGCTGGAGCTTGTAGCAGCATTTTACCAGGTGGCGGAAGGCGGCTGCTGAATATCTTGAAATGACCAGCCATGTGAAAATGGCACATCAAGCGCCAGATCACATGTGAGCCTCCTGGGAAGCTGCAGAGGTGCTCTGGGCAAACTGGTCCGACTAGTTCTTAGGACAAATTGGGCCAGTGTATAGGGGCATATGCGTTATGTAGGTGGCTGAGGGATGTGTGTGTGTGTGTGTGAGAGAGAGAGAGAAGGCTCAGGGGTGGCCCTGCCTATTTTGTCAGCCAGGCTCCAACATTTCTGAAGGCAGCCCTGCTTACAGTAATTAGCCAACATGCAGAATGTGCTATCTATGCTCCTCTATGGTACTGGCCACACCCACACACCACCTATTATACATCTCATAGTAGGCTCTTTATCATTTTCAAACAATTGCCAATCTGGTCCTTAATACTGTTGTGGCACTCCAATAACCAGATAGGTATACTTAGCCATATCTTAATCAGGGCCTGAGTAAAGGTTCCAGGTGGCCTAAGCTAATAAACATGTAGCTCCTCTTATAGTACTGCTACACACATGTATATGGGTTCAAAGGAAAATCCCTCTTCAGTGGGCAGTAAAAGGGGATGGGCTCTGCTTAATAAGGAACTCTGTACACAGCTTAGAAGCCAACTTGTGGACCTAATCGGCTGGAGAGGGCAGGTGCCAGAGAAGAGATGTTGGGGGGTTGCCCACCATCTGAGGAGACTGAACTGCGGTGGTTAATGGTGGTGCAGGCAAATTTTGAGGAGAGCTTAGTTTAGAACTTTGAGCTGCTAAAATAACATATGTTTTGGAGTGATATTACCACAGAATAGACAGCCGCTCCTGTGGCTCCTAAAAGTTCCAGAGACAGTAGACCTAGTCAATAAATAATATTTAATTACAGAGAGTCCAGTACGGAGTGATGTAACAATTAAATTAGTTAGCTCCCAGTATTTGGCATGAATCTATGTTGTAAATTACAAATAGTTAACTACACAGTCTATTGATCTTACTGCTGCATAGTGTAAGGAAAGTTGTAAACATTCTATCAGCAGATGTGTGACCTTCTAGCATGTAAGTGCAGAGCCGGATTAACAATGGGCCTGATGGAGCTATAGCACCAGGCCCACTCTCCAAATAGGGCCATTTTGTAGCTGAGGGTCAGGGCTTTCCATTGAGACCAGCCCCGCGTCGCTAGCCACCCGGGAACCGGATATACCGGCAGGCAAACCTGGAACGTTTTCCCCAAAGGATAACATGGGACCCGCTAATTCCGACAGCATCACAGAAACTCGAGGTTGATCTCAGTCGAACACAAATCGCTGGGCCTTCAATCTGATACCAGGCTGGTCCATATGGGACAGGTAAATACATTTTTAAGGAGGATCTGCCAAAAGAAATGTTTTCTGAATGGTGCACAAATTTGGTGCAATAGAACTGACTCAATACCAATTGAAGCCACTCCTAGACACAGAAGGTAAGGATAACAAAGGGAGGGGAGGGGTATGGAAGGGTATCGGTAAAAAAGGGGATTACTTGGCCGGAGAAAAAACTTCGGGACCTGCTGAGGGACTCTTAATTGGAGCCGAATTAGCCAAATTGAGTGAGATTAATTCAGTCTGTCAAGTCAGGCAAAAAAGCATGAAAACTCCGGACACTGGCCCAACAACAGAGCGTAGCTAATCCCAGAGTAGGAAACAAAAAGGGATGGGGTAACACAGAAGTACAACCAATCAGCTGGAAACCAAACACGCACAGACTTACAGGGCAGGAAATGTGGTCGAATATATTTCTTGTAGCTTGCTGAGCGCCATCTACCTAAAGCTTTGATGTCATTAACTGGCCAGCCCGCCCTAGCTGCTGAAGTAGCTGCGCCTAATCGAAAGGAATGGGTGCCAAAGTCCCCAGGTGCCAGGCCCATTCCGCCCAGACAATGCTGCAGCTTCCAATTGAATTGGTACCTTGTCAGAGGTAACCCATTATAATGCAGAAGCCAAGAACCATCTGTGTCAGGTCTCACTAGGGCATACTGCCTTGCTAGAGTCACTGGGCAGACTGACGCAGGCACCACAGGAGGCATCGACACCCAAGTCCCTTTTGCCACCTGATCTGTTTTTGAGCGTCTGATCCTACACCAAAGTGCATGATCATCTATGTGAATATCTGACGCCAGCAAACCGGAATCTCTATGTTTGGAAGGAGCAACCAGCTCCAATACTCTCAATGCCCCATGAAACGCCACGGAGAATGCTAAACGGAACAACAAAGTCTCAAACGCTGAAGGAAGCATTGAAAAATCAATGGGGCGCCTGCTATTAGGAGCCACCGGGGCCTTGCGCAACCAACCTTTCATATCCTTCCGCACCAGGAACCCTTTAGTGAAGTCAGGGAGCCCGTTTAGCTGTGCAAAGAACGCTATACCTGCTAAGTAACTAGCTGCTACTGCCCTGGATTTGCCTGAGTTGTAAAGTTTCCAGAGAAAAGATAGCAGGAGTTTCTGTCCTCGCCTACCTGGCTGCACAGACCCTCCAGAAAAAGCTTCCCATTCCGACCAAGCCTGGCGATACGTCCTAAGCGTAGCTGGCGTCACCAACAACTCCGCTTGCCCCTTCAGTCCAGCCCGATGACCTGCCAAACATAAAGAGGGCACGAAACCCCAAAAGCATCAGCCCCTGGAGCTAGTTCCCAAAAATGCTCCCATTGAAAGCAAGAAATAAGATGTTAAACCGCAAACATTGCAAGGACAGCTGCCATAAAACTCGCAGAATTTGGCCTTCTGATTATTGATCGCGTGAACAGTGCTGTAATTGTTGCACCAGAAGAGTACGCTGTGATTCGCCAAACGGGCACCCCAGATTTCCATAGCAACCACGATTGGGAAAAGTTCAAGAAGTAACATGTCCCTGTTAAGGCCTTCCTTTACCCAACCTTCCGGCCAGGCGTCTGCGTACCAGCTTCCATCCAGAAAACAGCCAAACCCTGTTGAACCAGCTGCGTCGGTGTAAAGCTGCAGCATGGAGTTGTCAACCACGGGGGCCAACCAAATGCGGATGCCTTTGAAATCCTCCAGGAAAGAGGACCACATGGCCAGGTCTCGCCTAATTTCAGCCGTCAAACGCACGAAGTGGTGCGCCCTGACAACCCCAGCGGTGGAACGCTCCAGTTTGCGACAAAACAACCGTCCCATTGGTATTACCCTGCAGGCAAAGTTAAGCTGCCCCAGAAGAGATTGTGCCTGACGCAATGTAACTTTACGTGCTTCACTGCAGCGCGCAATTGACTCCTTCAGCCTAGCAACGTTATCCCCAGGAAGACAGCAACACCCCGTGCCCCTATCAATCTGGATCCCCAGAAAAGATAAGCAAGTGGTGGGCCCCTCTGTCTTCTCCTCCGCAATGGGTACACCGAAATTCAAAAACAGAGACCAGACGGTGGACAAAATGCTCTCACATTGAGCAGAGCCTGCTGGCCCTACGCAGAGAAAGTCGTCCAGGTAGTGAGCGACCCCGCTCACCCCAGCTGACCTCTCAACACACCAATGCAAAAAGGTGCTGAACTTCTCAAAAAATACACAGGATACCGAACACCCCATTGGCAAGCATTTGTCAATAAAGTATTCGTCACCCATGCGGAAGCCCATGAACCTTAATGCATCAGGGTGTAGGGGCAAAAGCCAAAAGGCCGACTCAACGTCAATTTTGGCCATAAGCGCCCTGGGCCCAAACGACCTGACCATTGCCAATGCATCATCAAAGGACTGGTAAGTCACCGAACAGCATTCAAATGGAATGGCGTCGTTGACAGAAAACCCAACAGGATAGGACAGGTGCTGAATTAATCTGAACTTTCCTGGATCCTTTTTTGGTACAACTCCCACCAGCAAAATAACCATGTTCGCCAGTGGAGGGACCAGAAAAGGACCAGCCATGCGGCCCAAGTAAATCTCCTTCTCCACCTTCTCTCTTAACACAGAAGCAAGGGAACGAGCAAACTGCAAGTTCCTGAAGGAGCCCCCTTTAACCTCGCCTTGAATGGGTAGACGAAAACCCTCAGTCAAACCCCTAGACAAAAACTTGGCAACTTCTCTGTCCGGGTACTGTCGAAGCCACGGAGACATGGCCTCGACCTGTACCGGGGTGCATGCTCTCAGTGCCGGTGCAAGGCGCCGGAGCGCCCCAGGCGGGGGGGGCGCCCGGCGCTCACCCGCTCCACGGGTGGAGGTGGTGAGGAATAAGCCGCCGTGCTGCTCCGGGAGGGGGGGGGGATCCGGTGTATATATTACTTACCCTTCAGGAGGTGAGGCGCTCGGGTCTAGCTCAGCGGGCGGGAGGGAGAGCTGGAGAGCTTAGCGGGCAGGAGGGAGGCCTCGTAGTTCTGTCCCGGCGCAGTGTGACTGACATCTTCCTGACTTCCTCCACCCGCACTGTGTACAGCCGCTCAGCTGGGCAGCGCTAAGCACTTGGCTCACCCTCAGACGCTGCCCGGCTGAGCGGCTGTACGCGGTGCGGGTGAAGGAAAATGTCAGTTAACATGCACCGGGGTCCGGGACTGAACTGCACACAGCGCAGCAAGCCCTCCCTCCTGTCCGCTAAGCCAGACCTCCAGCTCTCCCTCCTGCCCTGCTCCCAACTACCGCCCCCCAGTGTCCGGCGCCCTAGGCAAATGCCTAACACTGCCTAGTGGTGGCGCTGGCCCTGCATGCTCTAGCAAGCGGGGCCTGGAGATCGGCGGCAGCTGGTTACCACTGACAGGTGCATACAGTGATGGTGAGTGCAGGCGTGTCCACGCCAGGGGGTGTGGGGGAGGGTATTGTCATTGTGTATTTAAATGTGATTCTGTGTATTATGCATTGTCTGTCCTTGAAAACGGGGGACTGTTGCCCCGAAACGCTGTTGGATTAAAGGCTTCTTATCTAAACCTGCTGTCAGTCTGTTTGAGTGCCGCCTGCCCCACTCCCTATGTTGTGACCTGCATTGGTCTTGGAAGATACAACAGTCAGGTAATATCCATATTGGGAGAGTGCCGGTCCCTGCCGAAGTATGTATATATATATATATATATATATATATATATATAGTTGGATATGTGTGTGTGTACAGTATATGTGGATATGTGTGTGTGTGTGTGTGTGTGTGTGTATAGTGTTGGACATGTGTGTGTATATAGTGTGGGACATGTGTGTGTATGTGTGTGTTTGTATATAGTGTGGGGCAGTGGTCGAAGTGGAAATTTTGAAGTGGGGGTATGGAAATTTTGAAGTGGGGGTATGGAAAAGTAAAGAGTGAATATAGTGCGCACCTTCGGACACCCCCCTGTACATCAACGTCCCCTGCCAGACTGCCCCGTTGTACAGGGGTATTACAAAAGCACAATATGCGCTGCTGAGTGATCAGAGAGCATCCTGAGGGGGAAAAAAAAGGTTTTTTTTTATCTTCAGATTAAAGTGGCGGTATGGCATACCCCCGTATACCGCCCCACTTCGACCACTGGTGTGGGGCATATGTCAGCTGTGTGTATGACAACACTCTAGACTTATGTGCTGCCTGATTCATAGCTTTGTAGCAATTTGCACTGATTTGTGGGACTGACTGTGGGCATTGCAGTGTGTCGCATGGGTCGCACCCACGCTTCGGGCACAGTGGCTCACTGTGCTCGCCACACTTTATAAAATCAACTCCACACTGACGTGGATAGTGGGGGTATGAACAGGTCGGGAGGACGCGTAACACAAATCACATGCGATGCGATCCCAGTGCTGCTGTGAAACTACACAAGTAGCCATTTTACTTTACCACAGAGATTACAGAAGAGAGAGATAGTTCCATAATGCTCTCAGTCATAGTACTGATCCACTGGGCTCCATTCTACAATTCATGCCTTTGAGCAGCAGGGGGTGCGGTAAATTAACAGTAGTCTTTCACCTCATATCACATTATGAAATTCCCAAACTACCTAGTACTCTGGGTCATGAGTGGTTCTAATATCTTGGGAAGTTGGGAAAACAGCTGGAGTTTCTTGTTCATTCCAGGAGAATAGGCAAGCATGCTTGCATACCTCCCAACTGTCCCGGCAGTGTCCCGCGGCGGTCCCCCCCTGTCGCCCGTGAATAGACGCTCTGCTCATGCAGTGATGAAAACATGGCATGGCCACAAGGGAGCAAAGTTGGGAGGTATGTGCGTGTGTTTATATATCTGAAATGAAAAAACATGCATTTTTCATGTGGTGTATGTACACTGCTCAAAAAAATAAAGGGAACACTAACATAACACATCCTAAATCTGAATGAATTAAATATTCTTATTAAATACTTTGTTCTTTACATAGTTGAGTGTACTGACAACAAAATCACACAAAAATTATCAATGGAAATTATTAACCCATGGAGGTCTGGATTTGGAGTCACATTCAAAATTAAAGTAGATAAACACACTACATGCTGATCCAACTTTAATGTAATGTCCTTAAAACAAGTCAAAATGAGGCTCAGTAGTGTGTGTGTGGCCTCCACGTGCCTGTATGACCTCCCTACAATGCCTGGGCATGCTCCTGATGAGGTGGCGGATGGTCTCCTGAGGGATCTCCTCCCAGACCTGGACTAAAGCATCTGCCAACTCCTGGACAGTCTGTGGTACAACATGGCGTTGGTGGATGGTGCGAGACATGATGTCCCAGATGTGCTCAACTGGATTCAGGTCTGGGGAACAGGCGGGCCAGTCCATAGCATCAATGCCTTCGTCTTGCAGGAACTGCTGACACACTCCAGCCACATGAGGTCTTGTATTGTCTTCCATTAGGAGGAACCCAGGGCCAACCGCACCAGCATATGGTCTCAAAGGGATCTGAAGATCTCATCTCGGTACCTAATGGCAGTCAGGCTACCTCTGGCAAGCACATGGAGGGCTGTGCAGTCCCCCCAAAGAAATGCCACCCCACACCAATACTGACCCACTGCCAAACTGGTCATGCTGGAGGATGTTGCAGGCAGCAGAACATTCTCTTTGGCATCACCAGATTCTGTCACGTGCTCAGTGTGCTTTCATCTGTGGAGAGCACAGGGCGCCAGTGGCGAATTTGCCAATCTTGGTGGTCTCTGGCAAATGCCAAATGTCCTGCACAGTGTTAGGTTGTACGCACAACCCCCAGGTGGGCGTCGGGCCCTCATACCACCCTCATGGAGTCTGTTTCTGACCGTTTGAGTAGACACATTCACATTTGTGGCATGCTGGAGGTCATTTTGCAGGGCTCTGGCAGTGCTCCTCCTGTTCCTCCTTGCACAAAGGTGGAGGTAGCAGTCCTGCTGCTGGGTTGTTGCCCTCCTACGGCCTCCTCCATGCCTCCTGATGTACTGGCCTGCCTCCTGGTTGCGCCTCCATGCTCAGGAAACTATGCTGAAATACACAGCAAACCTTCTTGCCACAGCTGGCATTGATGTGCCATCCTGGATGAGCTGCACTACCTGAGCCACTTGTGTGGGTTGTAGACGCCGTCTCTTGCTACCACTAGAGTGTAAGCACCTCCAGCTTTCAAAAGTGACCAAAACATCAGCCAGAAAGCATAGGAGCTGAGAAGTGATCTGTGGTCACCACCAGCAGAGCAACTCCTTTATTGAGGGTGTCTTGCTAATTGCCTATAATTTCCACCTTTTGTATATTCCATTTGAACAACAGCATGCGAAAATGATTGTCAATCAGTGTTGCTTCCTAAGTGGACAGTTTGATTTCACAGAAATGTGATTGATTTGGAGTTACATTGTGTTGTTTAAGTGTTCCCTTTATTTTTTTGAGCAGTGTGTATTAATCTGTCTCCCCCGCAGTTACCCATTGACCAAGTTTATACTGCCATTACTCTGTGTTTTGACTGTGTATTATTCTCCCGTGCAGTTTGCGGCCAGTAATGACTAGTGGGAGGGGCCCCCCTGTCTAAATTGACCCGGGCCCCCCGAAGGCTTAATCCAGCCTTGGCGGTAATGAATGTACTTTTTCTCTGGCAGCATAAAATTGCACTTGTTCCTCACAAACTAAACACATTCAGAGCAGTCTGGGATTCCAGAGATATGTTTTCCTCACTATTTGTTCCCCAGCTGTTGCTTACAGAGCTGTTCTCTCCTCTCGCAATGAAATGACCCAGGAGCTTATTACACACTGACCTACTTCTTGTGGGATGATGAAATTATCTGTGGCATGGAAACACTATCCGGACCACCTTTTATATATCATGTGTCGCACCCATAATAGCAATCAGTTTGAATCACAAGGAAAATGAATTAACCTGAAGCAAAAATGATTAGTTAATTTAGACAGCGGTCTCCATTTTTAAAGAACCCTCTGTTATTTTGAGAGTGCCAGTACCAGGATCTCTGTCTTCTGACATAGATTTCCTGGCCCCAGTGATGGAGCTGCAGCAGTGCCATGCGGTGGGGTGAGGCAGGTGAGGCAGAACATTTGCTGTGATACTAAGGTATACGCCGGAGTTTTGATTTTATAAAGTATGTCAAAAATACAAAGTATATATTTAAAAAATCTTATCTTTATTATTCTAATTTCTATAAATGATCAAAACACTGAAGTAAAATGTCAATGGAAGGAGAGGCAGTGCCTCACCTGGCTACCTTTTTCTGCACATCTCATCAAAACTGAGCAAATTTTCAGTATTATATACTGCTGCACATGTGTATAATGCCAGTATGTACCCCTATGCAGGGCCGGTGCTAGGGTGTTCGGCGCCCTCCTGCAAACCATACATTTTGCACCCTTTCACATTTCACAAGCTGCAGCCCGATTGTGGGAGCGTATGCAACATGCGATCCTATGGAGGATCTCGGGTGCATGTACATGTATGCATGCACCATCTCAGTGCTGTGTCCGCAAAATGTTGCAGGCACTAAAGGTGCCCATACACGCTATGAGAATCGCATACGTTATGGGCTAGATAGCATCGCATCGCACGGCATGCATGCAATGTGTGTGCGATGCGATCCGAAAGCAGTACAAAAAGTATGTGCAGCACATACTTTTTGTACTGTCCGATTGCAGCGTGTATGGGCACCTTTAGGCACATAACCCAGCGCATTAATTAAAAAGTGTCTAAATTAATATAAAAAATCTTCAATTATTAAAAATTTGTTATAAACATGTATAATAAAAAACTCACTGTTCTTTTCCTGTTTAACTCTTGTGCGGTCACTCCTCTTCTATCTGCCTAGGCAAGACACTGAGGATGCCATTACACCCCTCTCGTGACTGAGGGGGAAAGGAGGGGAGAGAAGGAGGAGATGGAAGAAGAGGGGAGGAGATAGAGGGGGTGGAGTTTTGAGGACTGGCAGTGGCACTAGCACAGCACACTGAGAAGAGGGAAGGAAGGGGAGGTGGCACTGCTGCCTGTTCATCATTTTATTGACAGCTGACAGGCGCAGGGAGCAATGGGTAGGGCAGGGGCAAACGCAGGATTTTCAGAAGGGGGTTTCCAGAGGGGCTGAGCAAAGCACGGAGATGGACACTTAGGTGACCCAGTATATGCCAGGTCAGTTAAAGTATTATAGATAGACCAAATGTATATAAATAATAATAAAATATATATATATATATATATATATCCAATGATGGCGGCACTCTCAGACGAAATAATAACACAAAGAGTCTGTCTGTGTGTCCAACGTTTCAGTGCCAAGCACTTATATCAAGAACACTGTTCTTGATAAAAGTGCTTGGCACTGAAACGTTGGACACACAGACAGACTCTTTGTGTTATTATTTCGTCTGAGAGTGCCGCCATCATTGGATATATACGTTGTACTCGTTACACCAACGGGGATCTTATGGAAGGCACCGGGCAAGTAGAGTGAAGTGGCATCTATATATATATATATATATATATATATATATATATATACACACACACATACTTACAGGGGCAGCAACCGCAGTGTAGACCCCTAGGCATAGCATTGGGGCCCCTACCGATCCTCCAGCGGTAGGGGTGGGGGAACTTTGATGTCTCGCGGGTGGTAGGGGGTATTATATCAACCGCTCTGCATGTAGGGCCTGGATCAGTAATTTCCACTAATTACTCCTTTACTGCACAAATGGTGGGAGATGGGGTGGGAGAAGGGGGCATTGGGCTGAATGAAGGGGCCCTGAAACATTACTTCCAGGGTGGTAGAGGATGTTTAATATGCAGAGGAGGGGTGTATAGTGGAGTGGGCTTATTATTCATAATTTTCTGGTGGGAGGACAGCTTGCTTGACTGCAGATATCTCCAGTTCCCGGAAATAGATTTCCTAGATTTTAATGGAATTAAAAACAAGAGAATCCCACCTACCAAATGGTACTGGGGACTAGGGGATCAGAGTTCAGTAGGCAGAGCAATCTGCCAATGAGTATATACAACTACATACCAGGTGTGTGGAGCTGGAGCAGTAACCAGCTGCTGTAAGGCTGATATCTCTGGTTCGGGGAACTGCAGAGACAAGCTACTAGTGTCCATTAAAGGGGGAGAGTCCTAGCTTTTGGAATATAACCTCAAAAACACTCTAAGTCAGACAGAACCTGAAATATCTGACTGGGAAGTGCAATTAACAGGCTTGGATGGGGACCACTGCTTTGAAGTCAGATATCTCCGGTTCCCAAGGGCCGATTTTTAAAATTCTTATACCCATGGAAAGAGGGGACCCTCAGCTTTCAGGCTAGGGTCCTTAGACTCCTGGGGGGGGTTTCTGGGTTTTCAGAACCCCCCCCCCCCCCTGCGTGCGCTACTGTAGGGGGCCGATCCGGACATAACATGTCATCCAGGCATTCACAGACAGCGCTACATGCTTCAGCGCAAGTGTCCGTGAGGAAGAGGGGGCAGGTGACAGGTCGCAGGAGGAGGACAGTGTGTGCGCGGTGCAGGGAGCTGCTCAGCCTCTCCATACTGCCGCCCGCTGTCAGACAGGCGCTGTGGGCGGCGTGCAGGAGGTAGTGACAGTGAGGGCTGAGGCAGCTTTAGCAGAGCAGGGAGGGAGACAGCGCCTTTTCAGCATGGCAGCTGCTGAGTGGGTAGCACCGGCCCTGCCTCTATGCTCATATATTGTGTGCAAATCTGGCTCTTGCTGTTTCCGTGGACCACCAGCGCTCACTAACCCTGCCCGACACCCAGACCAGCACCCCACACTGTCAGCAGTGTCTTCCTTGGTAGAGGTAGGGAAAGTGCATCCCACTTACTGTTCAATTACTCCAAATGGAGCGTAAACAATACTTTAACAATTTTTCTTTATACAGGTGATTTTTTTTGCTTTTTCTCACTTTCCACTTTCTTCATTATACGTTAGCGCTCATTTCTCTCATTTTTCAGTATACATTTTTAATGAGCTGCTTCAAATTAAATTACAGCGCGGTGAACAAAGCTATACAAATAAGAAGTTACTGTTGATATGTAGTTAAATGGCTAAACATTACAAGATGTCTTTTAACTCATTGTAAAGCCACATACACACTGGCCATATATTGGCCTTTTGACTGAATGGCCGATATATATTGCAGGACTATTGGCCAATGTGTACCAGCGATATCTTTGTAAATGGCACTACCCTTGTGTGTATGCACCTCTACTCACGTTGCCTGACACTTGAACCTATTTATCCGTACTGCTTTATCAGTACTACTGATTAGGGGCCAGATGCACTATGCTTAAAAAAAAATGCAGAGTGAAAAACCACCAGCCAAATCAGATCCTTCCTGTCATGTCAAAGACTGTGTTTGAAAAATGTCAGGTAGGAGCTGATTGGTTGTTTATCACTCTCAATTCTATCACTTTTGAAGCTGAGTGTATCTTGCCCTAGGTGTTCCGAGTGACTGCTGAGTAAACTTTCTGGTACTCTTTACTTAGTTGGGCGCCCGTCGTGGTGATCGCGGGTACATTTATGTCTGGCCGCGACGCGACCGACGCGATGCCCGCGATTTCCCATTGAAACCCATGTTAAACATGGAAATCGTGTCGGTCGCGTCGCGGCCGGCCATAAATGTACCCGCGATGCCCGCGACGCGATGCTCCCGATTTGCCATAGGAATCAATGTTAAAAGGCCCGATGGACACGATTTTACTGTTAAATGCCTCAATGGACCCGATTTGGCCATAGGAATCAATGTTAAATGGGCCACAGAGCCCAAATAAGCACAATTAACCCTTAAATGTCCCCCCAAATTTTTAACGCCACCCCACGATCCACGCCAACCCGAAGCGTGGTTAGCGCAGCGAGCCCGCGAGGGGCGGCGGTACGCGTCCTCCGACCTTTTCATGCCCTACTATCCACTAGGGCGTGGAGTGAGAATAGAATAGTGTGGCGAGCGCAGCGAGCCACCGAGCCCGAAGCGTGGCGAGCGCAGCGAGCCCCGCGAGGGGACGCGGATACCTTCACAGTTATACGCGTCCCCTCGCGGGCTTCACAGGTGTCCGTGGCGACGCGGAGACCTGTGAAGCCCGCGAGGGGACGTGTCTACCTGTGAAGGTATCCGCGTCCCCTCGCGGGGCACGCTGCGCTCGCCACGCTTCGGGCTCGGTGGCTCGCTGCGCTCGCCACACTATTCTATTCTCACTCCACGCCCTAGTGGATAGTAGGGCATGAAAAGGTCGGAGGACGCGTACCGCCGCCCCTCGCGGGCTCGCTGCGCTCGCCACGCTTCGGGTTGGCGTGGATCGTGGGGTGGCGTTAAAAATTTGGGGGAACATTTAAGGGTTAATTGTGGCTATTTGGGCTCTGTGGCCCATTTAACATTGATTCCTATGGCCAAATCGCGGGCATTGAGGCATTTTACATCAAAATCGCGCTCAATCAGCCTTTTTAACATTGTTCCCTATGGGAAAATCGCGGTCATCGCGGGTAGCAGATTTTTATGTACCCGCGATTTACCCGCGATGCCCGCGATGATCGCGATTTTTACCCCCGACGCCCGCGATTTCAATCGCGGGCGCCCTTCTAGGTAAAGAGTACCAACTTTCTCAGCTCCTTTAATTGGCAAATGGGAACAAAATGTTTTTGTACCTTTTATTGGGGTAGCTACTTTTTTTCCTGTATAAATTTGTGTTATCACCTTGTTGTGGAGTCACTCATTTGCTTGTGACCCCAACCTTGCCATAATGATCTTTTTATGAATCTGCTTTGTTTGTCTTGACCTTGGATTTGAATTAACCTCGCCCTGTACTTGACCACCCTTGTGTTCAGTCAGCAGCTGCCCCTCATCTCTCTCTTTTGTGAGGATTCTCATAAACGGAGTTTCCTATTACACTCCTCCCTACTGCTGAGTATTCATTGAATAATGCTAGTGACAGCGTGCGCTACACTTGAGATGTTTCATTATAGTAATCAATTTAAAAGGCATTTTAATGAGGGGCTACTGACTTTTGGAAGCTGCACAAGATAGGTGGAAACTGTGGGAAAGATACAAGAGAATGCTTTACTCAGCATAGGTCTCTCAGATTTGGTCAGCATTACAGCATTCTCAGGATGTGATCATCTGGCTTGTACATTAACATGTAAAACAAAAAGAAAGAAAAAGAGCAGAAGGCCAGGAATGTGTATTTTGTGGCTTCCTGACCCTCTTCCTCCTGAGAAAGGGACGGGGTCACACGGAAATGTATCGTTTATTTTCTATTCCCCAAAGCTGGTCAGATATACAGTTCATACTGGAGGATGTGATGACATTGTGCTTTCAGGCGGAGCCCTCTAACACTGGGCTGGTAAAATTCCAGACAGTACAAGGCCTGGGCTGGTAAATCTGTACTTCTGTAGATATTACCTCAGCCCTTATAAAGCACACATGCAGAGATTTTAATTATTTATCAATGGACATTTCTATGTTTACTAATTTTACTGTCTTTATTTTGTCATGAGAAACTGTAAAATAATACAGTACTGTACACAGGGGCACTTTAAGAGAGGAGGCCAGTGTGCAGCCTCCACTTTCTCTCTGCTGGCTGCAGCACTCCACCTGTGCAGTGCAATATTGTCTGAGCAGTATAGTGTTCAGGCTCTACTGCACATGTGCAGGCCTGACAAAAAAATGGGTGTGTGCGCGGTGTGGGCCCTCCTGGGACTACGGGACCCTTGTGTACTGGGCACATTGCACCCATTATAAATATGCCACTGACTGTACAACAGTGCAACTGGGACCAATTACATTCCCTGTTGTTAGTGAACATTATAATTATTATTACCCTTTATTTATAGGGTGCCACAAGTATGCAGCGCCAAGAGTACATTAATGAATAAGCAAAACAGTGACTTACAGTGACATAGCTGCATTAGCAGACAACACTAAAATTAGGGGGAGCTAAGTGGGACCCGGAGGTAAGATGCTCTACTCCCTCTCACAGGGGGATGGTGAATGGGAACGCCTAGTGTTTTATGGGTACGCGGGAGGGCAAACGTCACAGGACATCAGATGCCCTCCCCATTCTCAGTGCTGCAAGCTGGTCAAGACTGACTTATGTTTGCAAACAGCAGAAAAATCATTTGATGGTCGTTGACCATCAAAGTTTTTTGCCCCCTACTCTCCCATTCAAATGGATGTTTATGCTAAACATCCATTCACATCGCAGCGAGGATGTTTGTGTTGCGGTGGGAGTCGGGCATTCGCTCGCTCGATAAGCGGTGTTAGACGGCTCGATAATCTGCGAATCCTTGCTGCTTAGCCTTAGTGGATCAGGGCCCTAGTTCAAATTGCATGCGATACGCTAAAACAGTGTTATGCGATCTAGTACAAAAAGTACTCCCTGCACAAGAAAACCCTCAGCAGTGAAGGGTTAAGCTGACACACTATACTAATTGATAGTTACTACAGCCACTGAACCACCAGCAGTGGCGTAGCCTGAAATTTTGCGCCCCCTGCCAAAAAGTACTTTTTGTTCTAGATCTCATCCCATCGCAAAACCGAGATGTGATATTGTATACAATAATTGTAACCTGTATGGGCACCTTAAGTAGTTTTTTTATTTATTTTGGGGGGGGGGGGGGGGGGGGGAGAGGAGGCAGGGAATTTTTGGCAGGGGGGCGCAAAATACTTTTTGTACTAGATCTCATCACATCTCTTCGCAAAACCGAGATGCGATGAGATGCGATATTGTATACAATAATTGTAATGTGTATGGGCACCTTTAGAACTGCACTTTTCCAAATAGAAAAGTGAAGTAAGTTCTATGTTTCTACATGAAAGCTTTTTGTTGGTGTTATTCTATTGGTTTAGGTTTCATTTGTAAGTGCCTGGTGCAACATTCATTTCACATATGTGGTGACGGTCAGTAATGGATTTTTTTTTTTCTGGATCAAAATGTATACAGTGTATAATGAACTAACCCAACCACCCTTCTCATTTGTAGGAGAGCCCATCCCTGTAGGACGTGTCATCACATGCCGGGAAGTGACACATAGATCACTCAGCAATCTAATACAATAATGAATACAGCAAGTTCTTAGATGTGTGCAGAACAATAGTTAAGGGTACAAAGACCTCCACAATGAGCAGAGTCTTATTTCTTGAAAACATCAATTAAGTCACTACAAGCACATACTGTAGGGGGTAATGTTGCTATTGATAGTCCAATGGTATAGACACGGCACTTGTGCTGAATGGGTCCTGCATCCTTATACACAATGCCCCCTAATCCCCAGCCTGATTGGCTCAGAAAGTTTGAGGGCAGAGTAGAGGCGGCGGTGAATAGGTCCATTCCTCAAAATGGTTACGTGCCGCCATAATTTTATGGGAGTGTCAAAGTCGGTATCTGCATCTTGCGAGCTGCGGATCGAAGATGGACATCTGACTAAACTGAAGGTTACTCTGATGATCGATGGTACCAATGATGCGTTTCAAGATGCAAGAGAAGATCAAGGAAGCAGGCATTTACACCAGACGCCTACTGCTGCATTAGCATTTTAGCTGTATGGTATTGCTCAGCCGCTTCCCGGCATTTCCCTAGTTTCCATCGTTCCCTTCAATCTATGACATCACCGTGCAAGAATGCCACTTGAATAGTCTGAGTCAATATATAATTAATGCAAAGTAATTGTAGTTTAGAGGAGGTGAGTGATTTTATAGACCAAATATTTTTGACGATATATACTATATACCAGTAATGGCTAACCTTGACATTCCAACTGTTGTTTAACTACACATCCCAGCATGCCCTGCTACAGTTTTACTATTTGGCCATGCTAAAACTGATGCAGGGCATGCTTGGATGTGTAGTTCAACAACAGCTGGCGAGTCAAGGTTAGCCACCACTGCTATATACTGTTTATCCCATAAACGTATAATATCAGTACTTTTACTGTTTGCAATATTATCAGCAGTGTAATAGTGCTTTTTGCTGCCATTGAATCTGCTCTCTGGGTGCATGCTGTCATAAAACTGCACCCCAGAGGGTTGCTTGGTGATAGTGCCATGAACAGATCGACAAGGCACTGACCAGAAAACCCAAGGGGCAAGATGTATCAAGCTTCAAATATGATAACAGGGAGAGTGATAAACAGGTAGCCAATCAGCTCCTACCTGCTATGCCCCAGACTGTGTTTGAAAAATGTCAGACAGGAGCGGATTGGCTGGTTGTTTATCACTCTCCATTTTATCACATTTGAAGCTTGATACATCTGGCCCAGGATGTTCCTGTCAGTTATACAGGCTGCATTATCTGTGGCTACTCCACACAGATTGCTGTTCAAAGGAACAGCAATACTGGCTGCAGGGTGCTGTTCTAAAATATTCCCAGAAACAAAAATGTCCTCAGTATTTATTACATCATTTATTTTCATTTACTTTTTAGTTTGCTTTATTTATACAGCCCCCCAAAAATGCCATCTTCATGAACTGAATTTGAATGAATTTAGCCCAGGGTATGAAAGCACCCTGAACACAAAGGACAGTTTCACATGCTCCGGCTCCTACCGGGCAGCAACCATGTGTATTAGGGGAGCTACATGTGTATTAGACTAGGGCAATGGGAATCTTTAATCTGGCCCTGCTCAGCGCACAGGTGCATCTGTCACTTTGTGGGTTATATAAACCGAGTGGCAATAACTCCGTTAAGCTTAGCTTTGCTCCTCCTCTTGATATAAGGGCGTGCAAATGAAATAGATATATTAAAGTTTATTAACAACGTTCACCGGACCGCAGGTGGTCCCAATTCATCAACAAGTGGCACGCAGGCCAATAATAAACGAATTAACAGAACAACCACACTCAGGATTTTATTATGCCGGAACGTGCACTGCTCCTTCATGCCTCCACCTGTTCCTTCGCGGCCACAATCACTTAACCTTACCTGAGTGGTTTCTTAATACAACTAATAATATACTTACATTACTACAATAACATTCATAGATAATAAATTTCCCACTACAGTATATTGAAACCTACTGCAATATTATTGCGCAATAATGTGGGTAAGTGCTGATGACTAACTTCACTGTGTTAACTTATTCTATTCTAGATACTACAGAAATGGTACATAAGGCTATCTCACTGAACACGGCAGCCCTATTAGGCTAAAAGGTAACAATAACAACAGATACAAAATACCTTTCTGTGTATAAACGTAGTTCTGACCCGGTTCCCAATGAGTCACGACCCTTCCCGGAAGTCCCAAAGTCCTATCTGTCCCGAAATAGTCTAGTGAAGTTCACTGGGTGTAGGAGTTCCTTAAGGGGAAATCTTTATTACCATTGACGCTGTTAACGTTTTTCCTGGCTGGCAAGGGGTTAAGGTCGCGCAATATATCTGTAACTTTAGTTCTGTCCGCACTGACTCGCTGTCTAGCTGATGATGAAGAAATAGTCCTGAGCTTCCCCTGGCACTGTACCGGGTTTAACCCTTAATTTGCTGGCTCACTAAATTATTATTAGGACTCCTGCGGGCGCTTGTATATTTCTTGTAGCTCTATCTGTTCCACACTGACCAGTAGAGGGCGTCCCCTGATGCTTTCCCCATCGGGTTTAGCCCTATTCTCCTTAGTTACTGTTGCTGCGTAGCTAGATACTCTATCCAATTTTGAAAAGGAAGTATCTGCACTCTTCTTATCCTCCTACTCTACTACCTCTCCTCTTGATCCTATACCTGCACAAGTTATAAAAAATCTATCTCCTGTGCTTATTCCAACCTTAACTAACATCTGCAATCTCTCTCTTGCTACTGGTACTTTTCCATCTCTGCTCAAACATGCAGTGATTACTCCTATTCTAAAAAAAACGAATTCTGACCCTAACTCTCTCTGTAACTATCGTCCTATCTCTCAGCTCCCATGCCTCTCTAAGCTACTGGAGAGACTTGTCTACTCTCGCATCACAAACTTTCTTAACTCTCACACCCTATTAGACCCGCTTCAGTCAGGCTTCCGCTCTCAACACTCCACTGAGACAGCACTGACTAAAGTGGTGAATGATCTGGTAACTGCTAAGGCTAAAGGCCATTACTCACTACTTATTCTTCTAGATCTATCTGCTGCATTTGACACTGTGGATCACACTCTTCTTGTAGAAACACTACACTCCCTAGGTCTTAATGATACAGCCCTTTCCTGGTTCACATCTTACCTATCTGATCCGTTCGCTTCTCTGACTCTACTTCCTCTTCACTACCTCTGTCAGTCGGAGTTCCGCAAGGCTCAGTCTTAGGTCCTCTGCTGTTCTCCATCTATACTTCCTCTCTTGGCAAACTAATAAGCTCTTTCGGATTTCAGTATCACTTATATGCGGATGATACTCAAATCTATCTATCAACCCCAGACTTGTCACCAGTGGTTTTGGGCCGAGTTTCAGAATGTCTCTCTGCCATCTCATCTTGGATGTCTTCCCGCCAACTCAAACTCAATATTTCAAAAACAGAATTACTTATATTCTCGCCAACTAAGAACAGTTACCATCCTGATATCTCCATCACTGTTGACAACTCGACCATCTACCCTACCCCACAAGCTCGTTGCTTAGGGGTCATCCTCGACTCTGACCTGTCCTTTCTTCCCCACATTCAATCTGTCTCCAAATCATGTTACATGCATCTAAAGAACATATCCAAAATACGACCGTATCTCACACAAGACACTACTAAATCTCTTATACATGCACTCATTATATCCCGCATTGATTATTGCAATAGTCTCCTGACTGGTCTTCCCAAGAACAGACTCTCACCACTACAATCCATTTTAAATGCTGCTGCTAGGCTGATCTTCCTTGCAAGACGCTCATCATCTGCTGATCCGCTCTGCCAGTCCCTCCATTGGTTACCTGTATCTTACCGTATTCAATACAAAACACTTCTACTAACTTATAAAGCTATTAACCATACTGCACCAGCATATATCTCTCTACTTATCACAAAATATCTCCCATCTCGACCACTCCGCTCTGCACAAGATCTGCGTCTCTCTTCTGCACGGATCACCAGCTCCCATTCACTATTACAGGACTTTCATCGGGCTGCTCCCATCCTATGGAATGCCCTTCCACGCACAATAAGACTCTCCAATAGCCTCCAAACATTCAAGCGTTCCCTGAAAACTCACCTCTTCAGGCAAGCCTATAATGTTTAAGTTCTACATGCATAACCCTCTGAGGCACTTATGTATTATATAGCTACCCTTCTGGATTTGTAACTTGGTGGGACTGCTATGGTATTACTGGTGCCTGTCCTTGTGTTTCCCCCTATATCCCTATAGATTGTAAGCTTGCAGCAGGGCCCTCCTACCTCCAAGTCTGTATGTTGTTACCCAGTTTGTTTTATCACTGTCTACTATTGTAAAGCGCAACGGAATCTGCTGCGCTATATAAGAACCTGTAAATAAATAAATAAATAATAAATAAATAGCTGCACTGAGGTGGTTCCTCCCCTAAGGCCTCCCCTGACCCGATTGGTCGGGTTTCGCCCTTCCCCTACAACAGGCACTTAGAGTGACAGGGGTATGGGGGAACTGATGCCGGCAAAACTAGGATGGGAGGGTTAGTATGTTGACTCACCACTCCTTTATTTTCTCCCATAGGCAGCGACGCGGCGAGACCCGGCCTTCTTGATGACGCAGCTGGGATCTCTGACTCTCACCCCCGATGTCACCGAATCCGGCTGTTCTCCGCTCCACGACGCTCCCCCTCTCCGACAACCTTTACACCTACCGGGATCTGGACTCGGGGACCGACACCGGCAATCCGGTAAGTACCGTCGCTATCTCCTGTCAGACTCCTGCTCTTTCCCTCAGACGCAGCTTCTCTCCCTTCTCAAATCTCCGGAACGACTGCGACACAGCCGTTACTGCCAGCGCTTTTAACTCCTTGTCCCCGTGCTCAGCCTCCGTTAAGCCCTGCCAGCGCGCTCCAAATATCTTTATTGGTCCAGTGCAGGAACACACAAGGCTCAAACGTTATCCAGCAACGTGAGGGTACAAGTCCATTAACAGGACCTTAGTCTCAGTACCCGGCACAGCAACGTTGCCATACAGTTTCCTTTTAATAAAATTCCCTATCCACAACATACAATACTAATATAACATCTATAGTGACTGGGGTAGGCTGTCACACATCGCATGTGTGCAGCAATGTGTGCTGAGCGATCTGTGCAGCCCCACTGGGCTCAAGTCACCCCGTGACCCACTTGCATGTTGTACTACTAAGTACCTAACCCCATTGCTGTGATCTGCTAAACAGTACATCTTGGTAAACTGCACAGCTGTCTGCACTTCGGTTCCATCCAGCAGTGCGGTTCTATCCTGGCACCTGCACCTGCTGTGATCTGCTCCGTATGCTGGCCTGCATTCTTCCAGCTCATTACTAGACTCCAAGAAAAGAAATGAATGTCCCAAGGTGCAAACTAAGAGTCCATGTAGCCCCAACATTAATGGAGGATCACTGGACATCCTCCTTTGTTGGGTATCTGTTGCTGGAAGAATAACATTGATGGCGCTTGACTCCGTATGGTATAAAATGGTGATTGTAGACCATGGTGGATGAAAAAAAGGAGAAAACAATATCAGTTACTCTATTATTGTTTCTGATATCTGATGCTATGGGGGATACCAGACTTACTGGATAAAATGGTAAGATCCTGTGCATCAAGGTTTATTTAGCGGGTCACCCTCTCTGTCAAAATTCATATATGGGTAGGTGGTGTATCATACTCACATAGAGATAGAGGAAGAGACTCCTATAATGGTTTCTTTTGGGTCCCCTCCAACTCAGAGATTCCCACAGCGATTTTTCACGTGATGATTATATACTGAAGAGAAAAAAAGGAAATATTGGACTCTCTAGAACCCACCTACTGTATATATAGTCGGTGATGTAAGGAGAACCACTATGGCGTACTGAACTCACAATAGACAGCACAGCACCATGGGCCTCATTCTGCTTGGTGCGGTCCATTCCGAATTCTTTTGGAACTGACACCACGCCACGCTGTGCGAGCATTGTAAGAACAAACGCCCACAGGTCGTCCGCATCCATTCGGGCGGACTCTCTAAGAAGAGGGTGTGTTTTCGGGCTACATTCAAAACGTGCGTGTGCGGTGGGAACACGAAGATTCTGCACGGTCTTACAGCGTCCGAACGGACGGGAAGCTGGCCGTACGCACCGATTCGGTGTATTTCCGCAAACCTCACTACTCTATTCGGAACTCATGCATCTGCAACATAACACACTTATGCAATTAGCCAACCTCATAAAAAATGGTTTATTTTTAAATGTAATCAATTAATTCCTAATTGATACTTAAAAACATTACTAGCACTTTAGATTAACCCTTACATCATGTAAAGTGGTATTACTTCATTGTTGCCCCTCTACCTGTCTTAGTGGTTCCAATTGAACCTGTGAAAAGAGTGTAATTAATCACTAATGAGTAGAGGAGTGGATTGTATTGTGGTCAGCTGAGAGTGCTTCAGGTGTGGGCGTACTAATTGGGCGAACCGAATGCCTAGCGCATGAACAAGTGCTCTCCGCAAACTGAAAATTGCTTATGGAGATGGCATATTTCATGCGTGTTGGTTCGTTTGCAGTCAGTGTCGTGTCCGAATGCACGCCTACCACAGTTCGTGCACTCCCTCGTGTACGCCCAGATTTACGCCCAGTTTTGCCCACTTTAAAACCGTGCCCTTGTGTAGGGCCGAATGACGCCCATATTACGCCCATATTTCCCGATTCAATTCGGTGCACATTTCTGGACGGTATCGGTGAGAACGAGTGTGAAGACACTGCGTTGCACATGCGCATTGCGTTGCCTACGTGTGCGCAGACGGCTATAATGCGCCCTCCGAAAGAATTCGGAACGGACCGCACCAAGCAGAATAAGGCCCCATGTGTGTAAAGGTTTCTTTTAGGGATATCACCTCAAGTGGAACAATCCTTATGGTGTAGAAATGCATACCATTACTTACAGCATGATAAGTCGGTTTCTTTCCACTATAAGGATTGTTCCACTTGAGGTGATATCCCTAAAAGAAAACTTTACACACATGGTGCTGTGCTGTCTATTGTGAGTTTGGTACGCCATAGTGGTCCCCCCTATATCCCCGACTATATATAAGTGGGTTCTAGAGAGTCAAATATTTCCTTCTTTTCTCTTCTGTATTTAATCATCACGTGAAAAATCGCTGTGGGAATCTCTGAGTTGGAGGGGACCCAAAAGAAACCATTATAGTAGTCTCTATCTCTACAGTATGTGAGTATGGTACGCCACCTACCCATATATGAATTTTGACAGAGAGGGTGACCCGCTAAAGAAACCTTGATGCACAGGATCTTACCATTTTAACCAGTGAGTCTGGTACGATATAATCGTTTCCCCCATAGCATCAGATATCAGAAACAATAATAGAGTAACTGATATCGTTTTCTCCTTTTTTTTTCATCCACCATGGTCTACAATCACCGTTATATACCATACGGAGTCAAGCGCCATCAACGTTATTCTTCCAGCAACACATTACTAGACTCCACTCAAGGTACTACTCTGCTACAGTGTGATTGGCCTGCATTCTTCCAGCACTGTGTTTCCACCCAGCTGCCCTGCATTCTCCCAGTTCATCACCAGTAGTACAAGCGCTAGTGTGACTGACCTGCATCCTCTCAGCACACCCTACAGTGCAGGACATTTGCTTATAAGTACTTTGGTCTGTTTACATTTCCATTGCCATTTAAGATATCTTGTCATATTTATACTAATGTGTAAACCTTTTATTAAACCTGCTATGTTTAACGCCTGTTCACGTCAGGGCCATGTACTCCAGCCTTGTCCGGGTACACAAATAACCTTACCTGTGAGATGCATATAATGGCCCCCATACACTAGTCCAATTTATCTGAAGGGCAAGTCAGACACGATTTCCCTTTAACTACCTGGCAACTCCCTGGGAGGGCTTACATATGTTTTGGCAAATAATGTGCCGCCTTTTTAAAAAGTACTTCCGAGCAGCTACCGGGGGAGATCGATGGAAATCGCATGCGATACATCATATGTACTAACCCGTGATATGCACCTGACAACATGCAATTTATCTTATGTGCAGCACGTCCAACCTGATGCACATGGGACCGAGCATCAGGTTGGAGTGGATGTCAAACACATGCGATTTGGCCTGATTTCTCGGCCCGATCTGTCGGATTCGGGTGAAAACCGTCCAATCACACTATTGTGTATAGGGGCCTTAAGGGTATCACCTGTCATGAGGAAAAAATTTGGGTAAAGCCAATATGCCAGGATAAGCCTAGCATGCAATATGGATCTTTTTATTTCATGAAATCCACTGTGGACATATAATTTTACATCAGGGTTGCCGACCCTCCCGGAATTTCCGGGAGTCTCCCGAAAATCGGGTACCCCCTCCCGGCCCCCGGAAGGGTGGGCAACCCTTCCGGATTCAGGGGGGACCAATGTTCCCTCTAATTTTACGAAGGCTGTGTGCGGCAAAAGATTTTGACTGTGCAACTTTGGAAGGAAATTTTAATTTTTGTGCGTCACTTATATATAACTGGAAAATCACGCTCAGCATTTGTGTTAACTTTACTTCAAAATGATATTAAACATTTAAACATTCAAAACACAGCACACAATGTAGTTAATGGGTGAAACACACAATAATTGAGTCCACAACTGCAAAAAGGGACCACTGCTGCTTTGTGCGCTCTGTTGTAATGCCTGTGCTCGTTGAATTGTGTGCGCGCGCACGTGCGCACAGCTTAGAGGGAACACTGGGGGGGACCCCCGCTGACCCCCGGATTGCGGCATTAAAATGCCGCAATCCTCGGGTCTCAGAGGAGGGGGCGGAGATAAAACGGCACAATCGCGTCATTTTAGCCCCGCCCCCTCCACGGAGATCACTGAATTTGCTGCTTTAACAACATGGGGGCGGAGCTTAGTGATGTCACTCGTAAGCCCCGCCCCTGAGCGGCTGCTGAAACTCTCCTCTCCGGGCTTCTCCTGGAGAGGAGAATCTTAAAGTCGGCAACCCTGTTTTACATCAACTGTAAAAAAATTATTAAGTATTTGATGAAATCATCTAGCATATTATGCCCTAAATTTTACTTCCCTTGATTTGATTTCCTAGCATCACCGAAGCGTGGACACTGGGAAGAGGAAAACCTGTGATTGATGACGTAGACAGCACTTCTAGGGCAGTCAGTGGCAATATGAATGAAGCTGAGGCTCAAGACTTTTACAGATTTTTTAGCTGAAAATTAGCAAAAAAAATGGTGGTGTGTAAGGGAAGTGGGGGAGGTCACTACTGTAATAGCCTAGGGTGGCTGGAAATCGTAATCAGACTCTGTTTCTTAGGGTCCCTTACTCCTCCCCTTTTTGTATTTCCCTTGCTTTTTCTTTGCACCCTCCCTTTTCATTTACCATAGTCATAGGCGTGTGGAAACTGTAATATGGGGATTTGTTTCTGCTTAGAGAGTTTGTTGTAGTCCCTGTGATGTAATAGTGAATGTGGTTGTTGCATACTGTATGAATAAAATGGTTTACTACACTGGATGCAGTGGAAACTCTGGCTGGGCCCCCTCCTATCCACTGTATCATAGAGTCTACTGCGCATTAGCGCATATCTCCGGAAACATGGCTCCTGCCATGTTTCAGAGACTAAAGGTGCCCACACACTGGAACGATATCGATCGGATGCGCGCTCCCGCAGATCTTTTGAAGCTGTGTCCTTGCCTAAAATCTTTTGTCTAGGATGGACAAAAGATTTCAAGGCTAATTTATGCGCACATCTTAAGATCGCAGATCTTTCTAGTATGTGGGTACCTTTAAATCAGCACTGCGTGTGTGCTCCCCAGCTCAGCACATGGCACTGAGCAGCAGGGCAGCCATCAGGGAGGACTGCGGGGACTCCAGTCCTGGGCCCAGGCAGAAAGGGAGCCTAGGACAGGAGTTTATAAAGTCAGTAATTTGTTATAAACAAAGGGGAGGATTTCTTTATTTAAGGTACCTAAACCTGGAAAGGTTCACAGGGGTCCCTGTTGTTGTCGGACCCCTGTCCAATTTGCGGATGAGGAGGACCAATCAGGAGGCGGACATAACAAAGACACTGCTACGAGTGATCGTTTTCTCTTTTTTTCTGGTATGCATATCACTTTATTTTCAAAGATATTCACAATTTATGTTTAACACTGAAGGCGCATTTGTCTACCATTGACTCTGTATTCCGAACCGGTCGGAAAAACGTGGCCACTTGAGACTTTTTTGCAGCCACTTGTATTTTCTTGGAGTGTTATTCATTTTGTTTAATTTTGTATATATGTAAACATAGTTGTACACATCACAACATCATTATTTAATTCATCACATACCACAGGTTTAAGGTTGCAGTGCTCAGTGCACCACACACCTTACTTGTTATAAACAAAGTTCACATTTCCTTTGAAGCAATGTAGAGTTTGAGTAGTGCGGCCAGTGCTGCAGACACAGGTCTCCCCAGACATTCCAGGTGTTCAAGACAGGGAAAGAGGGTCCTGCCTATTTTGTCAGTCCCGGGCAATTTCTGATGGCAGCCCTGCTGAGCAGTGTGTGCTGAGCTGGGAAGAGAGATTGTGCTCCCCACTGCCCAGCTCCTTGCAGCTGGGGAGGGGGAGTGGGCCCCTCCAGCAAATCCAAGGCCCAGATAAAAAGTACCCCTCCCCCATGCCACTAACACAACTTTCCCAAATCTAACTCTCTGCATGTCAAATTTGCCCCACCTTCAGTGCAACATGGTTTTGACCATTTGCTAAAACATGTGCTTTGCAATCAGGCCTGAATAACCCCCATATCTGGCCCCTTATACAGGATGAAAAGAAATCACTCACTCACAAAATATCTGGGGTGAAATTTAATAGGATGAGAGATTCAGAAAGTGAGAGATTTGGTAAGAAATCTCCAGTTTTTTAAAGTGGCAATTATAATAATAATGCAGGGTTGCCGACCCTCCCGGAATTTCCGGGAGTCTCCCGAAAATCGGGTACCCCCTCCCGGCCCCCGGAAGGGTGGGCAACCCTCCCAGATTCAGGGGGGACCCCCGCTGACCCCCGGATTGCGGCATTAAAATGCCGCAATCCTCGGGTCTCAGAGGAGGGGGCGGAGCTAAAACGGCACAATCGCGTCATTTTAGCCCCGCCCCCTCCACGGAGATCACTGAATTCGCTGCTTTAACAACATGGGGGCGGGGCTTAGTGATGTCACTCGTAAGCCCCGCCCCCTGAGCGGCTGCTGAAACTCTCCTCTCCGGGCTTCTCCCGGAGAGGAGAATCTTAAAGTCGGCAACCCTGTAATAATGTCTTTATTGCGGCAATCATTTACACTTCGAAAACAAACTGGTTTTGCAGTGTAAATGATTGCCCCTTTAAAAAACTGGAGATTTCTTACCAAATCTCTCACTTTCTGAATCTCTCATACTATTAAATTTCACCCCTGAAGTGTTATCCACAACAGTGAGATGTACAAGTTTAATAGACAGCATCATAGATTCTGAGAAGTTTAAAAGCAGTTTTTTCACAGCTCATGACTTCAGAAAAATCAAAGTTATGTTTCTAAAAAAACAATAAGTGTGTATGTGCCATACACTACACACTTATTGTTCTTTAGATTTGGGTGTTTAAAGCAGGCTTTCTTTGTACCATAGAAGTATCCTTGATAACAAGATAATTAATATGAATCATAGGTTTTCCCTTTGCTGTTTAATAGGTAAGAAAAACAAGGTGTAGTATGTGGTTCCATGGTGTAATGGTTAGCACTCTGGACTTTGAATCCAGCGATCCGAGTTCAAATCTCGGTGGAACCTAAAAGTTTGTTTTTCTAAAATACCGCACAGTTTTCTAATCTGACTGAAATAAAATTATTTGCAAAAGGTAATTATTGACAGCCCTAAATTATGTATAAAAAAATAACTATCCTACTGCTGTGGCTCAGTGGCTAAAGCAACAAAATTATGTCTGTTTTTCATAATAAATGTTAACAATTTCAAGTTGAAACTACCAGCGCTTCCTACTGTCTTTGGTTTTCTTAATTATACTGTACACTGAAATTTCACTTGTCATAGAAGTGTATGGCCATCTGATACCCCTTGAGCTTCCCGGGGTGCATGTGCATACCTCCCAACTTATGCAAACTGGAAGTCGGGACTTGTCGAGCCTTAGGCGCAGCCGGCTGGGAATCTGGGAATGGGGGCGGAGCTTACATGCCGTCGGGGTGAGCTTTTTTTGTGGGGCATGGCCTAACACTGCGACCGCCATTTTAATTTGGGGGCATGCACAGCACTTCTCGAGGTGCTGGGCAGCACCCACCTCCCTCCCTGCATGGTGCAGATGCCATGTGAGTGTGCATGGCATCTATTAAATGATCTCCCGTTGCAGAAGATGCAATGATTACAAGCAACTGCCCCCCTCCCACGGGACACTGTGACCTATGGAAGGGACAGCAGGTCATTCTGCAATTAGCAGGAGACTGTCCCACTGTAATCCGAACAGTTGGCAGGTATGCATGTGAAACATCTCAGCATCATGCATGTTTTGTATCCAATGCAACCCTGTCCTCGCCCCTGGGAGGGGGTTCGTGTTGGAGGTCAGACACACAGCAGGTTTTATAGTGTGTGATTTTTTTGTTCTTATACTTTTGTACAGAAAAGTGCACACAAAAATGTTTACATACTAAATAAACTAATATATTTCAAATAAATGCTAGAATGAACGCCATATAATCAGTCTCTACTGCTGCATGTCTGTAGTTGAGAAGTGGGTGAGCATACTGTATGTCATAGCCAGTCAGGCCATCAGAATGTTCATAGCAGCAGCAGCAGGGAGGAGGAGGAGGAGGAGATGAGTGTGCTGATCTCATGGGAGGCAGTGACATGTCTACTCATGTTATGTTAGTAAGGGTAGGGCTGCATGTGACGAGGACAATATCATGATGTGAAGAGAAGAATAGAAACATACAAGAAGCTATATATTGAAAGTTACTGTTATACTAGTAGAAGCAGAGTTCCCTAAAAGATATGATTATCAAGTTAGTAAAGGAAAACTGATTTTACCCTTTGAGTGCCAAGTGAAAACAAGGTGTGAAAATTGGCAAGCAAACCTATGCCATCTTGCATGGAGTCTACAGGTAGTAAATGACCTAACTACTGCCGCAATTCTATTTCCTACCTTTAGCGCAGTCCAAATAGCATTGCGGCAGCCACTTAAGTCAAAGAATGTCGTTAATCGCAACCTAGCGCCTGGCTTAACTCTTTGAGTGCCAAGTGAATTTGTCAAGGTGTGAAAATTGCCAAGCAATCATTTTTATTCATCATAATGACCTGTACTGTTTACCTTATATTGGAAATATAATATTTTTTGTACAACATTTTTAATTTGAATTTATATAACAAATGTGAGCAATGCTGCAATTTTTTGCGGAATATTTTGAACATCTCTCACAGAGATATTGGCACTCAAAGAGGTAAGATGTGATAAACTGGCTTTCTCTGATATAACAGTGCAGGCAATTATATAGCTCCAGTAGCTGCTTCCCGAAGTTATTCATACTGCATTGAATTGACCCTTTTGACATATGGTGCATGTTAATTCTTGAGATCACCTTTTTGAGCTTTTTGTGTAATGTTAATATTTAACAAATATTTTAATCACACCTTTGACTTCCCTACATAGCACTTATGTGCTTCTTACCTGGAGTGATCAGCCTGTGCCGGCATGATGGGGGCCCACACCCCAGACCAATACCCAGCATTAGGGACCCCCAGTGACACAGAGACGCCTTGATGTACGGCATACCTCCCAACTTTTGTCCGGAGGAAATAGGGAGCGTGCGAAAAGGGGCGGGGCGTATGCAAATGAGGGTGCGGCTTATGCTAATTAGCCACGACCTCATTTTCGTACGAGAATAGACGCTGTGCGCATGCGCACAGCGTCTATTCTACTAGATTGGGGGGTCTCCCAACTGCCACCCCCCGCAGCGGGACAATGCCTGCCGCGGGTGGGACAGCGGGACAGGACCCGAAAATCGGGACTGTCCCGACGGAATCGTGACAGTTGGGAGGTATGGTACGGCCTGGGGGCTTAGCCCTATATCTGCAGATATATGCAACCAAGATCTCGGTATTATCTGATTATTATGTGTATATTTCTCACTCAGTGTGCAATTGGGATACATTTTTTCCTAACCAGAATTACCCCTCCCTTTTGGCACCTGAGTGACATCACAATCTGATTGAGCAGCTTGCCAACAAATGTGTTGTGTAAAACCCAATTGCAATGATGACACTTTTAGGTTGCGACTCTTGGATGTCTTCTCGCCACCTCAAACTCAATATTTCAAAACAGAAAACAGTGGATCAGAATTACTTATATTCCCACCGGCTAAGAACAGTTACCATCCCGATATCTCCATCACTGTTGACAACTCGACAATCTACCCTACCCCACAAACTCATTGCCTAGGGGTCATCCTCGTCTCTGAACTGTCCTTTGTTCCCCGCATTTAATCTGTCTCCAAATCATGTTACATGCATCTAAAAAACATAACCAAAATATGACCCTATCTCACACTACTAAATCTCTTATCCATGCACTCATTATATCCCGCATTGAATATTGCAATAGTCTCCTAACTGGTCTTCCCAAGAACAGACTCTCGCCACTGCAATCTAAGCTAAATGCTGCTGCTAGGCTGATCTTCCTAGCAAGACGCTCATCGTCTGCTGATCCACTCTGCCATTCCCTCCATTGGTTACCCGGGTTTTACCCTTTTAAACCCTTCTGCTAGCACCATCATACTGCACCAGCTTATATCTCTTTACTTATCTCCCATCTCGACCACTCCTCTCTGCACATGATCTGTGTCTCTCTTCTGCACGGATCACCAGCTCCCATTGACTATTGCAGGATTTTCATCGGGCTGCTCCCATCCTATGGAATGCCCGGTACTTCTTTACTTTCACGGCGCCAGCATGGCACCGCGCTACTTCCGGGTTACGCTCGCCACAAACTAAGTAAAATAAACGAAGTTAACGCCATGCCAACATGGATAGTTCATACCTCCACTATCCATGTTGACATGGAGTTGATTTTAATTAGCGTGGCGAGCGTAGCGAGCCAACGAGCCCGCAGCGTGGGCGAGCAAAGCGAGCCCCGCAAGGGGACTCTGACGCGCGGCGCCATGCTGGCGCCGTGAAAGTAAAGAAGTACCGAATGCCCTTCCACGCACAATAAGACTCTCCACTAGCCTGCAAACTTTCAAGCGTTCCCTGAAAACTCACCTCTTCAGGAAAGCCTATCATTTTTAAGTTCCATATGCATACCCCTCTGAGGCACTTATGTATCATATAGCTTCCCTTCTGGATCTACAAGCAATGCTATTATTGGTGCCTGTCCTTGTGTTTCCCTCCTACTGTATGCCCCTATAGATTGTAAGCTTGCAGCAGGGCCCACTTACCTCAAAGTCTGTTGTTACCCAGTTTGTTTTATCTCTGTTTACAATTGTAAAGCACAACGGAATCTTCTGCGCTATATAAGAAACTGTAAATATATAAATAAATATAAAAAAATGTCATGTACAACAAAAAACAGGATGATCAGGTTAGAGAATAGGGAAGAGGACGTGCTTCCTTGTCAGTTATAGTTCATACCCTGGTATTTAGCGGGCATATCCTGGTGCATGATGAAAACTTGGTGCCGCTGCAGCATACTTGTCTACCCTCCCGAAATGGTTGGGAGGGTCCCGGAAATTGGGTCCGCCTCCTGGCCCCCTGAGAAGGTGGGCAAGTCCCCCGGAATCCCCACAGTCTTGAGCAAGTCTGCGGGGGGTCCGCAGGGACCTGATGACGTGAATCGCATGTTCGTGGCCCCGTCCCCCGCTGTGAAATGCCTATAATACTGGCATTTCACAGCGGGGGGCGGGGGGCACGGTCACGATTATGTGATCGCAATGGCCCCTCCCACAAATAGGTCTTATTCGGTTAGTGCGGCCCCATCCCCTTCTTTTTATAGCTGGCTGCCTTCTCTCAGAGAGGGCAGCCCAAAGTAAGCAACCCAGCCCTGCAGACCTGATTTTAATTTGCCCTTCCAGTGAAGTACACTGTCTCCTGCCCTTACCATTACCTATGTTGTTCAAGTAATGCCTTCAGCATTGTGTTCTGCTGTTGCCTTGATACATGGTCGCTCGGTCATCACACCTAAGGTCGGCATGCATTGGGTCAACCACTGAAGGTCAACATGGGCTTAGTTCGACACCACAGAAGGTTGATATGGTGTTAGGTCAACATGGTCATTAGGTCAACACAAGCAAATATCTGCAGACAGGTGGTATTTAATGCCCCACCATCCATTAGGGTGTGGAGGTAGAATAAAATAGTGTGCCCGAAGCATGGCGAGCACAGTGAGCCATATGAGGGGATGCGGTGCAACTATACGGTGTCCATGTTGACTGTCAACATTTGGGACCCAATAAACATGAAAAACCCATGTTGACCTTTTGATTGTCAACCTTGCCAATGTTGACCCAATGCTTGTGTTGACCTAATGAACCTGTTGGCATAACCCCATGTCGACCTTCTGAGGTGTCGACCTAAGCCCATGTCGACCTTCAGTGGTGGACCCAATGCATGTCGCACAGCATCTACTCCATTCAGGCTGGGGGGGGGGACTTCCAACTGACTCCCATCCCCCACCCCCCTCCACACCGCCACAAGATACTGTCAGTCGTGGGCAGGAGGGCAGGACCGCCCCAAAATACTGGGACTGTCCTGCGAAAAATTGGACAGTTAGAAGGTATGTGAAAGGCCTTGTTACCTTACTTACTGAACACCCTCATATTTACTACACAGTAACCACACTCCTCAGATTCTCAGCAAGAGAAACGCCTGTATATTTCCAATTTTAATTCTTTATTTAAAATAGAAACATAGAATTTGACAAATTGTTATTATTCACAGCTGTGTAAACATACACAGACTATACACAAGAATGAGGACCTGCTAGGGCTGCCCTCTGGTCACACAGCCTGGGAGTGGCAGTAGCAATGCTGGCACCATGTTTCTCTAAATACACAATCGCAGCTGGCGGCAGGTACAGTGCCCTGAAAACAGCCTTGACAGCCGGCATTTTTGCTGCCACTCCCCATTACCACCACAAAACAGTTGTATCCCTTATATGCAGTATGTGAAACCATTTTGTCAGAGTCCCTGGTGAGTGCCATCCTGTTCAAGGGGGAAATATGCTCCTGCATGTGCCCTTGTGCAGTGTGCTCAACAGGTTCTCTGGGGGTAATTCAGACCTGATCACATTCAGGTAGACGCCGCCCCGCCAGAGTAAAATCCCACATTGTGATTTAATGTTGTTCTGTGGCTTTAGACCAGGGCATCAGCCCTGCAAAGTGTTATTTTTCAGTTTGAGTACAGCTTGCTCTGGATTCTATTCCTGAATCCTGAACTGAAAACATTTGGATTTGATATTGAAACCACAAAATTTGAAGTTAAGGTTCCCATATATCGCATGGAATGTCATAATTTCCCTATACCTCAACGCTTGGGTGGGGTAATATTCAACAGGCTTAAAGATCTCAATGCCACAAAAATGGTCGGTATCTGTAAATTGTGTATTATTAACATGAAGAATTTCCCGTTACCTAACAGAACACCAATGGCCGTTTTGTGCACGTTGACAAAATGTCGATGTCAGCAATCAGCAATCAGAATGTTGACATGGACAGCTGCGTGCAGGGCCGGTGCTTCTCAGCACCCTAGGCAAAACTTCAACCTACTGCCCCCCCATACTGCCACCAATACCCACTTTCCAATCCCTTAAGACATACTTGCCTAACAATCCGGAATAGCATGGAGGCTCCCAAAAATTGAGTGGTCCTCCCAGCCCCCCAGGAAGGTGGGCAAGTCCCCTGCTTTCCCAGGAGGCCTCCCTTTACCACCCACAATAGAGTACAAGGAGGAGGGGGCAGCAAAGTAGGGATGTATGCCAAGTAAAAGTATGGAGGTGAGGTCTTAGAAGTTCCACAGCAGCCACCAGCATTAAGTACAACAAGGATCCTCATAGATGGCAATGATTTTTTGATAGTCAAAGCAACCCAATAGGAATAAAATCAGCAGGTGCTCCCTGTTGATTTTATTCCTATTGGGTTGCTTTGATTGGTATTGGACACCTCATTCTTTGGAGATCACTCTGCTACTATTAATCCTGGGCTACCAGCTGGCAAAGAGACCTGTGTACACAACAACTTTTGGGGATTCCACCACCTGCACAACTGCAGATTATAAGTACGTATTATCATTGAGGACACCCCTATTCCAACTGGGGTTCAACCACGTAACTCAAAATCCAGCAAGGTTTATGGACCACCTATCCAGCTCTAAGAAGGACCTGCCCAAGGAATATTACCTTCTCCAGGAATTTCCTATTGAGACTCCATACCACTAAGTATACAACCCAAATAATTGTAATCAAATTTATTAGCAAATAGCTTGTTACAAATGTTTTTATACCTTATTAATTGCTAATTGAATAAAATCTATTTCATAAATTACATATACTGTTTTTTTTTACAATTAACCAGTTGATCCATCTTTTTTAGCGCTCCACCCTCTTGTTTTTTTGTATCCAATCTATAGGGGTTGACACCCCAAGTAGGAGCAGCTTGATACAGCTTGACACAACACCCAATCAGGCACCCGTTTACTTCTGGCCGCAAGGTCATAAGTTAAGCCCCTTTACAGGTCCAGGAACAGAGCATTTTCTCCCTCATGGAGAGGGTCAGGTAGGCAAGTATGCTTAATTGGGGCTGTGGTCCTGTGCTGGGCAGTTCCCGCGTGCTACAGAAAACAGTTGTAGTTTTGTGATTTGAATATGGGCCCTTGTTAGATCACTTGTGGCTGATTTATGTTAAACTCTGCTTTGGCACCATAAGGTCTATTGCACTGCATTACAACATGGTAGTTGTTCCCATACATAACACTTAATAAATGGGGAAGCGGGTGTAGTGACTTCACACTGTCTTCACATTCATCTGTCCTTCCATAATCAGCTGTGATTTATCTGTAACAGGTGTTCCTTTGCTATGCAGAGATTACTTTCAAACCATTTTCATGTTCCACAGGCATCAGGTCCCTTGCAGTATAACATGGCATTTGTACAGTCATCAATTGTTATGTAACATGGGTGCTGGGCAGCATGTTGTAAAGTAGGGGTGTCCAAACTTTTTGCGACGAGGGCCAGTTTTGGTGAGGTGAAAATGTGGGGGGCCGACCATTCAGCCTGACATTCTTTGAATCATTCATCACATCACTTTATGTCCCCCAGCCTGCCCCTTCACTGTATATTCCCAAGACTGCCCCCCCTTCTCTGTATTTCCTCCAGCCTGCCCCCCTTCACTGTATGTCCCCCACTTTGTCCCCTTCACTGTGTATTCCCTTGCCTGACAATCTTTTTCCCAGCCTTCACTGTATGTCCACCATTCACTGTATGTTCCCCACTCTGCACCCATTCACTCTGTGCCCCAGCCTGCCCCCCCTTCTCTGAATGTCCATTGCTGCCTCCATTCACTGTATGTCCCAAAGCCTGACCCTCCATTCACTGTATGTCCCAAAGCCTGACCATCCTTCACTGTATGTCCCCCAATCTGCCCCCATTCACTGCATTACTCCCATTCACTATGTCCCACAGCCTGCCCCCCCCTTCTCTGAATGTCCATCATTGCCTCCATTCACTGTATGTCCCCCAGCCTGACCCTCTTTCACTGTATGTCCCGCGCTCTGCCCCCATTGACTGGATGTCTCCCTGTCTGCCCCCTCCATTCTCTGTATGTTTCCCAGCCCCTTGTGTGAGCCAGAGGACGGAGAGGCAAAGCAAGAACTGCAAGGACAGGAGATGCTTGGGCTCCCGCTGCCGCCCTCCTCCACTCTGCATGTTACGGGAGCAAGCTTCCCCCTTGCTGCACCCCTCCCCAAACACTGCTGTCACTGTGATTGCGGAGGAGGGTGATATACAATTGCAGCTGCAGGGATTGGATGCATACTCACGCGATAGATACAAAAAGCATCTCACTGTGGCGGCCGGCACCTCCTCACTGCTGCAGACAGCAGAGTTAAAGGCACGCTCGCTGGGGCCCCACCTTTAGTGCTGTGTGTCCCGCATCTGATGCTCCACCCGCTTCTGGCTGGAGGCTGTGGGTCGCTTGAAATGACAGCACGGGCCGCAGTTGGCCCCCGGTCCGAACTTTGGACATGCCTGTTGTAAAGAGTAGGTAGATCTGGCGTCCCTGTCTACCAGACTTGTAGTGGTAAAATTAAATTAAATTGTATGGTTATTGTGTATTGTAACTCTTTTTAAATGTTGCCAGGTGGGAGTCACGGTTCTTATCATTAGTATTCTTATTATATAAAGTCCACAACACTGAATGCAGCCACTGTTTGTAGTACTGGCAGTATGCAGTACTGTCTGTGATCACAGGAAGGCCATGCTAATTAAGCCTTTTGTTTTAAAGCAGCTAGGGAATGTTATCTTGATCAGCACATTCCAAAGGTGTGGGCTCCTTGTAGGCTGACCTCTTGTAAGAAATGTATGGTGATACCCCAGCCTAAATGGAACGCTTATTAAACAGCTACATTTCAAAAAGGTAAATATTGGGTTGACCGTTGGACTGATAAATGTCATAACCCTCTTGGATAGAGCTAACCCCTGCTGCTAAATGTGAATATGCAATAAACATAAATAAAACGGACACTCTAAATTGTGTATTGGTACTCTTTACCTAGCACGGCGCCCACGATATTGATCGTGGGCATCGCAGGTAAAATAAATCGCGGGCATTGAATGCACTAAAAATCGGGTGCGACGCGACCGACGCGATGCCCGCGATTTCCCATAGGGAAATGCCCGCGAGGGGACGCGGATACCTTCACAGGTAAACGCGTCCCTTCGCGGGCTTCACAGGTATCCGCGTCCCCTCGCGGGGCTCGCTGCGCTCGCCACGCTTCGGGCTCGGTGGCTCGCTGCCCTCGCCACACTATTCTATTCTCAACTCCACGAAAACGTGGATAGTGGGGGTATGAAAAGGTCGTAAGAAGCGTACCGCCACCCCTCGCGGGCTCGCTGCGCTCGCCACGCTTCGGGTTCACGTTGATCGTGGGGTGGCGTTAACAATTGTGGGGGCCATTTCACACTTTATGGTGCCTATTTGGCCTCTGTGGGCCATTTAACATTGTTTCCTATGGAAAAATCGTGTCAATTGAGGCATTGAACAGAAAAATCGGGTCAATTGAGAAATTTAACATTGGTCCCTATGGGAAATCGCGGGCATCGCGTCGGTCGCGTCGCACCCGATTTTTTAGTGCACTCAATGCCCGCGATGGCCGCAGGGCCGGTGCAAGGCACCGGAGCGCCCCAGGCGAGTCGGGGTGGGGGTCTTGGTTGGTACCTGCGTAAAAAAAACTTCTGTCCCCGGCGTCCCTGCTGAGTGCTGGTGTAGGGGTGTCCGTGCCGCCGGGGGAGCCTGCGGCGCTGTTATCGTGTATACGCTTGTCGCGCCCGGCGGGGTCCCTACAGTGCATAGAAAATAACTAGCGCTATGCGCGCGGCGTTATTTTCTATGCTCTGTAGGGACCCCGCCGGGCGCGACAAGCGTATACACGATAACAGCGCCGCAGGCTCCCCCGGCGGCACGGACACCCCTACACCAGCACTCAGCAGGGACGCCGGGGACAGAAGTTTTTTTTACGCAGGTACCACAGTGCAGGGGGTGAGGGGCGAACTGCCGCCCTCCAGGTGCCGGCGCCCTAGGCAAATGCCTAGAGCTGCCTAGTGGTGGCGCCGGCCCTGGATGGCCGCGATGGGCGCCGTGCTAGGTAAAGAGTACCTGTGTATTTTATACATACTTACAGGGCCGCCACCAGAGGGGGTCTGGGGGTACATGAGTCCTGGGCCCCGGACAGAAAGGGGGCCCGAGTGGCAGCGTTGGGTTAGCATACTGCTGGGCTGCCAGTGTAGCACAGGCAAGCAGCAGCCATGATATAATAGAGACGCGGGCAGTATGCTGTGCAGGAAGGAGCCAGGGAAGGAGAGGCTCTCTTTCTGTTCTGCTGCTGCATGATCCTGCTGAGCTGCTGTGTATGTACTGTGGCTGCAGCTGCGTCTGTCACACTGTGGCAGCAGCACCGGCAGCCTGAAGACCCAGAGCAGCTGATGTCTCTTGCTCCCTCCCAATAGCAGTATCTCCACACAGGCTGGTGCTGCACCCTCCTTTTAATTTCTGTTTCTGCTCGTGAGTCATGTCCAGCTACAGAGTAGGGATGGCAATTGACCAACGATGATTCGAAATCATCGATGGTTCATGGTCGATGTACAATACTTTAGCAATCGATGGGGTACAACCAGATGGTTTCCCTCCATCGACGGAACAGCAAAACAATGTTTTGCTTTTTTTTTCAAAGTGCCGGGAGATGGAGCATAGCTCCGCCCCCCCGACACCCGCGAAACCTGGTGCCCGTGTTTTGGTTGGCCCGCAGGTCAATCAATCAAACACAATGGATAACCATCGATATGTTAAAATATCAATGGTCATCCATTGCATAGTTTAGCACTATTGACGGCCAGTTGCAGAATTGCCATCGATGGCAACGATGGCCATCCCTACTACGGAGCAAGGAAATGTTCCTATGTAATCTGCTGAGCCCTCCCCCGGCGGGAGGGCTCAGGGGCATCAACAGCAGTGTAGACCCCTGGGCATAGCAATGTATTGGGGCCCCTACCGATCCTCCAGCGGTAGGGGTGGGCTAAGCTTTGATGTCCTGCGGGTGGTAGGGGTATTATATCAACAGCTCAGCATGTAGGGCCTGGATCAGTAATTTCCACTAATTACCCCTTTACTTCACAGATGGTGGGAGAAGGGGTCATTGGGCTGAATGAAGGGGCCCTGATACATAACTTCCAGGGTGGTAGAGGATGTTTAATATGCAGAGGAGGGTTGTATAGTGGAGTGGGCTTAATATTCATAATTTTCTGGTGGGAGGACAACTTGCTTGACTGCAGATATCTCCAGTTCCCGGAAATAAATTTCTTAGATTTTAATGTAATTAAAAACTAGAGAATCCCACCTACCAAATGGTATTGGGGACTCGGGGATCAGAGTTCAGGAGGCAGAGCAATCTGCCAACGAGAATATAAAACTACATACCAGGTGTGTGGAGCTGGAGCAGTAACCAGCTGCTGGAAGGCTGATATCTCTGGTTCTGGGAACAGTAGAGACAAGCTACTAGTGTCCATCAAAGGGGGAGAATATACCCTCAGAAAAACTCTAAGTCAGACAGAGGGGCCCATTTATCAAGCAATATTTGCGGCTAAATCCCCGAACATCCGTTTTCGGGGGGTTAACCGCAAATATTAAGTATCACTGAAATGTGTTAAAGGGGGACCGCGATTCCTGCTGCGATCCCCCCTGCAGCGCTGCCGGCCGCATCCCCCATAGGTTTCTATGGGGGATGCAAAGCTGCCTGATGTATCAACATCGGGTAGCCCGGCATCGCACCCCTGGGCTATCGCCATTCTGATATGGCGATAGCCCATTGTAGCCTATGGCAGTGCGGTAAGAGGGGTCGGCGGGGGTCAGCACATAACCGCACATGCGCTGACCCCCCGGCTCCAGGGTCAGGGCTTCACAGGGACGGGCTTCTTTCGGAGCCCTGTCCCTGCGCCCTCAAGCGCCATACATCCCGGTGATAAGATCGCATTTTACAATGCGATCCTGGGCGGTAATATTCCGCCCAGATCGCATTGTAAATGCAATTTTGATAAATGCGCCCCAGAACCTGAAATATCTGACTGGGAAGAGCAATTAATGGGCTTAGATGGGGCCCACTGCTTTGAAGTCAGATATCTCTGGTTCCCAAGGGCCGATTTTTAAAATTCTTGTACCCATGGAAAGAGGGGACCCTCAGCTTTCAGCCCTTAGACTCCTGGGGGGTTTCCGGGTACTCCGAATCCCCTTCCCCTGCATGCGCCACTGCATCAATCATTTGTTTGTGTTTTGCATTGTTACTTGCACCTGTACCTGATCATTTTTCATGTCACTACATACCTGCATCATCATACAGTACTGTATATGTTTTTGACTTTATTTGCATGTACTGTTACACAAAAGGAATTAGAAGCTTAAAACTGATATACTGTACAGTACAGTACAGTAGGCAGGAGTTTATGGTGTTGTTGAGAGGCATTTTGTATTGTAGCGAGCCAATAGATGATGTAGACACGCCTGATTGACACACCCAATGGACAGTGTTAGACACGCCCAATAGGTGGTGCTAGATACACCCCTTTGACTGTGCACCCCCTAATAAAATGTGCTGCGCACGCCTATGATTTCAACAGCACTATAGTGATCCTAACTATGTAGCAATAGTTAGTGAAAAACCATTACATCTGGTACATTTTCAAGTGACCATATACGTATATTAGTCAGCCCTGTGTTTAATTCCTAAACGTTATCATTAAATAGTGCACATTATTAGAATTTAACTCGCTGTCTTATATTAGTGGTAATACAGGCAGTGATCTATATAGCCAGGAGCGCTGAGAGGGGGAGAAGGTCAAATTTACCCAGGCTCTTTGGAAAGACCTGGCAGTGTCGTGGGTCCCACTGACCTCCCTGTCGCTGACAGCCATGCATATGGCAAATTACTTACAGGTTCTGCAGCATCCTCGCTCACTAGCCCAACACACGTCACATCGGTGACCATCGAATGATGTGGGTGTTCACCCACAGGCTGTGAATGGATATTTATGTTAAACATCCATTCGCAGCCCCTGCATGTGAACACACGCTGTGAGGGGGGGGGGGGGGGCGCAGGCGGGGTTTGCCAAACACTCCCCTTGTCTTTAAAAAAAGCTGTCATGAAACATACATCAGAGAACCCGCCAGAGCTGCTGATTGCCTAACGCCACCAGACCCAGACGCACCGAACAATGAGTAACACAGGGGATCACGGATATTGCCACAATTCTCTTGCCATATAGGCTGGTTGCAGTTAATTAATAACTGGGATGTAGTGCCCATTGTAATGTAGCTACAAAAAAGGCCAACAAAATTCTGGCATGTATTAAGAGGGGAATGGAAACTAGGGACTCAAGGGTAATTATGCCACTGTATAAAGCATTGGTGAGACCTCACTTCGAGTACGGAGTGCAGTTCTGGGCCCCACACTATAAAAAGGACATCATAGAATTAGAAAAAGTCCAAAGGCGAGCTTCAAAGCTTATTAGGGGAATGGAGAATTTAAGCTACGGGGAGAGATTAAGCAATTTGGGACTATTTACATTGGAAAAGAGACGTTTAAGGGGGGACATGCTCAACATATACAAGTATATCAAGGGCCAATATAAGGAACTGTCACACACCCTCTTTTCTACTAGAAAGGAATCTAGGACACGAGGGCATGAGTATAGATTAGAAGAAAAAAAAATTCATTCAGCTAGTAGAAAGAATTTCTTTACGGTCAGAACAGTCAAACTCTGGAACTCTCTTCCCAGAGAGGTGGTAACGGCTGGCTCATTAAATGCGTTCAAGGCAAAGCTGGACAAACATTTACTGGAGAAAAACATCCATGGGTACAAATAAGAAATATCATTTGTCTGTAAAATATCAGAACCTATTAAATCAGCAATGGATATCTATACCAGGTTGAACTAGATGGGCGCAAGTCTTTTTTCAGCCTTACCTACTGTGTAACTGTGTAATACCACTAAGAGTTTGTCTACAACTATGGGGGTGGTTCTGATGGACTCGCTAAGCAGCAAAAATTCACTGCTTAGCAAGCCTTCTAATGATGCCTGCCATGTGTGCCAATGCATGCCCACCTGCTGCGCTCTGAACATCCCCGCCACTTTGCGAATGGATGTTTTGCATAAACATCCATTCGCAGGGTAGTGTACGAGGGCAAAATCATTGGATGGTCACCGACCATCCAATCATTTTTCCTCTGCTCGCAAAACTAAGTTAGATTTGGACTGACCTTTTACTGCTGCCAGCACTACCCCTAATTAACTTCTGCAATGCAGGGAGGCTCCGGACTGCAGTGGCTCTCTCCCTGTTTTACCTCGCTGCTGCTGTGTGCTACTGCCAGCTCCCAGTGATTGCACCTGTCACAGTGTGAGCAGCAGGACGTTCCAAAGAGAGGGTTATTACCCAAAAAAGCTACAGTGTGAGCAGCAGGAAGAGTTGGACCCAGAACTGTAAAGGCTGCCACTCCAGCTCATCCCCAAGCATCAGCTACCACCCCCATACCTTGATATTCCAGCCAATAACCCCGCCAGCAGCTGTGCCTGTACGCACATCCCCCCAGATCCGGGAACCGGCAGCAGCAGCCTGGTCAGTGACTCCATGGCCAAGCAGCAGGCCAGCAGTAGACAGTGCCAACATGCCAGCGTAGTAGTAATCTTAGTGTGGCACAGGGATGGGATGTATATATGGAAGCAGTGTATATCTGTATAAATGAAGCACCAGTGTATATACAGTATGTGTGAACGAAGCTTCAGTGTAGGAATGAATGGGAGCATCAGTGCATGTATGTGTAGGTTGGCAGTCACTAGGTTGACAACTAATGGTCAACAGACAGAAGGTTGACACATGAAAAAGGTTGACATGCATTAGGTCAACATTGTCAAAAGGTTAGCATGGAAAATGTTGACATGGAATAAAGGTTTTACTTTTCTGGTGTCTGTCAACATGGACACCATCTAGTTTGCGCTCGACACACTATTATAATCTAACTCTATGGGAAGGTAAAGTGTGAACACAAAAAGTTATGTCGACCTTAATTCCACGTGGTCCTTTTGATTGTGTTGACCTTTTCACTATGTCAACTTAATGCATGTTGAACTTTTTCATATGTCGATCTTCTGTCTGTTCACCTAGACAATCTTGACCTAATTACTGGAAACCATTTATGTGTATGGGAGGGGTTGGCTAGGGAGTGTTTGAAAGGAGCAGGGGGGTATTATTTAGCTTTGCTTAGAGCGCCAAGAAACTTTGGACCTGTCCTGACTGACCCAGGAACATTTGATATGCATGGGCAGTTGAACGGTTACATAGAGCAAGACACCCAGCTGATAAGTAGGCACATAAGGACAGAAGGATCCTATTTTAGCCCCATGATTTGTAGTAGGTCCTTGATAACAATGTTCTATAAAAAAAAAAAAAAAGTGTGAGGTATAGTTTTATTGTCAATCTAGTTTCTTTAATAAGTTATATTATGTGAGAATTATATATGCAAAATCCATTCTATTCTTCTGTATTTAAAAAAACAACAAATTGCCTATAGCACATTTATTTCTATATATGTAGTGGCACCTAAACATTTTACCTAATGGTATATACGTTACAGATGCATTGTTTTCCAAATGTTGGGTATACAAATACTAGTGGTGAAAAAATTATTTCAAATCACTGAGTTAGAAACATCTATGAGTGCATAGTATAGAGACTTACTGTATGCTAGATACTAGAGCACATTCAGACTGTGTCACAGTGTTCCTTCATAGGGTTCCATGGTGTAATGGTTAGCACTCTGGACTTTGAATCCAGCGATCCGAGTTCAAATCTCGGTGGAACCTAAATGTTTAGTTTTCTTAATTATCATGCAGTAAATTAAATATGCTGCCAAAGCCCTAAATTATATATATAAATAAGCCTCTGATTATTAAAAGATTAGCCCACTGGTAAAACTGTGGCTCAGTGGTTAAAGCAACAAAATCTAGAGGCTTTCCCGTGCATACCTCATATATGTCAACTAAGCATATCTCCCAAGAAAAGCAGAACATCTGATCCAGGACCAGCAACAGAAATTTTGAAGCCTGATACACTGACGTTTCTAGAGTCCCCTACACCATCCGCCATCACTCCCAGTTCCAATCTCGGTGAAACCTCTTTTATTCTCTCTCACAAACCCTGTTTGCAGCACTACGATTGACTTGTTTCAGCATTTGGGGGATTATACAGGGCCGTTCGACAAAAGAGAAATGTCTACAGAGGGTGCAGCTTCTCTGGGGCCCGAGCTGTTTTCAGGGCCCGCAGCTCCCCCTGCACCCACTCAAGTTTATCTCCAAAGCTCACTGTTCCTCCCTCCCTGACGGAGAAATGGTCATGTCCCATAGTCCACTACTCCTGTGCCCCTGCAAGCTGCAGCCATGGAGGATGTAGCCCCCTCTCCCCCTGCCAAGTTTTTCCAGCCTGGAAAGCTCCCATCAATTAGTCAATGCCTAAGGCTGTGTAATGCAAGGCCGTCTTAGCGCATGGACTTGATAAACAGTTGCTCAAGGGCCCCATAACCCTAGGGGCCCAATGCCCAGGGCTGTAACTACTGGGGAGCTAGGGGGTTACATGCCCCGGGTGCTGGGGAGGGGGGGGGGGCAGTGTGGCAGAGACAGCAGCTGCCCCAAGTGCCTAGCTGCTAGTCACTAGCCCTGGCCCCTAGCATCCATGGGACCGCTGAAGCTTCTGGTGCCTTCAGCAGTCCTAGGCATAGATGTCATGCCAACTAAGGTTCACTTTTCACATTTTTTTTTTAATGTATTGTCAAAATAATTTTTCACAATTTTTTATTGTCACTGTCACTTTAAATATTCTTCTGTGCGCGATGCACAGTCTTCCTATCACTGTTGCAGATTACACTCCCGAGTGGAGACCTGCTAACTGCTTTTATAGAAGTGTTTTTGAGATCAGCATTAAGATTCTTGTTTTTATATCATTCTGCACTAGATAAGTGTGTTTAATAGTATTGTCACTTTGGTGGTCCCCAGAAGCGTCATCCCACACTCCGAAGTGAAGCTCCGGGACCGGAAGTTGATTAAAACACTCTGGCTGTAGAATTTATTTTAATCAACTTTCATAAAAGACATATACATTATTTCTCAACATAATCTCTGCTTTTTTCTGCACTTTGGACCTTATTTTGATTGCTTCGGTCCTCCGTGCGTTCGCACAGAGGACTGATGATTTGTGTCTGCGCATGCACGATTCTGCGCATGTGCAGACACAGGGTGCGTGCACCCACGGTGAACTTTCGGTTCGCCGGGTGCACGCACCCTACATGCCGAGCGGGGGTGGAGGAGGGCGGGGTGCGCTGGCCAGCTAATTAGCATATGGGAACGCACAGCATTCCATGAGCGTTTCCATGAGAATGCTGGGCATTCTCAGGCTAATGAGGCCTTGACGGACATGCAGGGGGCAGGCAGCTGACATCACCGGATGTCAGCTGCCCGCCCTGAACTTGCACAGGGCGCCCACAGTTTAGAGTGACTATATGGGTCACTCTGAACTGCGTGCACCGGATAAATCATTCGATGATCAATATGCAGATGATACACAACTGTACTTGTCCTTTGCTCCGGGCACTGTAAACCCAATAACAACCCTAAATAGCTGTCTAGCTGAGCTCCAGGAATGGATGAGTGCCAGTTGGCTGAGACTGAATCCTGATAAAACAGGGGCCTCAACATCGAAGGAAAAGACTGCAGCACAGCCACCCAACTGGACTGACACTTGGGGGTACAGAAATACAAAACGCTGATCATGTGCGGAATCTTGGTGTGGTGCTGGATGGTGGCTTGACACTTAATCATCATATATCAGCCTCAATCAAATCCTCATTCTTTCATCTGATGAACATAGCTAGATTCAAACACTTAATCACCTCTGAAGATCTCACAAAAGTCATACATGCATTTGTATCATCTTGTTTGGATTACTGTAATGCCCTCTACATTGGTCCCCCAGCAAAAGAACTGCACCAATTACAGCTGGTGCAAAACACAGCTGCCAGGTTGTTAACCAACCATCCCGTTCTAGCCACATAACTCCCATTCTCTACTCCCTTCATTGGCGGCCCATAAAATGGCAAATCATTTTCAAGATCAACTTACTGAGTTTCAAAGCCCTACATGACCAAGGCCCAAGGTACCTGAAGCAGCTTCTGATTCCACACTGTCCTACCCGATTACTGCGGTCTGTAGATGAAGGACTTTTAGCAGTACCTAGGATCTCCCATAATTCATCTGGGGGTCGAGCTTTTAGCCATGTGGCTCCAACTTTATGGAACTCACTTCCCCACACAGTTCGAGATGCCCCCACTCTAGAATGCTTCAAAACAGATTCAAGACTTTCCTGTTTACTCAAGCATTTCCTTCATTCCCTTAAGTATAGTTTATAAGTTTTTCTGTAGTTCATTGTTTCTGTACTGTATAACATTCATTCTATTTGTTAAGTGCCTTGAGTCCTATTGGAGAAAGAGCGCTATATAAATAAAATTATTATTATGTTATTTTCCCAAATAGTTGGAGCAACCATTTTTGGGTGTTTTTCTGTGAGTAGGAAGAGACAAGTGATTATTGTTTGCTCCCACACACTGCCAGATTATCATTCCAAGCAGCCAACTAGTTGGCTGGATGTAATGATTATGTCCTTATGTTTGGCCCAATTAAATTGTTAAGGCAATTAACTAACTAGTGTAGTCCATTAAGGTCTACCTAATGCAGCCTCAAATTGTGACAGCTTTATTCTGTTTACTGTGTTACAAAAACCTTTATTACAAGTCAATATAAAACCTCTGGTATACAAATGATAGGTGAACAGTGTCTATGTTGACAGTCAATATGTCAGTACCAAAAGGTCAACATGCACTAAGTCGATGTTGAGAAAATGTCAACACATGACTTTTTAAAAAATGTTTACATTTTTGGGGGACTTTTTCATGCTTTACCATCCACATGGACTTTGATTGGGATCGGTAACTGTTTGAAGCATGATGAGCAGAGTGAGCCACGTGGAGGTTTTGCAACACTAACCTTATTAGTGGGGGACCCAACACCAGAAATAATTAGATGCCCTGGTGGAGTGCACAGTGATTTGTGAATTGTTGGTAGGTTATGCAAAATAGATGCAGTGTCATTGGATACCGCTCCCTCATACTTCGCTGCATCTAGAACAGTGATGTTTATCCTTGACACCAGCTGTTGTTGAACTATACATCCCAGCATGCCCTGCATCAGTTTTAGCATGGTCAAATAATAAAACTGTAGCAGGGCAACAACATCTGGAGTGTCATGGTTAGCCATCACTGAACTAGAAGGTCCTTTAATTTACGCTGGTATCGGGTGGTGGGATTGTAACTTAATTTCTCATAAATGTTGGTATTATCTAGTTATCTTTAGCTGTGTACACCCGGGGGCGATAGGGGCTAAAATCGCTGGAAATATGGTCGCTGGCGACCATATTGCCAGCGATTGGAGTGCGCACCAGCGATAAATCGCCGGGTGCGTGCTCCTGTTTTTAGCCCCCTTATGATCGCTGGTCGCAGGAGCTTGCTGATTACCTCTGCTGCTCCCCCGGCAGAGGTTCCCTTTCATCAGACACCATCTCTGGTCGCTGATGAAAAGGAGAAACTGCGCAATATATTACTCAGCCATATATTGCTAGCAATATATGGCTGAGCAATATATCTCCCCCGTGTGTACGGGGCTTCAGTGTTTATTTCACATTATCACTTGTATTCAATATGACAATCCCCCACCCTTATCCGCCGGCTTAATGACAATGTAATTGTCCAAATAAAGGCATTTTAAGGCTTTCTGTTCACCCCAGATCAGGTTATCCTTAATCTGTTTTTTTTGTCAGCTTTTTTTGCACATTTTCCTGAATTGGTCTAAAATACCATAAGACACAGAGGAGCACACTACTGCTGGTGGTAATCAGGGATTAAAAACTGCCTTGAAAAATTGGATTTATTTCCAAATGATTTCTCTATTGTATGCTCATTGGAGAATAAGGCTGGAATTGCAGTTCTGATTTGAAAGTTGAACTTACATATATGGGACGTTTCTATCGACGGTATTGATACCTGGTAAATTTTAGAGCCCCAAATTGATTGATATCCCTACAATAATTGCTTATAAACTGAGTGATTAAAGAACACACTAAAAAACCAACTATATATAAAAGTAAGATCACATCAAATGAAAAATTCACTTATTTGGTACTACAATTAATCTCAACATAGAGAATTTTAATCTTTGAAATAAGGAGAAAATTCCCATACAGACCAATAAAGATGTTTGTAAAGCACCCGTGATGAAGTCTCTTAGTGAGACGAAACGCGTCGGGTTGTTATTCTCATCCATTGTCTAAAAGAAAATCCTCTGACAAGGAACTATTTTTTGTTTTAATAAGTGTACTTTTAATAAATGTTTTATATATTTGTAAAATTTTGTATATGGATGATTTGAATTAAGGAAAGACAAAGACATATTGGGTGCTACTTAACACTATTGTGGTGGTATTTGATGTTAGTAGCCTCTCTAGTAGGAGGCTAAGTGTTATAAGCGACCAACTATAGAATTGTGTAATTAGCGCAAATCTGGGAATTTTGTGTTTTATATATATATATATATATATATATATATATATATATATATATATATACACACACACACACACACACACACACACACACACACACACACACACACACACATACATACATACAATAGTATGATACAATAACAGAAAACATTTTAGATGAATATACCACAGATCACTAGTCAGTTCATCATGTGTAATCTGAAACAGCCTAAATCAAAGCCTTCATAAGGTTCCATGGTGTAATGGTTAGCACTCTGAATCCAGCGATCCGAGTTCAAATCTCGGTGGGACCTTATTTACACAAAAAAAAATTTAAATGTAAAAAAAAATTGATACATTACAAAATATTTGTGTGTGTGTGTGTATATATCAGATGGGTCTGATGACATTCCATGTGACCAATTCTACAGGGGTGTGGCTTAGAATACATGGACCTTTCTGGAGGAGAAGCTGCTGTAAATTAATCAACTTTGAGTTGCACGGTGACTGACTTGCTTTCTGGTATCTGGTATCCCAAAAATGTTTTTGTATCATGCACAATATTTCCTTTTACTGTGCTACAGACAGCTATCCCTTTGAGGCTGGAGGGGACATGGGGCAGGAGGTGACATGGAACAAGTGTGGTTGAACTTATTTTTACTGTGACCAAAAAATCGCTCATAGAATATCACCTTCAGATGTTTCCCAATGGAAAACATACAAAATCACAAATGTAATAATGTGTGATTTTTAAAATCGCACGCAAATCTTAACCAAAAATCGGCAGAAATAAAGACCAGGTTCTGGCTAACGAGCTTGACAGAAACATGCACAGATCAGTGATCGGCCCAAATTGGACTAGTGTCCTTTTACTTTTACTTGCTGTGTAATAGTGGAATACAGACAAATGTCATAAGGAAAACCAGGAATATTTTTATGGCATACAGTAACAGCATTTGAGGAAGCCGCTGATCACTGATGGGAGGCGGAGAAATGCGTTTCTAATCTACACACCAAGATACCAGATGGATGACTTGGATTTGGATTAACATCTCAAAGCTGGATTTAGGGGTACTAGAGACACATGAAATAATCACATATCATGGCCATGAGGTAACTGTCTTGTATACTTGTGAAAACTGTGAGTAAGCTGCTAAAACTGACTGTTAAACTGCTGTTTGCTTTATTTCACTAAAAGCCAGATCTGCTATTCGTTAACATGGATACATTCAGCAGCTGTGCAGAGAATTGTTACAAACAGCTTATGTTATACTAACAAAATAAATTGTTACATTATTGCCATCTGCAATCTGCAGAGCCTGCACTGCTTCTATTTTAGGGGCCCATTTAGTATGTCATATTTGTGGCTTATTCCCTGAAAGCCACATCATACTAAGTATCCTCCAGGTGGAGGGACCATAGCAGGAATCTCCAATTTCTGCTGCAATCGCTCCTGCCCTGCCGGCAACCTCTTCCACCATAGGTTTCTATGCAGGAAGCATTTCTTCCCGATCTATCAACATCAGGCAGCATCGCATTGGGTCAGGAGGGTACCTCCTTTCTGAGATGGTGGTAGCCCATTGTAGGGTATGGACTACAGACCGTACGGTGGTCAGCATGGGTCAGTCGGGGGTCAGCGCTATTCATGCATGTGGAGACCCCCAGAATCCGGCTGGGCAGTTCTCAAGGACGGGCTCCATTCACTCAAAAGGATTCCATAGTGCAATGGGATCCTGGGCAGGGCAGCCGAGAGGAATGCCGGGCCCTGGTAAAAATTTGGGGGCGTGGCCTAGGTGTGGGCACCTCCTGCATTTAGGCCACGCCCCCAAAATGTTTAGAGGAGGGTGAAAGAAAACTTTAAAAACTGTAATCTCAGCAGCAGCACACACCTACAGCATGTGCTGTACTGACAGCAGGCTCAGCATGAGCTCTCGGCCGCCCTGATCCTGGGTACTAGCCCCTGTCTCTACATCTGCAGAGATATACATCCCACCAATAGGATCACATTGCAATAGAAATCCCACCTAGATTGCATTGTATATGGGATCGGATTTATTCGGTCCTTATCGATAAATTATCGCAAGTTCATTTTTTTTTTTTGACTACCAGCTGTCACATGTTTTGTATAGCCAATAAGATTCTGCCATGAGAACCGAGTAAATCTGTGTAAAACTGAACCTGCACATCTCTACTCTAAACCCACCATTACAGGCTAGCTGGGCTTCCACTATCAAGTTTTTTAATGCGATGGTAACTAACCATCACATCAAAGAATTTGATAGAAAATACTTTTCATCTGATTTGCACATGTGCAACAAAAATTTTTTTGTGATTCAGCAAAACCTCTGAGCATGGTCACCCTTGGGTTGGATCAAGTACAAGCTTCGGAAAATCATCAAACCAGAAGGCAAAGAACAAACCATCATTACTGCTGAAGGACTGCATTATACCCAAAAAACTCAGGAATATCATGTGGCCTCAACTCACCTTTGCCATGAGTGGACCAGGCCCACCACCCCTACGGCTGAGAACACCTGGACTACCCCCAGCCCTACCCCTCATGGTGAGCATGGAGCTGTGAGGGGAAGCAGCAGGGTCAGCCTATGCACCAACACTTCACCCATCAATCCCTTGTAAAAGTGTCAGTCCCCTGCAAATGTGTGTTCATGTCTTTTCTCCCCCCCCCCCTCCTCTCCTACAGCACACATCAACCCCACCATGTGCTTTTTCCTGTATTGTGTACCTCCGCAGATTGCACACCCTGCCAGCGCTGACCTATGCAGTGCACCAAGCTGGTTGCCTCAGATGGTATCTCCGCGGACAGGATGTGGATCACGTGGATGTTTCTGTGCAGGGTTTATCATACTACTACAGAAGTATTTGCTTTCCAATATATGCATTGGGTCCTTGTATGGCTCGCCCCTTACAGTGTAACCTTCGTAGTGCGCCCTCCATGGCTGCCTCATCTGGTGCACTTGTGAATGGGATGAAAAATACATGGACCTGAGTATACATTGAAATCATCCATTTTGGGTAGTTACTTTTAGGGGTAATCTATTTCACCCTGGGTAATCCTACGCAGAGCGCCTAAAATGGCTGCCGCACTTGGTACCTTGTCAGGGTGGAGTACACAACCCATGGAAGTTATTATCCAAAATGCTGCACCACTCCTGCATTATGCTTACTGTGTGCTCAGGGGCTTTTGTCTGTGACATGTCTGTTACTGTACCTCCAACATCCTCTGTATTATGTGCATTGTTTTTTTTAATGTCTGTAAGCGCCTTGAGTCCTGCTGGAGAAAGTGCGCTATATAAATTTTACTTACTTACTTACTTACTATTTACCATTCAATGGTGGGAAACCTCGGCTGGAAAACAACGCAATGCGATATCTATTCCTAGAACAGATGTGGCAATCCTACCAGTTAGGGGGTTATTTCTGGCCTCTCTCTGAGACAGGAAGTTGCTGATTGTTAATGTTCCCGTTCTAGTTTCACAATGTTTATTAACTAAAATACTGATCCAGATCTAGTTGTGGGAGCACAAAAGGCTTATTTAACACAAGCACATGTGAATGCAGGTTTAATTGAAGCCCTTTCAGGATGCAGAGTATACAAATAAATCCAAACACAATGGCTATAACAAAGTGCAGTTCTACAGGAGATTTGAAATAAAAGAATAATTACTTGGTAATTACCCTTGAGGTATGCAGGTATGCTGTATTGGACTTGGAGATTCAATAGCAAGGAGTCCAACAGACAGGGCAACTGCAAGATTTCTGGAGGGGGGGGGGGGGGGTGTTCCCAAATGTTTGGTTTTAAAGCAACTGTTGCCAGCCCATAAAGGATGCACAGTTATCATGTAGAATGCTACGGTCTATCCCAAACAGGCTGTAAGGTATTTCTGTATCATTTTATGAACTACATTTTGGTAAATTTAGCAAGTATAAATAACATGACTGCCTTTAATAATGAATTTATTTATTTATTTGCAATTATTTACTATGATATTTATTTTCTTCTCACTCAGCAAAATATACATGATAACAAATTATTTTATTTGTCATGGGTTGACAGGTGGGTCTCTAGTTGAGTTGCAACCACTTTCTCAATAACCTTTCCTAGAAAAGGAAGATTTGATACTGGCCTGTAGTTGGCCATGCAGTCAGGGTCTAAATTAGATTTTTTAGAAAGTGGTCTGACTATTGCTTCCTTTAGTGGTTGGGGAAAAACACCTGTCTGCAAAGAGCATTGAACTATTTTTGCTAATGCAAGGCCGATTATTTCCATACACCCTAAAAGAAGCTTGGATGGGGCAGGGTCCAGATCACAGGAGGAGGGATCAGTGGCGTAAGTTTGTCCCAGTTGCCCGGAGGCAAGATGTATATTGGTGCCCCCCCATATACACACACACACACACAATCTTATATAAAATATATATAAAATGTATCTTATGAAATATAGATCTATATATATATATAGATATATAGATAAATAGAGAGAGAGAGAGAGAGAGAACATATATTTCAGAACTCAGCCACAGATGCTATATTAATGGCTTTCAATTAATAAATTTAAACTCACAAGGAAGGAGAGGTGCCCCCTTGGGAGCAGGAGCCCGGCGGCAGATGACTCCATTGCCTCCCAAAGTTTTGCCTCTGGGAGGGATGCAACAGTCGGGAAATTCCAGAAATGTATTGTACATCCACTTGGTCAAAGGTGTCCCATGAAGGCAGGTGTCTTAAACTGGCAGGCTTGGTATGTTGGTACTCCTTTGGTGTCACTGTGGGGATTCCAGCCTGGATGATCGATACTTTATCTGCAAAGAATTTTGCAAACTCATTGCATCTTGACTGGGAAAGGATTACATCAGGCTGCAGGCATGCTGGTTTGCAAAGCGTCTCCACTGTACCGAAAAGCTGAGTGAGCCTATTTTTTGCTGCCATGATCTCATTTGAAAGGAACTCTGTTTTCTTGCGGGTGATTGTTGATTGGTAATTTCCAATGTTTTTGATTAGATTTAATTTATCCTCTGCCAGGTTTGTCTTCCCTCATCATCTTTCAAGTATACAACCCCTTTTCTTGAGATCATAAACACTGTTGTCAAACCAGGGTGCTTGATGGTGTGATTTGTAGAATTGTATACACACAGGGGCTAAAGTATCCAGTTCCGCTGTCACAGCCCCAGTGGTGTAGGGTGCAGCCAGGGCACCCGGAGCAAGCACATGTCACGGCGCCCCCCTCCGGCTCCGGTTCCAACTCCCCCCCACAGACATATATGACCCATACATAATGGTACCTGGGAGAACGTCCAGTCAGCAAGTTTCTACCTCGCCGCTACTCTGCACCCGACTCTCTGTTTAGAAATCCGTGTCTGAGGGGAGATGTGAGCTGCGCGCTGCAGCTTCCATCTAAATGAAGATCGCTCCGGGGATCGCAGACAGGAGAGGGCTACACCGGGGATCGCAGGGAGGAGGACCACGCCGGGGATCACGGGCAGGAAAGGGACACGCCGAGGATCGCAGGGAGGAGGACCACGCTGGGGATCACGGACAGGAAAGGGACGCACTGGGGATAACGTGTAGGAAGTGCCTGCTGCTTGCAGCGCCCTGCAAACTTTAAGCGCCTGGATCACGAGCTCCACTGACGCCACCCTAGCTACGCCTCTGCACAGCCCTGTTATAATAATGGACTAGCTAACATGGATCTTTACAGGTCCCCATTACTGCCGAGAGGTCCAAGTTAGCTGCCATGGCCTGAGGAGTCATACCCATCCTTGAGCGATATCTGGTGAATTCCATGGGCAAAGATCTATTTTGAGGGGTTGCGACTGAGAACCATATTGAGTGGTGGTCTGACCATGTGACTGGGTTTATCTTTAGATTTTATTTATTTTATCTTAAATTAGATTACTTATTCTCATGTATAATGTACACAAACATCACAGTATCAGATGATAATACAAGAGGTCTAAACAAATATGCTATGAGCAGAATACAGTGTAATGGTTGGAATACTGAACACTCAATACAGCAATTTAATTTCACATTTGTGTCGGAGCTTCTTTAATTTGTTGTTGTATTTATAATAAAAAATACATTATGGAAAGAAAAACATCACAACCTGCTATAACACACATAGTAAAGTTAATTAAGGAGGCAAAAGAGAAGGAACTTACAAAACTATGTGAAATCTAAGTCACCCACGCCACATATACCTTTGGGTGTGTAGTCGTGGCCGAGTGGTTAAGGCGATGGACTAGAAATCCATTGGGGTCTCCCCGCGCAGGTTCAAATCCTGCCGACTACGTTTTAGATTGATTGTGAAATATTTTTATTATAAAAATAACAGGTACTTGTGTATTATCTGGGCGCCAGATTTTTTCATTTTACAACCAAAAATTGACCACATCGCATATACTATCAACATACGTGAAGTAAGAGAAGGAACTTACAAAACTATATGAAATCTAACTCTACTGAAAGTCGCCCACATTAGCAGAGGCTTTGGATGTGTAGTCGTGGCCGAGTGGTTAAGGCGATGGACTAGAAATCCATTGGGGTCTCCCCGCGCAGGTTCAAATCCTGCCGACTACGTTTTAGTTTGATGGTGAAATTAATTTACAAAAATATATTTTTAAACAGTTTGGAAAACATTTAGTAATCATCAGCACCTGTGGGATATACCACAATAGTTTTCTTGGTTTGCACTGTATTCTTTATTTTTGTTATCACTAGGCTTATTATAGAGTTTCATATAGGAGTGCTTCAGTTATAATTATGTGTGAAGTGTGTTATATATGTGAAGCAAGTGAATGTTCCAAAAAATGGAAGAGATCATGAATAAATAAATAAATAGATAAATTAGTAAAATGCTGAAACAACTACACACAAAATAACTTTTACAGCTCTTTTTGAATGTACACTTATAGGGTGGGATGTTTTAACATTCGCACCCCAGCTCCGCCCCCTTCGCATACATAATTATCACATATGCTGTAACATATGTGATAATTATGGCAAAGGACAGCTCTAGCAATAAGAGCTGTCCTTTGCGGTGAGTCAGCGGTTCCCATCGGGTCTCGGCGGCTCCACCCTTCCTCACCCGGCGCTGCTGCTGCACCAGGCTCTCCTCCTCCCTGCACCCGGAAGAGGATCATAGTGCAGGGAGGATTAGGTCACAGGTCCACAGTCTGTGCTGTCCAAACACAGGTGAGGGGGGGTCAGTGCAGGTCGCGGTGGGTCGCGGTAGAAGCCCATAGGCTTCTATGGGGCATCTCCATATTTTTCTAGCGATGCCCCCCCATCGTGGTAAATCGGTAACAAAATGCTGTAAAAACTCAGATAATGGGTTTTTACCGCATTTTTAGTTTAGAGAATCTACCCCAGTGCGGGTGCACACAGTGAGATTTCCACTATTTTCCTATTAAATATTACTTATACAGGTTGACTATCCCTTGATGACATCACCAGCGCACCCGTGCAAAGCACACCTGGGACCGCTGAAGAAGATCCTGAAGGCCACCGTGGACATAGGAGGACTTGGTAAATATGAAAAAAGAGGCGGGGGGGGTGACAAAAAAAATATTCTAAAAAAAACACGGTTTTGTAATATTTCGGATAAGAGATCTCCGGATACGAGAGACTCGACCTGTAGAAGCAAAATTTAATGGGAATCGAATGGGCAACGAATGATATTTCCACATTCCATGCAGATTCGATCCCGATGAAAGTCCACGTTCAGCCAGGCAAGACTATATAGAAGAAAGCGAATCAAAATCAAATCGAACGGCATATCGAATCGAAATCAAACTGAATTCCACATCTAACTATGTGTTCCCCACTATTACTTAACATATGTGACCCAATTCACACATAATTATAACTCAATAGCTTCTATATGAAACTCTATACTATCCCATAAAATATGGATCTGCATAAACAAAAGCTCAGTAAACACATATCAGTAGGCTTACTATACTATCCCTTTAAAGCAGGACATGAACTACACAGGTTCTGAGGCTGGCTGACCTCAAGCCTGCATTTCCCCTGGCTTTTATCAGCCACAGGACCTATGTAATTCCTGAGTGTCCTTGTTTGAAAGCATGATATGGTAATCCAAATTATCAGTCCCTGATACCTGTAATAAGCCACCCTCCCCCATATCCAGTGCCAGATTTCTGACAACCTTTCCAAAAAAATTTAAGAGTCCCTTTGTACTACACAATTGTGAAAAATCTATATAACACATGTAACTGTGCCAGGGAGATGGGCCCCTCACAGTTCTGGGACCTATAGCAACTGCACTCCCTGCACCTATGGTAGTTACACACATGGGCACAGCATTTACAATTCCGGCATGGCCACCACCCCCATGGCATCTTTGTTCTTCACCCGGTGGGAAGTGGCCTTTAAACTCTTTTGCTTGACCGCTATCCATCCGAGTCTTCCAGGCATTTACAAAGGGTAAAATGGATCTTTGGGGCGGATGGGATAAAGGGGGGAATATGGTGTTCGGGGGGGGGGGGGGTGTCAGGTTGAGGTGGAAAGGTATGGGATAGTGCTGGTAATTTGAGGGTAGTCCTCACCCTAAGAGATATAATAAAGCAGTATGAACAATGCACTTAAAGGGGTGGGATTGGGTTTTGTTTGTTAGTGCAATTTGATAAAAGTAAAGACAGAGATGAAAGTTATGTTGATTAAAACTCAAGGGTATTTATTTGGTATACATTAAGATTGTAAATGTCAGTATACTGTAGATCCAGTTACTTCACTGGATCTGGCTCAACAGGAAGGTCATTATAGTGCTACTCTTCTTCGGCTACAGGTACCTGGAAACGCCAGCCCGCCATGTGGCCATAGCATTATGCATGGCTCCAGGGAAAGCTGATGGTGCCCTAACCCAGTTGTTCTCAACCTCGGTCATCAAGTACCCCCAACAGTGCATGTTTTCCAGATCACCTGGCAGGTGCACAAGTGCACTCATTATTCACTAACACAATTTAAAAGAGGCACAGGTGGAGCTAATTATTTACTTGTAGATCTGTGTGGAGACCTGAAAAACATGAACTGTTGAGGGTACTTGAGGACCGAGGTTGAGAACCACTGCCCTAACCTACAGAACTCCAGCACGAGCAGGACTGCACGTGTGTTGCACTACACACACAAAAAAAACAATCCCACCCCTTTAAATGCGCTGTTCATACTGTTTTATCGGGTCTTCCAGGCGTTGTCTTCACCCATCTGCGACATCTTCTGTCTTCAGGAGCTGTTCATTACTCTTACTCCACGGATGCACTGCCTCTCCAGCCCTGCCCTGAATCATATTAGCCAATGCAAGGGGCTGGAGTATGACGTGGCAAGCCATGATTGTTTTGCTGCAATGCCAATCCAAGATGGCCGTGGATCACCCTGCCCACTTGTATCAGCAAATATTAGTGAGCATAAGACCGGAGAAGCAGTGCATCAGTGGGGGAGGAGCAATAAAGAGCTCCAGAAGATAGGAAACACCTGGGAGTCCCGGATGGGGGAGTGGGCAATAATGGGGTGCCTAGGGATGGCCACAATTTGAAATTTGGCCCTGGCCATATGATTTAACCATTGGTTCTCAAAACTCTGTCCTCATGTTCAGGTTTTTTCCATGTCTTCTCACAGAATTACAAGTGAAATAATTAACTTTATCTTTTAAAATGTGTCAGCAAGCTGGGTACACACATACAGATTTATCTGTCCAATCTGTCCGGTGGGAACAAAAATCCGATAATATATGGTAGTGTATGACAATCAACCATTCGCTCCCAAACACTGGAAAATAGACAAAACAATTGTTTGTTTAAATTTGTTCAATCAAATTGACTTATCGAATTTGAATGACCATTGTCTGATTTCCAGTGTTTGGGAGCAAATGTTCGATTCTCATATGCTCCAAATTTTGGTGCTGGTCCCGCCTCCTTTGTATGTGATGTATCATACTTGCCTACCTGACCCTCTCCATGCGGGAGAAAATGCTCTGCTCCTGGACTTCCCTGGTAATGTATGATTGCCATCACCTGTGGTGAAACGCCTTTACCTAGCTCCCCACAGGTGATGGCAATCATACATTACCAGGGAGGTCCAGAAACAGCATTTTCTCCCGCATGGAGAGGGTCAAGTAGGCAAGCAAGTGATGTATGCACAGGCAGGTCAATGGCACTTGGAGACAACAGTAATCTCTGCAGTCCTGGACACTTTTAGGGGACTACTGCCACGCTACTAGCTGTATGGTGCTGTTCAATGCATCCTGCAAGCCAGAAGTACTGGCAATGGGGTGGGCAATAATGTGGAACACCACTCACCCTCCACACTTATGCCCCTTTCCCACTGCAGGTCTAAAACGGTAAATTGCCGATTTTTCAGCGCAATTTACCTTTTAAGGCTGCAGTGGGAAAGCGCCAGAGTTGAAATACCGGTTAAAGATAACCGGTATTTCAACCCGTTTAAAAAGCAGAGTCCTACATGGTTAAATACAGTTTTTAAGGCAGTGGGAATGCCTTTTAAATGGTATTTAAACTCCAGGCAGTCCCTGTGCCTGATGAGAACTAGTAGTTCCCACTTTGCGCATGTGTCATGAGCGCAGTGCATAATAATAAGCCGATCATTACATATGTGCATATGTAATGAGTGGCTCATTATTATGCTCCACGCTCCTTACACATGCGCAAAGTGGGAATTATTAGTTCTCATCAGGCACAGGGACTGCCTGAACCCCGTATGGACCCCTGCTGCCTCCCCACTGCCCTGCATCCCCGGCCTGGATCCCCGTGCAGGTAAGTACAAGGGGAGGGGAGATGAGGGCACAGGGGGTTAGGCACTCTTTACACTTATGGGGGGGTAGGCACTCTTTACACTTGGGGGGGTTAGGCACTCTTTACACTTGGGGGGTGGGTTAGGCACTCTTTACACTTAGGGGGTAGGCACTCTTTACATTTTAAACGGTTAACTGCAATGGGAATGGTACTTAAACGGTATTTAAAACTGTAATCTGCTGCAGTGGGAATGCTAATACCGTTTTAAATACTGTTTAAAAATACCAGTACTTAAAACGGGTCTGCAGTGGGAAAGCAGCATTAGATACAGCACTGCTAGCAACAAAGAACCCTTTTTGTATAAGCAAATAAACTAAAGACAGGTGAAGAGTTTGGTGTCACAATGTCAACTAGAGGTTCCATGGTGTAATGGTTAGCACTCTGGACTCTGAATCCAGCGATCCGAGTTCAAATCTCGGTGGGACCTTATTTATTTATTGTAAAAAAAAAACATACTACCATGCTATCACCTGGATAATTATGTTGCAGCAATCGGCTGATATACATATAATCATTTACCCTGTACTTGTCCTGTATTGTCTTCAACTGTAAGTTACTGTTTTTTTTCTGTTTTATTATGTGTACTTTGTAACTGGGCGCTGCGGAACCCTTGTGGCACCATATAAATAAAAGGATAATAATAACTTTAAGCACATCAAGAACAAGATTACTTGTTGTAATTTAGGATATGCAGAAGGATATACAGAGTAGTATACACTTTGCCATGAGTGCTCAATGCAGCCAAGAAAATGTGTGTCACTGGGTTCCATGGTGTAATGGTTAGCACTCTGGACTCTGAATCCAGCGATCCGAGTTCAAATCTCGGTGGGACCTTATTTATTTATTGTAAAAAAAAACCATAAAAAACTATTTACATACCCTCCAACATGACCCATTGCATTTGGTACACAATGCTCTGTGCCTGGGCTTCCCTCTTAATGTATGAGTTCTGTCATTGGGTCATGTTGGAGGGTATGTATTATATATACATATATATATATATATATATATATATATATATATATATATATATATATATATATATATATATATATATATATATATATGTATCCCCAATATTCCAACTCGCGCTAAAGCCTATTTCACAAAAAATGTTTTACAAAGTGATACAATTATATGTTTGGCAGCCCCACCACTAAGTTCCCTGAGGGGTAGGGAACGAACAAAGCCCAATGTTTTTACCCAATAGTGGTGTGGCGCCTACAACAAAGTCCAAATGCAAATTTGCAAGATCCGTATCCAGTGAAGTAAAACAGGAGGTCTTTTTCCAATGGTTTGTTTATTTTTTTTTCTTCACAGGATAGTCAGGTAAAAACGCTTGTAGACAATCCCTGTCTACAAGCGTTTTTACCTGACTCTCCTGTGAAGAAAATAAATAAACAAACCATTGGAAAAAGACCTCCTGTTTTACTTCACTGGATACGGATCTTGCAAATTTGCATTTGGACTTTGTTGTAGGCGCCACACCACTATTGGGTAAAAAATATATATATATATATATATATATATATATATATATATATATATATATATATATATATATATATATCAGATAGGTTTGGTGACAACCCAGGGAACAAACGTATGACCTAGCATACATGGACCTCTTTAAATTAATCAACTTTGTCACTTGGTGAATGACATGCTTTCTGATATCTGTTAACAGCATGGTTGCCTACCTGACCCTCTCCTTCAGGGAGAAAATGCTCTGTTCATGGACTTCCCTAGTAATGTATACCCTCCAACATGACCCATTGCATTCAGTACACAATCCTCTGCTCCTGGACTTCCCTCTTAATGTATGATTGCCATCACCTGTGTGGAACTAGGTGATTGACGAGAAGGGTTTCAACTCAGGTGACGACACTCATACGTCATATGTCGGTTGGGGGTGAATCAAGCCAGCTCACGGAGTGAGCTGGCTTGATAGAGAGCAGGTAATGGCTGTATATTACAGCCATGTCCCTGCTCTCACGGCCACGAGCGGCGAGTTCGCCGATCGCGGCCGTTTAACCCTTTAAGCGCCGCGGGCAAAGCGCCCGCAGTGCTTAAATAGCTGATCGGAGGGGGGGCGCCCCCCTCCGGCGCCGATCGGGGCCCCCCGCAGCGCGATCGGAGGGTGCCGATCGGTTGCCATGGTAGCCAGGGGTCTAATGTAGACCCCTGTGCTGTCCGTGTATTCATACCTATTACATCCTGCCTCAGGCAGGATGTAATAGGAAGTGCAAAAAATCACTACGTTCAGCCATAGAGCTCTATGGCTGAACCTAGTACAGGCGATCGCGCCCCCTAGTGGTCAAGTACACTAGGGGGCCTTGTAGTAAAAGTAAAAAAAAAAAAAAAATAAAGTTTAAAAATAAAAAAAAAATAATAAAATATTAAAAGTTCAAATCACCCCCCTTTCCCCATTTCCCAAATAAAAATAAATAAATAATAAAAAAAATAAACATATTTGGTATCGCCGCGTTCCTAAAAGTCCGATCTATTAAAATATAACATTAGTTATCCCGCACGGTTAAAGGCGTAAACGGAAAATAATCCCCAACGCCAAAACTACGCTTTTTGGTCGCATCGCCTACCCAAAAAAAAATAGCTAAAAGAGATCAGAAAGTCGCCCATATCCCATAATGGTATTAATTAAAAAGTACACTTCAGCCCGCAAAAAATGAGCCCTCACCCAGGTCCGTAGGTGGAAAAATAAAAAAGTTATAAGCCGCAGAACATGGCGACGCGACGCAAATTCGAAAAACCGTAACATTTTCTATTTTTTTTTTTAGTGGTAAAATGTAACGAAAACTATATAAGTTTGGTATTACCGGAATCGTAACGACCCATAGAATAAAGATAACCCATCATTTTAAACGAACTATGAATTTCAAAAAAACCGTAACCAGCGCAAAATTGTGGAATTGCGTTTTTTTTTTTTTTTACCCCACATTGAATTATTTCCTGATTCCCCAGAATATTATACGGTATAGTAAATGGTACCATTAGAAAGTACAACTTGTCCCGCAAAAAAAAGCCCTCATGTGTCTATATAGCCGGAAAATTAAAAAAGTTACGCTTATTTGAACACAAGGAGGAAAAAAAAAAAAAAATTACCTTAAAAGGCAATGTCGGGAAGGGGTTAAGAGGGAATCCCAGGAAAAGAGCATTGTGTACCGAATGCAATGGGTCATGTTGGAGGGTATGGTAATGTATGATTGCCAGGGGTGCCGAGAGGGGAGGGGGGAGCAGGTACATTTTACCCGGGCCTGAGCCTGTCAGGGGGGCCCTGGTTTGGACACACAGGTTTTTTTTATTTGGTGGCGAGTGTGCCGGGTCTGAGCGCACCAGAGTCAGCTGTTCAGCGGCAGCATTGGGAGTGCGGATGTGGGCCAGCAGCATCACAGAGGTCCTTCTGTGTCGTTCCCCTCTCCGACTCCATGGCCTGCTGAAAGCCAGCCACGTGACTTGGGAGTTTACCGTGGCTTGGCGACAGGAGGATACTTAGGGTAGATAGTCCAGGAACAGATCATTTTCTCCCTGAAGGAGAGGGTCAGGTATGCAACCATGGTTAACATTGAATATTTTTCTACTTTGCCAATAAAAATTGATTACCTTTTAAAGGGCGGGCAGGATTATTAACCAGGGTGCTGCCGCATGGGGCCACAAATGCAGTTACCCTACCAGCGCCATTTCATAGCTCCCAACATGACCCTCTCCAGGAGGGACACAATGCTCTGCTCCTGGACTTTCTCTCTCAGGTATGATTACCATCATCTGTGTTGAAAGAACTTTCTTAGCAATTAACCTGTGCGAGGGGATGTGGTGCACTTTAAACTGTGTCCATGTCAACTGTGTTGACATTCAGGTAAAAAAAAACGGTACTTGTGAGTTATCCGGGCGTCCGATTTTTTGATTGTATGCCTTAAGTTAAGGCATACAATCAGATGCGATGCGATACGATATTGCATCGCATCGCATCGCATGCGACCATCGGATGCGATGACCCGATTTTTCCATAGGAATCAATGTTAAAATGGACTGAGTCCATTTTAACATGGAATTCAATGGGAAAAAGGGGTCCTTTTCATACCCCTACTATCCAAGTGGGCATGGAGTTGGATATAAACCTGTGGCGAGCGTAGCGAGCCACCGAGCCCGAAGCGTGGCGAGCGAAGCGAGCCCCGCGAGGGGACGGTATTCCGTGTCCCCTCGCGGGGCTCGCTACGCTCGCCACGCTTCGGGCTCGGTGGCTCGCTACGCTCGTCACAGGTTTATATCCAACTCCATGCCCACTTGGATAGTAGGGGTATGAAAAGGACCCCTTTTTCCCATTGAATTCCATGTTAAAATGGACTCAGTCCATTTTAACATTGATTCCTATGGAAAAATCGGGTCATCGCATCGCATCGCATCCGATGGTCGCATGCGATGCGATGCGATGTCCCGATCCGACCCGATTTTAAAATCGGACGCCCGGATAACTCACAAGTACCAAAAAAACTGTGAAAAACCCCATGTCGACCTTTTGCCTGTCGACCTAGACATTGTCGAACTAATGACCTTTCGCCCTATACCCATGTCAACCTTTTCCCATGTCGACCTAGAGCCATGTCGACCTAATGACTGTTGACCATCATGCTGTAGACCAAATGATTCCAACCCCTCACTTAGCCCCCTCACACTTACCTCTTTCACAGCACGCTGCTATGTGAACTCCTCGGGTTGGGATCATTTGGTCTACATCAGTGTGAGGGGGCAAAGGGAGGGGTTGGTGAAATTAATCAGGAGGCTGCAGTGACAGGCCAAGAAGCTCAAGTGACAGGAATCTGGAGCCAGGAGGCTGCTGTAATATGGGGTATGAGGTGGCATGAGTCTGTGAGAACCTCTGTTGTATGGTGATGATGACATTAGTTATATTTCTATACAAACAAGCAATGTCCCAACCATGCAATGTCCAACATGAATAGTGAAGAGGTACTGTGGAAGGGTGCCGGCCGGGGTCCCGACAGTCGGGATTCCGACAGTCATTTACCAGACGTCGGGATCCCGACTGTTAAAATACCAACGCACGGGTTCCCGACGGCCACCGGCTAATCTCCCTCGTGGGAGAATAGAATAGGTGGCAAGCGTAGCGAGCCACCGTGCCCACAGCGTGGCGAGTGCAGCGAGCCCGCAAGGGGCTTTGTTGTGCTCGCCATGCAGTCTGAGTTCGGCCAGTCGGGATCCCGACGTCGGGCTAATGACTGTCGGGATACCGACTGTCGGAACCCTGTACCATATCCCAGTGGAAGGCAGCCCTGTGATGAATGTGGCATCAAGATGGACTGCTACTGAAGACCTGGCAAAGGGGGGATGTCGCCTATGCAGGGGAGAGGGATCAGGAGCAAAAGACCCAGGATCGGTAGCTCTGCTGTGCAATTGAATTTACCTGCACTGCTGAAGGTACAAGCACTCCCCTCTCATCTACCCATCTTATCTCTCTTTCTAAAATAGGTTTAGGGGGGGGGGGGGGCAAAAAAATATGGTGCCTAGGAGCATTCTGACACTAAAGCTGGGTACACATATGTACAATTTCCTTTTTCTTGCGACCGTTCGATCGACCGAATACACGTTCGGCCGTCCAAAACATACGACCGTTCTGCGCGTACACATATGTACAATTTTACTTGCGACGTCCGATGTACTCCCGTCCAAACAATCGCAAGAAGAAGTATATGAGAGACCCTGTAACCCTTTGCCTGCTGTTTTAACTAATGTGTGTATAATGCCTCACTGCTCAACACTTTAGACGCATCACTTTAAGACATTAATCAATGTTGAAGTTTTAATAGTGTGTATGGTGCCCTGAAAAGAGCTTCCAGCCCACTCTATTAAAACTTCAACATTGATTAATGTCTTAAAGTGATGCGTCTAAAGTGTTGGGCAGTGAGGCATTATACACACATTAGTTAAAACAGCAGGCAAAGGGTTACAGGGTCTCTCATAATGCAGCATACCACCGTGCTTTGTCAAACTGTCAAGCATATCGATCGAACGTGCGTACACACTTCACTTTTGTTCCGATATGGAGCCGTCCTGTCGGATGAAATATTAAGCAGCAAAGAACCTTCGACCGACCGACCGTGGACGGCCAAGAGCGTTTTTGGCCGTTTATCGGTCGCACAGCAGCAATTGGGACAGCGTACACATATATACAATCGAACGGCCGTTTGCCCCCAGATTGGAAGAACGGCCCGACGATTGTATATATGTGTACCCAGCTTTAGATCTGGCTCTGGTTGCAGCTGCACATGAGTAGAAGTATACGGGCAACTGACAGCCAGACAGAAGGGATGGGGGAACAGGAGAGCTTCTCTCTTCAAATGCTCCTGCTTATATGTAAGGTGGATTTTTAGTTAGTACACATGAAAAGATTAGATAGATATTTTTACAATAAGAGGACATTCACCCTGGGATCTGCTTGGTCTAGAACTGGTCCTGATGGCAGATAGGAGTTTTTGGTTTGCCATAAAAAGTTTATTATATGTAAAGTTGCTAAACAAAGCACAAATAGTTTAAAGGCCCATACCATACTTGCCTACTTTATTTTTCTCCTCTCCAGGAGAAGCCTGTAGAGGAGACCAGATACTGCATGTCAGGGAAATATGTAGTGATGAGGTTCACTGCTAACTGTGGCTGGTAGAGGGTTTCTTTCCATTTAAAAATGTAATAAAATAACATACATATGCAAAATCATATCCTATATCCAGGATAATTACGCAACTGGAGGGTAACCTGGTAATATATTGCTGCTCTACATTAGAGACATCCCCGTTGCGTGATTATCCTGGATATAGAAGGGGGAAATTTACTAAAGGAAATTTGTAAAAAAAATAGGTGTATTTGTATCCAGAAATACACTTATTTTTGACATTTACTATCCCGAAAATACGGCAATTTGTATTCGTATTGATGTGCTATCAATACGAATACGAATTGCCGTATTTTCGGGATAGTAAATGTCAAAAATAAGTGTATTTCTGGATACAAATACACCTATTTTTTACAAATTTCCTTTAATAAATTTCCCCCGAAGTATATCAGTGTCTTAGAGGGCATTCATTCCTAAATTTACAATGTCCTTTTTTGTTATATAATTTTGTATATGTATGTTATGTTATAACATTTTTAAATTGAAAGAAACCGTCATATCTGAATTATTTGAGAGACAAAGCCAGCGCTGATAATTTCTTTGTTTATACTGCATGTCAGGGGGGGCGGGACCAGACTGACATCACCAAGCCCGCCCCCATGTCAGTAACACGCAGCTATTCGCATCATTTTAGAGAAATCCGGTATTTGGTGCAACGGGTTGCAGGGGCCAATGCGGGAGACTTGCCCATCTTGTGGGGTGGGGGTGGAGGCAATTTTTCTCCATTCAGGGAGTGTAGGCAAGTATGGCCCATACACACTAGGCTATAGTATACTATATGGAAAGTGGTTCACACCGCGTGAACATCTCTGGGCCCTGTTAAATGTTGCTCAGTGTTAATGCACGGAGGGATTTATTGGCCAGCGATTTTAATCACATCTTTCCTGGGCAAAAACACCCAGTGTGTATGCACCTTAAGAACCATTCAAAGTATGCTGTCTTGGAGTAATCCTTGACTCCTCTCTCTCCTTCAAACCACATATTCAGCACCTCTCACAAACCTGCCATTTTCATCTCAAAAATATTTCCAGAATTAGACCTTTTCTCGCTCAGGATGCCACCTAGACTATTATCCACTCACTGATCATATCCAGGCTGGACTACTGCAATCTCCTCCTAACTGGTATCCCTGACAAATGTCTGTATCCACTCCAATCTATCCTCAATGCAGCAGCACGGCTCATCTTCCTAACCAAACGTACTACCTCCACCTCCCCTCTTCTATAAGGCCTTCACTGGCTTCCCTTCCCTTTCAGAATTCAATTCAAACTTCTCACACTCACTTATAAAGCCCTCACCCACTCCCAGGGGCGGATTGGGATGTAAAAACAGCCCGGGAAATTTATGGAAGCAGCCCTGGGGGCGGGGTCTGCGGAGGGGGTGGAGTCTCTTAAGAGGGGGCGGCCCCTAATAATAGAATCTGATTTATAGTTGCATGCAGTTGCAGCCTGCCTTGTATTTTTTATGCAGTTGCATATGCAACTTTATGCTAATGCTATTACACTGCCACCATTGGCTGAATTTTTGAAACTTTCACCAGCAACCGCAACAGGTAACAAACATACTGGCCCCGAATATAAAACCCCACTGAAAACAAAAACATATGCCCCCACACGACTAAAAAAACACACTGGCCCCCCAAGAAAAAATAAACATTGTCCCAAACAGAAAACAATACACATTGGTGGCCCCAACAGGAGAAAAACTCATGACACCAGACAAAAAAAATAAAAAATTAAACGCTAGCCCCCTGTAAGGCTTCTTAGCACCCTAGGCAAAACATCAACCTACTGTACCCCCCCCCCCCCCCTTCCTTCTATACTGCCAATAACCACTTTTCAACCCTTTAAGGCAGTGGTTCCCAAACTGTGTGCCGTGGCTCCCTGGGGTGCATTGGGACACTTGCAGGGGTGCCACGGGTTGGTGGTCCAGGACCAATTCAAATTATTTATGATCAATTATTTATGGACAAAACCAGTGCTGGTGGCTGCCAATCATAAACTATGTGTACAATCAGAAGCAAATCCTGCCCTTTACCACATAACTGAACCTAACAAGTACATATAAACACAATCTACTTAATTTTATATATATTTTTTGGGGACTAAGGGTGTCATGGAAAAATTCTGATACTCTAGGGTGCCATGATTCGAAAAAGATTGGGAACCCCTGCTTTAAGGCATACTTGCTTAACGATCCAGAATAGATGCTCCTAAAACTCGGGTGGTCCTCCCAGCCCCCTGGGAAGGTCGGCACGTTCCCTGGAGGCCGTCAGGAGAGGGCAGCAAAGTAGGAAAGTATGCCCCAAGGGAAAGTATGGAGGCTAGGCCTTAGAAGTTCCACAACAAGGATCCTCATAGACAACCTTGATTTTATGATAGGCAGAATTGGTGGTGCCCCCCCAGATCCCAGCGCCCTAGGCAGCTGCCTAAAGCTGCCTAATGGTTGAGCCAGCCGTGAACCCTGGTCATATGCTTGGCTCTAAAAAAATAGTTCAATATCTATATCTATCAATCTATATCTATATATCTATCTATCCATATATGTGTGTGTGTAAGACAAGAACAGGCACTCCTTGGTGCAATTACGCTTTTTCAAAAACTTTTATTCCATTTAAAAGACACCGATAAAGCTGCGAGCTTTGCAGCTTACCGGGTCGGCTACAATGAGGGCCAATATGCCGTAATGCCCATTACACATTATGCCACACATTATGCTATGCGTAAATGCCCCAAGTACTGTTTATACACATAATGCCACAAGTAGTGCCCCTTACACAATGCCCCATTATTGTCCCTTACAAATTACACCCAGTAGTGTCTATTATACATAATGCCAACAGTAGTGCCCCTTACACAATGCCTGGAGTAGTGCCCATTGCAGTATGCCCCCATTACTGCAAACTGTGTAATCTAGTCTAGTCCAGCCCAGAGCCCAGCATTTGGCATCCCACCACCACCGCTGATGCTACTGAAGACGGGGAGGAGAGTACAGCCTGCAGAGGCGCTGAATTGATTTTTAAATATGGTGCCGGCTCCTGAGCCAATTGAAGCTTGTGATCTGACAGCCAATCAATAACTGCTGCAGCTGGACCACAAGCTCTGAGAGCAGTGGTGGCTGACAATCAGCAGTGAGTGGTCATGTAGGTGGTGTACCCACAGTGCAAATGGGTAAGGCACCACTGGCACACACCTAGTTAAGGTCCTGCACATCACTTAGTGCCCCCTATTCACATTACGCTTCACAGTAGTGTCCCTTACACAAAATGTCCACAGTAGTAGCACTGCTTATATATAGGGCTTTATTCTAGTTCACTCTTTCTGACAAAATCCTTCTTCGATGGACAAAACCATGTGCACAGCAGGTGGGGCAGATGTTACTTGTGCTGAGAGAATTAGATTTGGGTGGGGTTTTACTTCAAAGTGAGATCTACACAAAATAACTCACCCAAATCTAATTCTCTCTGCACATGTTACATCTGCCCTACCTGCAGTGCACATGGTTTTGTCCATCTAAGAAGGATTTTGTCAGAAAGAGTGAACTAGAATAAGGCCCATAATGCCCAGAGTAGTAGAACCCTTACACTTACATAATGTCTACAGTAGTGGTGCGGTTTACACATAATCCCCACTGTTAGCCACAGTAGTAGACAGTAGTAGTGCTGTGTAACGCCCGCACCAGTTGTGGACAGTAGTAGTGCTGCATAATGCCCGCACCAGTTTCTGACAGTTGCAGCACTGCGTAACGGCCACACCAGTTGCTGACAATAGTAACGCTGTGTAACGCCCACACCAGTTGCCGAAAGTAGCAGCGCTGTGTAACGCCCGCACCAGTTGCTGACAGTAGCAGCGCTGCATAACGCCTGCACCATTTGCCAACAGTAGTATCGCTGCGTAACGCCCGCACCAGTTTCTGACAGTAGCAGCGCTGCATAACGCCTGCACCATTTGCCAACAGTAGTAGCGCTGCCTAATGCCCACACCAGTTGCTGAAAGGAGTAGTGCTGTGTAGCGCTTGTGCCAGTTGACGACAGTAGTGACACTGTGTAACACCCTCACCAGTTGCTGACAATAGTAGCGCTCACGCCAGTTGCCGACAGTAGTAGCGATGCGTAATTTCGATACCAGTTGCTGACAGTATTAGCGCTGCATAACATCCTCACCAGTTGCCGATAGTAGTAGCGCTGTGTAACGCCCACACCAGTTGCCAACAGTAGCAGCGCTGTGTAACGCCCACACCAATTTTTGACAGTAGCAGCGCTGTGTAACGCCCACACCAGTTGCTGACAGTAGCAGCGCTGTAAAATGCCCACACCAGTTGCCGACAGTAGCAGTGCTGTGTAACGCCCGCACCAGTTGCTGACAGTAGCAGCGCTGCATAACGCCTGCACCATTTTCCAACAGAAGTAGTGCTGCATAAGGCCCTCACCAGTTGCCGACAGTAGTATCCCTGCGTAATGCCCGCACCAGTTGCCGACAGTAGTGACACTGCATAATGCCCTCACGGTGAGGGCCTCACCAGTTGGCGACAGTAGTGGCACTGCGTAATGCCATCACCAGTTGCAGACAGTAGTATCCCTGCATAATGCCCACACCAGTTGCCGACAATAGTGACACTGCATAATACCCTCACCAGTGGCCGACAGTAGTGACACTGCATAATGCCTTCACGGTGAGGGCATTATGCAGTGTCACTACTGTCGGCAACTGGTGAGGGTCTCACCAGTTGGCGACAGTAGTGACACTGCGTAACGCCCTCACCAGTTGCCGAAAGTAGTGACACTGCATAAATGCCCGCACCAGTTGCCAACAGTAGTATCCCTGCGTAATGTCCGCACCAGTTGCCGACAGTAGTGACACTGCATAATGCCCTCACCAGTTGGCGACAGTAGTGACACTGCGTAACGCCCTCACCGGTTGCCGACAGTAGTATCCCTGCGTAATGCCCGCACCAGTTGCTGACAGTAGTGACACTGCATAATGCCCTCACCAGTTGCCGACAGTAGTGACACAGCATAACGCCCACACCAGTTGCCGACAGTAGTGACACTGCGTAACGCCCTCACCGGTTGCCGACAGTAGTATCCCTGCATAATGCCCGCACCAGTTGCCGACAGTAGTATCCCTGCGTAATGCCCACACCAGTTGCCGACAATGGTGACACTGCATAATGGCCTCACCAGTTGCCGACAGTAGTGACACTGCATAAAACCCACACCAGTTGCCGACAGTAGTGACACTGCGTAACACCCTCACCAGATGCCGACAGTACTATCCCTGCGTAATGCCAGCACCAGTTGCCGACAGTAGTGACACTGCGTAACGCCCTCACCAGTTGCCGACAGTAGTATCCCTGCGTAATGCCCACACCAGTTGCCGACAGTAGTGACACTGCATAATGGCCTCACCAGTTGCCGACAGTAGTGACACTGCATAAAGCCCACACCAGTTGCCGACAGTAGTGACGCTGCGTAACACCCTCACCAGATGCCGACAGTAGTATCCCTGCGTAATGCCAGCACCAGTTGCCGACAGTAGTGACACTGCGTAACGCCCTCACCAGTTGCCGACAGTAGTATCCCTGCGTAATGCCCACACCAGTTGCCCACAATAGTGACACTGCATAATGGCCTCACCAGTTGCCGACAGAAGTGACGCTGCATAATGCCATCACCAGTTGCTGACAGTAGTAGTGCATAATGCCCGCACCAGTAGTAGTGCTGTGTAACGCCAGCACCACCACCACTTTTTTTACCTTAAGGCTGGCTGGCAGTGGACCTGCTTCTTCTTTCTTTCATTAACTGTGCTCCTGTGTAGCTCCACCCCCTTCCACACGTGTAGCTCCGCCCCTTTCACTCGTGTAGCTCCGCCCCTTCCACGATCTTCTGTCATCATGACTGAGTGATGATGAGTGACATTAAAGGGGGTTGGGGGACAGAAGGGAGCTCAGCTCTGTGCTGCCGGCGCTGCTGTCTCATGCAGTCAGTGTGACTGACAGTGAACTGGCAGCCGGCATCCACAGAGACTGACTGAGGGCAGCAGCGGCAGGGATATACAGCAGAGAGAGCTCCCTGCTCCATCCTCACACAGACGGCCGGTGAGGTGACAGTGCAGACTGCAGAGACAGAACCGCGGGAGCAGCTACGTGCTGCCGGACATGCGCACCAGCCCTCCCGCGGACATTTTTACTCCAGTAAGAGCAGGCGCAGCCATTTTTGTTTGGGGAAAAGTCGGCGGCCAAGCCAGGGAGGGGGTGAGCAGCCCCTTAATGACTATTTTGGGCCGGCCCACCGGGAAACGGCCCGGTTTCCCGCCAGGCCAATCCGCCCCTGCCCACTCCTCTCCCATTTACATCTCTGGCCTTATATCCTTTTACACTCCTACTCGTCCCCTTTGCTCGACTAACACCCGTCGGCTCTCCTGCCGACTTATTACCTCCTCCCACTCCTACCTCCAAGATTTTTCACGTGCTGCTCCCATGGGGCGAGATGTACTAAAGGGAAAATGCGGTAAAACCCCCGTTTTACCGCATTTTATGTACTAAAACCCGTTCGCCACGTCACCGCAGGGCAGGGTATCGCCACCTTTGGGTGGCGATACCCTATAGAAGCCTATGGGCTTCTTTTCGCCGCCCGCCGCGTCGCCGCAACCCCGCCGCCTCGCCGACCCCCCCTTTCCCCCCTCCCTTGGGCTTACCTTCTTGCAGGTCCTCCTGGACCCCGGAAGGTAAGCCCTTCCTCCCCCTAGCAACGCAGCCGGACGTCCTTCCGGCTGCAGGGGGAGGAGGAAGCGCCGGGGACAGCTTGCTTAGGCGTGAAAACTGCAGAAGCCGGCTGGGAGGTGACGGAGACCCCCCGCAGACCACAGTACAGGTATCGCGGGGGGCCTCCGTCACCGCATCGCGATGCCAGCCGCATATGTTAGTACATATGCGGCGGCATCGCGGCGGGGGGGGCGCGAAGGGCGGCGATGTATTTTAATACATCCCGCCCTTACTCTGGAATTCTCTACCTCTCCCCCTCAGACTCTCCACTTCTACATAGAACTTCAAAAAAGCTCTTAAGACCGACTTCTTCACCAAACCCAGCAAACTGTCCTCCTAACCTTCTGTTCCTCGCCCTGTCTACCCCTCCGGTGTCACCCCTGACTGTCTGCCCCTCCTCTTAAGAATATAAGCTCTCACGAGCAGGGACCTCTTACCTCATGTGCTTATCCATTCTTACTTCAGTAGTCTTCAATTGCACCAAAGCACGCTGTTTGCTGCCACCAGCAATCGGCTGATATACCTATAATCATTTACCCTGTATTTGTCCTGTATTGTCTTCAACTGTAAGTTACTGGGGTTTTTTTTGGGGGGGGGGGGTTCTGTTTGATTATGTGTACTTTGTAACTGGGCGCTGCGGAACCCTTGTGGCACCTTAAAAATAAAAGGATAATAATAATAATAATAATTTTAAGCACATCAAGAACAAGATTACTTGTTGTAATTTAGGATATGCAGAAGGATATACAGAGTAGTATACACTTTGCCATGAGTGTTCAATGCAGCCAAGAAGATGCTTGTCACTGGGTTCCATGGTGTAATGGTTAGCACTCTGGACTCTGAATCCAGCGATCCGAGTTCAAATCTCGGTGGGACCTTATTTGCATATTTTGTGTAAAATAATGAATAAAATTAAAACAATTAAAAATATTTGTGTGTGTGTGATGATATCAGCGTTAATCCTTCCCTCCAGTGGCAGGGTTGCCTGTGGTTTTTGGTAGCACTCCCAGAAAACTTCGGGGTGCTGCCTACAAATGTCAACCAGCTGTCAATCATTTTAGGAATAGCCAGTGAAGGCTAGTTATCTCTGGCTTCATTTGCAGATGCACACAGCATACCGCGCACATGAAAGGTCTATGAATAATCAGCAGGGCGGCGAATAAGCAGTCCTGCAAAAAGGTCTGAACCGGGTCCCTTGTCTCCTGCTTTTTTCACCATATCCCTCAGCTATCTTAAATATCGCCATTTTTCACAATTAGATTTTGGGACTTTAATTCATTGCTACAGCACTCTATGGGGGGGTATTCAATGTGTGCCAATATTTCCGACGGTTGGAATATACATAGACCTTTACAATGTGGTCATTTTCAACTGGATTGAAGCCATCAGATTAAATTATTTTAAAAAATTGAGTCTGTATTGTCGAAAAATGGACGCTAGATTGTTGAATCCGGAGCTGTTTTCCCATAATCCACGACCATTATGACTGTCAGAACATTTACGACAATAAGCAGATAGCATACCGATTGTCGAATTGTCCAGTATTTCTGAGTGTCAGAAATGTTCCAACAGTTGGAAACAAGATTAAACCGTATACCCCCATAGAAGATGGTAGAGGTATGTTTTGGTTTGCCATAAAAAGTGAATTTTAGATAAATATGAAATGCAATCACAAGCAATCAGAAGATATTGACATTTAAAGTATCTCTAGAACATCATAACTTGTAATGATGTAGAATATACAGAAGCATATCCTAATAACAGAGAACTCTTTTGTATAAACAACACTGGAGATGAGTAAACAGTTTATCATGTGTGTACTGTAACAGCCTGGTTAGTATAATGGAATTATCTGGTTCCATGGTGCTAAGGTTATGTAGCCCAAACACTTATGAGATATCATATAGCATACAATCATTCCATTTAAACCACATCTGTTCGATAAATCGAATGATTGTATGCAGATTTTGTGTACCATGCAACGGGTATGGATCATTAGGTCACCAGCATTATGGTCGACGCCATTAGGTCGACATGCATTTAGGACGACATGCAGGAAGGTCCACATCACTTTAGGTCGACAAGGTCATTAGGTTGACATGGGTAAGGTCGACATTGAAGGTAGCACTGCATCCCCTCGCATGGCTCGCTGCACACGCCATACTTGGGGTGCGGTGTCTCGCTATGCTTGGAACACCATTTTTTCTCCTACCACGCCCTAGTGGATGGTAGGGCATGAAATACCGCCTGTCGGCACACGTTGGCTCAAAAAAATTGTAAAAAACCCATGTGGACCTAATGACCCTGTCGACAGTGGCGTAACTATAGCCCCTCCCCATGGCGGGGAGGCGCTGAGTAACTGTGGGCGCCGGTCACCGCTGCTGGGCTATGTTACGCTGTGTGTGGCTGGCCGGGACGTGTGGACAGACAGCGCTGCCCCCTCCCCCTCCCATCCGCCCTCATACAGTTAATCACCCCCCTTACCCCTCCTTGTGCCGCGGCCGCCACATTCTCGCAGTGCAGATCTCCAGTCCTTCACGCTCCGTACCATCTCCTCCTGACGTACAGTGCTATTGAAAACCGCCCCTCAGAATATGGCTGCCCCCTAACAGCAGACAGTTTTTGTAGGGATGCTAGAGGAGGCGGCGGCCTCCTCTAGCATCCTTAAAATCTGTCTGCTATTAGGGGGCAGCCATTTTGTGATGGTATTATTTCATTAGCACTGTACATCAGAAGGAGACGGTCCGGAGCCTGTAGGAGATCTGCGCTGTGGGAATGCGGCGGCGGCAGAGGGGTAAGGGGGGGGGGGTGTTTAACTCTTGGAAGACCTGGGGGGGGGGGCGGCGCCTCCTCTTATAACGGCGGGGGGGGGGGCGTAAAAATCCTAGCTACGCCGCTGCCTGTCGACCTTACCCATGTCAACCCAATGACCATGTGGACCCAATGACCCTGTTGACCTAATCCATGTCGCCCTTAAGTCATGTCGAACAAGTCATGTCGACCTAAATGCATGTCGACCTAATGCTTGTCAACCATCATGCTGGTGACCCAATGACCGTATCCTCATGCAACACGATGTGGGGCCTGCTGGTGGAATCTCACATCGGTAGATATTATGTGCTGCATTTTAGGGGGGGATTTAATTAGCCATGGTAAATGATTGCAGATAGTTGTTCCCCAGGGGACAAGTCGATCTTCAGGCAAGCCTATCATATTTAAGTTCCACACTCAAAACCCTCTGAGACACATGTATTATATAGCTTCTCGGACTTTCAACTTGGTGGGACTGCTATGCAATTACTCAGGGGTGGGCAACATATGCCCCTGCGGGACGAATGCGGACCGAAAACCGATCCTGCCAGGCCCGCTGCCTCCCACCAGTGCACAATGACAAGCAACCCGACTTGCTGAGCTGCTTGTCATTGCGGACACTGGGCTCGCGAGATTACAGCGGGATCTCGGCAAACCCAGTGTGGAGCAGCGTCCAGAGGAGAGAGACGCCGAGAGTCCAGTCTCCCCAGCCGGCGGAAGTAGCGGTAATAGTATGTATGAATGAGTGTGTCAGTGTATGAATGAGAGCATCAGTGTATGTATGAAGGAGAGCATCAGTGTATGCATGTATGAATGAGAGCGTCAGTGCATATCACCCTATGGCTCCACTGTACATCAGTCTATCTCAACTGTCACCCCTGCTTCTCCAATCCATCACCCTCCCCTGCCTCCCATCTGACAGATATGGCACCCAAACCACTGTTCCAGGAGTGCAAACGCAAATCACCCATTCCCCCCGTGACCAGGGCCGAATTAAGCCTTTGGGGGCCCGGGGTCACTTTAGACAGGGGGGCCCCCTTCCACTTGTCATTACTGGCTGCAAACTGCACGGAAGAATATTACACTGTCAAATGGGTCAATGGGTAACTGCGGGGGGGGGGGGGGTGTAGATTAATATAAACATAAATAACACCACATGAAAAGCCTGTGTTTGTCCTTCTGTACCTTACTCTGTAGGAGCCCTGACAGACTCAGCGCTGCCTCTAATTAAAAACTCTCAGCCTCTGACCTCTTGTGCAAAGTCTCATGGGACTTATGTGGGGTACACACAGGATGATATGGCCTAAAACGAGCCAATTAAGATACAATCTCGACCGATTGTATGTAAATCGGCCATGTTTTGGGCCATTTCGCTGCCCTTTTGATGCGATCCAGATACGATGCGCGGCCCCGCGGGTCGGTCAGTCTTTTCTGAGATCCTACCTGCTGCAGGTAGGATCTCAGAAACGACCATTGTAGTGGGTGGGGTTCGCGATCGGATCGCAATCACATTAGGGGCATTTTCGCGGCGGGTCGGCGGCGCCATCAGCTCGTGAGCGGGTCGTACGTTCCTGTGATGACCCGCTCACGAGCACCATCGTCCTGGTGTGTATCAGGCATTAGTCAACTCCCAGTAATGCAGTGGGTGTGCCTTGGCTTCCGATGCTCAGCGCCATTAATCATTGTCAAATTGGCAGATAGGCAAAGCTGCAGCACTACCCCTCTCCCATGCACAAAACCTTTAGCTAAAAAAAAAATACATGCCAACCACAGGGGCCCCTAGATAGAGGGGGCCCAGGGGTACTGACCGACTGTGCCCCCCCCCCTTAATCCGTGACCCCTCTTCCTGTCATGGCGCCCCCCCCCCCCTGTAATTTTGTTCTAGATTCACCCCTGGGTGTGGTCATTGGCAAAAGGGGCGTGTCCCTGCAATGCTGTTTTGTGTGTGGCACTCAAATATTTACTGGAAGTTTAAAGTGCCCCCCCCCCCCCCCCCATCTGAAATAATTGCCCACCCCTGCTATGACTGGTGCCTCTCCTTGTCTTTATCTCTTATGTCCCTATAGATTGTAAGCTTGAAGCAGGGCCCTCTTACCTCCAAGTCGGTCTGTTGTTACCCAGTTTGTTTTATCTCTGTTTACAATTGTAAAGCGCAATGGAATCTGCTGAGCTATAGAAGAAAATGTAAATAAATAAATTATAATAAATAATTATCAACTGTTCATAAATGATAAGCACATCTAGAAAAAGGGTATCATAATACCAGATAACACTATGGGTGAGATTTAATAGAATGAGAGATTCAGAAAGTGAGCAAAGTTTTTTTAAAGCAGCAATCATTTGCACTTCAAAATCCAACTGGTTTTGCAGTGTAAATGATCGCCGCTTTACAAAAACTGGAGATTTCTTACCAAATCCCTCATCCTATTAAATCTCAACCTTTTGTCTAAACAAATATACAGTACTGACCACCAGCTTACAGTTTGTCACGTGTGCTCTGAGACAGTCTAATCAACAGATGTCAATAGGTTCCATGGTGTAATGGTTAGCACTCTGGACTCTGAATCCAGCGATCCAAGTTCAAATCTCGGTGGGACCTTATTTGCATATTTATTGTAAAAAGAATTACAAATTCTCATGTGGAAGATCATCTCGGTGGGACCTTATTTGCATATTTATTGTAAAAAGAATTACAAATTCTCATGTGGAAGGTCATACTTCCAGTTTATTGTTTATTTGCTATTTCATTGGGCGCTGTAATGTATATATGTCATGTATATTGTACAGTGTATATATTATCTAATAACTGCCACCTAGTGACCTGCCATTTAGAACTCAGAACTTATAGGGTGAGATTTAATAGGTTGAGAGATTCAGAAAGTGAGAGATTTGGTAACAAATCTCCAGTTTTTTTAAAGCGGCAATCATTTGCACTGCAAAATCACACTGGTTTTGCAGTGTAAATGATTGCCGCTTTAAAAAAAACTGGAGATTTCTCCCCAAATCTCTCACTTTCCGAATCTCTCATTCTATTAAAGGTCTCTAGTTCCATGTTTATATCCTGATATACTAGTTCTGTTTTTTATGTCTGAAGTGCCACCTGGTGGCTCATTCTGTAAGCCCACAGTCTCTGTAATTATTAGCATTTGACCTTTTTTTTCAACATTTTTTAAAATGACTATTTATACTTACATATTTGTTTTTTCATTGCATTATTGTTTTGCTAATTCATTTTGTTTGCGTTTGGGATAGCCATGCTCTATCTACAGTTTGTCACGTGTGCTCTGATACAGCTTACTTCACACATATCAACGGGTTCCATGCTGTAATGGTTAGCACTCTGGACTCTGAATCCAGCGATCCGAGTTCAAATCTCGGTGGGACCTTGTTTAGATATTTATTGTAAAATAATGATCAGAAATTCTACATTACCAAATATTTATGTATGTTTGTATATCAGATAGGCTTGCTAAACATCTAATTTGATATATATAGGATGATTCAAAAGTCACAGTACACGCTTTTGTTTCAAAAACTGTGCAGGAAATGGGAAAACTGAATACTCCATTAAGGTATGTTCTGTACATACCCTAAAAGGGATTCAGTATTGTGTGCTCGGCACACTAATTTATTCTCCCTCCAGGGGTGTCGTGGACACCCACGGAGGGAGAATGTGTCTGCATTTCGGCGGTCGGGATTCTGAACGCCGGGATCCCGACTGCCGGGATTGTAACTGCATCCCCCTAAATGGTAAAAGATAGCCGACCTCACCTAGGGCGGGATGCTATATAGCAGAAATGCGGTAAAAACCCTGTTTTCGGGGTTTCTACCGCATTTCTATATGCTATATGGCGCCTCCGCAGTGTCAGCGCTGCGGAGGGAATCGCCAGCTAAAGCTGGCGAATCCCTGCAGAAGCCTATGGGCTTCTTACCGCAGCGCTGTTTGAGGGATCCGTCACGGATCCCTCCCAGCGTGCCCTGCGGCCGGCGCCGGGGTCTGCGCATGCGCAGATGGACTCCCGGGTCACAGACCCGGAAGTCCAGTGCCGGCACCGCATCGCAAGGGACAGCTCTTACCGCAAGAGCTGTCCCTTGCATGAATAACGGCATATGTTATAGCATATGCCGTTATTAAAAATGCGATGTCCGGCGAAGGGGGGCCGCGGATGTTATAACATCCCGCCCCTATACCTTACTGAAGTATTCAGTTTTCCCATTTCTTGTACAGTCTTTGAAACAAAATGGTGTAGTGTGACTTTTGACTCACCCCAAGACGTCGGTATTACCAGGCCAAATAGACTTTGCAGGCAAGTTCATTTTGAGTAGCTGCAGGGGATGCAGTTAGAATCCCGACCGCCGAAATCCCAACACTTCCTAACTCTATGGGTGTCCACGAATTCGCAAGGGAGACTGATGTTTGCGTATGTGCATGTGCAGCTGCATTTCTGCACATGTACATATGATCGGCGTGAAATCTGTTCGCTGAGTGCACGTTCCCTGCCTTCCAAGTGGGGGGGGGGGCGTGGAGAGGGGCGTGGGGTGCTGGCCACGGGCATAAGCATATACATACGCCCAGCATTTTCTTGGGAATGCCCATGAAATGCTGGACGTATGCATATGCTTCAGTGTGCAGGCAAGTCAAAACTTGCCTGCACAGTCTATTTGACCTCAATGCGGTCGTGATGCACGTGTGGGGGGCGGGCAGCTGACATGACCGGATGTCAGCTGCCCACTCATATCACTGCATTTCTTTGCTCATATGTACGAGTGGTCTGGACAATCGCGTGCCAGATGAACGAACCTGGCATACAAATTGGGGCGGGGGTACCACCATTCGCCGGGCAGGGTCTGGATGACTCGCAAGGGGGCGAATTCATGCTAGAGCGAGTCAACCAGAATAAGGCCCACAGAGTATTTGGCTGTACACATGGGCTGCAGCTGGGGATAGTGGCTTAGATACATCTTGACTTGACTCATTTTTTGACTAAACCAGTGGTTCCCAAACTGTGTGCCTGGCTCCCTGGGGTGCCTTGGGACCAGGCTTACCTACCCTCCCACATTCAGCGGGAGGCTCCTGACTTTTACAGGAGCCTCCCACTGCCCCGCAAAGCCCCACAATCCTCCTGGTTTCTGGGGGGGTCTCCCTTAAAATCCGGACTGCACATGCGCGCATCCGGAAACATCAAAGCCGGCTGCTGCAGTGCGTGCTGACAGGAAGTCCGCATATCAGCCGGAGGAGCAGGAGAGCCAGCAGCCAGGGCTCTGCTTCTTCACTAAAGCTGGCCCCGCCCATCTCACTCACAGCGTGCTTAAGGAGTCTCCTCTGCCTGCTGCGAGGCAAGCTGCCTCCTCCCCACCACACTGCTGGGACCCTGCACCTCCCAGGAAGGGGGGCACCAGAGTTCTGTGAGTACTGGGGGAGTGGGGCTGTGTATAATGGCAATGGGGGCTGTATGTAGTACTGGGGGGAGTGTGGCTGTGTATAATGGACAGTGGGGGCTGTGTATAATGGACAGTGGGGGGCTGTGTATAATCATACCTCCCAACTTCTGTGCTGATGAAATAGGGACCGCGCGAGCGTCCGAAAAGGGGGTGGGGCATATGCAAATGATGGCGCACAGCGTCTATTCTATTGGATTGGGCGGTCTCCCAACTGCAACCCCCGCAGCGGGACAATGCCTGAGCCGGGTGGGACAGCGGGACAGGACCCGAAAATCGGGACTTTCCCGCTGTAATCGTGACAGTTGGGAGGTATGTATAATGGATAGTGGGGGCTGTGTATAATGGGGAGTGGGGGCTATGTGTAATGTGGAGTGGGGATGTGTATAATGGACAGTGGGGGCTGTGTATAATGGACAGTGGGGGCTGTGTATAATGGGGCTATGTGTAATGGGGAGTGGGGGCTCTGTATAATGGCAGTGGGGGCTGTGTATAATGGACAGTGGGAGCTGTGTATAATAGGGAGTGGTGATGTGTATAATAGGGAGTGGGGGCTGTGTATAATGGCAGTGGGGGCTGTGAATAATAGTGAGTGGGAGCTATGTGTAATGGGGAGTGGGGATGTGTATAATGGCAGTGGGGGCTGTATATACTGGGGCGTGGGGGCTCTGTATAATGGGCAGTGGGGGCTGTGTATAATGGGAGTGGGGGCTGTGTATAATAAAGCCTTTCATACCCCTTAGTGGCCATAGGTACGCCAATAGGTGAGTTAGACACACCCTCTGGGTGGAGCATGGCACACCCTCTCAGCGGCGCGGCACATTCTACTAGCAGATAAAATCTCCCTGAAACTAGCTTTCAAAAGTAGGCAAGTATGATTGGGACACTTGCAGGGGTGCCACAGGATGGTGGTCGAGGACCAATTCAAATTATTTATGATCAATTATTTATGGACAAAACCAGTGCTGGTAGCTGCCAATCATAAAATATGTGTACAATCAGAGGCAAATCCTGCCCTTTACCACATAACTGAACCTAAGAAGCACATATAAACACAATCTCCTTAATGTTATATTATGTTTGTTGGGCCTAGGGGTGCCGTGGAAAAATTTTGATACTCTAGGGTGCCGTGAATCTAAAAAGATTGGAAACCACTGTACAATTAAATTTGTTGTAGTTTGGGATAGCCATGCTCTATATAAGGGATGAGGAACCTTCAGCCCTCCAGCTGTTGTTGAACTAACATCCCACCATGCCCTGCAACACTTTTAGTATGGCCAAAAAGCAAAACTGTTGCAGGGCATGCTGGAATGTGTAGTTCAACAACAGCTGGAGGGCCGAAGGTTCCCCATCCCTGCTCTATATGATACTTATATGTTAGTTGGGCGCCCACTATAGTTAGTACGCTCATACCCCCACTATGCATGTCCATGTGGAGTTGATTTTATAAAGTGTGGTGAGCACAGCTAGCCACCGAGCCCGAAGCGTGGCGAGTGGACACGTAAAACTAAGCAAATAGCTTAGTGGGCGCCCAACTAACTTATAAGTACCCTCTATATCATAGGTGTCATAAGAAATTACCCCCCCCCAGGAACATTGTGCGCATGCGCGCATATGTAAGTGGCGGGGCCTGTACAGGTCCACTGCCCCCCGCCACAGCAGATTTCCTATGGAGGGGAGGGGCGGGGAGCGCATCTCGCGTCTCTCCTTCCTCTCCCTCCCCTCCCTCAGCAGCAGCAGCGGCGCGGAGTTGGCGGCGCGGAGATGGCGGCGGGCGGAAGCAGCGGCTGGAGCGGGAGAGAGTCAGACCAGGCTGCAGCAACCAACGGTGAGTTGTGCTGTTCTGCAGCTGGCACTGTGGGGGCATATTTGGCACTGTGGGGGCATATCTGGCACTGTGGGGGCATATATGGATCTGGCTGGCACTGTGGGGGCATATGGCTGGCACTGGGGGCATATGTGTGGCACTGTGTGGGCATATCTGACACTGGGGGCATATCTGGCACTGTGGGGGCATATTTGGCACTGTGGGGGGCATTTCTGGCACTGTGGGCATATGTGTGGCACTGTGGGGGCATATCTGGCACTGTGGGGGCATACCTAGCACCGTGGGGGCATATCTGGCACTGTGGGGGCATATATGGTTCTGTCTGGCACTGTGGGGGCATATGGCTGGCACTGGGGGCAGATGTGTGGGCATATCTGACACTGGGGGCATATCTGGCACTGTGGGGGCATATATGGTTTGTCTGGCACTGTGGGGGCATATGGCTGGCACTGGGGGCATATGTGTGGGCATATCTGACACTGGGGGCATATCTGGCACTGTGGTGGGCATATCTGGCATTGTGTGGGCATACCTAGCACTGTGGGGGCATATCTGGCACTGGGGGCATATGTGTTGCACTGTGGGGCATATGATATCTGGCACAGGGGGCATATGTGTGGCACTGTGGGGGCATATGATATATGGCACTGGGAGCATATGTGTTGCACTGTGGGGCATATGACATCTGGCAAAGATACAACCGGCCCTTTGAGGGTGACCAAACTGCCGATGCGGCCCCCGATGAATTTGAGTTTGACACCCCTGCTCTATATGGTGTGTCACGTGTGCTCTGATACAGCCTAAACCATAGCTGTCAGTAGGTTCCATGGTGTAATGGTTAGCACTCTGGACTCTGAATCCAGCGATCCGAGTTCAAATCTCGGTGGGACCTTATTTGCATATTTATTGTTAAAATAATAACCAAAAATCACTGTGTGGGAAGGTCATATTTCCAATGTAATGTTTATTAGCTATATGAGTGTGGGTTTGTTATTTCATGTATATTGTACAGTGTATATTGTCTCATTACTGCCACCTAGTGACCTGCTTTTTATAGTGCAGAAATTTTAGATTTGTTGCCTGTTTGTAGCCAACATTTTTATTATTATTATTATTATTATTATTATGACTTACATATTTGTTTTTGTATTGCATTATTGTTTTTCTAATTCATTTTGTTGTAGGTTGAAATGTTCATGCACTTTATAGTTTATCACGTGTGCCTAGAATACAAGTATCAGTGGGTTCCATGGTGTAATGGTTAGCACTCTGGACTCTGAATCCAGCGATCCGAGTTCAAATCTCGGTGGGACCTTATTTAGACACTTATTGTAAAAAAACAGATATTCTACATTACAAGATATATGTGTATATCAGATAGGCCTGACAAAATGTGCAGTAACAAACAGATCTTATTTGCTATATATAGAAAAATAGATATTATATACAAGGTAACTTACCATTCCGTGCACAATTTTTTAAAAGCAATTTCGACAGGTGAGTTTGACTAGATGGTCAAAATCACTTACAAATTTAGCCAGAATCACCCCATGTGTACACTACAGGCGATAAATATGCGCGGCCCCAAGGCATCAGTATCGCCAGGCCAAATAGACTGTGCAGGCAAGTCAGTACTTTCCTACCTGACCCTCTCCATGAAGGAGAAAATGCTCTGTTTCTGTAATGTATGATTGCCATCACCTGTGGTGAAACGCCTTTATTATCAATTACCTAGCTCACCACAGGTGACAGCAATCATATATTACCAGGGAAGTCCAGGAACAGAGCATTTTCTGCCTGAAGGAGAGGGTCAGGTAGGGATACTTGCCTACCTGACCCTCTCCATGCAGGAGAAAATGCTCTGTTCCTGGACTTCTCTGGTAATGTATGATTGCCATCACCTGTGGTGAAACATCCTTACCTAGCTCCCCACAGGTGATGGCAATCATACATTACCAGAGAAGTCCAGGAACAGAGCATTTTCTCCTGCATGGAGAGGGTCAGGTAGGCAAGTATCCCTACCTGACCCTCTCCTTCAGGCAGAAAATGCTCTGTTCCAGGACTTCCCTGGTAATATATGATTGCTGTCACCTGTGGTGAGCTAGGTAATTGATAATAAAGGCATTTCACCACAGGTGATGGCAATCATACATTACCAGGGAAGTCTAGAAACAAAGCATTTTCTCCCTCATGGAGAGGGTCAGGTAGGCAAGTATAGGTGCGTACACACGGGGGCGATTATTGCAAATATCGCTAGAAATATGGTCGCTGAGCGACCATATTGCCAGCGACATGAGTGTGCACAGGCGGTAAATCGCCGGGTGCGCGCTTCCGTTTTCTGCCCGTAGTGGTCGCTGGTCACAGGAACATGCTCCTGCGACCAGCTGATTTCCACTGCCGGGCTCCCCCGGCAGTTTATTTTTCATCTGCGACCATCTCTGGTCGCAGATGAAAACTGGACACTGAGCAATATGATTGCTGAGCAATATATTCCTAGCAATATATTGCCAGCGATCATATTGCCCCGTGTGTGCGCACCTTATGAGTTAGATACATCTTGATTTTGACTTATCCAAATTGCTAAAGGTGCCCATACATGGTACAATTGCTGTGTGCAATGCATTGCACAGCTCAGAAAGTATATGGTGCACATAGTTTTTGGACTCGATTGCGTCTCATTGCATTGCAAAATGTATGTGATTCGATCTAGTCCAAATTGCATACTATAATTGTACTGTGTATGTGCATTATTAGTCAAAATCACCCAGCATTTTGTATACCTCTTAACATTCTCTCCCTCTCCCCTTTTCCATTAACAATACTTTACGTGTTTGTGTCCTTTTACTGCTTTAATTGACTCTTGTTCTCTTTCCTCACCACTTGTTGCCTCTTTCCTCACCACTTGTTGCCTTACTTCAATCTGCCCCTCCCCCCAAGCTCCCAGCCTCCTGCTTATCAGCTGATCCAGGATTGGGAACTTCTTTCAGCACATTGGATAATTCTTTCAGAGTATGTCCCATTTAGGGCTTCCCTGTGGGAAGGTCATATTTCCTGTTTAATGTTTATTTGCTGTATCATTGAGGGGATGTGGGTTTGTCATTTCTTGCATATTGTACTGTATATATATTATCTTATTACTGCCACCTAGTGACCTGCCATTTATAACGCAGAATTTCTAGTCTATAGATGCCTGTTTTGTATCCTGATATACTAGTTGTCTTTTTGTATGTCAGCAGTGCCACCTAGTGGCTCATGCTCTAAGCCCACAGTCTCTGTAATTATTTACATTTGCCATTGTGTTTTTTTTTGTTTTTTTTTTTATTATTATCATTTTTTACATCATTATTTACACTTACATATTTATTATTTCATATCCCATCATTGTTTTTCTAATTAATTTTATTGGAGTTAGGGATAGCAATGCCCTATGTATTTTTTTTTATTATTTTTGGGGTTGCTCTTTCTCATAGAGGGCCCATTTCAGTGTGAATTTACAATCCTTTTGATTATAGAATGACTGCACATATGTTCAGATGGTAAATTGCATGAGCGAGCCAAAATAGCATCAAAAATAGTGAAATATCTAATCACAATCCCCTTGCAATAGAACAGGCAGGAAGTCAGTATTTGAGGGTGGTAAACAGATGTGGCAAAAAAAAGAGGCAAGCCCAGACGTGGCATTGTTATGAAGCTACACCACTTCTGTGACAATTAAATGTTGGGAGGTATGTAGGAGGCTGGAGTGACAGGTCTGGAACCAGGAAATACAGAAGGCTGCTGTGTCACGAGTCTGCTAGAACCATACTTGCCTACCTGACCCTCTCCATGCGTGAGAAAATCACCTGTGGGGAGCTAGGTAAAGGTGTTTCACCACAAGTGATGGCAATCATACATTACCAGGGAAGTCCAGGAACAGAGCATTTTCTCCCGCATGGAGAGGGCCAGGTAGGCAAGTATGGTTAGAACCTCTGTTGTATGGTGAAGATGACATTGGTTATACCATACTTGCCTACTTTTGAAAACTAGTTTCAGGTAGATTATAGTTGGTTGGGGAAAGTGGCTCTAAATTGCACACCCTCAGTAATGAAAGGTGCCATCTGCTGAGATTAAATGGATTACACAGAGAGAGAGGGTGCAAATGCACTATGCTATCATTACATTATAATAATTAAGAGGTTGTTAGTATATCAATGGCCAGTGATATTGGCCTGCCCACCAATCGTCCAGGTCACCTCTTGTCGAGCAGGTCCCTAACACTATGGGGTCACCACCTGGGACGCAGGGAACCCTGAAACATGATCCAGCTAAGGACCCCCCAGGGCATCACAATAAAGAATAGTGATAGTAAAGTGGTCAAATTATAAGTATGAAGGTCCCTAATATATGTTTGGAGGTAGAGAGTGTATGAAAAAAAGAGTGCATACATAAATAATAGACAAACATGATATAAAAAGTGACTGTGTATTTAAGGTGGGATGCCCTGAGACAGTCCAGCCAGAGCAGCCCAGGGGCCCCAGGCCCAGATATATATCAGGGCCGTAACTAGGGGGGGCTAGGGGGTCACACGCACCGGGCGCTGGAGGGTGGGGGCGCTAGTGTGAGGTCCCGGGGATGGGCAGCGGGGGTCCAGGGACTGGTGGGTTAACGCTGGCTCCTACCGGGGTCCCGGGGACGGGCAGCGGGGGTCCGGAGACTGGTGGGTTAACTCCGGCTCCTACTAGCGCTGCCGGGTGGTGGGCGGGAAGCAGGTTTTGAAAAGACTTGCCGGACGCTGATTGGCTGAATTCAGCCAATCAGCGTCCGGCAAGTCTTTTCAAAGTCATCGGCGCTTCCTGCCGCCAGGCAGATAACGCTAGGAGATGGAGTGAGTGAAGGCTGCCACTACACCAGTCCCTAGACCCCTGGACGCTGCCTACCCCTGCTGGCTGCACACAGGTATGTTGGCAGCGGGGGTCCAGGGACTGGTGTAGCGGCAGCTTTTACATTCACAGCCGCTCGCTATTTGCCTGGTGGCGGGAAGCGCTGATGATTTTGAAAAGACTTGCCAGACGCTGATTGGTTGAATTCAGCCAATCAGCGCCCGGCAAGTCTTTTCAAAATCTGCTTCCCGCCCACCGCCCGGCAGCGCTAGGAGCCGGAGTTAACCTTCTCCAGTCCCCGGACCCCCGCTGCCTGTCTCCAAGGCAGTAATTTGGTGTTTTGGTACTCTTTACCTAGCACGGCGGCCATCGCGGGCATTGAATGCACTAAAAAATCGGGTGCGACGCGACCGACGCGATGCCCGCGATTTCCCATAGGGAACAATGTTAAATTTCTCAATTGACCCGATTTTTCTGTTCAATGCCTCAATTGACCCGATTTTTCCATAGGAATCAATGTTAAATGGCCCACAGAGGCCAAATAGGCACCCTAAAGTGTGAAATGGCCCCCACAATTGTTAACGCCACTCCACGATCAACGTGAACCCGAAGCGTGGCGAGCGCAGCGAGCCCGCGAGGGGCGGCGGTACGCGTCCTACGACCTTTTCATACCCCCACTCAGGGGCGTAACTATAGCACCGCAGCCCCCGCCACCGCGGGGGGGGCGCTGTGCATGTGGGGGCGCCGGGGGCTGCGGTGCTATAGTTACCCCCCCCAATCCCCCGCAGACTTACGTATCTTGCTGGTCCCGGCGGCTCCGTTCTTCTGATGAGGACCACAACAAAATGGCCGCCCCCATATAGCAAACAGTTCTCTGAAACTGTCTGCAGTACGGGGGTGGCCATTTTGTGGTGGTCCTCAGCAGATGAACGGACGGAGCCGCCGGGACCAGCGCGATAGGTAAGACTGCGGGGGAGGGGGTTAGCATAGGCGGCGGGGCGACGGGGCGGCCGGGGGGAGGGTGCTCGACGGGGCGGCGGCGGGGGGTGGGTATGGGCCCAAAACGTAGCTACGCCACTGCCCCCACTATCCACGTCGGCGTGGAGTTGAGAACAGAATAGTGTGGCGAGCGCAGCGAGCCACCGAGCCCGAAGCGTGGCGAGCGGACGCGGATACCTGTGAAGCCCGCGAAGGGACGTGTTTACCTGTGAAGGTATCCGCGTCCCCTCGCGGGGCACGCTGCGCTCGCCACGCTTCGGGCTCGGTGGCTCGCTGCGCTCGCCACACTATTCTATTCTCAACTCCACGCCGACGTGGATAGTGGGGGTATGAAAAGGTCGTAGGACGCCTAACGCCGCCCCTCGCAGGCTCGCTGCGCTCGCCACGCTTCGGGTTGACGTTGATCGTGGGGTGGCGTTAACAATTGTGGGGGCCATTTCACACTTCAGGGTGGCTATTTGGACTCTGTGGGCCATTTAACATTGTTTCCTATGGAAAAATCGGGTCAATTGAGGCATTGAACAGTAAAATCGGGTCAATTGAGAAATTTAACATTGATCCCTATGGGAAATTGCGGGCATCGCGTCGGTCGCGTCGCACCCGATTTTTAGTGTATTCAATGGCCGCGATGCCCGCAAGTTTTTTACCTGCGATGCCCACGATCAAAATCGTGGGCGCTGTGCTAGGTAAAGAGTACCGGTGTTTTTTTTTTGGGGGGGGGGGGGGGGTGAAAAAGTGACTGCCAACCCGGGCGCCGAAACACCTAGTTTCGGCCCTGTGTATATATATATATATATAAACAAAATCGGGGACCTGGGGCTCCGTAAAAATAGCAAACAGTGGTTACATAGCATAATATCACTATAGCATTTATATCAGTGGCATCAAGGACATCAAGGGCATAGGAGAGCTTGCATAGGAGAGCATTGTATACCAGGTTCCAATTGGATTGTGATGGGATCAAGAAATGGTGAGTAGAGTCCCACTGCTGCACCAGCACTGTGCACGATGCTGAAACACATGGCAGCGGGGGGTGGGGGGGTGTACAGGAAATAGTAGTAGTAGTAGTACGTTTATTTATAAGGCGCCGCAAAGTGTCCGCAGCGCCGTACATTGCAAACAAAAAAACTAATTACAAGGTAACGTACAGGGTGTGTTGAAAAATACAGTATAAATAGGGGTATAGCTGGTAGAACTAAAATCAGCATCAGTTCAGAAGTAGGTATCGAAATTGTCGAGGAGACTGAAGATGAAGTAGAGGAAGGGAAGAACAGGACAGGAGCACAGGTGAGGTAAATAGGTAGGGTGAGTACGTGAGGAAGGAGGACCCTACTCATAAGAGTTAACATACTAAAAATAGGTGGGTGGACGAACGAAAAACAATAGGATAAGTAGGAACGGAGGGGAACGAAGGCAGGATAGGAGGATCAAAAGAGGTTAGGAGGAGGGATATGCTAGTCGAAAAAAGTGGGTTTTGAGGGAGCGCTTGAAGGAGGTAAGGGAATCAGAAAGCCTGATGGGTGGTGGGAGGTTGTTCCAGTGCAGGGGGGCAGCGCGAGAGAAGTCTTGGACACGGGAGTGGGAGGAGGTGATTAGGTGAGAGGTCAGTCGGCTGTCAGCGATGGAGCGAAGAGGATGGGAGGGAGTGTGGATAGAGATCAGTGAAGAGAGGTAAGGAGCGGTGGAGGAGGAGAGAGCCTTGTAGGCAGTGGTGAGGAGTTTAAAGAGAACTCGGAAAGGAATGGGGAGCCAGTGAAGAGATAGACAGAGGGGGGAGGCGGAGGTAGAGCGGTGGGAGAGGAAGATGAGCCTAGCAGCAGCGTTAAGAATGGATTGGAGAGGTGCGAGGCGGGTGAGAGGTAGCCCAGAGAGAAGGATGTTGCAGTAGTCAAGGCGGGAGATGACAAGAGAATGAATGAGAATTTTGGTCGCGTCAGTGGAGAGGAATGGTCTGATGCGTGAGATGTTGCGTAGGTGAAAGTGGCAAGACTTTGAGAGAGCACGAATGTGGGGGGTGAAAGAGAGGGAGGAGTCAATGATGACACCGAGGCAGGGCGTTTGGTCGGTGGAGGTGATCTCGGTTTCACCAATGCTGATGGAGATAGTGGGAGAAGAGGGGATGTTTGGGGGATGGAAGATTAGAAGTTCAGTTTTAGCCATGTTTAGTTTCAGGAAGCGTTGGGTCATCCAGGCTGAGATGGCCGTGAGGCATTCGGAGACCTTGGACAGGAGTGATGGGGATAGGTCGGGGGAGGAGAGATAGATTAGGGTATCATCAGCATAAAGGTGGTAATGAAAACCATAGGAGCTGATGAGGGTGCCCAGAGAGGAGGTGGTGTAGAGGGAGAAGAGGAGAGGGCCAAGGACTGACCCTTGGGGAACACCGACTGGCTGCGGGGGGGGGGGGGGGGGGTGACACTCAAATAGGCGGGGGTCGCACGACGGTTGTACATCTAAATACACACATGATGTGCATCCGATGGACACACGCTCTGAGTCGGATTGAGGGATCTTTACTGCAAAACGTGGAATTTTCAAAGCAACCCTTCGACCGGTGGGGATGCGCAACGGATTGGAATCACATTGAAAACATGAAAAATTCTGCTCTTTTACATACAATCATCGTTCGATGCATTAAAATTGTCGTAATCAAGCCCAAATCATCACGGGGTGTACCCAGCATAAGAATTTCTAGTCTCTAGTTGCCTGTTTGTATCCTGATGCATGAGTTCTGTTTTTGTAGGTCTGCAGTGCCACCTGGTGGCTCATTCTCTGAACTCACAATCTGTAATTATTTGCCATTGTTGTTTTTAATGATCGTTTTTCTAAATTACTGTTTACTTATTGATTTCTTATTTGCATTATATCATTGTGTTTGGTTTTTTTATTAATTTTGTTGGAGTTTGGGATTGCCATGCTCTATATATTTCAGGGTTGCCGACTTTTAAAAGCTCCTCTCCGGGAGAAGCCTGGAGAGGAGACTTTCAGCACAGCAGGCATTCTGGGGGCGGGGCTTAAACGTGACATCTTTAAGCCCCGCCCCCATGAAGGAAAGTTACTAAATTTGTCTATCTCCGTGGAGGGGGCGGGGCTAAATGACGCGATTACTACACTTTAGCCCTGCCCCCTCCACGGAGATCTGCAGATAAATTAATTTAAACGCCGTGGTCAGGGGGGGGGGGGGGGGGGAGCCGCAATCAGGGGGGGAGCGGGGGTCCCCCAGAATCCGGGAGGGTTGCCCACCTTTCCGGGGGGCCGGGAGGGTGACCCGATTTTCGGGACCCTCCCGGCCATTCCGGGAGGGTTGGCAACTCTGATATATATTTTTTTATTAATTTTTGGGGTTGTAATTTCTCAAAGAGATTCAGAGTTGATCGCTGATGTGTAAATTAGTAATCCATCGAATCATCGAATGACTGCGTATGCATACAGATCATAATGTGTAAGCCAAAATAGTGTCAAAAGTAGCAAAAATATCTAATCACAATTTGCTGGATAGGAAGTCAGTGGTTTAACTGCCCATTTTCTGGGAGTGTCAGGAAAATGCAGGCATCCCCATGTGTTTTAAGGGAGGGTGTGTGATCAGTGGCGTAGCTTCAGGGGTCGCAGCGGTCGCAGATGCGACCGGGCCCCTGAGCCAGGGGGCCCAACCCCCGCCACTGGCCTGGGAGAGGGATGCGAACAGGACGCACCCGTTCCCAGTGCTGCTTTGCGGGCCCGCGTGCGTCGCGCTGACGTCACGCGGCAAGGGGTCCCCTTCCTATTGGCAGCCTGCGGCTGGGGACGGGACATGGTGGCCGTATCTCAGCTGTGATTGGCTGCAGCGTCCCCAGCCGCAGGCAGCCAATAGGAAGGGGACCCCTTGCCGCGTGACGTCAGCGCGACGCACGCATATCGATGCTAGTTTTTGCTATGGGCTGTTGAGCAGCGTTAGGTGGACACCCGGCGGACAGTACACATAAGCAGCTGCAGGGAGGAGTGCTGCTCGGTGCTGTGCTCACTGGGGTGTGTGCTGCAATCTGTGTGTGATTCATTGCATGTGAGTATATTACTTTTACACTGCTAGAGGGGGCAATGGAGAAGTACAATATGCAGTAGGTAGTCTGTAATTTGTGATTCTCTGTGTTTTGTTACAGAACTACATGCACCAAATAACGTGTCCCATATGTTTAAATGTTAGTTCTATTATTAACATAATATACTTGATGTATTAAAATATAAACAGACCGAGATTTTAATTTTGTTGTATGTAGGGGGGCCCCAAGCTGACCTTTCGCACCCGGGCCCATGAACCCTTAGCTACGCCCCTGTGTGTGATGTCAGCGCCGGGTTAGATCAGCCTGTCACTGTCAGAGTAATGGAAGGCTTAGACTTAATCTGGCCATACACTAGAGCGATATTATCTACGAATGCATGATTTTGACGGGTTGTGCGATAGATTGTGTGACATCGGGACAGCGGCAGGCGGCCCCACCCCGGGACAGTCCAGCACACCACGCTGAATGTGGGGACTGAACTGTGATAATGTGGAAGAGTACCAGACACCTAATACTCGGGACAGTCCCGCACTGGAGCCCTGTGACCCAGTGAGCTGTCACCACAGCTCCGGCATCACACTGCTGCACTGCACATATAATCGCCCCCCCTCTGTATCCTGACACCCAGCCGCTGACACTCGCCACACTGGACTGGCCCCTCCGGGCCGCCAGGAGCTTGTGTACTGCAAAGACTTTCAGGGGGCAGATCTGGACTTTTCCCTTCGCCCCCCTCTGTATCTGCATCTGCCTATAAGGGGGCATGGCATTACCAAAGCCCGATTTACATCACTATGGAGTCGTTGCCTTGCAAGAAGCCCCCAGTTACATCACCCCAGAAGATGCTGGGCTGCCCCTGAAAACTAGAGCCTTCTTCTCTGACAGGATCTGGGTCCTGCAAAATTATGTCACTCATCGGCACCCAATAAGCCGCCAAATCCAGGAGGGAAACATTCTTCAAAAGAAGAGAAGTATTAGAACACGAGGACATGCGCTGACACTGGAGGGAGGGAGGTTCATGGGAAATCTGAGGAAAACTTACTTCACAGAAAGGGTAGTGTACAAGTGGAATAGCCTCCCATCAGAGGTGATAGTAGAACAATTTAACCATGCATGGGATAGGCATAAGGATATCTTTACAAAGAAATAAGGATCACATAGGGTTTAAGGGTAACAATATGGTTAAAAAGGGGCAGACTAGATAAGTCAAATTGTTCAAATCGGGTATGGGTCATAGTGTCCTCTGTATGGAGGTCGATATACATTAGGTCGACCACTAAAGGTCTAGATGGCTTAGGTCGTCAAATGAAATAGGGCCACATGGCTAAGGTCGACAGGGACGGAAGGTGGACACAAGCATTAGGTCGTAAGTCAAAAGGTCGACATGAGTTTTTCATGTTCCCCCCCCCCCCCCCCCGAATTTTCGACGTATTGACATGGACACAGTATCAGTGTACCACTGCTTCAAGGTGCGTCGATGCGCTGGGCACACTATTATATTCTCCCTTACCAACCAGTGGATGGTAGGGTACGAAACACCACCTGTTGGCACAAGTCGTCTCGAAAAATTTTGAAAAATGTATGTTGACCTGCGTGTGTCGACCTTCCAACCCGTCGACCTTAGCTATACTGACTTATCTCACGTGTCGATCTAAGCCCTGTTGGTCGACCACTGTTGTTAGTGGTCGACCTATGGTATGTCAACCTTCATAGTGTCGACCTAGTGACTGTATTCCCTTCTTATCTGCCATCAAATTCTAGGTTTCTATCCATAAATGTACAGTGCAGGCCAGTGGCATAAGTTCATCCCAGTTGCCCGGAGGCAAGATGAAAGTTGGTGCCCCCCCCCACACACACACATTATTCAAAATATATATAGCCTCTCTATAGGGGAGAGGGAGAGGGAGAGGGAGAACACATATATATTTCAGAACTCAGCCACAGAAGCAATTTTGATGGCTTTCAATTAATGGATTTAAACTGGCAGTGGTGGAGAGGTGCCCCCTTGAGAGCAGGAGCCCGGCGGCAGATGACTCCATTGCCTCCCAGAATTCTGCCACTGGTGCAGGCAATAATGCCGGTGTATGAACAGCTCCGTACACGGCACATATTGCACCTTCATAAATGACCTTTCTAGATTTCATGCTGACCTTGACATATGCCCACATTTTTCCTGTTGCTGCTTCAGTGATAATGGTTGCCTACAGTTAGTACACCTTAAGCTTACTCCTGGAAAATGGACCTCTAAATATAACACCCTATGAGCAAAGCAAATCTGCCTGTGCCAATGAGTAATATCCTGTGCATTTTGAGTGTAGCGTCTGGCCGGCTGGTAACAATACCAGTCTTTGTTCAAGTGTTGCAGCTGCCAGAGAGCTATCCAAACCGATCACATTTCATTCATATAGTTGCCACTTTCCAAATGCGGACTTATATATCAGTTTATGGTCATACAGTATCACTTCTGTCTTCTATCCGGTGGAACTCACATCGGAGGAACAACATTTCATAAGCACATGGAAGATGCTATTTTCATTTCACTGCTTCTAAGCATAATAGTTATTCATAGCAGTTTTAGGGGCCCATTTATCAAACCATATTTGCGGCTAAATATTAAGTATCCCCTAAATGTATCATAGGGGGACCGCACGTAGGAATCTCTGATCCCTGCTGCGATCCTCCCTGCAGCGCCGCCGGCCGCATCCCCCATAGGTTTCTAAGGGGGATGCGAAGCTGCCCGATGTATCAACATCGGGCAGCCCGGCATCGCACCCCTGGGCTATCGCCATTCTGATATGGCGATAGCCCATTGTAGCCTATGGCTACACATCGCACTGCCCGAGCAGGACAATACGGTAAGAGGGGTCGGCGGGGTCAGCGCATAACCGCACATGCGCAGACCCCCCCCAGCTTCTGGGTAAGGGCGCCCTGTCCCTTTGCCCTTAAAATTGATATATTGCCCCGATATGATCGCATTTTACAATGCGATCCTGGGCGGTAATATTCCGCCCAGATCGCATTGTAAATGCGATAATGATAAATGTGCCCCTTAAAGAGAGATGTGTGCCGGGCAATTTATCCAGTTTGGATCTGTATCTCCCTCCAGTTTTGGTTCTGTATTTGGCTTTGAAAAAACCGCCCTTGTTGGTTTTGTTTTTTAATCTGTATTTTGTTGAAAAATTCATAAAAACAGCTAAAATCACAGATTTTGGCCTTTGTTTCCCCTACAATATTATTACCCTCAATTACATTCATTTTCACTTATTTCATAACAATAACAATAATGTTTTCATCCAGACAGGGTGACCAGGGCCAGCACTACCCGCTCAGCAGAGCCTGCAAAGCAGGGAGGCGCTGTGTTCCATAGGCACTTCCCTGCTCTGCGACCTACCGAGTCTGCCACTGCACTGTGTGTGAAGGCCAGGATAGAGCAGCAGCAGCAGCAGTGGGGTCGGGACACTCAGGAGGACAGCAGACCCAGCAGGTCCTGGTCTGCACCTTCCTTCCTCACTGCGGCGCTGAGCCCCTCCCCCTGATCTCTGCATCAGGGTCAGGACAGCATGTGCCGAGCAGTGATTGGAGGAACCTATCATTCACCACTGACCCCTGGAACACTGAGGATCCCACAGCACATGGTTAGGTCTAAATTGTAGGGGACTAAAGGACCTCCTGACGTCACAGGGGAGGAGAGGGGGTGGAGAGAGGAGGAGCAAGGTCGGAAGAAGGGTCCCAAATGGACCCTCGTGGGCTCGCTTCGCTCGCCACGCTTCAGGCATGGTGGCTCGCTCAGCTTCGCTCACAACCTGGTTACTAAAGGCAACCAGTGGTGGCGTGGATAGTGAAGGAGCAAGCCCCCCGGTCGTGGAAGGTCCTTTAGCCCACTACAATTTACCATCTACTCACAGCTTCCTTCCTCTGTAAGTTACTGCACCCAGCACCTTGCCTCCTCTGTGTCTGTAGCTCCTGCCTCTCTATAGCCTTATCTGTCCTACCCCCTCCTTACCCAGCATCTGTCCCCCTCTCCCTAGCCAGTACCTCCCCCCTCTCCCTGCCCAGCATTTGTCCCCCCTCTCAATGCCCAGCATATGTCTCCCCATCCCTGCCCAGTATCTGTCCCCCCCCCATCTCCCTGCTCAGCACCTGCCCCCCCTCCTTCCCAGTATCTGCCCCCTATCCCTGCCCAGTATCTTCCTCCTATCCTTGCCCAGTATCTGCCTTCCTCTCCCCGCTCAGCACCTGTCTCCACTCCTGGCCAGTATCTGCCCCCCTCTTCCTGCCCAGCATCTGTCCCCCCTCCCTGCCCAGTATCTGCCCCCTCTCCCTGCTCAGCATCGGTCCCACCTCTCCGTGCTCAGCATCGGTCCCCCTCTCCCTGCCCAGAATCTGCCCCCTCTCGCTGCCCAGCATCTGTCACTCATCTCCCTTCCCAGCATCTGTCCCCCCTCCCGCCCAGTATCTGCCACCCTCTCCCTGCCCAACATCTGTTATCCCTCTCCCTGCCCAGTATCTGCCCCCTCTCCTTGCCCAGCATTTGTCCCCCCCTCCTGCACAGTATCTGCCCCCTCTCCCTGCCCAGCATCTGTACCCCATCTCCCCACATCTATACCCCCTCTCTCTCTCCCTAGCATCTGCCCCTCTCTCTCCAGATCTGTCCCCCTCTTTTTTTCCCATCATATGCCCATCTGCATTAACTAACACTACTGGGAATTATGTATAAGGGGCAATACTACTGTGGGTGTTTTAAGTGGCAGCACTGTTGGCGTTATGTTTAAGGGGCACTACTTATGTGGGCATTGTGTATAAGATACACTACTATGTGGTGTATTGTGAATCAGAGGCAGCATGTGTGAAGTAAATTAAATTGTGCTACTTTATGGTGTAATTAAATTGGTGGTACTATAGTGTGTCTATGCCCCTTCATTATGTTACCACACCCTTTATTTGTGTCCACTGTCCCTTTATTGAATATGGGAGGGTGCAAATATATGCAGGAGGGCGCCAGACACCATAGCACCTGCCCTGAGGGTGACAGTTTATTAAACTATGAAGCAATGCTCCAAACATGCATGTGTGATAATGAGTGTATAATGAATGCAAAGAAAAGAGGTGCAAGATGGAATTGTCCTTGGGCCTCCCACCCACCTTTATGCTGTATATATTAATCAGGACATGCACAGTTTAACGAACCAATAATTTCAGCGACAGAGACTGTCACACTTGTGGCTGAAATTGTTGGTTTGTTTGGGCCCCATCAAAACAAGCTGACAATGATTTCTCCCAGCACAAACTAGTTCTACAGAGGCCTGGAGTCATCCTTATCCTCCAATTCCTCACCCCCATCAGTGAGTACATCCTCTTCTTTACAAAATATAAATTTGACCCCAGCTGGAATCCACCATTACAGATGCCTCTGTATTTTGTGACTGTAGTTGCCTGCAAAGTTCTTCCTAGTGGAATTCATAATTCATTTTAATGAACATCATCTTCTCATTCACATTTTGGGGTAGTAACATCCTATGGCGATCACTGACAAGGTTATCTTAGAGATCGGAACCCCCCAAACTTACCTAATCTGATGCCGGATCCGAGGAGTTTGATGGGTACCACCCAGTGGCGTAACTATAGAGGGTGCAGGACTAAGCAGCAGCTGGATATTGGAATACAGGTGGAGGACTCTCAGTATGGCGCAGACAGAGCAGCAGGTGGAGGACGGACCTGGGCAGTGACTCCCTATTGCTACACTGGCCACCTATCAGCGCTCTCCAGACCTATATCCAGAAAGTGTTCTCCGATCAAGCCCTACTGTTGAAGCTGGGAGTGTGAGGCGTCTTTCTGCTGCTTTTCTGGTTGCAACATTGAGGCGTGCTAGCCGTCTCTGTTGCACGCCGCCGCCCGGCATTCTCTACACCCAGGCGGACGGCGGAGGTGACGCAGGGTGACGCGGCTGGGGACGTTGCCGGGCAGTGTCCCAAGCCTCACTCTGAGCCTGGGCGTCGGGGCGTTGCCAGGCAACGTCCCCGAACTTCCGCCCGGCAGCTAGGTTCGCGCGCGCCTGACGTCACTCAGGCGGCGCGGTTTTCAAATAAATAGCCGGCGTCTGCTGGGCACAGACGCCGGTTATAGCTATTTGCTCACGATTAGCGTGTAAACCCGGTTCCCTTAGTCCTGGTCCTCGGTCCTGAGCTCTGGAGAGTTGCTGCCAGCTGCATCCTGTCACCCAGTCCTCTGTGGGTGTTTCTCCATTTGTCCTTGTCAGTGGACATCTGCTTCCAGCTGCATCCTGTCACCCAGGGGTTTATTCTAGTTCATTCTTTCTGACAAAATCCTTCTTAGATGGACAAAACCATGTGCACTGCAGGGGGGCAGATGTAAAATGTGCAGAGAGAATTATGTTTGGGTGAGTTTTTTTGTTTCTGTGCAGGGAAAATACTGACTGCATGATTTTACACTGCAATATAGATCTCACTTTGAAGAAAAACCCCACCCAAATCTAATTCTCTCTGCACAAGTTACATCTGCCCCACCCGCAGTGCACATGGTTTTGTCCATCTAAGAAGGATTTTGTCAGAAAGAATGAACTAGAATAACCCCCCCAGTCTTCTGTGGGTGTTCTTCATTGGTCCTTGTCCGTGGACATCTGCTTCCAGCTGCATCCTGTCACCCAGTCTTCTGTGGGTGTTCCGTCCATTGGTCCTTGTCTGTGGAGATTTGCTTCCAGCTTCGTCCAGTCTCCCAGCCTCCTGTGGGTGTCCTGTGCCTGGGTTGAGCCGGCGTCTGACCCACAGTTTCCATCTTGCAGTGGGTCACGTAACTGCTCCAGTGGAGCCCCGGTCTTCTCTTTCTCATTTCAGTAGCCCTCCGTGGCTTCGCCCCTCCGTGGGCCTGTTGTCTTACCCATCCAGTTCCGATTCTTCTTAGAATCCCTCCTGGATTCTTTCCCTGCTGTTTCTCTTTAGATCCGGTTAGGCAGGAATTGTCCCCTTCCATCTTATCCCGGCTTTGAGGAGTCATTGTCCCTGGGGTGTGTTGTGTGGGACTCCTCGCTGTCAGTTGTGCCTGCGACTAGGTCGCAATCCCGTCTTGGCCTGGTGCCGGCAGTCAGGGGTCATTTCCCAGCTAGGTCCAGTAGTCAGATTATCCTCTTGGGCTACCCCGTGGCGATCGCTTTCCCCTTGTCATATCCTAAGACCTGGCTGCATCGGGGTCGGAGCGGGCTTAACTCGCTCCTTCGGACGCGGCGGCCACAGGCAAAGCCTAGCTCTGCAGGGGTTTGCCATCTGCCTCGGGGACTCAACAGAGTTAGAGTAGGATTCGCTGTGGCCGTCCTAACCGGCGGTCCCAGCTGCGGGCTCACTCCTGATCTCCTGCTGCCTGTAGTAAGCAACGACCATCAACGCCCCGGTGGGTATCGTAACAGTCTCTATATACACCTGCAGTTACCCAGTAGCTTAAGATGGAAGCTTCCCTGCACTGTATTTTACAGGCTATTACATCCTCGGCCGATAGGCTTGTGGTCAGGCTGACTGAGATACACTCTGACACTACTTCTCGCTCCTACATTGATGCTAACTTTGACGCCAGGCATGAACACACCCTGACTATATCCTGTGACACTATATGCCCCATGGCTTCTGACTCTCCACCGTGTGATAATATCTCTTGCTCCTACACTGATGGTGCATCTGCTGGCATGATTGAAGATACCCTGACTACATGCTGTGACACCGTATGCCCCATGGCTTTTGATCTTCCACAGTGTGACACTACCTCTCACTCCTGTTTTGACGATGTATTCGCTGGTACCTCCGAAGACACCCTTACTGCATGCTGTGACATCGTATGCCCCATGGCTTCTGATCCTTTGCTCTTTCGGGATGCAGGTCTACAGGGTCCTGCTTTAATAGTTGGAAATTCCTTTAAAGCCCTGACCTGCTACTTCATGCTTGGCGCCACTTGCTCAGGACTGCCCCACTTTTATATGTTATACTCTGCATTGGGCTGGATATGGTCGTACTACCATTGTGGGACTTATCCTAATACCTCGTTCGAAGATGGCGTGAATCCTGTTCCCATGATCGCTTCTCCTCCTGCTTTCGATGCCTAGCTTACTACGACGCCTAGATTACTAAACTGGAACTTGTGCTCTTCTACCCGGGACAGTATATGGACTGTTTTCTTTAATTTCCATAGATCTACAAATGGCAATAGTTTCATCTATATAACTCCATAACATAAGACACTTGTACCCATACTAATATGTCCAGTATATAATATACATGTAGCCTTCTTTTTTGCCCCTGCCAGTTATCCGGCTACTATCCTATGACTATATATGTGTGTGTGTGTGTGGGGGGGGGGGGGGGAGGTTTAGTTAGATAGTTAATTTTATGTAGTAGGGGTTTAGGGGCAGTATGGGGGGGTTTGTTTTCTGGTTGTCTTGGGTCATTTGGGTTTTTTTTTGTTTCTGGGGATCATTTCTTATGAATAATGATAGTCTATTTTAGTTAGGCGAGGATGTTATGGTTAGCTGTTTACAGGGCTATTTTTCAGTAGGCTCCAGCAGGAACTGAGGCCCTTCTTCTAGTTCACTCTTTCTGACAAAATATTTCTTAGATGGACAAAACCATGTGCACTGCAGGGGGGGCAGGTGTAAAATGTGCAGAGAGAATTATGTTTGGGTGAGTTATTTTGTTTCTGTGCAGGGAAAATACTGACTGCATGATTTTACACTGCAATATAGATCTCACTTTGAAGAAAAACCCCACCCAAATCTAATTCTCTCTGCACAAGTTACATCTGCCCCACCCGCAGTGCACATGGTTTTGTCCATCTAAGAAGGATTTTGTCAGAAAGAATGAACTAGAATAACCCCCCCAGTCTTCTGTGGGTGTTCTTCATTGGTCCTTGTCCGTGGACATCTGCTTCCAGCTGCATCCTGTCACCCAGTCTTCTGTGGGTGTTCCGTCCATTGGTCCTTGTCTGTGGAGATTTGCTTCCAGCTTCGTCCAGTCTCCCAGCCTCCTGTGGGTGTCCTGTGCCTGGGTTGAGCCGGCGTCTGACCCACAGTTTCCATCTTGCAGTGGGTCACGTAACTGCTCCAGTGGAGCCCCGGTCTTCTCTTTCTCATTTCAGTAGCCCTCCGTGGCTTCGCCCCTCCGTGGGCCTGTTGTCTTACCCATCCAGTTCCGATTCTTCTTAGAATCCCTCCTGGATTCTTTCCCTGCTGTTTCTCTTTAGATCCGGTTAGGCAGGAATTGTCCCCTTCCATCTTATCCCGGCTTTGAGGAGTCATTGTCCCTGGGGTGTGTTGTGTGGGACTCCTCGCTGTCAGTTGTGCCTGCGACTAGGTCGCAATCCCGTCTTGGCCTGGTGCCGGCAGTCAGGGGTCATTTCCCAGCTAGGTCCAGTAGTCAGATTATCCTCTTGGGCTACCCCGTGGCGATCGCTTTCCCCTTGTCATATCCTAAGACCTGGCTGCATCGGGGTCGGAGCGGGCTTAACTCGCTCCTTCGGACGCGGCGGCCACAGGCAAAGCCTAGCTCTGCAGGGGTTTGCCATCTGCCTCGGGGACTCAACAGAGTTAGAGTAGGATTCGCTGTGGCCGTCCTAACCGGCGGTCCCAGCTGCGGGCTCACTCCTGATCTCCTGCTGCCTGTAGTAAGCAACGACCATCAACGCCCCGGTGGGTATCGTAACAGTCTCTATATACACCTGCAGTTACCCAGTAGCTTAAGATGGAAGCTTCCCTGCACTGTATTTTACAGGCTATTACATCCTCGGCCGATAGGCTTGTGGTCAGGCTGACTGAGATACACTCTGACACTACTACTCGCTCCTACATTGATGCTAACTTTGACGCCAGGCATGAACACACCCTGACTATATCCTGTGACACTATATGCCCCATGGCTTCTGACTCTCCACCGTGTGATAATATCTCTTGCTCCTACACTGATGGTGCATCTGCTGGCATGATTGAAGATACCCTGACTACATGCTGTGACACCGTATGCCCCATGGCTTTTGATCTTCCACAGTGTGACACTACCTCTCACTCCTGTTTTGACGATGTATTCGCTGGTACCTCCGAAGACACCCTTACTGCATGCTGTGACATCGTATGCCCCATGGCTTCTGATCCTTTGCTCTTTCGGGATGCAGGTCTACAGGGTCCTGCTTTAATAGTTGGAAATTCCTTTAAAGCCCTGACCTGCTACTTCATGCTTGGCGCCACTTGCTCAGGACTGCCCCACTTTTATATGTTATACTCTGCATTGGGCTGGATATGGTCGTACTACCATTGTGGGACTTATCCTAATACCTCGTTCGAAGATGGCGTGAATCCTGTTCCCATGATCGCTTCTCCTCCTGCTTTCGATGCCTAGCTTACTACGACGCCTAGATTACTAAACTGGAACTTGTGCTCTTCTACCCGGGACAGTATATGGACTGTTTTCTTTAATTTCCATAGATCTACAAATGGCAATAGTTTCATCTATATAACTCCATAACATAAGACACTTGTACCCATACTAATATGTCCAGTATATAATATACATGTAGCCTTCTTTTTTGCCCCTGCCAGTTATCCGGCTACTATCCTATGACTATATATGTGTGTGTGTGTGGGGGGGGGGGGGGGGGGAGGTTTAGTTAGATAGTTAATTTTATGTAGTAGGGGTTTAGGGGCAGTATGGGGGGGTTTGTTTTCTGGTTGTCTTGGGTCATTTGGGGTTTTTTTTGTTTCTGGGGATCATTTCTTATGAATAATGATAGTCTATTTTAGTTAGGCGAGGATGTTATGGTTAGCTGTTTACAGGGCTATTTTTCAGTAGGCTCCAGCAGGAACTGAGGCCCTTCTTCTAGTTCACTCTTTCTGACAAAATATTTCTTAGATGGACAAAACCATGTGCACTGCAGGGGGGGCAGGTGTAAAACCCCACCCAAATCTAATTATCTCTGCACAAGTACCACCTGCCTCACCTGCAGTGCACATGGTTTTGTCCATCTAAGAAATATTTTGTCAGAAAGAGTGAACTAGAATAAGGGCCTCAGTTCCTGCTGGAGCCTGCTGAAAAATAGCCCTGGCTGTTTACTATATGAGATAGATCATTGGTGCTTAGAGAATTGCTTTGAAACATGGCCATGCACTTCTACTATCCATATATCTCTACAATTCTGGGAGCTCGGATGGCGCCTCCGAGTGCTCGATTTATTACATGCTTGGCTACACCCTGTGCAGTTGATTTTCTGTCTGTGCACATCATGTACGATGCGAGTGTAAATGGCTATGGCCACATTTGTATGCATATCTATGTATGATATTCTACCTATTGTATACTCTATGCGTACTCCATTGAATCTAACACTAAGCTGTTGTTTGAAGGGTTAATGTTTGTTACTGTTATTGTAAAACCAATAAAAATACGTAATTTAAAAAAAAAAACTATAGAGGGTGCAGGGGATGCAGCTGCTATGGGGCCAGGGGGTTGGGGGGGCCCGAGAGCCCAGCAGATGATCCCCTGCACCCTGTTAAAATTTTCTTTAAAGTGTGTCCCCACTGCATGTGAGCTGATGCTGGCGCGTGTGAGTGGGAGACACAATACCCTCCTAGCAGGGGGGGACAGGTCTTGGCGTCACATCCACCCCACGAATGGGAGGCTCCTGCTCCTATCCCCGGTGCATGTTTTGGCGGCGTCTTTCATTGATTTTTGAGTCCCAGGCTCCAGCGTAGGTGTTTGGCGGCTCCCCCCCACAGATCGCGTTGAGAACCAGCGGGGGAAGTCGGCCGTGATAAGACTGATCAGGATCAGGACCTGGTGGCTCCCCCCTCACTGTCCTGGCACCTGTCACGAGATGCTGCGGGGGACAAGGACCTGGCAGCCGGACCCCAGCCATGATGAGATCTATTGGGTGTCTGGGACCAGGCAGCTCCCTCCCCCGGCATCTGTCATGATGAGACCCAGCAAGGGGGGAAAGACAGGACTTGGCGGCTCCCCTCACAGTCCCTCCACAGTGCCGGTTCCAGTGCAGATGTGATTTTAAAACAGCAGCCAAAGCTGAGGTGCTGCAATGTGCGCTACCCTGACAAACAAATCACAGGTCAGTGCTGCCATCTCTAGCCTAGTGTCCCCCCCCCCCATCTAGCCAGCTGCCCTAGCCCAGTGACCCCCCATCTAGTCAGCTGTCCCCAGCCCAGTGACCCCACATCTAGCCAGCTGCCCTAGCCCAGTGCCCCCCATCTAGTCAGCTGTCCCCAGCCCAGTGCCCCCATCTAACCCTCTTTTCCAACCCAGTGGCCCCACCCTCTGGGTGTCTCTCAATCTGCCACCTTAGCCCCTCTTTCCTTCTTGATAAATTAACTGCCCATATCTCATTGCCCTCCACCAGTACAGTTACAGTACCCCACACAGAGAGTCCTCCTTTCCAGACTGGTGATTTCCCCTCCCAGAAGAGTGACCATACCACCCCATCACACCCCATCCCATCCCATATGACATCCCGTCAGAAAGTATACTTATTCCCCCACCATAACCTTAACCATCTCCCCGCATAACCTAAACCCTCTGCGTAAGCTTAACCTGTCTCCATTCTGTCTGGTCTTGCCTTCTACTGTGTCATATCCCCCTCCCCATCTGCTATTTTAACCTCAACACCCCACTATTTATTCTGGCAGAGTGCTGGGGGCCCCTTTAAAAATTTTGCTATGGGGCCCAGACAGGTCTAGTTACTCCCCTGGTACCACCATTTGTTTGAGTCCAAAAACGAGGCCAAAATGTCATCATCCCATGTCGGATTCTCGCAAGACCAGATCTCTATAAAAGTCCTGTTGCATAACTGACTACAATAAGAACAGTATCACAGTGATCACATTATCACAACTTAAGGGCCCCATACATCAGCAATTAATTGTGACAATTTTCAGATATGGAGATGATTGCCACAATTAATTTTAGATGTGTGGGCTCCCCATTTTGGCAATCCCAATCAAAATCGATAATCGATTGCTTAATCAGGTTTTTAAACATGTTTAATAATCTGGTATTATCTGCAGATCTTTTTTATATGTGTGGGCATTCCCAATTCGTCTTCTTCATCTATTTACATTATGAACAGCAATCGATTGGGCAATTTCCAGATATGAAGATGCAATGTTTAGATGGAAAAATCTGCGATCATTGAAATAAATCTGTAATGTGTGGGCAAAGTCTGTCCATTTATCTGGCCAAAAAATCCCTGTGTCTGGAATCCATAAATTGTGATTGCTGATGTATGGGGCCCATTACTGTTTTACTTCTAAAATATCAACAACTGTTACAATTTAGGCAGGACATCCAGATTTGAGAGAACTGTCCTTCTATCACATGGATCAGGGCTTTGTCCCAGTTGCTGGACAGCTGACAGATGTGTGCTGCAAACAGGTTCCAAATCAATAATGTTCATACCAGTGGCAGGTGTCAGCAGTATTATAAAGAATGGAATGGGGCTGGATAGCATTTTGAAAAGATCAGGCTTGAGCCCCAGATGACACATGAGCCTGCTGTGTGGGTGCTTCAGCACACACAAGGGCCCTTATTCTGATCGGTGCGGCCCGATCAGAATATGCGGCCACGACCGTGCAGGCGAATCCCCGCCTTCCATACGGATCGCCACCTCCGTCCGTACGCGGATATGTGGCGATCCGCATGAAAGTGGACGGGGATACGCCTCCTCCGTCTTGGGAGCAGCCCCTGCATTCGATGGTCGCCGAACATCGAATGCAGGGCCGCACGCTCCACTAGGTCCCGCCACCCAAGACCACACGGACACTTGTCCGTGTGAAATCATGTATGGGGGCGGGCAGCTGACATCCGGCGATGTCAGATGCCCGCCCCCTACACACGCGTCACGGCTTCATTACCATGCATACGCCCCGCGTTTGCATGGGAACGCCCATGAAACGCGGGGCGTATGCATAGGGTAATGAGGCTAAGTAGCCCCTCACGCCCCTCTACGCCCCCTGTGTGGCGTGTAAAGAATACGTGCGGCGAAATCGCCTGCACATGCGCAGAGTGACCTCTGCACATGCGCAGACGATAACCATCGGCGGGACGACCGCATGCGGAGAAATCCGCACCGATCAGAATAAGGCCCAATATTTGTGTTTGTCCTAACAAAGTGTAAGGGCCACATTTATCAAGGGGATATTGGCCAAAAAAATGCGAAAAACGGGCATTAACGTTAAATTTCAGTATCCCACAAATGTATCAAATGGCTATCACAATTATTATCGCAAAAAGCAGGGCACAGGTATCGCATCTGTGTGGTTTTCGCAGTTCCTATGTTTATAATGGGAACTGCAGTGTTTTGAAATGTATCAAGTTCTGAAAGCATTTCTCTTTCAGAACTTGATCGCAGATAAGCTCGCATTGGGAAAGTGGCGTTAGAACCCTCCCCAGTGTCCCCTCCTCCCTTACCTGTCCCTGTGCTGACCTGCCGCTCAGCATTACTGACAACTTTATCAACGGAGCGGGGTCCCGACAGGAGGCAGCTTGTGTCCCCAGTACAGCAGCGCTGATCCTCCATTACAGCACCGCTGACCTGAGGACCATCTACCCTGCAGGAGCCCCCACTGGAGCCGTGTCCCCCATCAAGCTCAGCCGCAAAAGTCAGCGACCGCACACCAGTGAAGGGGGACTGTGAGCGACGCTGACGGACTTTGAAAACATAAGTGACCGGGTGCAGGGGGAACCAGTAGCGCACGCAGGGGGGGGGGGGGTTTCTGAGTACCCAGAAACCCCCCAGGAGTCTAAGAACCCTAGGCTTAAAGCTGAGGGTCCCCTCTCTCCATGGGTATAAGAATTTTAAAAATTGGCCCATGGGAACCGGAGATATCTGACTTCAAAGCAGTGGTCCCAATCCAAGCCTATTAATTGCTCTTCCCAGTCAGATATTTCAGGTTCTGTCTGATTTAGAGTTTTTTTGATGGTATATTCCAAAAGCTGGGACTCTCCCCCTTTGATGGATACTAGAAGCTTGTCTCTACTGTTCCCATAACCAGAGATATCAGCCTTCCAGCAGCTGGTTACTGCTCCAGCTCCACACAGCTGGTATGTAGTTTTATATTCTCGTTGGCAGATTGCTCTGCCTCCTGAACTCTGATCCACTAGTCCCCAGTACCATTTGGTAGGTGGGATTCTCTAGATTTTAATTCCAAAATCTAAGAGATCTATTTCCGGGAACTGGAGATATCTGCAGTCAAGCAAGCTGTCCTCCCACCAGACAATTATAAGCCCACTCCACTATACACACCTCCTCTGCGTATTAAACATCCTCTACCACCCTGGAAGTTATGTAGGTACTTGTGGAGTATCACGGCTCCCACGACCTGCATCGTATGCAGATCGTATGCTAAAAATCGCATCGCATCGCATGTGGCATACGATGGCATACGATGCGATGTTTTACCGATTTTTGACCATTTTTGCTCAAAAATCGTATGCCATCGAATGGCATCGTATGCCATATGTAGTGGCATACGATGGCATATGATGCGATACGATGTTTTACCGATTTTTGAGCATTTTTGCTCAAAAATCGTATGCCATCGCATGGCATCGTATGCCATATGTAGTGGCATACGATGCGTTACGATGTTTTACCGACTTTTGAGCATTTTAGCTCAAAAATCGTATGCGATTGCATCGGATGCCATACGATGGCATCCGATGCGATGCGATGGCATCCGATTTTGCATTGAAATGCATCAGAATGCATTGAAATGTGTATTAAACTTGTGAAATGCCCCCAAATGCCATTTTTCATAGTGCACCACCCCCACTATCAACGTCAACCCGAAGCGTGGCGAGCGCAGCGAGCCCGCGAGGGGCGGCGGTACGCGTCCTACGACCTTTTCATACCCCCACTATTCACAGCTATACGCGTCCCCTCGCGGGCTTCACAGGTATCCGCGTCCCCTCTGCGCTGCGCTCGCCACGCTTCGGGCACGGTGGCTCGCTGCGCTCGCCACACTATTCTATTCTCAACTCCACGCCGACGTGGATAGTGGGGGTATGAAAAGGTCGTAGGACGTGTACCGCCGCCCCTCGCGGGCTCGCTGCACTCGCCACGCTTCGGGTTGACGTTGATAGTGGGGGTGGTGCACTATGAAAAATGGCATTTGGGGGCATTTCACAAGTTTAATACACATTTCAATGCATTCTGATGCATTTCAATGCAAAATCGGATGACATCGCATCGCATCGGATGCCATCGTATGGCATCCGATGCAATCACATACATTGCAATCACATACATTACATCGTATCGCATCGTATGCCATCGTATGCCACTACATATGGCATACGATGCCATGCGATGGCATACGATTTTTGAGCAAAAATGGTCAAAAATCGGTAAACCATCGTATCGCATCGTATGCCATCGTATGCCACTACATATGGCATACGATGCCATGCGATGGCATACGATTTTTGAGCAAAAATGGTCAAAAATCGGTAAAACATCGTATGCCATCGTATGCCACTACATATGGCATACGATGCCATACGATGGGAGCCGTGATACTCCACAAGTACCGTTATGTATCAGACCCCTTCATTCAGCCCAGTGCCCCCTTCTCCCACCATCTCTGCAGTAAAGGGGTAATTAATGGAAATTACTGATCCAGGCGCTACATGCTGAGCGGTTGATATAATACCCCCTACCCCCTACGGGACATCAAAGCTTCCCCCACCCCTACCGCTGGAGGATCGGTAGGGGCCCCAATACATTGTTATGCCCAGGGGTCTACACTGCTGTTGACGCCCCTGTATGTATATATATATATATATATATATATATATATATATATATATATATATATATATATATATATATATATATATAGAAGAAGAAGAAATCCGGCACTCTACCAGTAGTAAATGCTGTACTTGCTCCGGTGCCTTCCCAGGTGCTGAGACCCAATGTAGAATAATGGCAATAAGGCGTCACTCGGAGACTGCGTGAAGTTTCAAAACTTTATTGTGGTGACCGACACCAGTGTTTCGAGCTTTAATGCTCGCCCTCAGGGTACAACTCACAAAAGTGAAAATAACCTTTATAAATACCCAGCACGGATTCCCGCGCCCGCCAATGTGTAATTACTCTTACCTGATCCAGGTGTATCCACGGGGACCGTAGCGTGTAGTCAGAGCACTCCCGCAGCTCAGCGTGTTTCCTGGCGACGTCATCGTTATGCGCGTCGCCCTCTGGAACGCACGCCAGCAGCCGGAGCTCCTCCTACTTCCGCGTCGCTGACCCGCATGGCTCTCCCGAATCAGGATTCACCTACGGGCATTAAACATAGAATGCCAATAAAGTGAAAGTGCGTATAAATGAAAACATCGTAAGATACATCAATATATGTAATGAAAAAAACGTGAAGTACACTAAAAATCAACCATAAAAAAGTGCAAAAATACATATACAAAAATACCACATACAAAATAATTATATCACATCTATAAATTCATGTTACATATATAAAAGAAACACGCCAGGAAACACGCTGAGCTGCGGGAGTGCTCTGACTACACGCTACGGTCCCCGTGGATACACCTGGATCAGGTAAGAGTAATTACACATTGGCGGGCGTGGGAATCCGTGCTGGGTATTTATAAAGGTTATTTTCACTTTTGTGAGTTGTACCCTGAGGACGAGCATTAAAGCTCGAAACACTGGTGTCGGTCACCACAATAAAGTTTTGAAACTTCACGCAGTCTCCGAGTGACGCCTTATTGCCATTATTCTATATATATATATATATATATATATATATATATATATATATGTATGTATGTATATGTATGTGTATAATATATATATATATATGTGTTTGTGTATACATATAATTTTTTATTATTATTATTTATATACATTTGGTCTATCTATAATACTTTAATTGACCCGGCATATACTGGGTCACCTAAGTGTCCATCTCCGTGCTTTGCTCCGCCCCTCTGGAAACCCCCTTCTGAAAATCCTGCATTTGCCCCTGGGAACGGCCAATCGACGGCCACTGGTTGATGTGTTTTATATAGTGCAAATATAGTGCAGCTCAGTCCACAGTCGATTCTTCCATCACCCCGGACAGTGACCGGGTGCAGGGGGGAATGGCCAATCAACGGCCGCTGATAGAAAATAGTGCTGCTCAGTTCCCAGTCTGCCCCCCCCCCTTCCCCCTCACATGCTGCCTACAAAGGCCTTGATTGGCCTAGTGAAAAGGGGGAGTGTCCAGGGGAGTGAGAAACTTCTCCTTCGCATCGGTGCTGATCGCCGGGACAGTCTTTTTACGCACCTGCTCTTCCTGCCACTGCTCTTCATACATTCAGGTGATATAGCTGAACATCGCAATGCGATGTTAATGCGATGTTTAGTGATGTTATCGTGATGACATCGCAGTTTATTGATAAATGCAGCCCTAAGCATGGTATATGGTGGAGAATAATTTGAGCATCAGCATCCATTTAAAAAAAAAGTTGTGTACAATGGCACGCACCTTTCTGGGGTGCTTCCTTTACTTGCATGTGCAGGTAAATATAAAAGTTGAGATTTTGCAATTAAATTATCTTAAATTTTTTTTTGGTACTTGTGTAGTTTCACAGCGGCAGCCTACACTACGTTTGAAGGTACGTTATCAGCGTAGCCCAACGGCTGCTTTATTTGTGTAGTTTCACGGCGGCAGCCTAAGCTACATTGTCAGCATAGCCCAAATGCTGCCTAGTGTAGTAAGCATAGTGTCTCCGTGGCAGCCCTGCATAGTCACTGTACTGTCCCCGAGAGCTGCAGCTCTGTGTATGGTACAGGGTTCCGACAGTCGGGATCCCGACAGTCATTATCCTGACTTCGGTATCCAACTGGCCGGACCCAGACAGCATGGTGAGCGCAACAAAGCCACTTGCGGGCACGGTGGCTCGCTACGCTCGCCACCTATTCTATTCTCCCTCTATGGGGGTCGTGGACCCCCACGAGGGAGAATAGCCTGTGTCCGTCGGGCCCCCATGTGCCGGGGTTTTGACTGTCGGGATCCCGACGTCGGGTAAATGACTGTTGTGACCCCATCCGGCACCCGCAGCTCTGTCCCCCGCGTCCCTGGCAAGCCTAGTGAGCGCCTCTCACACAGCGCTGGTAACTGCCAGATCCCCTGTGCTGATGGACACACCGGCGGAAAGGGGATCATGCGGGTACCGGCGGAGAGGCCCTCCATCTGTCTGAGATGCAGCAGCAGCATCTCAGACGCTTGTGCGTCTCAGTAAGTATTGCGGCAGGGTACAGCAAGGGTTAATGGTTCGGAAGCGCGTGCGTCTCCTGCCCAAAGGGGGGGGGGTGCGGACCAGTGACGTAACTACCGTCGGTGCAGGGGATGCAACTGCTATGGGGGGCCCGAGGTCCCAGCAGGCCATCCCCTGCACACTGTATATATATATATTTTTTTTTTGTTATATTTTGGGGCACACTGGGGCCCGTGGGGACGGTCTTGTGCCCCATTCAGCAGTGCCTCTTACCAGCGCCGGGGATTGAGATCATTAGACGCCGCGCAGAAGATGTGAGCCATGTGATGCGCCAGGGAGAAGGAGATATGTGCTGCCAGGTATCCGTAGCTGGAGCCCCGGAAGGAGAAGGAGCCCTCAGTCAGCCCTGCAATGCAGGGGGAAGCAGTATTATCATGCCACTGGCACCGGGGATCCAGGAGCTAAAGACACGGCGCTGGTGAAAGGGATCCCTCAGGGGCTGCGATGCCGGGGAGAAGGAGGTTTGAGCTGCTGGGAAACAGAGCTGAAGACGCAGTGCCAGAGATGGGAGCCCTGTGATGCTGGGGACAAGCACACTAGAACAGCACTGGGGGTACCACACTAGAATAGTACTGGGAATACCACACTATAACAGTACTGGGAGTACCACATTAAAACAGCACTGGGGGTACCACACTATAAAAGCACTGGGAGTACCACACTATAAAAGCACTGGGAGTACCACACTATAACAGCACTAAGGTACCACACTATAACAGCATTGGGGTACCATATTAAAGAGAATGAGCTGCAAATAGCAACGAATGAGTATAAACGCTCAGCCTGTGCTCCACAAAAAAGAGACATAATTGCTGCAGGGGGGAAGGCAGGTAGGGTAGGTGCCAGCTTAAAGCAAGAGGGAAGATAAGGTGAAGAACAAAAGGTAAATGGCCCCTCCCCAGGGCATAGGCCATACTTAAGGAAGGTGGAGGATGGGGGTCATTACACTCAGAAGCAACCCCAGCAAGGATCATCCAGCAGCAAGAAACGGAACCAGAAATTATGCTAAGTATCTATTTATTTACAAGTATTCCTTCTTATTCTTTTACTTAATCTCCTATTCGGCACCCTGCCACCCTCTATAGTCGGCTGTCACAAACTCCCAATGTATCTTATGAATTCAATATTCAATGTAGCATACAGAGGTTCTGGTTCTGCCTGGTCACAGTGGTTCTGGTTCTGCCTGGTCACAGTGGGAATGATTGCCATTGCTGCTCTCTTATTATGCATCTGTCCTCTCTCAGTAATACCACATACTGTTTGGGAAACTTTCCCCTAAGGAATAAAGGCACCTTATGGGGTTTGTACACCAATTACCTAACAGTACAGTTGGGATTCAGGGCAGGAGTAGTTCAATGCTGCTTAATAGGAGGTTACTACAAGGGACAAGGCCAAAATATAAGTACTTTATATATATAAGGGATTTAAGATTATACTCCCTGCAACCTTTAGCAAAGCAGCAGAGAATTAGGCCCAATGGAGACAAGCAAGTTTAAAACAAGTCTCATGATCCCCCCCCACCCCCCTTAATGAAATTACTGAGGGGTTGTTTACATGACATAGCAGGGGGGATTTTCTTTGATAGAGATGATATCGCCTTTCACCCTGCATCTACTCCTCCCAACATGAACCACGAACCAGGCTGCCTAGCAATGGAAAACAAATGCATAGTTTTGTACAGATAAATGTTGGAAAAACTGAATTGTTTTTTCAGTAACATAATATAATATTGCGTAGCAGCGTTATTAAGATATGGCTAATCAATAATGTAAGAGGCAGAATGCAAATATGGGAATGCATGGTTGCAAGTGTATATTTATAATGTTAATATAATGCAATATAAGGCAGGAGAATTAATATGGGGCACATTTTTCAGCGTGCAAGGCATCATAGCATTATAATATACAGTATTAGAAAGATGTTGCTGAATGGGGGATGATATATTGTATCAGGTTGGATTAAGCTGCATTCAGAAGTATAACATGGTGTTGCATACAAAATAGTAACTTCATTGTTACATGTTATATGTACAATCATAATGGTAGTACATGATATCAATAAGTGAATTCATTATGTTTGTGCATCTTTAGCATTTTACTTCAGTATTAGACTGAATGTTCAAATATTCTCTGTAAAGCACTGTGCAATATCTAATGGGTATTATTAATAAGGGCACAGGGATGGAACCATAAGTCTGATAGCAACTAAGTTTGCGGTACATGCATGGCCTTCGCATGGAAGAAACATTACTGATGCTGGGTGCAAAGGTAGATGGATCCTTTAACAGATAAGGCAAAATAAATAAGTAAATAAAAATGGGTGTACGCATAATCTTCCCTCCAAGTCTAGCTGTTGTTAGCCAGTTTGTTTTATCACTGTTTACAATTGTAAAGCGCAATGGAATCTGCTGCGCTATATAAGAATCTGTTTATAAATCAATAAATTAACTACACAGTACAGGTAATTGCTCAGTGGGCATTAGCTTGCCAATTAGGAGGAATGTGCTGGAAATTCTGACATGGAATAAGCAAAGCAAAATAATTATAAGAAAAGCTGTGTCATTTTATGTAACTTGGGTAGTAAACCATCATAGCTGCCATAATGACAGGTATCAGAAGGGTGCAAGCAGACATATGCGCAGTGCACCTGCCAGCAATGTGGTGGCAAAATCTTCTAACCTTTATGCAAATACAAGGTGGCATTATAGGATTATTGCTCAGGTTTGGGAGGCTGCATGGTCCAACGTATTTACACACAGTACAAACTAACATGTTTTATGTCACCTCGCAGTGCAACCCTTCTTCTTCCACATGCAGATGCCTAATGATCGGAGGAGGCGGGCAGGCTGATGACCTGGACGGACACTGTGCTACGACAATGCAGAATGCGTAGTATGCAAAAGTACTCTTCCTTGACAGGAAGGAGGGGTGAAGCTAGCATGGCCATTCATGGGGCCCCAGGAAAGAACAAGTTAAGGCCAGCATGGAGGAGGTATGAGGTACCCGGCATGCAGGCAAGAGGAGGGTCTGCTACTGGAGCTGTCCCCAATAATGCTTCACATACAACAGCACATACAGCACCAGGGGCCAGTACTGCAAATACAGGCACGCATGCAGACACTGCGGCAAAGGGCACCCAGCAAAGGATGCTACAAGAGAGCAGGCGGTTACACAGTGCCTAAAACAGAAGGACATCAGCGCAATAAGTAAGGCCGCAACCCCGATACAACTAAAAACATGCAAAAATGGCTAGGATGGTACCACAACAAAGAAGATGCAGAGTTTCTGGAAAAGGAACCCACTTTACAGCAGCTAGTAGTGTCCCCCTTGGGGGTAGTACCAAAAAGGATGCCTGGAAAATTCATATAAATACAGCACATGTCATACCCCACAGGAGGGTCGGTAAACGATGCTATAGAAAAGCAGCAGTGCAGCGTGGCTTACCAGTCTTTTGAGGACGTGCTCAAAATAGTGCGCAGCTGCGGGGAAGTGGCCCTTATGGGGAAGATAGATATCGAATCAGCATTCAGGCTCCTTCTGCTTCACCCCCAGAGTCAAAGATTCATGGGCCTCAAATTTGAGGGCAGTTATTTCATTGACCTACACTTACCAATGGGCTGCGCCATTTCATGCGCTTTCTTCGAAAAATTCAGTACGTTCCTGCACTGGTGTGTGGAAGCCGGAACAGACATTAAGACAATGGCACACTACTTGGATGACTTTCTAATGGTTGGCCAGGCTAATACCGATAGATGCGAGCAGCTGCTCAAATCCACCCAGGCGCTATTCCACACATTGGGGGTACCAATAGCAACCGAAAAAAACAGAAGGACCAACAACAAGGCTCTCTTACCTAGGCATTGAATTAGACACCTCAGACAAGACTTTTAGGTTACCAGAAGACAAGGTGTCCAACCTCCTGGGGCAGATTAGCGAGCACGCAAGGGCAAAGAAATTGACACTAAAACAGCTCCAATCATTGCTGGGGTCACTAAACTTTGCGTGCAGGATGATCCCTATGGGCAGAATCTTCTGTCGCAAACTGGAAAGGGCCACAGCGGGGACAAAAAGGGGCATCACTTAGTTAACAGCAGAGATTAGAGAAGACATGCTCATGTGGGAAACCTTTTTCTAGAAAGTCAATGGAGTAAGGATCCGGCTGGCACCACCCGTGCCAAACAAGAAGTTACACCTATACACGGACGCAGCAGAGTCATGGGGCTTCGGAGATTACCTAGAGGGAGAATGGTGCGCGGCGCTGTGGCCCCAGAGCTGGGCAGAGGAGGGGCTGACTAAGAACTTGCTGCTTCTGGAGCTGTTCCCAATAATAGTAGCAGTTGAATTGTGGGGCAGCAGGTTAGCCAACAAGGAGATAACTTTCTGGTGTGACAACTTGGGGTGGTGCAGGCGGTCAACAAGGAATGGCCTCCTCCCCGCCAGCGATTAACCTGATCAGGCACCTGGTATTGGGGTGTCTACAACACAACATTAACTTCCGTGCCAGGTGTAGACAACAAAATAGCCGATGCCCTCTCCAGGGGAAAATGCGAAGCCTTTAGGGAGGCAGCACCGCAGGCTCAGCTGCAAGGTTTAACCTGTTCTCATCACTTATGGCAGATTGTGAAGACGAGGTGTTACCACAACAACAGGCAACAAAGGTCAGAGCACAGTATGGACAAGAACATAGCTCGGTCACAGCCATCTGGGCAGAGAGTAAGCTGGGGACTAGGACACCAGCAGGCATTAGGGGACAGAAAAACCCATCAGACTAGAGTCCAGGGCGAGGTAGGGTCACGGTAGGGTGGCGGGCTACGGTCCTAGGACCTAGCGTTGGCGGAAGTACTGCGGGCCAGCCAAGGTGGGCGCCAGGCCTGGCGTCGGGGGGCAAAACGGGATCACCCACGGGTACAGGTCGTCAGTTGCGAGAAGGGGATCCCGGCCCCCCAGGCGGTTACATGATTCAGTTGATAAGGGCTGGTGGACCGCAGTGCTATCTTTGCCACCCAAATTAAGTAACAGTAAATCTGAAATCAAGTTAATAAATTGTGACCATTTAATTCGCCAAAAATACTATACTCCGACTGGTTATTTCAGGTACAAGGGGAAGGTTACAAAAGGGGAAAGAAGGGGAGGAGATGGTGCTTTGGGTTCAAGGTTTGTTGACTGGTGAGGGGCATCAGGCGCTCAGCGGTTTAAAGAGAATAAGCTGCAAATAGCAACGAATGAGTATAAACGCTCAGCCTGTGCTCCACAAAAAAGAGACATAATTGCTGCAGGGGGGAAGGCAGGTAGGGTAGGTGCCAGCTTAAAGCAAGAGGGAGGATAAGGTGAAGAACAAAAGGTAAATGGCCCCTCCCCAGGGCATAGGCCATACTTAAGGAAGGTGGAGGATGGGGGTCATTACACTCAGAAGCAACCCCAGCAAGGATCCCACCCACCCACCCCAAGAGGAAGAAGGAACAACATTAAGCAACTTCAAGAAGGCAAAGCAACAGACGGAAGTACTGCAGACCAGCCATGGTATGGCGCTAGGCCTGGCGTCGGGGGCGGAAGTACTGCGGGCCAGCCAAGGTGGGCGCCAGGCCTGGCGTCGGGGGGCAAAACGGGATCACCCACGGGTACAGGTCATCAGTTGCGAGAAGGGGATCCCGGCCCCCCAGGCGGTTACATGATTCAGTTGTGAGAAGGGCTGGTGGACCGCAGTGCTATCTTTGCCACCCAAATTAAGTAACAGTAAATTTGCAGGAAGGGGATCATTACACTCAGAAGCAACCCCCCGCAAGGATCCCACCCACCCACCACAAGAGGAAGAAGGAACAACATTAAGCAACTTCAAGAAGGCAAAGCAACAGACGGAAGTACTGCGGACCAGCCATGGTATGGCGCTAGGCCTGGCGTCGGGGGCGGAAGTACTGCGGGCCAGCCAAGGTGGGCGCCAGGCCTGGCGTCGGGGGGCAAAACGGGATCACCCACGGGTACAGGTCGTCAGTTGCGAGAAGGGGATCCCGGCCCCCCAGGCGGTTACATGATTCAGTTGATAAGGGCTGGTGGACCGCAGTGCTATCTTTGCCACCCAAATTAAGTAACAGTAAATCTGAAATCAAGTTAATAAATTGTGACCATTTAATTCGCCAAAAATACTATACTCCGACTGGTTATTTCAGGTACAAGGGGAAGGTTACAAAAGGGGAAAGAAGGGGAGGAGATGGTGCTTTGGGTTCAAGGTTTGTTGACTGGTGAGGGGCATCAGGCGCTCAGCGGTTTATAACAACACTGGGACTGTACCACATTTAACTGCGGTAGTTGCTAAATTCTAGTGAGCTAAAGGACCTTGCACGCCAAGGGGGAGAAGCAAGCTCGGCGGGCTGGCTCCTTCACTATCCACGCCACCAATGGTTGCCTTTAGTAACCAGGTGGCGAGCGAAGCGCGGCAAGCGAAGCAAGTCCTTGAGGATACGTTTGGGTCCCTTGTTCCGACCTTGCTCCTCCTCTCTGTGCCCCCTCTCCTCCCGTCACATGAGAGGGTCCCTTAGCCCACTTGAATTTAGATCCCTTGTCGACCTATTGTCGACCTTGCCCATGTCGGCCTAATGACCTGTCTACCTAAAGCCATGTCGACCTAGACCCTTGTCGACCTTGACCCATGTCGACCTTGACCCATGTCGACTTAGTGATGTCGACCCAATGCTTGTCGAACTAGTTGCTGTAGACAATATGACCGTATCCCAACAGCACTGGGAGTACCACACTATAGCAGCACTGGGAGTACCACATTATGGACCTTATTCAGGTTCATAGAGCTTGATGTTTTGCGTATGCGCAGCTGAATTTCTGGCATATTCATACACCTGGTGCGTGCGTCCACGGCGAACAAACTGTTTGCCGGGTGCACGCATCCAACATCGCGGGCGGTGTGTGTGTGGGGTCGTGGGACGGCGGGACGGGATATCAGCCCATGGGAATGTCCAGCGTTTCATGGGCGTTCCCATGGTAATCGCCGGGTGACGCGGGCACTGGGGGCGGGCAGCTGACATTACAGAATGTCAGCTACCCGCCCATTTCAGTCCGAAAGTGCATGCATATACAGGTATAAAGCGACCATTGAAAGATGTGGGTATTCCCCCGCAGGCAGGTCACCATTCGCAAGGCAGGGTTTGGTGGACTCGCAAGGCTGCGAATTCAACCAGAATAATCTCCTATAACAGTACTGGAGCCTAGGAGCATCGCACTTATAAGAGCATTGGGAAATGGGATACGACCATACCACACTGTAACAGCACCGGTGGGTGTATGAGAAGGCGGCGCCTGTCTCCTGTGTCAGCCCACTTAGGGCCGGCCTTGACGTCACTGTGCCCGCCCCGCGCCGTACATGCACAGGAATGTGGGACTGGATAGTCCGGAGTGGGCGCAGTCTGGCCGGTGCTCCGGCTCAGGCAGTGCGGGTGTGTGTTGCTGACGTTGCATGTGCAGTCGCATTGATCCATTTTTGAGTGTATGTCGGTTCCCAGTGGTGTGGATTGTGAGTGCAGCCTGGCAGTCCTGTGGCCGCTGTCGCTGCCCTCCACTTCCTCCATGGTCGTTCCTCTGCAGGACCGGGTGAGCAATCAGGAGTTATGCGGGTTCTGCTGTCACTTTCTGTGGGTGGGATGATACTATGAATGCATACCGGATGTTCTGCGTTACATGCTGTATGGTCCCGTTACATATAACGTGTTAGTGCGTGCAGTGTATTGGTTAGAGTGCTGTCACATGTCCTATATGTCACACTCACTGGCACTTCGTCTGTGTGTTATACCTGTAATTTATCGGAGTATGTGACACCCACACAACACTAATTACATCTAGCACATAGAACTTCACTCGGCATGTGCTGTGCTGCATAGTGATCACTGTGTGGGAGCAGTCGTGGGCTATGATAGACGTGTGCTTCATGTGACTAACTGTTGTGGGACCACAATTCCCAGCATGGGTTTCTCTATCCATAACTGATGTGTGTCTAACCTGCAGTTTCTATTATCTGTATATATTCTGTAATGATTCCATGTAATAATTACAAGTAGATTTGAAGAAGAGCATAAGGGCACTGATTCTGCGGCTGTTGTTGAACTACACTTCCCAGCATGGACCTTGCTGATAAGAAATGGTAAAACTTTGGCAGGGTATGCTGGGAAGTGTAGTTCCACAACAGCTGGATGGTCGCATGTTGTGTACCCTATGTTAAATATTTCAATTGAGCACAAACGTAATCATTTTACTTACTGTCATACTGTATTATAGTACACGTTCGCTAGCAACAAAATAAAGTTTATATAGAGAGGGTCCTTCTAGTAAGAGTTATGTACAATCTAGCCAACAGTGTTTCCATCTAATATGGGAGTGGGCTTTTTATCAGTGTCACTGTCCCAGGAGAGACTTCTGTGAGAGGTCTCTATTGAAACTGAAACCTGGGAAGACCCTTCTTTGAAATTTGAACAGAGTGCAGTTTGCTGAGACTGTATTTTAAGTTTCCCACTTTGGAAGGTTTGCCAAGGTTGTGCATGCACTTGCAAATGCGCCCCCCTTCCCCCAGGGGGGTAACGATATAGTGCATGGGTTCTCAAACTTTGTCCTCAGGACCCCACACAGTTCAGGTTTTCCAGGTCACCTCACAGGTGCATTCATTACTCACTGACACATTTTTAAAAGATCCAAAGGTGGAGCTAATTATTTCACTTGTGATTCTGAGGAGACCTGCAAAACGTGCACTGTGGGGGTCATTAGGACCGAGTTTAGGACCATGTGATATAGTGCATACACACTGACTGACCAATATCTGTGATTATATTGGTCAGTTATGTCACCTGCCCTCCGCTTTGTACATGCCTAGATAGTCAAAACTGAGCTGCATGTACAGACAACAGGGGAGTCGGTAATGGTGCGCGGGAGCGCTCATCGTTACTGACATTGAGCATGCACACTGAACTATTTGCACTATCTTTCGTTGATGATATTATCCATATCGTTAACGATATATCAACCAGTGCGTACCCAGCATAACACTTTCTCAACTAGGAGGAGACTAAAGCAATAGGGTAAAGCCCCAAACTGGGCGACTTTCCTGTGAAAGAAGCTCAGTTTTCTCATCTGTGTGTTTATGGGGCAATGATGAGTGGTGAGTGCTGTTGCCTACAATGGTATCATCGCCAGCGGCCGCAGCTCATCTGTTAGTATTACCAGCAGATGACCGACAGTGTGGATGGCTTTCTATAGCTTCCTGCTATGGAAAGCCGTCCACCCCCGGAGCAGTGGGAAAACCGCTCAGTGTGTATGGAACTTAATAATGAATCTCCCTTGATGTGTGTGTTCTGTTGTAGTAAATGTTTCCATTCAGATCATAGGATCCATAATGCCTAGGTTGACCTGCACAAGGTCGGCATAGCAACGTGATCCATATGGAAATGGCCGACACATGAAAAGGTTGACATGAGATTTTCATTGGTTTTTCTTTTCTGTCCATTTGTACACCTTGGCACGCTGACACATAATTAGTGTACCACATACCCTCGCCAAAACTCGCTGTGCTTGCTATGCACCGGGCCAGGTGCCTCACTCTGTGACCACCGTGCTCGGCACACTTTACCATTCCCAGTCGCACTGTAGATGCCCACATAAATGCCATATCTACTCAAAACACGACTGGAAACATTCTCCAAAGCTCGTCACACACTTAAACAGCAATTCGTTACCTTTAATTAGATAGACAGAGTTAATATGTATGAAATAATGGCTCTGGGCAACTAACTTGTGCTGGCTTTTAATAGTGAAATAGTCAAAATAATACACAGGTTTTAAAGTTTTTAAAAAGTATACAGAGTGTATACTCCCGGCACCACTAATGTGTTGAACGCACTAAAGTGTCCCCAGTTCACATTATGGAGCATATTTGATAATGAGTGATATTCCTGTTACAGGTTACGTATCCCATATCTGAAAAGCTCGGGACCAGGAGCGTTTTGAATAAGGGATCATTTCGGATTTAGGAATATTTTTATACTAACCTAGTCCCCAGTCTGTCCCTCGGCATCCATCCTGATAGACACCCCTGGTCCCAATGATGCATTGCATGGTTGGCGTGACCGGCACACTCGTGCAATGCATCATTGGGACCTGGAATGCCTCTGAAGATGGATGCTGGGGGACCAGGTGACTATGAAAAACGGTACAGGGGGCTAAAAAAAAAAAAAAAAAAAAGGATATTTGGGTTTTTGGATAAACGGATGAGGGATACCCAACCTGTACTTATCTTAAATGGTGCTTTAATCAATCACCTCTTGTCTTTTTATAAACACACCGCAGGAGCTGATTGGATGGAGCACCATTTAAGATTAGCAACTTGTTATAACAGGAATATCTCTTGTAATGGATTATGTCCCTGTATATTCACTCTTCTGCTTCCCTCCCTGTGCTCTCAAATCCCGGAACCAGAATGTTTGTATTTGAGTCACCTAGCCATATCGGTTGTTCCTCCTGGGAGTTTCTTGTTCCTCCTCCTCCTCCTCCTCCTCCTCCTCCTCCTTTGACACCCCCCCCCCCCCTGCCCTTATCTGCCTGCATTCAAGGGATAGCTGTCCTGCTCTCTCATCTCACTGTTCAATGCCCTGCACACAGTTGAGCTATCGTTCATTCATTCTAGCACCCTGCACCTTTCAAAACCCATTCCTGCCTGGTGTGTTGCTTTCTGCTGTGATGCTTCTAGCACAGACTTGCCTGTATCTCTGTGTTGACATACAGACCAGAAGCACCAAAGCAGAGAGTGACACCCTTTACACTTAAGCCAGAAACTTTCCTTATCCTTAATTATATGTGCTCGGGGCTGAGAGCATATGCTCTCCCTGAATTGAAATATTGATCACCTATTTTGCTGAAATCCATTGACTTACATAGAAATTCACAATGATATATGACCATTCTTAGGGGATCCTTCCTATTTTTTTACTAAACCACACACAGTATGTATATAAGCTGCATGCCTTGTATCACATTAGATACAAAATGACAACATAATTGTTTCGTAATGTAATTAGGTGATGTGCATTACCCGTTATGAAAGATATGTGAAGGCTTGTTGATATGTTTTTATGTAGACTGTTTATTGTTACACTAATCAAGTGGATTATATAGCTTCGCTCCCTGACTGCAGATATGTGATGGTGTCAGGATTGCAGGATTTCATACATATTAACACTGTCTAATGGCTGTTTAAGTGTGTTAAGACCTTTCTCAGACCCAAACCCTATAATTCAATATAGATACTTATTTTAATATTCAAATAATAAGTGATAGATGTGTCTGTAGTATTTTATATTTAGAAACATTAACAAAAGTTATATATTAACATTTTCAGTTTAACATAAGTGTGCCTCGCAAAGGAGCTTTGTCTTCTCTCTTTCTACACTCTCTACCACGGGTGCCAGACGACTCACCAACAGTCGGGATTCCAACAGTCATTACCCTGATGTCAGAATACCAACTGCTCCCTCGTGGGGGTCCATGACCCCTATAGAGGGTGAATAAAATCGGTGGTGAGCGCAGCGAGCCACTATGCCCCCAGTGTGGCGAGCCCCCAAGGTGCTTTGTTGCGCTCCCCCCGCTGTGCAGTCGGAATCCCGACTGTCGGTGTGTTATACCACACCCCTCTAATATCACTTTTACACCAGAATGCCTGGTAGGACCCGGGAAAATGAACATGGGTAATTGCCAGGGCATGCCCTGCCTCAGACCCCATTTACACTGCACTTATATCTGGGTTATTCCTGGGTAATGCCCTTTTACACTGAAATCGGATCAGTCCTATCTTTCCTTGCTGGTGTTATTAAAAATGGCCATTTTGGGCTGTTTGAGATAAGGTCACAAGAAAGGTACTTTTCAGCAATAGAGAGTTTGAAACAGCTTCTCACACTGTGCTACCTGCTGCAGACTTGGCTGAGAGGTCTAGATCTCGACGCCAATATTTGTGCCGGAGGAGAGCGCTGATATCATCTAGCCTTACCTCCATTTTGAGGCTGACGACCATGCGGGATTGCAGGATCTAGGTCAGAGACTGGTGTCACGGAGATGCTTTCATGTAGACAGTGGAATCTTTTCAGGAGGATCAGTGGATGGCCCACTTCAGGATGTCACGTGCTACCTTTTGTTATATATATTGGATCTATTTGGACCAGTCCTGATGATGCAGACCACCCACTACCGGCAGCCCATCACCCCAATGCGGAGATTAGACATTGCCCTTTGATGGTATGCTACCCCTGGAGAGTAACTCACGCATTTTACTGTTTGTTTGGAGTTGGGATTGGCACGGTCTGCAGGATCATTTACCAGGTGACACAGGCCTTTGTGGATACCCTGTACCAGCGGTTCATCTGTTTGCCGGAAGGACAGCGCCTTGATGACACCATCCAAGGCTTCCAGAGGCATGGTTACCCGCAGTGCTATAGATGTTTCCCATATCCATATAATTTCTCCCTGTGACAACCCCGTGGACTACTATAGCAGGAAGGGGTGGCATTCTGTTATACTTCAGGCTGTTGTGGACCACCAATACTGGTAAGTACATATTTACTGTTTGCTTATTAGGAACCTTTGTAAATGTTTTTTTTTAGCTATAACAATAAAAAAAAAAAATTATATATATATATATATATATATATATATATATATATATATATATATATATATATATATATATATATATATATATATATATATATATATATATATATTTATACTTTTTATTTTTTTTCTTTAGTTTTACAGAAGTCTTTATTGGCTGGCCTGGGCATGCACATGATGCTAGAGTGTTTGCTAACTCTCAGCTGTATGAGATTGCTGAGGACAAGCGTGGGGGATGGCTGTTCTCTAGACAGGTAAAAATTAATTGTACACATTTATTTTTCTCTGATGGACCAGACTTGCCTGCCTGATCATCTCCGTATATGATTGCCATCACCTTTGGTAAAACACCTTTTTTCAGCATTTACAACTAGTTCACAACAGTTGATGCCAATCATACGTGGAGAGGGTCAGGTAGGCAAGTATGTGATGGACCCATGTATTTTTGGCAAACCGAATAATTCTACTGTGGTTTAGACTTGATATATTGTTTATCGTAACTATACACTTAAGGCTCCTTTGTATGAATAGTGACAATCTCTATTTTATTTATAGAAATCATTTTTCATAGATGAGGTGGAGATCCCGGAACACATCATTATGGATGCATGCCTACCCTCTACTACATTGGCTCATGAAGGGATACACACAAAATGTTGAGTTGTCCATGGAAAAGATAACCTACATCCACACCCTAAGTTCTGGCAGTGGAAAACGCCTTTGGCCATTTAAAAGGACATTGGCGCTGCCTGATGAAGAGGAACGATGTGGACCTACAACTGATGCCCCACGTAGTTGCAACTTGCTGTATTCTACATAACATTTGTGAAATGCAAAATGACCACTTCCTTCCAGAGTGGAATGTGCAGGACACTGAGTAAGGAGGCAATCCTGAAGCAGCAGATTATGATGGTGAGCATGATTACAGTGCAGAAAGAATCAGGGCCACCATTGTAGCCAACCTTCCCTCAATGATTTGAAATAAAAAGCAGATATTAATCTTCCGGTTGTTTGCTTTATTAAAATGAAAATGCATCAAACTGTACATACCTTTGACATCTTTTTATATAGATGTTATTCATAATGAAAGACAATGATATGTAGAACTGGTCCAACTGGGAAAAGAGAACAATTGTAGAACTTTTTTCACAAAAAGTTGAACATCATAGGACACATTATAAAATGGTGACTTCTATAGGGAATCACACAAATATTAAGAAATAAAGTGCAACCTTTATAAAGATTTTAAAAACAATAAGAGTGCAACCTTTTGAAAGATTTTTAAAATAATAAAAGTGCAACCTTTTTAGAACAATATTTTATGACTAAAAGTTGAAACCTTAGCTCAAATTCCGGTACATGGAAAATTCTGGGGAAATTCAGGATTTGCGGGTCGCTAACTGTACTACTAGCAGCACTAGTGCTATAGTTAAAATTTGGCCCTCTGTATTCTGGTGGTGGTGGTTGGGTATTAGTAGACGTACCAGGATTGAAGCTGACCCCTTTTTTGTAATGATGATATGGGTTTGGTGGGTAGTTAGGGGGGTGGTGGGAATGTGGTGCAGGGTGCGTGAAAGCACCGGAAAATGTGCGCTCTAAAAAGGGCATTAGTCTCTCTTGCATAGCCATCAATTGAGACATAAATGCCTGCTGATTCTGCCTCCAGCTTCCAAATATTTGTCCATGGGAGCATCCTCCTTTGCTTGGACATCATGATCCAATTGGCATAGATGTTCCACTTTCACCGATGTCATCGCTTTAGCCACTAGTTCAGACCGGTTAAGCTTTTTCTTTTTGGCAGAAACGCTCTACACTGCAATAACAAACCAAAAAATAAAAAAACAATCGCGCTAGGCACTTCCATGCCAAGTGTTATATAAAAATAGCAGTATTGTTTGCCTAAATGTGCTAGTGGCCTTCTTACAATTAGAGCGTAATGGAGTGCTTTGATTGGGGTGCGCCGTCTGACTACTTCCACATCATCATCTATGGCTGCTTGGACGCTGTCAGAATGCATCGAAGAATCCATCATATTCTCTGCTGCGCCATCATCACCAAACAGCAGTGGTGAAGCCGGGCTCATGTGTGCTGACATCTGCGTGGCTTCAGAAGCCGGTGATAACAACGGGGACTGCTGGGAAGCCTGGCTAGTCGGTACATCATAGCTGTCCTGGCTATTGTCTGTCTGCAATACGGTGCAATGGAGGAGGACAGCTACTAGGTTGCAGAGTACCATGTTCCCAAATGCACTGTAGCACAGGTCATAGTGCACCCAATCGGGCCTAGCTGCACCACTTTAATTTCGCTTCTGGACGTTCACTTTGGTGAACTGCTTCCGTAAAGATTTCAATTTATTAACAATCTGCTGTTGCGTGCGATGGATACCTCCTGGATTCCAGTACCGCCACAATACTGCGATACACCACTGCGTCCCGAACGGTGCCGGTCATTGACGCCGAATCCCCTCATCTGCCCTGATTCGCAGGAGCTCACGTACCTCCTTATCAGACCAGTTGAATGTAGTGGACATGATGATGCAGGTCAGGTTTGGGGTCTTCCAAATAGTCAGGCTGAGGGTGATGCTGTCGGACATATTTCGTGACAGCCAACGTGTGTTGCTGCAGATGAGGCTGTAAACAAACTGGGGATAGTGCTTCCAGCACAAACTGTTGCTGTAGTGTAGGGTACAGGCTGCAAACAGCGTTGTAACGCTGCTTCTGCTGCTGCTCGGATCCTCCATGTATTGTCATGAGCCCTGTGCGGGTCTCCGGGAGATGACATCATCTGCCAGAGCCTCAGAAGCACCAATCAGTTCTTCACGTCCTTCTCCCCACCAAATAACCCGGTTAATGACCATTTACACCACCCTGAGCCCCGGTTAAGCCCTGTGTACGACCATGAACATTTGCCAGGGGAACAGTACCCGCGTTATTTTCTTTTCAGCCCTTTACACTGCGCCCCGGCCTGGACTGGAGCGGCAATATCCCGGGTCCAACATCTGGAGTAAAAGGGGTATAAGTGTCACAGACTTCACTTATCTGCCTGCCCTGTATTCTGCATTGACTGGGACCATGCAGTACAGGAGTAGGGGTGACCAGCAACTAAAGAGATCTGCTCCAAGGCCAGCCTGGTAACGTAACCCATGAGCCAAACTGCACTGACCCATCCCTCCCTCCCAAGCCCTTTCCTCTAGTCTGCCTGTCAACCACTGTCTTTCTCCTGGTATCTGGATGGCTGACGGTGTCTAGGTCGATTTGGAATAGGTCCATATTTTACCATCCACTTGACTCAGTTTGAGCCCATAGCATTGCGGACTATACAAGGGCACACGGGACATTAATTGGGGGTCCATGTGTTTAGGTGTCGACATTTCACTGTGGAACTAGATGTTATGAGCTATGCCACACCCCGCTCTCCCATTGTTTTCACCCTTTATTTTTTTATGCACTTGTATTCTTCTGCCTGTACCCATGGGTACATTTCTATCGGGGATATCCTATCAGCAGTGCTAATTTTTTAGCTACAAAAAATAATATTGCATATTTTATTTCAGGGTATTACCATGTATTGATGTGTAAGTGTATTATGGTCTGACTCGCACACGAGTATACAAATAGAAGTACTTCTTTCTTATTTGCATCCATGCTCCAGGAGGACAACCCTTGCACTCCTGGACAATTGGATGAAGGGGCTTCTGTTGGTGTTTTTATTTCTATTAAAGAAATAAAAATTGTTCTTAACTTCAGTTTTCCTTAAAGCACCAAAAGTACCAGCGTGGCCTGAATGCCAGGACTGGGAAAGCGTGTTATAAATGTGCACTTCTAGCATTTACTAAAGAGAAAAACTTCAGCTGTGTTTAAAGTCCGTTATGGTGACATGTGACATTGTATATCTGTTCTTTTCTGTTCTGATATCAGTGGTAAGTGGGAAGGTGCAGAGTCCGTACTCTTCTGAAAGTGGAGAATGAAGTATGACCTTTTACTTGATGACAACCAGACTAATTGAGAAATCTGATTTGGTGAGTCTGCTGCCCCATACACATGATTCAATTTGATCTATTTTTCTATTCAATTTTGCTTATATATGCGAAAATTAACACATATGATTCTAATGTGCAGCATTGAAATCAAATAGAAAATAGACTGTGCAATCAAGACTATGAGGAGTATTCAACTGCCTTCCCTTCACTCGCCGTTTCCACCTCACTGGTTCTTTTCAGCAGGGTAGAAATTGAGTGTGCCCATTAAAACAGCGGGGCTCACCACAAAATGCAGCGGACTCTGCATTTGCAGGGAACCTCGTTGTTTAAGGGGATCGTCGCCTTCCTCTGGCGTTGAGGATTTCTCCCAAACATTGAATACGGCGAGGGGGATGGGTGGCAAGGATGGCTTTTCCACACCGAAAATAAGCCATCCTTGCCATACAAACCCCCCTTGCCATGGAATACACCTCTATATATTCCAAATCAAATGCATTTGCCTTGTGATTCGTTGAATCAGTATCAAATTAACAAGGCAATCGCACAGTGGGCCTTATTCAGATCTGAGCTCAGTACAAATTTGTTTGGAAAATGGGCAAATCCATGTGCACTGCAGGTGGGGCAGATGTAACATGTGCAGAGAGAGTTAAATTTGGGTGTGGTGTGTTGAATCTGAAATCTAAATTGCAGTGTAAAAATAATGCAGCCAGTATTTACCCTGCACAGAAACAAAATAACTCACACAAATCTAACTCTCTCTGCACATGTTACATCTGCCCCACCTGCAGTGCACATGGATTTGCCCATTTTCCAAACAAATTTGTACTGAGCTCAGATCTGAATAAGGCCCAGTGTGTACATCCTTAAGACCATATTGGTGAATATTAAATAGGACCTGGGAGAATTGAAAGGATCTCTATAGAGTTTAGTAACTTGTCATCTATGTGCGTTATAGTATAGCGGATTGATGGTGTCTAGATCGACCATGTTATAGTAGACCACCCTTAGTCAAACCTGTCTAGTAAGACACCTAAAGATAGTCTAGATCAGCAGTAACAGAGGTTAGATGCAAGCTTTAGGACGATGGGAGCGTGATCGACAGTCACAAGGTTGATATGAGTTTTCAAAAATTTTTGAGTGGCTATGTTGACATAGGTCAACATGGACACCAAATAAGTGTACAATGTCCCCTTGCATGGCTCACTGCGCTCGCCATGCTTCGGCACACTATTATAATCTAACACTATGCCCTCTTGGATGGTAAAGTATGAACCAAGTCGGTCTAACGCAAAATAATGTGAAAAACTCAGTCGACCGTGTGTCTGTCAATCACGTTCACGCAGACCTAATGTTTGTATCTAACTTTCATCACTGGTAATCTAGATGCTGTGAACAAATTTGCTTGTTCGACTAAGCATGGCTGACCATCACATGGTCTATTTTAAACGCCATTGATTGGATATGGTCTATTTGTGCAAAACCCAGGGAAAGTTCTCCAAGAACGAATATCCATGCCCTGAATTATAGATCACTAGATGTAGTTACTGTAGTGCAGAATGTCATTAGATTAGTCCTTTTATTAAAGCTTGATTTTTATTCAATCCCGGGTCACGACTGTCGGGATGTCGTGACCCTGGCCCGTTCCACCATCAGAAATCGCGGCGGGGATGGAATACCCCCTAAATGTTCCCTATTTTGCTAATAGTTTTGAATGTCAAACAATGAGGAATTACACATCAGCAAAGCTTCACTTTGACATTCAGATGAAAAAAACAAAGATGACAACATAACAAAAATGTTCTATTTGATATTAAAACCATATGATTTTTATCTTTTATAACCGCCATAAAGTTGATATCTTTATTTACAAATGAATTAGCTAATGTGTCTTACATTTGGAGATCATTCACCTCTGGGTACCTGTGAAGTCAGTCCATCTCTAGTGTGACCAGTCATGACTTAGCTTTACGTAGGGTCTGGCAATCACAGCATGGCACACTGACCGTTTTCATGGTCAGGGTTTGTGTGCTGATGGGAAGGTCTGAGCTGAGATGCGGTCACTATGTTATTAGGTTAACCTAGAACTGTAGTGTTGATATTCTGCTTGGAGCAAAGGTTAAGCTGTGGGAGCGGAGCACTAATGTTAGGCGATGGGTTTGTAAGCATGTCTGCTGGACTCAGCTGTTCATTGGCAGACGAAAGTCACCACCAACTGATTACCCAAAAAGTGAATGCTGTACTATAGCACATTGAGATTCTAATCATGTTTCATCAGTGACTGAATGGTTACTGTCGACATGTGCGTGTTAACATAATTAATAATGACTAAGTATATGAATATTTAATGAGCGGGTCCCCCCTGCATATGTAATGAGGGCTCATTTCATATGCAGGGGGAGGGGACCCGCTCATTAAATATTCACTGCACTGGCTTCCGCTCATTAGATATGCACAGAATGAGACCAGCACAGTGATCACTACTGCCAGGGTCCTAAATACCGTTTCAGACCCGTTCACACTGCCAAAAAAACAGGTCTGAAAGGGTAGGAAATTGCTTTTTACCTGTTTAAGAAATACCGATATTTCTTAAATGCTTAAAGCACCCTGGAGCTTTAAAACTGCAGCTCTGAACGTTTTAAAACGCAAAAAAAAAAGTCAATATACCGTTTAAGAGCTGCAGTGTAAAAGGGGTATTACTGTGGTTATATACTTTCCTGCTAATAATGCTGCTAAATTTTATCATGGGCGTTTATTTGGTAGGTTCCAGGTGAGTGGGCTGTGGCTACTGGAGATTCTAAATTTAAACAAAAAAAAAATAATATCTCCAGTGCAACCAGGGAACTCTTTTAGCAAAGTATATCTGTAAATTCTGGTTCAGTACCTTGGTTAAATGACCTAAATTAGTCATCACCTCAAAAGAAGCTTCTTGGTTTATAGAAGGGAAACTTTGCATAAACTGAGATTTACCGTTGTTTATACCTCTTAAACTTGTGTCTAGGGGGTTTACCAAGGATATGTTTGGTTTGTTTACTAAGTACTGACAACCAAGAGAATTCAGAAAATCAGCCTAAATCATCAGCGAAGCCTCAAAAATTGGTATACATCGCTATCCAATTTTAGGAAAGATGTTTTAAGCTGAATTAAATCGCAACATGTATGTTTTTTTGTCAGAAACAAAAAGTTTGACACCAAATGCAAGTGACACATTTTTGGAATTTTTGTGATCTGGATTTTCTTGTTCTGCCCTGAGTTTACAAACTAAGTACATCGATTCCAATCATATAGGTGTGTTCAGATGTAATGTGAGGACTCAAGAAAGCTCTTTTATTGCCATCATTATGAAGGCATCTCTCTCAGGAAACTGTGCACCAGTCTGGAGCATCAAATCCCTTTTCTTGAGACATTGGTATTTGTAATCTCAAATGACAGTGTTGGAACAGGGGGAGTTGTAGTGCATGGTCCCAGAGCACACCAATCAGTTTGCTCTTGCATATGGAGGACAACCCCTCACTGCCACAGTGGAGCCAATTACTAAAAGTATATGGAGAAGACTGTGTGCTGCATTATGGGAAATGTTCTATAGACCAAGTATATTAAGTACTACACTTATAATATAAAATGTACATTTACAAAGCCACATATCGTAAAAACATGTACAAGGTTAGGCACTTGTTTCCTAGCAGGGCGCCCAAGTTCAGTACGTATGGTACCGTACTGAAATCGCATTGCATGACGTTATAGTGGCATGCGATGCGATTTCAGTACCACTGTTCCCTGTCATTCCCGCCCCCTGTCAGATTCTCTCAGAAATCATTGGGCGGTATTCAATGAGTTGTGCTGTAAGGCGATTTTTTTTTTTACTAAAACGGTGAATCACCCTATTCAATGACCAGATGGAGAATACATTTCAAGGTTTTTTTCGCCATGATTCACCGAGTAGCAATCGCTATCTTTTTATGGTGAAGTGGAAGGTGAACTTTTAAAATAAAGTGTTTTGTTTTTATTACATTTGGTGTAAAAAAATCAGGAATTTTATTCTGAGGAGGGGCATGCTATTTTTATTCATGTGCTGTAAGCACATGAATATATATTTAATTAAAAAAAATATGAGCCGAGCCGCTCATTAGATATTCATATATTCACTGCACCCGATCATTACATATGCATGATCGGGTGTAGTGAATATACCAGGTCCCCTGCTACCACCCCCCCACAAACGTTCTGGGGCAGGCAGGGAGACTTCGGGCATCGCCGCAGAAGTTAAAATTCGCCAGTCAGGGGCAGCGAGCCCCTGACTCGTTGAATACTGGAGCCGGCGAGGCTCCGGAACGCAGCGAGCAGTGGCGAATGTGCAGCGAATGCTAAACAGGATTCGCTGCACATCACCAAAATGCTCATTGAATACTGCCCATTCTGAGGTGATTTTCTGACCGTACTGGAAGCATCCCTCAGAGCTGCTGGTTAACTTTTGCTGATCTTTATAACGTTTTGCAAATGGCTGCATCGATGAATATCTTTAGCTTGCCTCAGGCGGAGGAGGAGGCTATACAGTTTTTCCAAGAGCATGAACTCCTTCTGCAGAATTGCGCGAATAGGCACGTAATGCGCCTCTCAGTGAAGGAGTCTGTGGCGGTGCCATGTGAAAGTGTGCCGGCTGAGCCTCAGAGCGATCCACTGGTTTCCACGCTTCGGGTTCGCTGCGCTCGCCACACTATATAAAATCGACTCCACGCCGACGTGGATAGTGAGGGTATGAAAAGGTCGGAGGACGCGTTCCGCCGCTGCTCGCCACGCTTCGGGGTTGCGTCAATAGTGGAGGTGACGCAAACAAATGGCGTAGGTGCTTTCAATAGTAAGCACCCATCACAGCACACATCACAACTCATCTCATCCAATTCCATCTCATAGTAAGCACACATCACAGCTCATCGCATGGGTGCCTGTTCAATGAAATATCGCATCCCATCGGATCGCACCCTGTCTATGCTGCCTTCCGATCCCATCCGATATTTCATTGTATAAGCACTCCTGTGGACTTTATATGGACATCGCACGGCACTATACACGCTGTGTGATCTGGTGCGATGCGATATCACTACGGAGAATAGCACAGTACGCTAAATGCTTACTGCGCGCCCTGCCAGGAAACAAGTACCCAAGGTTAACCCCTTCATGTTCCGAGATTTTGTACTGCAACATGAAATTGAAGAACAAAACATATTGTGACTTTATTCAGTAGGTAGAAAGAAGAAAAGTACATAACTAGTTAGAATGAAATTCCAAATGCTGTGCAGAGTTACCAGTAGGGTGTCTCCTGCAGTCACTTTTGTGCAGTCACTTCCGTGTGCGTCAATGTGCGTGTGTGTGTGTGTGTGTGTATAGAAAGATAGATGGATGAACGGCGGCACTCGCAGGACTTATAACAAAGAGTCAGGGGCCCTGGGGTCACGAGCGGAGGCACATATTGGATGTTACACTGGGAGTGCAGATCTTCCCCTGCTATATCTATCTATCTATCTATCTATCTATCTATTTATGATAGAATTACGCAAAGCACCCCCAGAACTTGCCAGATCCATCTAAAAATAACCGTTTCTTTACCAACTGTAATTCCCCAGACTCACCAATACACCACACCACATCACTTACCTCACCTACTGCACGAGCTGTCTCACTATAACTCCTCCTTGCTTACCAGCATACTCCTGCACTCCAATATACTGTTCTTCATCTGCACACCAACATGATCCCCCAAGTACACCCATGCCCTCCAACATGACCCATTCCATTAGGTACAAAATTCTCTGTTCCTGGACTTCCATCTTAATGTATGATTATCATCACCTGTGACACCCTTCTTGTCAATTAACCACAGGTGATGGCAATCATAAATTAAGAAGGAAGTCCAGGAATAGATCATTTTGTACCTTATGGAGAGGGTCATGTTGGAGCGTATGTACACCTACATGCCAGTATGCCTTTCCTATTTTCCCCTACACAACACGCCACTGTGCCCCTGTTTCCCAAAACCATGCCCTCTGCACAAAAAATGTCAGCCTGCAAATAAGCTACCCCCTAGCACTGATTTGTCACAGCATGCCAACATGCTCCCTTATCATGAGGATATTCTCTCTGAAGACCATCATGCACCCCCCCCCCCCCCAAACAACAACATGCACCCTTGCCCACCACCCTTCCCACCACAGCAGGCTTGTCGGCACATTACATGGCAGCAGCCACTGTATAGTGTGTGTTACCTGTAACCAGCCGCATGGCACAACAGGAAATCATCTGGTTCTGATTGGGAACCTCTATATATGGCTAGTTCCCTTGCCCAGCTGTCTGCCAGATAGCACCCATTACCTGCCCTGATGCCCTAAAGGTGCCCATACACTGCTGCGATGTCTCGCAGCAGTGTATGGACACCCGACAGCCTGTTTGATGGATCGCATGTGTCCCTGCTTCCCGCCCACCTCGCCGCCAGGAGGAACGGGTGGTCGGACGGCCTGCCGGTCTGACCACCTGGACGGGTCCGATGCGCACAGGACCGCGCATCGGACCTGACGGCATGTCAGGGTCGCAATCGGACCAAATCGCCTCAGTGTATGGGCACCTGAAGCTTCACCCAAGCTATGTCTCTGCATGAGAGTTGTCTGAGGTGTGTGCAGAAATGAGGCAGCTGCTGGGAGCATGGGGCCATAATTGCATCATCATGACTCTGCCCCACTATCCAGAGGCAGAGTGGGGAAGGGGTGCAGAACTTTGCCGTAGTGCCATCACTAACCACACAGGACCCAGGGAACAATACTGTTTCTCCCCTGAGCATCCATGCAGCTCTCCACTTTCTCATGCCATTGTCTGTTCCCCCTTGTGTGACATCATGTGTATGTGGTGGTACAGGATGGCATGAAGTCTTGCTCCGCTGCTGTGCCACAATGACTCAATACATTTCTCTTCATCGTAGTTACCCCAAGTGATGTGAACGTGAGCAGGCAATGTAATCAGCATGCAGGAGATTTGCCTATTCTTCCAAGAGTCCGGGAGAGCCACTCTAGGTTTGGGAGCCTCCTGGACATTCTGGTAGGGAGAGTAGGTTAGTATGATTCACATAATAATGCTAGATTTATGCCCAAAATGTAAACTATTCGGAAGTGCTGGGTTTCACAACCCAGCTCTTTATACTTAGTCCCCTTTCTCTTCACGCAACCAAACAGCAAGTTTTTGCATAGCAGCACTCATGCATTTTTGCCCTATGCCTGCACTCTTGAGTCGGAGGTAACTTGGTCAGATCTGTCTTCCAATAAAGTAGGACATTTCAGGGCAGGAGCCAGAGCCAGATTAAGGTCTAAATGGGCCTGGAGCTGAAAATGATCAAGGGCCTATTATGTGCAATAATAGGGGTTGTGGCCAGCACCTAATAATGTGGGTGGTGTAACCAGTGTTCTGGTTGGGTGGTCTGCTCATGGGTGTGTCCGTATTTGTGTAAATACTTTCAACTAATTATATATGCCTGGAAAAGGCAGGGGCCTAGCATAAGAAAAATGCAGGGAGATATATTGGCGGGTGCACTCCAAAGGTGCCCCCGCAGGATGCCGATGTCCTTAGATACTTTCGGGGTGAGGCAGCACTCCAGTCATAAAAAAATACTGAAAGCCGAAACTTGGTATACAACATTTCAGCACACCATATACCCCTTATACAAATCATGCAACACAATAGTAACCCCCTTATACTGTACTTGCCTCTTCCACATTATGCCACATGGAATGAGCCAAAATTCACACCGAATGAGCCAAAATTCACACTATGGCACACAGATTTAGTCACAATTCACGTTATGCCACACAGATTAAGGCAAAATTCACATTGTGACACATGGATTGCACCAAAATACACACTATACCAGGCATATCCAAACAGTGGCCCTCCAGCTGTTGTGAAACTACACATCCCAGCATGCCTTGACATAGTTTTAGCATTCCCTAATAGCAAAACTGTGGCAATGCATGATGGGACTTGTAGTTTCACAACAGCTGGAGGGCCATAGTTTGGACATGCCTGCACTATACCAAACAGATTGTGCAATAATGCACAATATGCTCCATTGAGCATTGCACGCCAAACATTACACCATAATGCCCATTACATGTTAAGACACACACCATAATCTCCATTACGTATTATGCCAAACACCATAATGCCTATTAAAATTTATGCTACATAAGTGTTGCTTGCCTACATGTTCATTGCCAGGGGTTCCATGCTTGTTGCCATGTGGGATTACATGCTCATTGCCAAGGGGGAATACATGCTCGTGGTAACTGGGGGACAGCTGCCGCCGGGCTGAAATGACAGTCGGGCAGAGAGCAGTGGGCTGACTGGCTGTATTCAGAGCTTTGCTATTTGAAATAATACCCTTTTCACACCAGAAAATGCAGGGACTTACCCAGCAATATGGTCCCAGGGACATTCCTGGACTGGCCCCTTTTACACCAGCCTAGTCCCTGCATTTTCTGGTGTGAGGGGGAGAGAAAACCACCCCAGCCCCCCTTTAAACAACCAGCTATATCTTTGGAACCAACTGACCCATTTACGTGTACATGTTTGGTCCCGTGAAACTGGGCCATTTGGTTCCAGAGAAACCTGTACTCAAACAACATGAATTGGTTTACCCGCAATATCTCTAGAACCAATGAACCCATATGGAACAGGTATCAGATTGAAGGCCCAGCGATTTGAGTTTGACTGAGATCAACCTCGAGCTTCTGTGCTGCCGGAGGGGGAACTGGCAGCCGTGTGGAGGTCGGAATTAGCGGGTCCCATGTTGTCCTATGGGGGAAACGTTCCAGCTTTGCCTGGTGGTATCTCTGGTTCCCCTGGGGGCTAGCGACGCGGGGCTGGGCTCGTTGGAAAGCCCTGGCCCTCAGCTACAATGTGGAGAGTGGGCCTGGAGCTGAAGCTCCATCAGGCCCATTGTTAATCCGGCCCTGGCAGGAACTAATTGATGAGTGATCGCACACAAGTGCCCTGACTTGTGGAAAAGTGTACTGGAGGTGGTACAAAAGCATATGGGTAAGAGAAGCCTGTCTGTGATGCATCCAGTGCACGTACTGATGAGCAGCTGGTATAAATCAATCAATTGTTTCATTTTTATGAATAAAGGTGCACATTTTGGGCAAGAAAGACTGAATTGCCCAGGACATGGCACACGGAGAGGGACTGTTTGGTGCCACAATGTTTTAGGACACATCTGTAAGTTAAGGTGCCCCCACACTAAGGCAATTCACATGCGATTTGGTCACTTTTCATGCGATTGTGGCACTAAATCGCATAAAAGCATCCAAATCACATGTGACATCAGGTCTGAAGCAATGCGCAGTCCCGTGCACATTACATCATAGCCTGAGGATCCCATGGGCTGCAGGCAAAATGTGTCGCCAGGCAGGCTTGGCTGGGATAGCATACGGTGTATCGTATGGTGTAACCGCCAGGGAGGTTCCTGGGTGGCTCAAGAGGGGATTGCGTGTATGGCCATCTTTACAATTTACTCGCTGTTGAGTAGTGCATTATACCTATCGCATTCTTTTAGAACTTGCAAGTAGCTACATTTTATGGTGCTTTTGAGCAGTGTTTGCTGTAATGTGAACGTGCTCTAATTGTAATACTGTACACCTAGGACAGGTCACTTTACAAACACATTTCACTCTTCCATTAACACGAACGCCCTCATCAGTTGCACTTCAGACAGTAATGTAAGCTAGTAAGTAAAAAATGCAACAAAGCAAGATGTACAGGTTTGGTGTAATGAATAAAGACCTTTAATTCTAGTGAAGGAGGAAGGACTGTGAGAAAAACGCTATATAAATAATTGTTTAATATTTACTCATACGGATCTGTACAGTGAATTCAAATGAAGGAAAGACTGGAAGTAAGAAAGCTTAGATGTGACTCGGCTTAAGATGTTTACCCCTACAATGGGGATTTATTTCACTATGTTACCTGGAGAGCCTCCTTTCCCACTACCACACAATGGGGTTTTTTCTAGTTGATTCACAAGTGAGTCCACCAAACTCTGCCTTTGGTGATGTTACACAGTAACATCCATTCACAGCCTAGTGGGATCCATCCACATCATTCGATGGTCAGGGACCATTGAATGATGGCGAAGGTGCACGCATATAAAAAGGGGCATTTGAATGAGAACACCCAGCCTTTTCATGGGGACACCCATGAAATCTGGACATTCCTATATTCAAATGGCCCAGGCCGCCACCCCACACTCCCCCGCCCGCACACTTGGGTGCGTGCGCCCAGTGAACACCCTGTTCGCCATTGCCGCACCCGGCGTATGAACATGCGTAGAAATGACCCTGCGCATACGCCAACCATTGGAGCCACTGCGAATATTCTGGTCCGTGCGATCTGACCAGAATAAGGCCCAATATACAAAGAGTAGTATTGTAGTTAATTGACAGAATGTTGCAAAAATGTGACTAGTATTTTGCTTCCAATGGACCATAATTAAGGCCCATACTCACATAGCGATTTGGGGCTATTTTCTTAGTGATCTGTCTAATTAGTTTAGAAAGTAAGCACGGATTGCTCCGTATGTACAGGCCATAGCGATGGCGTGTCGCAATCGCCTGACTAGATCGCCTGACTAGATCTCGACTGCATGCTGTCAAAATCTAGTCAGATCGCCCGTGTTCTCACCAGAGAAGACTGGCCAGCACAGATTGCTGGTGCATCGCATGCGTGTCAGTGAGGTGTGCTGATTGATCGGTGCTTAAGCACATCACTCGGCACATGGCTCCCATCGCCCTGTTTGTACGGGGCTTTAGGAAGCATATTGGATGCCATCACTAATCACTTCAAATCTCCACTAGAGTACCTAGACCTGGGGTAGCCAACCCTAGTCCTCGAGAGCTACCAACAGTGCATGTTTTGCAGGTCTCCTCACAGAATCACAAGTGAGCTAATTAGCTCCATCTGTGGATCTTTTAAAATGTGTCAGTAATTAATGAGTACAGCTGTGCAGCAGCTAGGTTGTCTGGAAAATGTGAACTGTTGGTAGCTCTCGTAGGCTAGGGTTGGCTACCACTGACCTAGACCGTCTTTTCAGTCACTTCAAGGTGCACATTTCCCTTTGGCCCCTTGCAAACACACATATGGTTGTATGTGGAAAATCTGAAGTTTACATTGTGCAAAGGCTAAAGAGCCCACATAGCTCTCACTCTCATAACACATATTAGGACCACACCTTTCTCTCCTTTTTAGTTGCATTGCATTGCTGGAAGGTTCAAAAATTGTTCTATAAGTAGAAGGTACAAATCCATACGCAACTCACTAAGGGCGGGATGTCGCCTGACAGCCGCCGCGATGCTGCTGCATATGTTAGTACATATGCGGCGGCTGTCAGGCGACATCCCGCCCTTAGTGAGTAGCATCGGGTTGCGGTGACAGAGACCCCCGCGATACCTGTGATGTGGTCTGCGGGGGTCTCCGTCACATCCCGGCGGCTGCCAGTGTCCCCCTGCGTCTCCTCCTCCCCCCTGCAGCCGGATGTCCTCCCGGCTGTGACACCTGCTGGGGGAGGAGGAGATCAGGAGGACGGTAGGGGGGGGGGGCGCGCGGATGGCGGACGGCGATAGAAGCCCATAGACTTCTGTGGGTGGCGATACCCAGCCAGGCGAAAACGGGGCGGATGGTTAATGGTAAATAGGAAAATGCGGTAAAACCCCAGTTTTACCGCATTTTCCCTTTAGTACATCCCGCCCTGAGCATCTATTTATTTTCCCAGTCTGTGCTAGTGTGAGTAACTGACCCTTCCACAACGCTGCAACAGACAGGCTGATCGAAGCCGGAGCTGACCTCACACTCCCTCCCTGAAAACACCTGAGCACGTCTGCGTTTTTTTCCGGAAACTACCAGAAAATGTCCGGTTACCATCACCGAATGCTGCTTCCTATCAGTCAAGTTGTGAAGGGATTGCAGTTGAATTCATCCCTGAAATTTGTTGCTGTTTGGCCTCGCACATGCGTACTGCAATCCGTATGGGACAAGGGGCGGGATTCTCTAACCTGTAACGCAGCGGTCAGCCGTCTTTAACGGCGCCGCTGTCTCTTCTCCATATGTTCTGTCCCCCGGCGGTGTAGTGCGCTTCTCTGCACTTCCGCATTCCTGGTCTTTACGTCACGGCCGCAGCTCCGAATTGGACTGCATGGGCTTCCTGCCAATTCGCATGCTTTAACATCCGCGCCGTATGAAACCTGGCTGTACGTTTTCGCCACCTCAAGCTTGCGATAAGCTAGCTGAGGTGTGTGTAAATTAAGGCAGTATGGGTTTTTATAATGCAGGGAGGTGTGATGCACTATTTTGATGTTGGGCGATGTACTTGGGAGGTGTGAGACACTTGTTGTGTCTCCGCACAGGGAGGCTGGGATGCGAGACCAGCGATGTCCGGAAGAAGCAAGTGCACATGACCGCTCGGCACACAGCGGGTGCATGCGCAGTAGAAAAAAACACAAAAGCCGGGGATCGCGGATGGGTGAATTACCGCAGACAGATTGCGGTAGCTGAATTGTCACAGCATATGGCGAAGTGTGCATCAATAACGGCGCGCAAATGAGCCGTTAAACCAGCGAAAATTACACAGATTCTCCGCAAATGTTAGAGAATCTCCCCCAAGGTCATTAGGTCGGCATTTGGTCGACATGGGTCTAGGTAACCAGGTCATTAGGTCGACATGGTCAAGGCCGACAGTTTTTTGTGCCGACGGGCAGTATTTCATGCCCTACCATCCACCATAAAACAGTGTGCCAAGCGTAGCACCTCGAGCGATGCGAGGGGATGCAGTGCACTTCAAACTGTGTGCATGTCGACATTCGGGTAAACAGTGAAAACCCCCATGTCGACCTTTTGATTGTCAACCTTGCCCATGTCGACCTAATGCTTGCGTTGACCTAATGTCATGTCGACATTGACCCATGTCGACCTAGTTGTTGTAGCCCTAACAACCCACACCCATCCGTACGCATGTGCAGACGTGCGATAATCGATCCACTTGCTAATTTGTACGACAGCGAACAAGTCTGAATTATGCCCTATGTATTCTATAACTAGAGAAAAGCCTATTAGTGTCAATAATATCCACTAGTATTTTACATACGTCATTCACCAAGTTGTGGTTGTGCGTGGCATTGCTGGCTTCCCACCCCAAACCACAGTTCCTCCCTCGCCTCATTTCTCCTCCCATCTCTCTCACCTGTCACACCCTTCTCTCATGAATGGAGATGCATTTGAGGGAATCATGTCAGTGGAGGGCTGGACTTCTCCATCTATCCCAACCAACCACTTAAAGCAGTACCTGCACTCCGCTCTAGTGTGCAGCTACTAGACAGACATTTAGGGAATTTGCCCCTAGGTCGCCCCGTGTTTAGGGGCCATAACGATGCACGACGTGATCGCCCGTCAATTAATATCCAGCATGCTGGATACATTTAGTTAATCACCAGATCGCTCAGCACACAGCACTATGGGCCTTATTCTGATTGACTCGGTCGGATGCGTATTTTCGGATGGCCACCGAGTGTTCTTAGCCCCGCCTACCGTATGGATTGCTCACACCGTCCGAATGCGGTAAAACACAGAGCGAACGGACCACGAGCGGATGTTTCATGTGAACACCTCCCTTATCTGTGGAAACCTCCCCCATCCTCAGATGGTCGCCGACCATCGAATGATGGACCGAGAGGTCAGGCAGCACGAGTCCTCCAGACCACTCGGACATTTATCCATATGAAAGCAGGGATATGTGTGGGCAGCTGGCATCCGGCTATGTCAGCTGTCCGCTCCCCACACGTGCGTCACGGCCGCATTAGCATACGTAATGCCCATGAAACGCGGGGCGTTCACATATGGTAATGAGCCAAAACATCCCCTGCACGGAATTCACACTGCGTTCTCACACCGCGCTCGGACGTGCGAGGCGTTCACACATGCGCAGAAATGCCTCTGCGCATGCGCAAACATCAGCTGTCCGAACACACACGCAGTGGACCGACTCAATCAGAATAAGGGCCTATGTGCTGAGAGATCTTGCATCGCTCAGAATGCTCAGCACATCTCCCTGTGTGTAGGACCCAATAACTAAATTCTGCTCTATAGAGTTTCTCCTATGTAGTGTTTTCATGCTTTGTTGTTTTAGTTCTAGTGATTGTTTCCTAATCTGACCCAATAAGCAACTCCTGCTTATTGCATTCCATGGGATTGGCTAGCAGTGTAAATGCTTTATCAGCAGATTTCCTTATTATACTCGACAGTCCGTATCATGTGAGAAGAGCGCTGTCATACATAACTGCTCACCAATAATAAAGCTGCTTACACACGAGACAACACTATAAACTATGTGGCCGATACTGACCGGTTCTGAACAACTAATAGTTTCCATTGTTTCCATCTTCCAGTGTGTACGCTCTATCACAATGCCGATGCACGTTCCCTTGGTCGTTTTTCCCTTTGTACTGATCTTTTGAACATGCAGGATGATTTCTATGTATTGTTACCTGAATGTGGCTACTAACAGTATATTTTGCAAGATTGCACAGTGAGTATGCACTATATCATTTGTCCAGGGGGTGGATGGAAAATCGTTGATGACAGTTACTGGTCAATCATGGTGTCACCGAATCTACAGCTGTCTTCTAGTAAACCTAAATGGGTGAGGAAGTAGGACCATAGGCAGCATGGAACTTACTGTGGGCTGTTTTTTAGTACAATATTGGTCAGGTGCGCAGTAGACTAATGCAGTGGTTCTCAACCTCCAACAGTGCACCTTTTCCCGGTCACCCTGCAGGTGCATAGGTGCACTTATTACTCACTGACTCATTTTAAAAGATCACAGGTGGAGCTAATTATTTCACCTGTGATTCTGTGTCGAGACCTGGAACATGTGCACTGTTGGAGGTCCTGGAGGACCGAGGTTGAGAACCACTGGACTAAAGCATTTGCAACTCTTTATTAAATGCTTTCTATAAGGGTGTGGACAGCCTGCGTAATTGTCTGTACTGTGTTTGACTTGTAGGTAGCAGTAAAGCAGCAAAGTAAATAGACACACCAAATATGTTGTGAGAGTGAAACTAGCTCAGGGTGCTATGCTTAATTCTAATAGCGTGCATCTGGCAGATATGAATGAGCCTGATCCCATATCTATCCCTACCTGTATTGGTCTGTGTATTACTGAGGAATTACTGTATGTCATAATTACAAATACATTCAATTTCTCCTAACTTTCCCAGCAAAGCTAATTAACTCTAACCATGTAAATCCTAGATATTTCCTGCACATATTGTTATAGGAATCTGATTTTTTTTTTTTTTTTGGACACTCTAGGCCGATTTTCACATATAAAGGAGAGGTTCAATAAAGCACAAAGTTAAGTCTGCACACATTGATGGTAATGATGGGTAAGAAAACCTTACTCGCTCTCATAAGTCATAACAGTCACGTTTTTTGTGGGTCACAATTTTTTGTGACTGTCCCGCAGTTGGGGTCCCCCCTGCCACTTGCTGCTCTGCTTAGCAGGGGAAAAGATGCTGTACACATGCGCACAGCGTCTATTCATGGAGACGGGGCATGGCCAGCCGCTTACAAAGTGCTGGAGATGCCCCCACAGCAAGAAAAATGGGGTATGGCCTCACAATCATTGCCATTCCCACAAAGCCATGCCCCTTTGCCAGATTCCACACCCCTTTTTGGAACACGCCCACCAGGACTGCGTGGGGCGCCCACCTTTGATTATGATGGAGATGGGAAGTGCTTTTGTACCTCCGTGCAAAAATGTGCAATGTCCAATCCAGTTAGTCCTCAAAGTCCCAACAAAATATTTAAGATAGGTCAATATCCCAATTATCTTCTAAGAGAAAAAGGTCCAAGGGCCAGATTCTCTAAACTTCAAAAGTGATAAAATGGAGAGTGATAAACAGCCAGCCAATCAGCTCCTGTCTGACATTTTTCAAACACAGTCTGCGACATGGCAGGTAGGAGCTGATTGGCTGGCTGTTTATCACTCTCCATTTAATAATTTTTGAAGCTTAGAGAATCTGGCCCCAAATTTGTTGACTTTTTTTTTCCCCAAAAGTCCCTACTATATTTGCTTAATCTATATTTTGTGTATAGAAGCGCCAAGAAGAAATTGATCAATTTGGAAGCTAAACCGGAAACACTAATACCGTGTTCTCGCTGCGAGTGAAAAATACACATTTTTTACACGGCATTAAAATGCCGGGGACTGCAGGGACGGAACCCCGTTCTCAATGCAAGGCAAATTCCTGGGTGAAGAAGTTCTACCCGGTAATTTTGCCTTTTAACACGGGTTTTTATGCAGTGAGAACGGGTCAACCCGTGTCTGCATACCTGGATCTCAAACACAGGTAAAAAGAAGGGTTTTTACCCCTGTATGAGATCCGGGTATGTGACCCGTTCACACTGCAAAAAAACCTGTGTTAAAATTCAAATTTCCGGGTCGGCATGCTAGTGAGAACGGGGTTTAAGTTGATGGGGAGCTTACTAAGCCTTAAGGCCCCCATCCACTAGTAGGTTTTGGGCCCTTTTTATCTGATTATGCGGCATTGGGCCAAGGAAACCGATGAAAAGGGCCCAATTCTCATGCATTTGACCTCTGATTCCGATGCGCAGTACTGTGCGCATCAGATCGGAGCCTGAGAAAGTCACTGCTGCACCAAGGATCCATCGGTTCCCGTAGCCAGGAAAAGGATCACATACAGTAGGATACATTGTATGCAAAAGGACCACAAGCAGTATATGGCATTCGGTCCTGCTGGGTGAGATGGTGGACTATCGCATGCAATGCCTTGCGTAAGTGGATGGGAGCCTTTAGATAGTGATTTTGTAGATTTGATGGTACTTCATCTCTCTCCACTAACTGCCATTTTACAGACTGATGGAAAAATGACAGGAGCTTAGAGGTTGGTAGTTTCTCGTAATGTTATAAGCATTTTTCCTCTGCCTCCGCCATGGCAGCCATCATATATGGGTTTCTCCCTGCTGGGTAGTGCTTCTGGAAAGGAAAAAAAGACCTCTGGATCCTATAAGAAGGCTCCTCCTCCATACACCAGTGTCTTTTTTTCCTTTCCGGGTAGTGCATGTGTGTGGACACCGGCTCACCTCACGCTGCAGACTGTCGCTCCCTGCAGCTGCTGTGGCTTCATACAGGGAGAATAGAGAGCATAAGCTCTCAGAGTGCCGAATGCGGGCCCCATGGGGTAGCTGTGCGGCGGCGTCCAGGAGAGGCAGCATTTTTGCGTCCAACCGGGAGCTGTGTGTGAGCACACATTCTCCTGCCCCAGCTCTGTGCTAGGGGCGGACGCCGGGTAGTGCGCTGCGTGACGTATTTCCTCCGTGAACGGAGGGATAGGCAGCACGTCATTTAGGCGCGACTTCCGGTATTCAGGCGTTCAAGGGAACAGCGTGGAGACAGGTGCCTCGCGGGTCGGAGGTCTGTGATACTCTGAGGAGGTGAGGCGCGCTTATACGCTGGAGAGGTGAGTATCTTGAACGGGGCTTGTATGGTCTTAAGTTTGTTTCTGGTACTTAGACGCGATTGTATTTTAGAAGCGCACTACCAAGTATGGAGGAAGACAGACAGTCTGGCATGAAAACTGGGTGAGCAGCGTGTTGGTGCAAGGGTGTCCACGTGGTGTTGTTTTTGAAGTGTTGATAGTGACTGGTTCGTGGTGTCATTGTAGGTCTGAATCTAGCAAGGATAAGGGTGGAAAAAGTAAACAAAAGAAACCGGCTCTGAGCAAATGTACAACATGTGACAAGACGCTGCCAGAGAAACACGCGGGAGCTGTGTGTGAAGGCTGTAAGACGTCTCAGTTATTTTCCCCGGCTCAAATGGCGAGCCTGGTTCAAATGTTAAAGACTGCGTTGGCAGATACGTTTGCGCCCAAAGAGGATTCGGGTAAAGCACCCATTAAACGGAAAAGTTATGTGCTTAGTGAGGAGGTGGATGATTCGGCGGGGCAGTCAACCAGTGCTAATATGCTTGGTGGTGACTTGGAGGACGAAGAGGAAGATGATCCAGGGCAGGATAGGTCAGACACGGACTTTAATGCCGACATGGTTGATAACTTGCTGGTCCGTATTTATAAGGCACTAAATATTGAAGACAAGCAAGAGGATTTAAGCTTGCAGGAAATGCTTTTTAAAGACAAGAAACAGAAAAGCAAAACATTTCCCTTGTCGCAAACTTTGAAGGACATAATAACCGAAGAATGGAAGCAGCCAGACAAAAGAGTGGCTATTCCAGGAAAAGTTAATAAAATGTATCCCTTTGACAAGGCACAAGTACTCTCATGGGAAGAAGCACCAAAGATAGATGCTGCGGTGGCAAGGTTGTCGAAGAAAACTACGCTGCCACTTGAGGAGGCCAACGCTTTTAAAGATCCTATGGAGCGGAAGATCGAGTTGGGCCTAAGGAAGCAGCACTTAATCTCAGGGGCTTCCCTGAAAGCAGCGTCGGCTATGGCAGTAACATCCAGAATAATAAGAGGCTGGTGTTAGCAGCTGGAAGGGGATATTCTGGATCACCTCGCAAGATCGGAGTTGTTAAAAATTGTCCAAGATGTACAACTGGCAGTGGAATTTGTTTGCGAAGCATCGATGGATGCGGTGAGACTGGCGGCCAGAGCAGGGGCAGCAACAGCCGCGACAAGGAGGGCCCTGTGGTTGAAACCATGGGCGGCTGACGCTCAGTCAAAAAATAAGCTCCTATCCATGCCGTTTAAAGGGGACTATTTGTTTGGCAAACAGTTGGACGAACTTGTGGCTAAAATCTCAGGAGGGAAGTCGGTCTGGCTCCCTCAGGATAAGGGAGGCAGGAAAGCACCCCCAGCCAAGTTCGGAAGGTTTCAGCCCCAAGACTACAGAGAGTCACGGGCATATAGACCGGGAAGGCCCTACAGGAGGGGATCCTGGATCTCAAGGGGCAATTTTCGTGCGCAAAGAAATAGAGAGAATAAGTTCTCCTCCAAGAAGGAGGCACAGTGACGTCAGGTCACAAACAGTAGGGGCCAGACTGCTGAAATTTGCAAGCACCTGGTCCAGGACCACTGGAGACAAGTGGGTCCAAGAAGTTGTATTCTCCGGGTACAAAGTAGACTTCAAAAAAATTCCTGGAGAGTTTTTTGTTCAGTCTCCGATTCCCAAAGACAGGGAGGAGAGAAAAGCCTTGTTTGCAAGTTTACAAGAAATGCTGGAGCAAGAAGTAGTCAGCATTGTTCCAGAGGATCAGGAATTTCGGGGATGGTTTTCCCGTTTCTTTATAGTAAGGAAAGCAACAGGAGGATTCCGGACCATACTAGATCTGAGACGACTCAATCAGTTCATAGAGGTCAAATCCTTCAAGATGGAAAGTATCAGATCGGTGATACTAGACTTAAGTCAAAAGGATTTTATGACATTAATAGATCTCAAAGACGCCTATTTGCATGTTCCGATCTGCAAAAGCCATTGAAAGTATCTGAGGTTCAGGTTAAAGGGCACAAGTTATCAATTCAACGCCCTTCCCTTCGGTCTGGCTACATCCCCGAGAACATTCTCCAAGGTTCTGGTTGTGGTGATAGCAGCGTTAAGACAGAGCGGGATAAGGTTATTTCCGTATCTCGACGACATCTTAATAGTCGCAGATTCGGAAGAGAAGGCGCAAGAGCATACGGACAGAGTGGTACAGTGTCTGATAGAACACGGTTGGCTGATAAATTACAAAAAGAGTCAATTGATTCCTACCCAAGAACTGACATACCTAGGGGTAGTTGTCAATACAAGAGATCTAAATATTTCCTTAACAGAAGGCAGAAGAAGAAAGCTGGTGCAGCAAGTAAAAAGTCTACAAAGAAAACGCGTTGTGTCCTCACGAGGTTGCATGGAGGTGCTAGGCCTAATGGCGGCAGCCATAGAGGTGGTCCCGTGGGCAAGGTTCCATACGAGGAAACTCCAAAGCTGCTTTCTTCTTCAGTGGAACAAAAACCCGAAAGATTTGTCCCAAAGAATAGTCCTGTCCACAAAGGCCAGACAAGACTTGGACTGGTGGGCAGCAGAAGACAGGTTGGTGGCAGGAAGATACTTCGGGATGAAGCAGCAGGTTACGCTAACCACAGACGCCAGCGAAATAGGTTGGGGAGCAACGCTCAGTCATCAAGTGGCCCAAGGAAGATGGCAGCAAGAATGGAAGGAGGCTCACTCCAATTTGCGAGAGATGGAGGCAGTGGTCCGAGCCTGCAGGTGGTTTCAAGACCAACTGCAAGGAAGAGAAATTATCGTGAGATCAGACAATCAAGCGGTAGTGGCCTATGTAAATCGGCAAGGAGGTACGCGAAGCAGAGCATTAATGGAGGTGGCCGCCAAATTGTTCGAATGGGCGGAAGGTCGGATACTGAGCATCACGGCAGTATACCTGGCAGGGAAAGAAAATGTGGTTGCCGACCAATTAAGCAGAAGAGAATGCCTGCCAGGAGAATGGGGTCTCAACCATATGGTGTTCGAAAAGTTGGTAGAAAGATGGGGACGTCCACAGGTAGATCTTATGGCAACGGCAGAAAACAGAAAAGTACCCAGGTTTTTTGCCAGGTTCTGGGAGCCACTGGCGGAACAAGTGGACGCACTGTCAGTTTCTTGGAACATGGAGAGAGCTTACGTTTTTCCTCCGATACCAGTGATTCAGAGGCTACTAAAGAAACTGCAGAGGGAAGAATTTGAAGTGATAATGGTCCTTCCTTATTGGCCTCGCAGAGCATGGTTCAATACAGTACAGAAACTGGCAATGGACGATCCGTGGAGACTACCTTCAACCAAGGACCTGCTAGTGCAGGGAGAAGTATTCAAGGAACAACCGGAGTCGTGGAAACTGACGGCATGGTTGCTGAGATCGGAATCTTGAAAGCAAAAGGGTTCAGTGAAGTAGTAGTAGATACTCTACTTAAAGCGAGGAAGCCGGTAACCATGAAAATATACTATAGAGTGTGGAAGAAGTACGCTGTTTGGGCGAGGGAAAACAGGAAGAATCCTCGCAGTGTGGTCACCGTACTGTCTTTTCTACAGGAAGGTCTTCGAATGAACCTTTCATCAAGTACTTTAAAAGTACAAGTCTCGGCCATATCATGCATCTTGGACTGGGACATAGCCAAGAACAGATACGTACGGAGGTTTATGCAGGCAGTAAAAGGAATTAAACCAAAGGTGAGAAGTCCGATACCATCATGGGACTTGAACCTAGTGCTGGGAGTCCTTACAGAATCACCGTTTGAGCCACTACAAGAGATAGCCTTGAAGTTCTTGTCATGGAAAGTGTTGTTTCTAGTAGCCATGACATCAGCCCGTAGAGTATCAGAACTCCAAGCACTATGGATAAAAGAGCCGTACTTTAAGATATATACGGATAAAGTGGTCTTGAGGACAAATCCAATGTTTGTACCGAAGGTGGCGTCGGAGTTCCATATTAACCAAGAGATCATATTACCCACATTTTGTACAAATCCTACGAATAGTAAAGAAAGTAGGCTGCATTGCCTAGACTTGGTTAGAGCCCTTTCCATCTATAAGCAAAGGACAGCGGAGTTTCGTAAGGTAGACAATTTATTTATATTATCAGAAGGAGTAAGAAAGGGGCAAAGGGCCTCTAAACAAACACTGTCGAGATGGATCAAAAGCTGCGTCCGACAAGCATACGTCATAAGGCAGCAGGAGCCACCTGAAGGTTTTAAGGCTCACTCAACGCGGTCAATGGCGTCATCGTGGGCAGAGAAAGAATCTGCATCGCTAACAGATATTTGCAAGGCTGCAGGGTGGTCCTCGGCCCACACGTTTACGAAGCATTATAGAGTGGACGTCTGGTCCTCTGCAGATGCTAAGTTCGGGAGGAAGATTCTGAGCGCGGCGGTGGATTAAACCGTGAAAGAACGTTTTTACTTTAAGTTATGAATTATGGGGCCGGTGGCCTGATCTTATGTTATATGTGAGTATCACCCTCCCTATGGAATGTGGTACTGCTTGGGCATGACCCATATATGATGGCTGCCATGGCGGAGGCAGAGGAAATACCGGGTTATTACCTGGTAACAGGTTTTCCTCTACTCCGCCATGGCAGCGGTAGTTCCCGCCCTTAATACGTTTGTGTTATGTGGAATAATGATGTTCGTTTGTTTTAAAGCTGAAGAAATATAAAGACACTGGTGTATGGAGGAGGAGCCTTCTTATAGGATCCAGAGGTCTTTTTTTCCTTTCCAGAAGCACTACCCAGCAGGGAGAAACCCATATATGATGGCTGCCATGGCGGAGTAGAGGAAAACCTGTTACCAGGTAATAACCCGGTATTTCTCCATCCATTTGGGTCATCATTTAATTGCAGTTAAGGTGGTCTTAAATTACATAGTAGTTCAGGCCAAAAAAAAGACACGCGTCCATTGAGTTCAACCTAGGTTACTGTTTATGATCCATTTGCTACATCCCTTAATATATGATGTGTATTCTCGTTTAAAGACAGATTATGACTGTTGTTTGTACCCCCCGGAGGTCTTTGCCCAATAGATGTTTGTCCAACCTTATTTTAAACGTGTTTATAGTGTCTGCTGACACCACCTCTCCAGGAAGAGAGTTCCACAATTTGGCTGCCTACACCGTAAAATTTGTTTTCCTCTTTAAGGAAACAAAATCTTCTTTCTCAAGTCTAAACTCATACACACGTGTCCTAGAGAACAGATGATATAGTTTTTATTGTTAATGGTCACTGAAACTGCACCAGAAATAGGAAAGAAAATTATTGTTTCATTGATGAGCGAGCTTAGAGGAAAGAAATTCTATTTTCGGTCAAATACTGAGATTTCTACTGCATTTAAAAAAAAAATGGTTTTCAGACTATATACTGTATTTAAAAATCACTTTTTTGTAAAGTAACATCTGTAATCTGTCCACCAGGTGGCGCTATACATCGATAAATCTTTACAGTGTACTAGACTGGAAAAAAAATATCAATTCGCATTGTTGGGGAATTCACGGTGTATTTGCAGGGCACACACTAAGCTATTTGCTTAGTGGGCTATTCTGCGCAGTGAAATTGCACCGCATTGCATGGCTCGTTTTCGTGCCGTGCGTTGTGATGCTATGCAATCGCACTAGTTAATTTATTTACTGCACCCTGACCGCCGATCGCATCACCCGTAAAATCGCATGCGTGCAATGTGATTTAGCACAACACCCCCAGTGTACATGTCTATGTGATGCAATGGGATTTAGCCCATCCCTGTCACCCCGAAGTGTGACGAGCGGACACGGAACACGTCCTCCCGACCTTTTCATACCCCCACTATCCACGTCGGCGTGGAGTTGATTCTATAAAGTGCCCGAAGCGTGGCGAGAGGACACGGAATACATGTTAAGTAATCCGGCTCCCCTCGCGGGGCTCGGTCTCTGGATCAACGAAGTTAAACCTGTGCTCTGTGTTATAGGCACGCCTGCATTCGGAGTAGATAGTCGTCCCCGGTTCAATGAATTGATTGATGGCGGCCATCAGGGTACTGGCGTCATATCTTTGTACAGGTGTCACAAAGCACTCACCGGTGTCTCGTGAAATGCCTCCGAATAGCCACTCTTGAGGCAGCATCCGTCTCACGTTGACTTTTCCTCTGCACAAAGAGGCTGTCGATCGACTTACACGATTTTCCCTGGCCCACCAATACAGCGTTGGGGCTGTGACATTAGGTCCACGGTGCAGGCCTCTAGCATCAGGTTATTATACAGCACCGTGGTTTTATTTGACAACTTGAGTTGTCGCTCACAGAAACTGATAGTTGTGAGCTCCTCCACCCATGAATAAATGCAGCGTATTGGTGTCAGGAAAGGTAAACGGCAACCCGGGAACCAATGTGCCGCATGGAGGCTCACCTTCTTCCGACACGTTGTGATATGGCAGCGCCACTTGCACTCCTTAATACTTAAGTGCATTGGGTGGCCAGTAACAAAAGTTGTGTCACTGGCAGCAAATGGTGCTGCTGGAAGAACACCACTGTCTCCTCCTCTGTCTGCAGCAAGGTGAACATTGTGATAGGTTCTGCAGCCATTACGCAGTCATTTCACCCTCACCTCTGACTGAATCTGACAGGGAGCGGGAACACTACGCTACTTCTGACTGACTACGCTATCTACACTGCACTACGCTGATTCTGACAGCGCTGCTGTAACTGCGTAACGGGCGACTTGCTAAATATACAAGTACTATATTAACTAGTGAGATCGCACGGCACGTGCCATGCAATGCGATTTCACTACGCCTGCGTACGTATATTAATTGGCCGCCCTGCAAATACACAAGTAACGAATTCACTTAGTGCTGGGTTTTTTTTAGAGGTATTGAGGATTCCCCCTATTCAAATTGAAGGCCTAATTGCATACACCCTATATGTCCATCCTTAATTTGAGGTGCTATTTTTACTTCCTGAAGCTGCAGTATATGCTGTTGTGAAATAATGTGATCTGAGCTGTAAAATACACACCACTTTAATCAGTTATGATTTTTCTTTTTCTTCTATAAACTTTGAAAGAGCTATCCGAACAATCATCAAGTTATTGTAGCTGTAATGTTCTACCCTTTTTAAACACTATATTAAAATAATATTATATGGTGAAGAAAAGTCATATATGTATGAGTATTTTATTTCAAAACATTACAGATTAAACCTAATAACAGATTTATAAAAATTCAAACACACAAATGTTTTCAAAATTGATTATGCAGTTTGCATCAACTACCAACATTTTCATTAACTATAGTGGTCTAAAGTTGGGTACACACTGGGGGATATATCATTGACGAAATGGGCGCTATCGATAATGTTGACAATATACTGTAGCATATATATTGTCCAGTTTGTACAGTCCATATCGTTAACGATGCACACAGCCACAGGTCATTAATGTGCCCCCCCCCCTCCCCTTGTCGTCTGGACAATACCATCAATGACTGCATGTACAGGGGGCACAGGTGACTTCACTGACCGATACCGCAAACATTATCAGGCAGTGTGTATGCTCAATATCGTTCTTCTGCAGTACTGCCGATATACAGATGTAGCCATGATTGTCTATCCTGTCTAAGGCGATTGGATTGATGCACGATGCATGCTGCAGCCTGTTGCATCTTGGCGAAGCGCTGCGCAATGTGGTTTATTGTGGCGTATGGAACTTCCGGTGATTTTAATGCTTATGTTTATCTACCAGATGTTGCTTTTGAAAATCACTATTGCAGATGCATGAGGTCTCCAATTAAATACAATACATAATGCAAGAACTACTTTTTACTGTAAATGCAGTCTACAGGGGTCACGGCAGACAGGATAACTGAATACTGATCATGCACATTAACTAGAAATGTAAATATATACAGTCTGCCTTCCACATGGATGTAGGGTACCAGATTGCGTTAAATTCAGGAGGATTATATCACTCATTGACATATGCTTTCTTTTTTGTTACTATATGGTACACTATGTCCCCAAGCTGCATTGGATGCTGAACTGCCTGATCGTAAAGTATTAAAAAAACTAGTTTTTTTGTTTTGTGTGGAAGAGATGCTCGCAAAGCCGTTCACACAGTGCGTTCAGCTGCATCAGGTGTGAATGAGCTGACAGGCCTATGGTAAAGTAGCCATTGTGGCCTAGCGGGTAAGGCTACAGTATGCTATGTGCCGTGCCTGGGATTTGGATCTCTCTTAGAAGTGATTTAGTTTTCATATTATCACTGGTTTTTTTTTTTTTTAAATGTGTATAGATTTATTTTTCCTTCAACTTTACTAGCACATACAATTTGGGGTGCAGAAAAAAAAAGCTTGGACAGTTTTATACAAAGTATGTTCTATGGCCCTGATTCTAGATTAATTGGTACCCGGCGTGTTCGCACAGGTGACCAATGTTGAAGCACAGGGCTACTGTGTCGTGGACCATCGAATGATGTGGATGTGCACGCATATCTATATAACTCTCAGGTCACTTAGATTTGCGTGCACCCTTGGGAGGAAGTGGGCAGGCAGCTGACGTCCAGTGATGTCAGCTGCCCGGCACCCATGGGCCTATTACCATGTGAACGCCCAGGATTTACATGGGAATGCCCATGAAATGCTGGGCGTTCCCATGGGCACAACTATCTGCCACAGCCTCAGGTGTGTACACCCAGCGAACAGCTTGTTCACCGTGGCCGCACGCACCGGCGTATGTACATGCGCAGAAATGCAGCTGCGCCTACTCTAAACATCGGTCCCCGTGCGAACGAACCAGAATAAGGTCCAAAGTACGGAAAACATCGCTCCATCTATGGGCACCTTTTACTCTGCACGTTACACCTGCCCCACCTGCAGTGCACATGGTTTTGCTGATTTTGAGAACAAATTTGCACTGCAATCAATTCTGATCATGTATGTCAGTTCTGATCCATAGCCAACAGAGCCTAATAAGATTCTGATCAGGATAGGAGGTCAGTAAGGCCCCATAAACGGCAGTCTGTAGTAAATATGGTAAAACGACAGCTTCAGTTCTGTCAGTGATTTAATAATGAATAGTAAGGCTGTATTCTCACTGGTAGAGGTTGACAACCTATAAATCTGTTTTAATGTCTGTGTGTGACATTTGGGTCCTTCGCGGGATATAAAATTAATTTTCAGAAATCCTACAAGTATTGGGTCCTCAAGTAGCTGAAGCCCCTACACACATTACAGCCCCGTTTAAACTTAACACAAAGCCACAACAAAGCCATCAAATACTTAGGCATAAATATCCCGGGTAAGATTAGTGAACTATACCACTCCAACTATTCCCCCATCATTGTAGAAATAGAGAGACTGCTAAATACGTGGAAATCATTTCCGCTCTCATTGCTGGGAAGGGCCACGGTACTACAAGCAATAGTATTTCCGAAGCTGTCTTATTGTATTCAGATGCTGCCATTGAGGCTATCCAGAAATAGTATACAGAGAATTAATAAGGTTTTTTTTCAGCTTTTTATGGCAGGGCAAAAAGGTGCGTATTGCTAAGCATAAAGTATACCTCAAAAAGGTAGATGGTGGGTTGGGGATACCAAATGTCCTGGCTTTTAGTCAGGCGGTTTTTATGAGTTACATTTTAGATTGGTTGATGGGATCAAATGCCTATACACATAAAGCTTTAGAGGGGAGCATAGTCACGCCCTTCTGCTTAGCAGGGTTGCTCCATGTCCCACGGGCCAAACTACCACAGCAGGTCCAAAATAATATATTATTTAGAGACACATATTCCGCATGTCTATATATTAACAAACGACTAGGTCGAAATCACCAGAACACCAGATATGACACATTCTAGGGAAACCCAGGTTTTACTCCTGGATTGACAGAGATGGGATATGACAGGTGGAAAAAAACATGGAATAATGGCAGTCAAGGATGTGTTTGATCCTGGGGGGCACCTCCTTTCATTTAATGATTTGTCGACTAAATACTCATTGCCCAACAGGGACTTCTTCATGTTCCTCCAGGTCAGACATTTCATTCAATCAAAGGGAGGTCCTATGTGGGTTACTGAACAACAAGATGTGATTAAACCGGTGTTTGCTCTGAGCGCCACTGGACCTTTTAGGTTAAAATATATATATACGGTGACATCTTGCCAGCCGCACCAGATGTGGTTTGGAAAGCTATGGTACCCAGGTGGCAGGTGGATATCCCGGGGATAACCTCGGAAGAAATGTCATGCAAACACATGGAAAAAAACGCTGAAGATACTGCATTCGGCCATGTTACAAGAGGTCCATGTAAAAACATTGCATAGGGCGTATATCTCCCAGGCTCAGAGAAAATACTTTGTGCCTGGAGAATTAGGTTTTTGCCTTAAATGCAAGGGATCCAACGCTACATTTTTTCATCATACAGTATGTGGGATTGTGGGAAAATTAGAAAATTCTGGGACAAGGTTATGGTGTATATAAACACGATATGTGGCCTGCGACTTACGAAAGATCCTTTGGCAATGCTGTGCGCAAATTTCTCCAACTGGAATATACATGGCCGAAAGACAGAGCTGTCCCCAATCCAAATGATAAACGTGACAGTAGCGAAAAAAGTTCTTCTACGAAGTTGGACTACTGCTACTCCTCCCTTTTTGCAGGATGTAAAGGCAGTATTAACACAACTCTACCTTTTGGAGGAAGAGGTTAAAAAATTCCATGCCAAATGGGGAACGTAGATAAGCTCGTTGGGGGAAGATGCGCAGAAGCAAGTCATGAAACTATTTGAAGGCACAACCTGGTACCTGCTTAGATCATTATCCAATAATTAAGATGCACTGAGTCTTAGTTGTGGGTGGGAGAGGGAGGGGGGTTAAAAGGATGTTTTATATATGTTGACACCATGTCTTATTGCAAGGTTGTAATCGATGAGTAGATATAATACCGCTTCCCCGATAAGAGAAATGGAGTACGATTTACACTCTTAGGTTGAGAACTATTCGGGAAGGAAAGTATTGCCTAAAATTGTATAGGAAAAATTGGTACACAAACCGAGATGGATTGTATCACGATGCTTTATTTATTTCAGTACAGTTTAACTATTCAACCATGTAATGTAAAACAGCTTTGCAATGTATATGGAAAGTTTTATTTTCTTATGAAAAATTTAATAAAAACCGTTTTGAAAAAAAAAAAATGTCTGTGTGTGTGTATATATCACTTTTTCCCCCCCATTTTTATTAAATAAAATAGGTAAAGTGATTATAATGCCTTGATGTCTGCTGCAATTTCTGTTGTTCTGTTTTCTATTTCTCGATTATGCTGTGAGCAGTAAGACTGTAGGCCACCCACTAACGCTTGTAAATACAGGGCAAGAATCAGGCTAAATGTATATCCTGTTACTCACCTTTGCAGTAAGCATTATTTTTGAATGGTAATACAGAGGAAGTAACAAAGACTCTCTGAAATGGGTGCCGGATGGGTTCCCGACAGTCGGGATCCCGACAGTCATTTACCCGACGTCGGCATCCCGACTGTCAAAACGCCGGCAGCCGGGTGACCGCCGGCCACCCGCTATTAGGGAGAATAGAATAGGTGGCTCGCGTAGCGAGCCACCGTGCCCGCAGCGTGGCGAGCGCAGCGAGCACACAAGGGGCTTTTTTGCACTCGCCATGCTGTCTGACTCCGGGCAGTCAGGATCCCAACGTCGGGATAATGACTGTCGGGATCCCGACTATCGGAGTCCCATACCACACCCCTCTGAAATCTATTACAAATATTGCAAACACCCTTGTATCATGTAGCTTGTCTTCATGGGAGACTCTGTCAAGTAATAGAGGCAATTCTATTTTTTTTCTCCCAAAAAAGTAATTGACTTTATCACACTCGTATTTGGAAAAGATTCCAAAAATGTCAATAACAGTGTTTTCATAGTGCGGCAGCCATAACTTGCTGGCACAAAGTGTATATATAGCTTCAGTTTTACGTGTCTGTAATAATGTCCACTGCCACACATTTCTTACAATTCAGGTGTGTTCTTGTGAAAGCTTATTTACTATTGATACTCATTTTATTTGTTTACTCATGTTAATCATTTATTAATTATAAAAAGCATACTTGAAATGTTTTGGATACAAAATCTCGGCAGTCGGGATCCCAACGACGGCATCCAAACTGTCAGAATCTGGGTGGATCACCATCTGTATTTTATCCCTAATGCTCCTTCCATACTCACAAGGGGGTTTCTGCTGTCTGTATTATGACTGGCAAGAGATTCTGACAGCTGGGATCCTGATCGCATTCTCTGTGAATGCCTACCCTCCTGTTACTTAATATTGTCTGTCTCCCCAATTTTCATTTCACGGCTCTAACCTTTTTTTAATTTATTTTATATTCGAAACCTAGAGTTTGGCACTTTTTTTTTTTTACCAGTGAGAACTTATTTTATGTCCTTCTTGCCTGTATGAACACACAATATCTATCTACACTTAATAAGATCCTTATACAGTGAAAGCTATATATAGCAATATGTTAGTCAGCTGCATCCTAGGAAACTGTTATGAAAATATGTCTGACCTTCATTTGTGTTTTTATTAGGATTTATTTAGAATGTTCCATCATATCCTGCACAGTACAATTGGCCAGTTTTATAAGCTGAATTGTTTAAGGGGGGAAAGTTTTGCAGGTTATATCATTTCATAAACACTGTGCTCATAGACACATACGTCAAAGTTTTAGAATTAAATTGGGTCATCCTTTTTTTTTTTTTAAATATTTGATTAAATAGTCACCGTACATTTAAAAATATATATATTTTTTGTAGAACTGATCATGTAAATAAATAAAAAAAAACGTGGGATCCATAAATAGGATTAATATATATTCACATATAAATGTGTTACATTAGTACGGTAGATTCCCAGAGGAGACTATGGCCCTTATTCAGATCTGATCGCAGTACAAATTTGTTCTCAAAATGGGCAAAACCATGTGCACTGCAGGTGGGGCAGATGTAACATGTGCAGAGAGTTAAATTTAGGTGGGGTGTGTTGAAACTGAAATATAAATTGCAGTGTAAAAATAATGCACCAAGTATTTACCCTGCACAGAAACAAAATAACTCGCACAAATCTAACTCTCTGCACATTTCACATCTGCCCCACCTGCAGTTCACGTGGTTTTGCCCATTTTGAGAACAGATCTGCGATCAGATCTGAATAAGGGCCTATTGCCAAGTTATACTAAGAAGTTAGCCGTACCGCTTTACGGAGTGTATCTTTTAAAGAAGGGAGTAAAGTTCACACAAGTTTTTTTTATAACTTGGTTACCTTATCTGCTTGTTAATCAGTATTAATGAACTTTTCTAGCCATTCCATGTGAAATAAATGTCACACGTGGCATTAAGGGTCAAAGTGTCAGTGGAGACCCATTGGGAAAATATGATTTTCTTCCCTGGGCTGCAATTTTAGCCAATGGTCTACCCAACCCAATTAGGGTATTGTGATGCAGAATATATATCCCATAAGGCCGATTCCAGAGGGATAGTGAAAGGTATCCCTAGGGAATTTGTAATAAATTCCTGGATGATGGACCAAAATTTGCTTTAAAAGTTCCTGACTTGACCCAACAGAGAAATATACCTTAGTCAATTATTTATTAGCAGAAACAAAGTTCCACATACAGTACAACAAACCACCAATACTTCCAATAACAAATGTGATGTGGCTTTTTAATTTGAAGCCCAACTGCCAACCTTACTTTAGGCAAAGATGTGCAGAACGGGTTGGGTCTAGAATAATGGCTCCTAAAAATCAGGTGTTGTGTAATGTTTGACCACTAATAATTTTACCATGTGACTTTCTGCCTATATTTCATCTACTCTCTTAGTAATAGTTGTTCAGAAAAAGAAAGAGATTTTTTCTGGGTAAAAAGTATTTGTGAAGGTTTCCAGACAGATCCTTTATTCATGTCAACATTCCAAATGAACACAAAGCCAAGCGTGAGCGAATTGGTTTGTCCTGGGCAACAGGAAAGACATTGGGGTCATTCCAGATCCGAGTCTATGAATGTGGGTTTGTTCCATGAAACTTGCAGACTTCACACAAATGAAATGCAAGTTTGGAAATTGCAAATTTTTCTAAAATTGTAAGTAACTCCAACACCCAATTTGAATGAAAGGATTCCGGATTACCTCCCTACAGTCGGGATTCCGATGGTCACTATATGGACATTAGTGTTCATTCTAGCACCCGCTATCTTTGAAAATCTATGCAGTTCCTCTTCCCTGCATGGGGTGTCACTGTCTCCTGTGGTGTTTCTAGCACAGGTCTGGTTTGCATATCAGTGCTGATATACAGACCACACTGTGCTAGAAGCACTACAGCAGACAGAGACACCCCAGGCAGGGAAGAGGAACTGTTTGGGTTTTCAAAGATAGCGGCTGCTAGAATGAACACTAGGCATCAGAATCCCATTTGTTAAATGCCCGACAGTTGGGATCCTGTCTGACGGGAGTTTTTCTCACATGTGGGTCCATGACCCCCATAGAGGGAGAATAAAACCTGTGGCAAGCCACTGGGCCCCAATGGGCTTCTCAGTGCTCGCCCCTCTGTTGGAGAAACAGCAGTTGGAATTAAGATATCGGTTTACTGATCGTCGGAATCCTGATTGTCGTCCCAGCATACCACACCCAAAAATATATTACTGGACGCTAAGGGAGAGATTTATCAAAGCTTGAAGATGATAAAGTACTAACCAATCGGTTTCTGTCATTTTACAGGATGTGCTTGTAAATGAGAATTTTAGGAGCGGTTTGGTTTTTACTTTTATATTTCTTCAATTTGTCTTTTTCTAATTTTTTTTATAATTATTCCACTTAAGAATGGTATCCTCTATAATATCAGCATGTGGAATTTATTTTTTAATGTTTTTGTTTGTAAAGTATACATATATTGGTAAAATACCCTTATACTGTAATTGTATTATAAACCCTTAAATCATTGCATGTTTCTGGTGTATCCCAGTGAGGACTCTGTAATGTAGATTAATGGGGCCCTATGTAACCCCCAAAATGGTTTGGTTATTTTGTTAATTTTCTTTATTATTACATGTATTTATTTAATGCTTTTTGAGAGCTGTGACCGTGAGCAGTGCTGACTGAGCACTGTCACAGCTCGCACGGTCAGTATTCATCTGACCCCCTGCACACAACGTTTCTATGTCGCTTGGTGGAAACGGTGCGTGCTGCGGCTAAACCAGCGAGGCTCGCGGCTAAAGGTAGCGGGCTCCCTGCATTAGCTGTGAGCTTCGCTGTTTGGGGAAATCCTCAGTCATCTGACAGCAACGGTTCCCCCGGAACATTGAATAGGGTGAGTGCCCAGTGCGGGGGTCAAACGGCGAGGGTCGCTTGTTTTTGGCGATTTTATATGTTTTTATGTGCTTCTTAGGGTCAGTTATGTGGTAAAGGGCAGGATTTGCTTCTGATTGTACACATTTTATGATTGGCAGCCACCAGCACTGGTTTTGGCCCGAAATAATTGATCATAAATAATTTGAATTGGTCCTGGACGACCAACCCAAGGCACCCCTGCAAGTGTCCCGAGGCACCCCAGGGAGCCTAGGCACACAGTTTGGGAAACATTGGTCTATGCAATACATATTTTATTATTATAATGTTCATTTAAATGGACAAGGTGGTCACAAAAAGTTAGAGATGCATTGTCTCTAGCCATTCAGACATCTTGGACCAAATGTAATAGGGTGTGAGAATTAGAAAGTGAGAGTTTTCACAAATTTTTTTTTTTCAAAGCGGCACCGATTTTACATGCGAAATCAACCTGGTTCTTCAGTGTAAAAGATTGCCGCTTGGTTTCTGATTCTCACATCCTATTACATTTGACCCCTAGTCTTTGGCTATTTAGTGCCAAGGATGTGCTTGTCTAATATAACCTCCTATCAGAGGTGGTAGAGGCTAGGACAGTAGAACAATTTAAACATGCTTGGGATAGGCATATGAATATCCTTACAAAGAAATAAGGAACACAAAGGGATTACCTGAAGGATAAAAAAGGGGCAGACTAGATGGGCCAAATGGTTCTTATCTGCCGTCAAATTCTATGTAACCTGGCATTTCTCTTTCTGACTATGTAAGGCCATTGTAGGCTTTGAGCCTAGCTATCTGTGTCCCCTTAACTTTTTGTCTGCCATAAACCCTACTGATGTAAACATATTGCATTGCTGGACAATGTACTCACAATACTGTCTGTTAATAATTAACCATTATTTCTAATTTCCCTCTTGTGTATTTCTAGGCTCCTTATGCTGCTGTAAAACCAACAGCCCGTTGCCTTGGATGACTCTCTACCAAAATTCGCCACCATGTGGAAGGTTCTTATACTGTTGTGGTCAGTGAGCCTCTCTCTGTCTGATGCCAGGTTTGGGCCATGGACAGCGAATGAGAGCAGCCTGCAGAATATTGCTGGAATCAATAATGAGAGGCAGTGCAGGCAAGAGTGCAGAGCTATGCTCTCCTCACGTATGTATTCACACCTAATCTTGTATTGGCTCTCCTCTCTGCTTGGTTTCCTTATGCTTTGTAACCTGTCATTTTTTTGCTGTGCACTCCGAGGCATAATGGGGGAACGGACATACCTTACCATTCACTGTCCTAAATTTCCGTACAGGAGGCAGTGGTCAGGATGCCGGTGTTCAGTATACCAACAGTTGGCATCCCAATCGGTTAGTATGCAAGGCAGGGGGTCAGGCCAGGGGATGTGGGACAGGTGTAGGTACTGTACTTGTGGGGGGATTTAGGATTAGACTGTGGTCTGGAGGGGGGAGTTTAGGCTTCAGAGAGGGGGGTTAGGTTTGGGTACTTAGAAGGGAGGGTTAGATGGGTTGGGATTGTTAAATCGACCATAACTAGGTCGACAAGCATTGGGTCGACACCACTAGGTCGACATGGGTCTACAAAGAATATTTTCACCTTTTGGCGCTGCGAATACTCAAGCAGCAACAGACTATATGTGTGGTCACCGGACCACAAATAGACAAATGGAAAAACAAGAATAGTCTCTCTTGCGCTAAGAGTATAGTCCCAATACAATTTTGATCCGCGTGGTTTTCACCTTCCTCTCCAATTCAGATGAAATGACATGCGGAGAAAATAAAAAAAATTGCGGTACTTGTGTATTATAGCGGCGCCCCCGATGTACATCGTACGATGAACGCATCGCATGCCATGTACCGGATGGCATGCGATGCGATTTTGACCCCCTATACGATGAAAAATCGTGTAAGCGCCCTAATGGGTGCTTACAATGTTAAATGCACCCCCACGCCACCCCCCACCCCCCCCGGTACGCGTCCTACGACCTTTTCATACCCCCACTATCCACGTCGGCGTGGAGTTGAGAATAGAATAGTGTGGCGAGCACAGCGAGCCACCGAGCCCGAAGCGTGGCGAGGGGACACGGATACCTTCACAGGTAAACGCATCCCTTCGCGGGCTTCACAGGTATCCGCGGGGCTCGCCACGCTTCGGGCTCGGTGGCTCACCACACTATTCTATTCTCAACTCCATGCCGACGTGGATAGTGGGGGTATGAAAAGGTCGTAGGACGCGTACCGCCGCCCCTCGCGGGCTCACTGCGCTCGCCACGCTTCGGGTTCACGTTTATAGTGGGGGGGTGGCGTGGGGGTGCATTTAACATTGTAAGCACCCATTAGGGTGCTTAACATTGTATAAGCACCCATTAGGGTGCTTATACAATGTTTAATCGCATCGCATCGTATGGCATTGTATGCCATGTACAATGCCATACAATTTGAAAATTGTATGCCATCGCACACTATCGAACGAAATCGCGTCGCATCGCATACCATTGTATGCGTTATGGTATGCGATGCGATGGGCGCCGCCAAAATACACAAGTACCAAAATTGCAAACTGATGTAATATTGCAGGAATAGGGAGAAAGTCTACTTTTTTCCTCAGTGTTGGGACGGTATGGAAACGGTGCTCCCAAGGTATCCCAAAACTCCAGGGGATGTTAAGGATCACCCAACTTGTGCACACGTACAATCAGGCTTAAATGTATGCTTACATGCCGGTTCTGTGGAACCTCATGTAAAGGTATCTTTTGAAGAAGGGGCTCACCATTCAATCCAAAAACTTGATTTTATTTAATAAAAAGACAGTATATATGCCAGATACAACCAACAGCGTATGTACCACCCTAGATGTAACCCGGGTATATGTGAGGCCACACACTACTGTCGGGAATCCAGATACTTATCTGCCAATTTGGTTTTAAAATGACACTTGATTCAACGCGTTTCGGCATACTGCGATGCCTTTTTCAAGAAGTCTGTCAATGTGGAATCCTGAATCTCAAAGCGTCGGGGACTGACACATACAGCTCCCTCCACGTGTGTCTAAAGAGTTCAGCAGTTTGCCGGCGTCTGCACACGCCAGTCTTTATCAAATAAAATCAAGTTTTTGGATTGAATGGTGAGCCCCTTCTTCAAAAGATACCTTTACATGAGGTTCCACAGCACCGGCATGTAAGCATACATGTAAGCCTGATTGTACGTGTGCACGAGTTGGGTGATCCTTAACATCCCCTGAACTTTTGGGATACCTTGGGAGCACCATTTCCATACCATCCGACATGGGTCTAGTTCGACACTAGCGTCTAGGTCGACAGTCAAAAGGTCGACATGGTGTGTTTTTTTTTACCCAAATGTCGACTTGGACACATTTTGAAGTGCAACGCATCCCCTCACTCGCGATGCTTCGGGCACGGTGCCTCGCTACCCTCGGCACACTATTTTATTCTCTCGCCACGCCCTAGTGGATAGTAGGGCATGAAATACAGCCTGTTGGCACATGTTGGCTCAAAAAGCAGTGAAAAAACCCACGTCTACCTTTTTACTGTCGACCTAGACCCATGTCGACCGTAACCCATGTCGACCTTGCTGCATGTCGACCTAGTTACTTTAGACCTAATGACTGTATCCTGGTTAGGTTGTGGGGTGAGGGCTGCTAGAAGGGGGTAATTATACTTACCTGACCCCTGTCGGTATACGGATTGCCTTCATCCTGACTACTGGTCATCCGCATGTATCCCTCCTGTTGTACATGGCTTCAGCAAAATGCCCTTTAGAGGTAAAATAGAAATACATTGAGAATTGAGACATCCCATATCGAAGATTAAGGGTAAGATGTATCCAGCCTTGGAGAGGGATGACGTGCCAACCAAACTGCTCATAACTGTCATTTTACAGGCTGTGTTAAAAAAAAAGTAACAGGAGTTAATTGGCTGGTACTTAATCTCTCTTCAAGGCTTGATCGATCTCACACTATCTTTTTCCATCGCTCTTATAATACAATTATTTGTCCTCTTAACATTGGATTTCTCAAGCCCTTTCTTTTACACTGGGCTGAATGTTACCTGACTATGTTTAGATTTTAATTTGAAATGCATCCTCATTACAATTTGTTCAAATGTATGTATTTTTCATCAATATTTGTCAGCTATGTTTATCCTTTATAAATGTCTAGTTAATGAGGGGCAGATTTATTAAGCTTGGAGAAGAGATAAACTGGAGATAAAGCGGAGAAAAGGTAAAAGGAGATAAAGCACCAGCCAATCAGCTGTGTTTGAAAAAGACAGTTGGGAGTTGATTGGCTGGTGCTTTATCTCCTTTTACCTTTTCTCCACTTTATCTCCAGTTTATCTCTTCTCCAAGCTTAATAAATCTGCCCCTGAATCTCTTTTTTTCCTATTGCTGTTCCCATTCTTGCTTAGTACAATGTTTTATTTTTTATTCTTTGCATTATAAGAGATCTGAATGTGTTTGGGCAGAAGTCTGCATCTGGTGTTTTAAAACACTAATTACGGTGGATTATATTTAACACACTGCATTATTTTAAGACCTCTGATTCCAAGGTTTAACTCTGTTCACTGCCAAAAGGATGTAACAGTGTTTTGTACAAAAGCCTACAGAGAAGGGTTTTGGTAAAATCTGCTGACATCTTTGATTTGGGATTTCTATGAAACTTTGCAATTTGAATGCAAAAGAGAAAAATATGAAAATAAGTAACTCATACCGCTTTCAGACAGCGGCGGCCGAATAACCCGTCAATTTCCCAGCTTTTGAAGCTCCGGCTCCCCCCCCCCCCCCCCCTCCTTGAAATTAAGACCTAGAGATTTCCTTCATTAATGGGGTTTTTCGCCTGTGTCAAAGGGTCAACTCTGATTCTAAACTCCGGGTCTCCGACCCTGGTCATTTGCAGGGTTGGAGTCCCGGAGTTTAAGATCCGGATCAACTTTCACCCAGAAAAATTACCCATATATGTCATGAAATTCCCGGGTGGAACTGCTTCACCCGGGAATTTCATTTTCTGTGTGGAACGGGTATTCTTTACATTTATAACTGAATTTTTGGTACTTGTTTCCTAGAACGGCCACAATCGTGAGTGATCGTGGCTCTTAATTAAGGGACACGATCCTCACGATGTGGCCGATTTTTTACAATTTTTTCACTTTGAATGACAGAAATCGGGTCAATCGGTCGGTCGCGACCAATTAAAATCGGCCGCGATGCGACCGACCGATTCACCCGATTTTTCCATAGACTTCAATGTTAAAAAATCTTTTAACATTGAAATCGGGAGGATCGCGTTGGTCTTGTGCCATTATAATGGCACAAGATTAGATGGACTTGATTAAGTCCATCTCACATAGGGAAAAATGATAAAAAAGGTGAAATGGGCCAATATGACCCATTTCACATTTTTTATGTGCCCGCCATGACCCCACGATAGACGTCAACCCGAAGCGTGGCGAGCGCAGCGAGCCCGCGAGGGGCGGCGGTGCGCGTCCTCCGACCTTTTCATTCCCCTACTATCCACGTCGGCGTGGAGTTGAGAATATATAGTGTGGCGAGCGCAGCGAGCCACCGAGCCCGAAGCGTGGCGAGGGGACGCGTATACCTGTGAAGTTATACGCGTCCCCTCGCGGGGCTCGCTGCGCTCGCCACGCTTCGGGCTCGGTGGCTCGCTGCGCTCGCCACACTATATATTCTCAACTCCACGCCGACGTGGATAGTAGGGGAATGAAAAGGTCGGAGGACGCGCACCGCCGCCCCTCGCGGGCTCGCTGCGCTCGCCACGCTTCGGGTTGACGTCTATCGTGGGGTCTAGCACACTTAGTAACATTTGGGGGGGCAATTGAAACAAATCTGGTGAAAAAAAAAAAAAAATCGGGTGAAAAATCGGTCGGATCGGTCGCATCGTATGCGACCAAATCGCATGCGATGCGATCGATCCGATTTTTTATCTTACGACCACAACGATCTAAATCGTTGTGGCCGTGCTAGGAAACAAGTACCGAATTTTTTTGTCAGTCCGTTGACTTCTGTTTTAGTAGCTTTTTGTGGTACATGCTTGCCATAACTCGTCATTAGCTTTGTTATTTATATTGTGCCCTAAGGGTTCTGCAGTGCCTTTATAACTGCATAAACCGTGCAAACAAAACAAGATGAAAATATTAATATGGTAGTATGTACAGAGGACCGCAGCATCTGAGGTAAATGCTGAGATCTTCAGGTGGAGTCAGCATTTGTAGCATCAGGCACTCCCGCCCTTGCTCATGTGTGCTCAGTAGGTACTATATGCGCAGAAGCAAAATGGCCACCAAGGAATGAAAGTCAATTGAATACATTTTACACATCGCAGGTGTGCTCCTTTCAGTCCCCATTCCTGTGTGTGTGTGTGTGTGTGTGTGTGTGTGTGTGTGTGTGTGTGTGTGTGTTTATTAGTACATCCTGTCTGAACTTAATTTGTTATTGCTGTGAATAGCTGCAAAAGAAAATATAATTATCAGGTCTAGAACAGGGCCCTGATGATCAGTAAAGATCCCAAACAGTATTTCCAGGGAGGTCAAATGTCAGAGAGTGACCATGTTGTAGTCACTGCATTAAGTGCATGTGTGCTAAAATGTTATCCTAGAAATATCTTTAAGGGCCTATTTATTAAACCAATTTTCCATAGTCAAAAAAAATGTAAGTTTACCGTGGATCTATTTTTCTAATTGCCGTAGCTGCTATCTGTGAAATTTACCGAGCTGTACCTCCTATGGACTACATATTGCAGATATATGATTAGAAAGAGCCTCTGGATCACTCCCCAGAAATAGTCTCTGTCTGATTACTGCACATGTACAGTACTGTACTTCCGGCAGAATAAAGAGACCGCTCTCATTGGATCCCATTTTAATGCAGTGGGGTGACAAGAGGAAATGTTGGTTTGGAAGCAATCAGCTGTTCCTTCTATGCAATCAGTATTATACCGCATGTGGTATGTGTATCGCGGGGTCCAGAACCTCCAAAATATTGAATAAAGGACTGTTTTATTCTATTACGACAAGTCTGGAGAGCGCTGCTTCTTTTTTGGAGGTTACCATACTTATCTATTTTGCACCACCTCTGATCTCCAGCTATCTGATGCATATATGTAAACTGTGTGATTTGTGTTATAATTTTTTTTATATTGAAATATTGTTTTAATACATTTTGTAATAGTTTTATTATTTCAAAATGTGTCCCAATCACGTAGATATGAATAAATGGTATCTCAAAATTCATGAGATGAAAATATAATTTGTAAGCAGGTTACACATTATGGCATATGTGTTAAGCTTTAACAGTGATAAAGTGGAGAGTGATAAAGTCCCAGTCAATCAGCCCCTAACTGACAACTCTCAAACACAGCCTGTAACATAGCAATTAGGAGCTGATTGGCTGGTACTTTATCACTCTCCACATTATCACTTGTTAAGGCTTAATACATTTTTCCCATTGTTAGATAAACTTCTTGCAAGTCTAGTGAGTACTCTTCAAGAGGTGCAACATAGATTCAAGTTCTAGTAATACTGTTGGTAGTGGGACAAAAAAAATCACATACTCTAGATATAGATGAAGTCTGGGCCTTTATTTTGTACCAGGTTAACAGCTCGGCAAGCAAGGTTACAGCATTGCAGGGTATACCACAGATTTCACAGTCACAGGTACACTCAAAAGCACCTAATGTAATATATAAGTTACTGGTCTATCACCCATCTGCTTTTCAGCATTGGGAGGAATAACTTCCTGCCCTGGACACACATATAGCAGGAAGTCACAGGTGCTGATAATCAGCCAAAACCTTGATCACATCAGTTTAGGAAACCTGGTCTGGATCTAATTTGATACATATGCTGTCTCTGCTATAGTAGATAATATTTGAATAAAAGCAGGGAAAAGGGTTCAGTTTGTGTTCTTAATTTGGTATTGCAGTCTTTTTGGCACCAATTATCCAATATTGCATGTAACGTTGTAGTGTTTCAGCATTTTGCATATCATTTAAAAATGCGCCCATAAGATCATAACAAACAGTTATTGCCCTCACAATGCTGAGATGAAGAATGCAAATCATTGATGGTTTAAAAAAACAGCCTATTTGTTGTCAACACAGATCTGTGGAAAATTGCAAACAGGAACTGTGTTAATTTGGTATCAAAATCCCATTTTTTTTTCTTTAGGTGATCTTCACTGTAGCCAATCAGCATTACTCTACAACTTGTGCACCATGATACATTGTAACAAATTATGCCATACAACCGAAGCCAGGCGTATCACAGACCAACATTTAGGTAAGATTTATATGCAGGTTCAATGTTTGCATCCTCACTAACAAGAAAATACTCAGATGCTGAAATGCTAATTTTAAATTGTTCTTAAAATGCTTTTATATTGTTAGGTGTAAATTATCTTAAGAAGAGAAGAAAACGAAGTCCTGTGAAAAAAGCTGGAAAATTAAAGACAAAAAGGACAACGTCAGAAATCACCACCTCTCCAACCACCACCACCACCACAATAACAACAGAAACTATATTACCCACAACATCCACCACAGAACCTACAACTCCACCATTAACAACTACCACTAAAATCATAACCACCAATACAGAACCAAAGACAATAAAAGTTAAGCTACCTGAAACAACTACCAGCCCAGAACACGGAACAATTCCTACTCCCACAACCATAAACACAAAGCCATTAATTACAACAAAAAGAACACCAACAAATCCTATTTCCCCAACAAGCACAAAGCCATTAATTACAACAAAAAGTACAGCAACAACCAAGGAACTAATAATTACAGCAATAAATCATGGTGTCCCGACAACCAGTAGCTATGAATTGCCAATAGCCAAATTCACCATGAGCATACAGCCAAACACTACCACTTTAACCACAACCACAAAGCAAACTTCCAATTCATCAACTGCAGCAAGAGCCAGCACGGAGCCAATCATTGCTACTTCAGCCACCTCTTCTATCGAGTTGGCCATATCTATAACATCCACAGCAAAGCCTTTGCCAATCACCTCTACAGAGATTATGCAAACTAAAATCAGTGCCACAACGTCAAGTAGAAATCCAACAGCTGCCACAGACCTCAATGTTAAGGACACATCATTGGGGACTACCAGCTCTGGACAACAAAGCATTTCAATAACCACTACTTCAGAACAAAATATTATAACAGCAATAACCAAACCGAAGTCAAGTGAACCATTAAAACCTACTGCTGCAGCAACTACACCAGTTGTGATCCATACTACCATGAGTCCAACAACATTAATGGCACCATCTGTGAAAACCTTTCAAAGCACTAAAGAAATTAGCTCCACAACAAAGCTAGGTCCTATAGCATCAACAAATGCCATTATCCCTACCACAAGCAAGCTGTCCAAACCAGACTTCAAGGTATCGACTTCTCCTATTATATCTGTGACATCAGTCCAGGATGCAGACAAAAAAGGTGATGATGATGATGATGGTAAAGATGGTTTTATTGGTATTGAAGAGGAGGTAACAAAACATGTGCAGAACACTAGTTTCTTGCTAGCAGTGTTATTGTTGGGAAACTTGTTCTTTATAGCTATTATAGTGCTCTTTGCTCTCCAAGCGTACGAAAGCTACAAGAAGAAGGACTATACTCAAGTAGATTATTTAATAAACGGGATGTATGCTGATTCTGAGATATGAATGGACACAGTCAGTACTTGTTATGTATAATTTTTTTATAATTTTCTTATTTTATTATAATTTTTTTTTTAAATGCCTTTAACACCGGTGGTGCATTTGTGAAGGCTCCCTGTTGACATCATACTGATTGCTAAAAAAAAAAACGGTTGTGAACATTTTCCTATGCAGTGGGCTGCATCCGGTCTCTGATTCCAGATCAGGGATATGATAATGTTATTTATAAGCAATTCTAAGACTACAAAAGTCACTTACTGGGAGTGGGATAAATTAAACCAATGAATACTTCTATAATGTCTTTCTAGAATAATCATAATCATGCACATTTTGTCGTTGTATTTTTGGAGCATTTAGAAATGGACACCTTAGCAGACACTTGCCTATTCGATACAGCATTCAATATCTTTTATACATTACTATTATTTTTGTTATGTTTATTTTTATTGTGTTGTGAATTGGAGGTACTCTTTACTTAGAAGGGCGCCCACGATTTTGATCGTGGGCATCGTTAGTAAAAAATCTCGGGCATTGAATGCACTAAAAAATCGGGTGCGATCAACCGACGAGATGCCCGAGATTTCCCATAGGGAACAATGTTAAATGTCTCAATTGACCCAATTTTCCTGTTCAATGCCTCAATTGACCCGATTTTTCCATAGGAAACAATGTTAAATGGGCCACAGAGGCCAAATAGGCACCCTGAAGTGTATAATGGCCACCCGAATTGTTAACGCCACCCCACGATCAACGTCAACCCGATGCGTGGTGAGCGCAGCGAGCCCGCGAGGGGCGGCGGTACGCGTCCTACGACCTTTTCATACCCCCACTATCCACGTCGGCGTGGAGTTGAGAATAGAAAGTGTGGCGAGCGCAGCGAGCCACCGAGCCCGAAGCGTGGCGAGCGTACGCGGACAGCTGTGAAGCCCGCGAGGGGACACGGATACCTGTGAAGGTATCCGCGTCCCCTCGCGGGGCTCGCCACGCTTCGGGCTCGGTGGCTCGCTGCGCTCGCCACACTTTCTATTCTCAACTCCACGCCGACATGGATAGTGGGGGTATGAAAAGGTCGTAGGACGCGTACCGCCGCCCCACGCGGGCTCGCTGCGCTCGCCACGCTTCGGGTTGACGTTGATCGTGGGGTGGCGTTAACAATTCGGGTGGCCATTATTCACTTCAGGGTGCCTATTTGGCCTCTGTGGCCCATTTAACATTGTTTCCTATGGAAAAATTGGGTCAATTGAGGCATTGAACAGGAAAATCGGGTCAATTGAGACATTTAACATTGTTCCCTATGGGAAATCTCGGGCATCTCGTCGGTCGCATCGCACCTGATTTTTTAGTGCATTCAATGGCCGAGATGGGCGCCCTTCTAAGTAAAGAGTACCGAATTGGATGTCCCATGGTTCATTGAACTTTGCATTTCACAGTGCTAAAAAACAATGTATACCAGTCCCTGCTCCATACATTGTTATTAATAAATGCCTAAAATAACTTCAGAAGCGGCAGCTGCAGTTCAGTCCAAAATTCAAATGGGGGAATCTGCACCAACTGCCATGTTCGGCAGCGGTTGGGGTGGCGGTTGGTGTAGCCGCCTGTATTTGAAATTTGGGCTGCGTTGTAGCCTTGCCTCTGGGCCGACACTGATAACAACCCATATTAACCATACATAGTTTGATCAGAAAAGGTATAGTCAATCTGACTGGAATCAACTAATGTAACACATACAACATATATATGACAAGATGATAAGGTTCAAATCTGTCTTAAAAATTATTTGTGCCATTGCAAGCCATATGTATTATTTTTATATGTGCTGAATAAATTAATTAATAAAACAGTGTTTCTCTTTCAATGGTCCTGGTGACACAGCTCAACACTGGGATGTAGGAGGGTCCGAAGGAGCCAGGCACCTATCCTAAAGCTTTAGAGGGTAGGCTCCTCCCCTACTGCATCCCTGGACTCTTCAGTTCGTGTTAGGTGCCCACTGGAGTGGGTGCTATTCTAAAGGGCTGCAGGAGCAGCCGAAGAATTAGAGTAGTTAGGGGATTTTTATTATTTTATTAACTATTACCCTAGCTAGGTAGGCACAGTGTGAGGATTTTCATAGTGAATCCTCACACTGCTAGCGCAGCAGGAGCTGACAGAAGCGCGTCCTGTCAGCTCTCTGTGCACAGGGTAGACTCTGTCTGGTCTCCCTGTGCTGCGCTTACAGCCTCTATTAAGAGGCTGCCTGGGCTCCGGAGTAGCCTGAAACCGGCTCCACATTTAGGTGGGGATCATGGGGGACAGGCGCTCCGTGATGGCGGCGGCCATTTTATGCGGAGCTTACACGCTGAGCTCCTGACTGAGAGGACAGCAGCGCTGTGACAGGCATGTTCCAAGTGGTCCCCATTTGAGGGGGAGATACTGGAACAAGGAAATCCTACCTAAGGAGCGGCTAGCTGGGGGTGGTTGGCGCCAAAAGGTCACGGACCCCGCAGCAGCAGGGACTTTGGTCTCTTCCTTCACTCTGACTTTGGCGCCTTTCAGAACGCTTGCAGCGGAGCTGAGCTGGCTTATTGATCCTGGCAGAGTGACTTGGATTTCCTGGGCATCGCTTCCCCGCAGTTGAAACCTACAGACAGCTAAGTGATTGGGTGCATTGACTTTGTATAAACGCTTGTACAATTGTTTGCACTGTGTATATTGAGATATATATATATACGCTTCACTTGCATCATGTCTGAGCATCAGGCTGTGGTTTTGGGGGAGGGAGTCCTTAGTGCACTGAGCGCGTGCAATGTTTGCACACAAAAGTTTGTCCCTGAGCAGATGGCCAAGGGGGGCTTATGTATTACTTGCGCTGATGTGAGACCCATGGGCAGTGAACACCATAGGGGAGAGCAGAGTGAACCTGCGTGGGCCAGTGCCCTAGGCAGGTCGGTAAACGCTTTGGTGCAGCTTCTGGACAGGCAGAGTGATGTGCTGGTAGAATCACAGAGACCTATGCCATCATCTCAGCAGTCGTCTGGCTCCTTACCTCTTACCCAGGCAGATCCTGCACTTATTCAGGTGATGCAGGATACTGCTAAGGGGATCAACAGATTCAGTGAAATACTGGACAAAATGGATGAGGTTACAGGGACCCCTAAAAGGTCTTATGCTATGCCTAATGTGTTAGAGGAAGAGGAAGGAGAGTATACTGACACACCCTGGGACCAGGGTGATGATTTTGAAGAGACCTCTGCTGCTGGTATAGAGGATCTTATTGTGGCTGTAAAACAGGCGTTAAAACTGTCTGTTGAGGATAAGACCCCTGTTAAGGGTGTTTTTAAGCGACAGCGAAAGGAGGCTGTTACTTTTCCCTCAGATGAGGGGTTACAGGAACTATTGGAAGGGGCTTGGAAAACCCCAGATAAGAGGCTACAGATGCCTAAAAGATTCCTTAGTCTGTACCCCATGCCGGAGTCTCATTCTGAACTCTGGGAAAAGGTGCCTGTTGTGGATGCTTCTGTGGCACGCTTATCAAAAGCTACGGTATTACCTGTACAGGGTGGTGCAGCTTTTAAAGATGCTGTGGATAAAAAGCTAGAGGGAAACCTCAAGGCTATTTTTGAAGGGGTGGGGTTTACCCTGCGTCCCCTTATTGCTTCAGCCTGGGTCTCTAAGGCCATTATAGAGTGGGCTGGTGAGCTATGCACCATGCTGCAGGCTGACCACGGTGCTTTGCTGGTAGCAGAAAAGATTAAGGCCGCTGCAGAATATGCGGTGGAAGCAGAGGAGGAAGCTCTTAAAATGGCTACCAGAGTATCCACAGTCTCCATAAATGCCAGGAGGGTACTCTGGCTTAAGGCCTGGGAAGCGGACAATGAGTCCAAAAAGGCCTTAGAAATGTTAGCTTTCAAGGGAAAGTTACTTTTTGGTTCTGAGCTTGAGGAGATTATAAAACAAGCCACAGGCGGCAAGAGTACGTTTCTGCCGGCCTCCTCAACAAAGCAGTCATCCAGATTGGCTGCTTTTAGGCCGTCCTTTCGGCCCTCCCCTAGAGGTGGTGCGTCCTTTCGGGGACAATCGTTCAGGGGAAAGTTCCAGAACTCCAGGGGCAAATCCCAAAGGTCCAAGTTTGGCTCTTTCAATAAGAAGCCTGCCTCTAAAGGAGAGGAAAAACCCTCCGCATGACTGCCAGGGGATCAGCCCGGCAGGGATAAAGGTGGGGGGGCGTCTTACACACTTCAGAGACGCTTGGGCTTCTCTAGACCAGGATACCTGGGTCTTAGAGATTATTACCCAGGGTTACAAAATCCCTTTCAGAGGGCGGACTCCAAAGAGGTTCATCCCCACACCCATACCAAAGCAGGCGCTCCTGCGCACAGCTCTTATGAGAGCGGCTCATTCCCTTTTGGAAAAAGGGGTGGTAGTCCCGGTTCCCAGGGCAGAGTGGAAGAAAGGATTTTACTCCACGCTGTTCCTGGTGCCCAAACCAGACGGGTCTTTCAGACCAATACTAAATTTGAAGTCCTTAAATGTTCACCTTTGGGTAGACCATTTCAAAATGGAGTCTTTGAGAACTGTACTCCTGAGTCTGGACCAGGGAGAATTTCTGGCGTCCATGGATGTCCAGGACGCATATCTGCACGTTCCCATTCACCCGGAACATCAGATGCTGTTGAGATTTGCCATAGGAGACCTGCATTTACAGTTCCGGGCGTTACCCTTTGGCCTAGCAACCGCGCCAAGGGTATTTACAAAAATAATGTCTGTGATGGCGGCAGTGCTGAGGCTCAGGGGAATCACAGTAATACCCTATTTGGACGATCTCCTGTTCAAAGCAGAATCAGCAACACTGCTTCAAAGTCATTTAAAAGAGGCCATCAGTTTTTTGCAGGCTCACGGCTGGATTTTAAACTTACAAAAATCTCAGTTGGTACCATCACAGAGGATCCAGTTCTTGGGAGTCATACTGGATACCCATCTCCATCGGGTATTCCTCCCGGAGATAAAGGCCAGGGACCTGGTCAATCTAGTTCAGGAGATCCTCAGTGCTCCGAGCTTGTCAGTATGGAGGTGCCTCAAACTCCTGGGGAAAATGGTGGCGTCATTCGAAACGCTTCAATTTGCCAGGTTCCACTCTCGAGTATTCCAATGGAACATTTTGTCAGCCTGGTCAGGAAACACTTTGACCATGAAGACGGAGTTGATAGTGCTGTCCGCAGACACTCGGGACTCCTTGAAATGGTGGACAGAGGTAGATTCCCTTCAGTGGGGTCGGTCATTACAGACCTGGGACTGGTTGATAGTAACTACCGATGCCAGTCTCAGGGGCTGGGGGGCAGTAGCCCTGGATCTCAGGCTGCAGGGCCTGTGGACGGCAGAGGAATCAGCGTTGCCAATCAACATCTTGGAGCTGAGAGCTGTCTGGAAAGTGATTTCCTTGGCGGGAGACAGGTTAAGGAACTCCCCCTTGAGGATTCAGACCGACAATGCCACAGCTGTGGCGTATCTGAATCACCAGGGAGGTACACGCAGCAGATTGGCCATGTGGGAGGTGTCCAGAATCTTTCTATGGGCGGAACAGAATGTTCCTGCAGTATCGGCTATATTCATTCCAGGAGTGGAGAATATAGAAGCAGACTTCCTGAGCAGGGAGGAGCTCAAGGAAGGAGAATGGAGCCTACACCCTCAGGTGTTTCACCAGATCACTGCAATGTGGGGAACTCCGGATTTGGACCTAATGGCATCCAGGTTCAACCATCAGGTGCCCAGGTTCTATGCCAGAACGAGAGATCCGCTAGCAGAGGCAGTGGATGCCATGACTACCCATTGGCAGGGAGATCTTCTTTATGCATTCCCTCCTATTCCGATGTTAGCAAGACTGTTAAAGAGGGTACAGGACCAGAAGGTCCCGGTGATCCTTGTGGCCCCAGATTGGCCAAGGAGGTCTTGGTATTCGAGGCTTCAGAGGTTATCAGTGGATTCATGGCGTCTACCTCTGAGACCAGACCTGTTAAGACAAGGCCCATTCAATCATCTGGATTCCGATCGATTGATTTTGACGGCTTGGTTATTGAAACCGCCATTTTGAAAAAGAAAGGATTTTCTGACGCAGTAGTGCAGACTATGATAAAAGCCAGAAAGGCTGTTTCTTCTGCAAATTATTATAGAGTCTGGAAGACTTATATTAGATGGTGTGAGAGGCAAAAAGCTCACACATCTCACTTCAAATTATCAAAAATGTTGGATTTTTTACAAGATGGATTTTCTTCGGGCCTAAGCCTTCAGTCGTTGAAGGTGCAGATTTCGGCCTTGTCCATCTATTTTCAAAAAAGAATTGCCATTTTACCGGAGATTCAAACTTTTTTACAAGGGGTATCCAAACTGAAACCCCCTTACAAGCAACCAGTAGCACCTTGGGACCTGTCACTGGTTTTGGATTGCCTTCAGAAGGCACCTTTTGAGCCTTTGAGGTCGGCTGACTTTAAGTTTCTCACGTGGAAGTTAGTGTTTTTGTTAGCAGTAGCATCTGCTAAGAGGGTGTCTGAGTTGGGAGCCTTGTCATGCAAATCTCCCTTCTTAATCTTTCACGATGACAGGGCTGTTCTGAGAACAGTGCCGCAATTTTTACCGAAGGTAGTCTCTGCCTTCCATTTAAATCAGGAGATAGTTCTACCTGTGTTTCAACCCCCAGAGGGTTCCAAGAAAAGGGACAAGTTGAAGACTTTGGATGTTGTGCGTGCCTTACGCATATATGTGGACAGAGTGAAGAGTGTTAGAAAGACTGACACTTTATTGGTATTGTATGACGTACATAAAATTGGTTGGCCTGCATCTAAGCAGACCATTGCTAGGTGGTTGCGATCTGTGATAGCTTTTGCATACACCAAAGTGGGTAGGCCTGTACCGGCCAGAATTAATGCGCATACCACCAGGTCAGTTGCTACCTCTTGGGCGGTCCGACATGGGGCCACAGCGGAGCAGGTTTGCAGAGCTGCCACTTGGTCATCTGTTCACACATTTGCCAAATTCTATAGATTCCATGAGTTCGCGTCGGAGGACGCATCATTCGGGCGAGCAGTGCTGAGAGCTGCAGACCTGAGCGTACCCTCCCAAAGGACCGGCTCTGGAACGTCCCAGTGTTGAGCTGTGTCACCAGGACCATTGAAAGAGAAAAAGGGATTTTTGTAAGAACTTACCGTTCGAATCCCTTTCTCTGATATGGTCCTGGTGACACAGCGATCCCTCCCTTACGCTCAGTAAGTATGCCAGAATTTCATGATGTTCATGTTAAAATGGTTAAAAGTTAACAGTTTCTGTTATAAGATGTGCATATAATATGTGCAGGCGTTTGTACTGAGTTAATGTATTCCAGTGGCTTTGAAAGTTGAACTGAAGAGTCCAGGGATGCAGTAGGGGAGGAGCCTACCCTCTAAAGCTTTAGGATAGGTGCCTGGCTCCTTCGGACCCTCCTACATCCCAGTGTTGAGCTGTGTCACCAGGACCATATCAGAGAAAGGGATTCGAACGGTAAGTTCTTACAAAAATCCCTTTTTTTAATTTGACACATGAAAGACAATTTAATGGGTTGGAAGATTGAAGTGGAGAGCTTAGCAATGGGTAAAAAAAATTCTTCCACTTATAAAAACCCACAATGGGCATTATAAAAAGGTAAGTGCTTTCATGTATATGATTACCTTCTGTGTTTGAAAGTATATTCGATGAGGTTACTAAGAGGGTGGGCTTATGAGGAATATCCTGATCCTGTAATGTTTGCCATTGAAATATATATGAATGGGCCAGTCATCGTACACGTGAAACTGGTTACTGCCTAAGCATTTATTATGGCCCATTAATAGAAGTAAATGTGTTTTTCAATTAAAATGACCTCCGGACAACCCACATGGATGGATACCTTTAGCCAGTGGTTTAAATACAGAGTACAGAGGCATATTTATTAAACTCTTTGAAGTGATAAAGTGTCTGGTTTTTATCACCGGCCAATCAGCTCCTACCTTTGAAGTTACAGGCTTGGTTTGAAAAATGACAGGTAGGAGTTGATTGGCCGGTGATAAAAACCAACACTTTATCACTTCACCGAGCTTAATAAATCTACCCCTCAATGTTGTAATAAGGGCACTCACTACTCCTTTTCAGCAAATTTCAAATGTTTTTTATGCAAACAAGCATGGCTTAACCGACATTTCGATCCAGTATCAGGACCTTATTCATGGTGACCAATATCCTTCACAAGAGACAGCAGTCTGCTGTCTCTTGTGAAGGATATTGGTCACCATGAATAAGGTCCTGGTACTGGACCAAACTGTTGCTTAAGCCATGCTTATATGACAGGGCTTGACAAATACCAGGGGCCAGGTCGCCACGGAGACCAGATTCTGCTTCCTGGCGACAATATTTTTTTGCATGGAGGGAAGAAGCAGTATCCGGTCTTGGGCAGATCAGCGGCGCCTAACCAGTTATATCCCCCTCCTGTCGGGTATCTGCAGCAGCGCGCTCCCTGACACCAACCCATCCCCCCCGTGTTCGCAAAAGACTGGAAGTGAGGACCCTGTATTTTATAATAGAGCAAGTCATGCGGCAGCCAATAAAAATCCTTGGTGCGACACTAACCAATCGGTGCAGGCAGCAGCTTCATTCATATGCAGCCTGAGACCTCTGCCCTTTCTTCCATGGCTGCCTCATCTTGACAGATGCCAAGTCATTGGCAGAGACGCCAGCTACATGGATCGGAGGCTGCTACTTCCTTGTCATACAGGGGTCTTTCCCCCGGCCCCGCAGTTATACCTACACTCGCAGGCCTGGACCATACATGTGAAAGATCCCTGTGAGTATGCAAGACCTGGATCATGTAAGTCCAGGCTGAGAACAGATGACAGGTGGGCTCCAGTGACCGCAACAGACTATAGAAAACACTAAGCTGCCTGTACACCAAATGTAGATCAGTATTCATATACACATGTACATAAAATATATATATATTATACACACACAATATTAACACACATACACACAACCTTAACCTTACACAACAGGTACACAGATCACTATACAGCACTTTTCCAAATGTTATATATATATATATATATATATATATATATATATATATATATATATATATATATCAGTCCCCCACATACAGTACATACTTCCCTATGTATAGCATGTAGAGTCCTATATAGAGCAGGTATATACAGCAAAAACATTATATAATATACATACACCTACATATGTGTTCCAGATCCTAAGACACGTATACTGTAGCTTCTTATATATAGAAAGTACATTAATCATAAAATATCTTTATCGCATACACAGCACACAGGATCCCTATATATGTAGAGCATTACGGTGTGTGGTATAATATATATTTGGTATTACGGTGTGTGGCGTAATGGGTATTAGTGTGGCATTATGGCTTGTGGAATCATGTATTGGGTGTGTGACGTGTAATAGGCATTACTGTGTAAATGTTTGGCGCACTTCCCCTATTTTTAGTTTGTCTGGCTCCTACACTTTCATCCTGGCTGCGCTCGCCACACTATATAAAATCAACTCCACGCCGACATGGATAGTGGGGGTATGAAAAGGGCGGGGGGGGTGTGCGTTCCGCCACCCTTCGCAGGGCTCGCTATACTCACTACGCTTCAGGGTGGAGTGGATAGTGGGGGGGGGGGGGGTTAGGGACACATTCACACCAGCCATACCATACATCTGACACAGTAATGAGGACATGTGTTAACAATAAACTGTAAATTTACTTAATAATTATTAATCAATAAAACACAATAATTAATGACATTTATAAACACTAATCAAGAGAAGTAACAACTTCCGGTGGTGGTTGGGGATGGTCGCATCACGTGGAGCTCCGATCTCCCATCCACGGAGCTCCACCGGCCTCCGGAGCAGCGTGGCGGCAGCAGTGGGCAGAGAGGAGGAGGCGGCTGGTGGGAGCAGAGGAGGCGGTTGGAGGTGACCTGCGGCAGGAGAGGCTCCATTACCCCGGCCTCCGGAGCAGCGTGGCGGCAGCGGCGGGCAGAGAGGAGGAGGCCGTCATTGGGATCAGAGCGGAGGAGGCGGTCAGAGGTGACCTGTGGCGGGAGAGGGTGAGAAGTGAGCACCGTGTCCCCCGTGTCCCCTCGGCGCAGGATGCGGCGGCACCCAGCCAGAGGCGGACAGAGCTGTGCCTCCCGCCTGCAGCACCATCGATCGAGCAGCACTGCGGGCCCCCCCCCAGCAGCACCATCGGGCAGCGCGGCCCCCCACCCGCAGTACCATCTTCTCCCCCCCTGGCAGCAACACACCACCGGCAGCACCATTTGAACATTTGTCCGGGGAACCCCCCCCCAGAAACAACTTCAGGATCAGAAGAGTATGCAGAATACAGGCAAAGGGATTCGCAGCACCCAGACTCTTCCTCCACATGAAATCTTGGAGGTATGACTCCAAATGTTGCCGGGACGTTCCTCTATGGCGCTTGTTTCTCCATTTGCATGCCCCCCACAGCCGCTCTATATTTTGGGTGTGAACCCCTGACTCTGGGTCGACAAAGTTATAGCGATGGTTCCCACGTGGGTGCTCATAACCTGCCTGCTGTAGCTGCTCTGTATTATATGCTCTCCAGAAATCTGAGTAGATTATTGATCCAGGAGCAACATGGACGTTGATGGCGGCCATCAGTGTACTGGCATCTCTCTTTTCAACAACAGTGATTAAGCATGCACCCATCTCCCTGCAGATCCCTCCGAAAATCCATTTCTGAGGCAGCATTCTCCCCACATGATTCTTTCTCTTCACGAAGAGGCTCATCCACTTCGACCACCATGCCAGGACCGCCAATTTGCCTATGGGGCTGTGAAAGTAAGTCCATAGCACATGCCTCCAACCTCATGTTGTTTTACTGCACGGTGGTTTTAATGGACATGTGCAGTTCCAATAGTCACAATACACCACACTGGTCAGTTCCTTGGTCCAGGAGTAGATAAACCAGACCAGGGTGAGGAAGGGTAACCGGCACCCCGGGAACCAGTGCGCCGCTCTGAGACTGACCTTTGTGCGGCAGGCCTTAATGTGGCAGTGCCACTTGCTTTCCTTCAGGGATAGCCATATCGGATGGCCGTTCACACTATTTTGTGTGACCGGCAGCAACTGGTGTCGCTGAAAAAACATCACCGCCTCCTCCTCTGTATTAGGCAAGGTGAACATGGTGAGTTGTTCACCTCCCATGACTGTCACCTCTGTCGCGTTCTGAGCACTCACTGAAGCAGCCATCACTATCAGTTATTCACCTCAGAATGATTCTGACAGGGACCGGGAGCACTTACGCAAGTTCTGACTGGCTATGATATTTCCGTAGTTTAAGCTTATTCTGAAAGAATAGCTACGGTAACTAACAAACGTCCATCCATATTAACTACTGAGAACGCATTGCACAGCACTAAAATGGGACATGCAATGCGATTTTCTTGCGCAAGCGTACGTATATTAATTCGGCGCCCTGGTACTACATAAGTACCAAAACTTATATATATATATATATATATATATATATATATATATATATATATATATATATATTATTGTCCAGGAATCCGCACACTCATCCAGGAGTATTGATAAATACGGGGTGCTCCCTTAGGGAATGGGAATTTTCCAAAAATAGCAAGAGGTCCGGTTTTTAGGCCAGAGAGGGCACTCACCACCGCAGCAGGTAAAAATTGCTTTTTAATCAAAGATTGTAGACAGGCATGGTCTGTCTACATGCCTGTCTACAATCTTTGATTAAAAAGCAATTTTTACCTGCTGTGGTGGTGAGTGCCCTCTCTGGCCTAAAAAACGGACCTCTTGATAGATGGATATATTAGGGTGGAGTGAAAAAATTTAAATGAGATATTCAAAATCGGCTAGTGTGGAAAAGTTGTGACTTAACCTGAATAAGAAACGTGCAAAAGCGTTTTGATCTGAGTCAACATCTTCTGTTCTGGCAAGAGGCCCGGAGGCAGAACTCTGGGAGGCAATGGAGTCATCTGCCGCCGGCCTCCTGCTCTTAAGGGGGCACCTCTCCACCACTGCCAGTTTAAATCCATTAATTGAAAGCCATCAAAATTGCTTCTGTGGCTGAGTTCTGAAATATATGTTTTCTACCTCTCTTTCTGTATATTATATATATACATACAATATATAATATATATTTCATAATAGACCATATGTATTTTGAATAACGTTGTGTGAGGGGGGGCGGGACCAATATTCATCTTGCCTCCGGGCAACTGGGATGAACTTACGCCACTGAAGAGGCCTGAAGTTTTGCTTTTTAGGTGAAAATAATGAAACCTATGAAGAAGCTCCGATCTAGTTAAAATTATGTCCTAGTGCAAATTGACTGACTTTGGTGGGAGAAAAAATCCCTGATAATTGACCCATTTTCATGGTCATAATTGTGAATATTGTGTGTTTTCTCCTGAACGTGGTTTTTTTTGGAGAGGATGCTCTGTAATTGAAGTGACCAAGAACAAAAACTTGGGGCAAAAAATCATGGTAAATCCCTTTTGTTTGCCCTTAATAGAATAATGCACCTCTGTGTCTTCTAATGTCCAACAAACTCTTTTACTGAATGCTCCAGTAAGTTCAGTAAACAATGTATTGCACTATGTTTTTAGGTGCAGTATTTTAAACACTGTTTATTGTCTTTACTTGTGGCAGTTTATTTTCAGCATGAATTGGTCTGAAAAACAGTTTTGCATCCCCTATGCTGGGAACATGAATGGGCTGCATTACAGCATATAATTATGCCAAAGATAAGCCAATATATTAAAAGTTAAATACGTTAAAGTGCATTATGCTGTAATAAACAAATACATCTAATGTTCAGACAAATAAAATCAAGAACATTGATTCAATGTAAGCTGTTGTGATAAAAACCTATTAAAAGGCTGAAACATCAACCTAACCCACAGAGGCTATGGGTGACATTCTATGGGATGAGATAAATGAGCGTTTTTTTTATCGCACCACTTCGCACTTTTTCAAATCGCAAGATTGGCCCGTTTTTCGCATATTTAATGAGATGCGAAAAACGGGCCAAATAGTGCGAATAGGTGCGAGGTGGTGCGATGTCTTTAGTCCTGAAAATGTGCGATTTTCATGTCTGAAAATCGCACGTTTGCAGGAAAGCGCAAACAAAAAAACGAGCGCGGGGTCCCCCGCCAGAGCATAACCAGCCCCGGGCTCATTGAGCCGGTGCTGGTGACATAAAATCAGGGTCCCCGACAAATAGGGGTCCCCTTGATTTAATGAAACCAGCACCAGGCTCAAGGTCCGGCGCTGGTTCCCAAAATACGGGGGACAAAATGACTAGGGGTCCCCCGTATTTTAAGAACCAGCACCGGACCCAACCAGCCAGCAGGGTAATGCCACAGCCGGTGGACACTTATTATATAAGGTCCCGGGGCCAAAGCATTATCCCCGTGGCTGGTCAGCATGGGCAGGGGTCCTGGGGAAGTGGGGACCCCCCCAATGAAGGGGTCCCCCCCCTCCAGGACTTACCAGCCCATGCTGAAAGTCCGGGGCTGTCCCCGATGCCCCTGGGCGGTGGGCATCGGGCTGATGGTTTGTGTAAAAAAAAAGAAGATAAACTATTGTTTTCTACTGGCGAACTATGAGTCCCAGCAAGCCTACCCCGCATGCTGGGACTTGGAGAACCACAAGTCCCAGCATGCGCGGCATTAAAGGGCCCGCTGGCACTTGTACTTCTACAGTACAAAAAATAGTTAAATAAAACACACTGACACCCTGAAAAATAAAAGTTTAATACACAGCCCACACACACTGATACTTACCTACCTTGAGCCCGTAGGTCGGTCCCTGGGTCCGGGCTCCAGGGCAGAAGAGTCCGGTTCCGGGGCCTTGGTCCTGGTTCCGGGGCTGGTCCTGGGGTTCCGGGGCTCCAGGGCTGAAGAGTCCGGTTCTGGGGCCTTGGTCCTGGTTCCGGGGCTGGTCCTGGGGTTCCGGGGCTCCAGGGCTAAAGAGTCCGGTTCCGGGGCCTTGGTCCTGGTCCTGGGGTTCCGGGGCTCCAGGGCTGAAGAGTCCGGTTCCGGGGCTCCAGGGCTGAAGAGTCCGGTTCCGGGGCCTTGGTCCTGGTTCCGGGGCTGGTCCTGGGGTTCCGGGGCTGGTCCGGGGTCCAGGATCCGATGAAGTCCACAGGGGTACCTGAGGAAGGAAATCCTACTCACGCTGGCACTTGTAGTTCTACAGTACAAAAAATAGTTAAATAAAACACACTGACACCCTGAAAAATAAAAGTTTAATACACAGCCCACACACACTGATACTTACCTACCTTGAGCCCGTAGGTCGGTCCCTGGGTCCGGGCTCCAGGGCAGAAGAGTCCGGTTCCGGGGCCTTGGTCCTGGTTCCGGGGCTGGTCCTGGGGTTCCGGGGCTCCAGGGCTGAAGAGTCCGGTTCTGGGGCCTTGGTCCTGGTTCCGGGGCTGGTCCTGGGGTTCCGGGGCTCCAGGGCTAAAGAGTCCGGTTCCGGGGCCTTGGTCCTGGTCCTGGGGTTCCGGGGCTCCAGGGCTGAAGAGTCCGGTTCCGGGGCTCCAGGGCTGAAGAGTCCGGTTCCGGGGCCCTGGTCCTGGTTCCGGGGCTGGTCTTGGGGTTCCGGGGCTGGTCCGGGGTCCAGGATCCAATGAAGTCCACAGGGGTACCTGAGGAAGGAAATCCTACTCACCTGGTCCCCGGCAACGACATCGGCATCCTTTCCGGCAGACGCGCTGCTCCCGGCTGCTGTGGTACCCGCTCTCGGACTGAAGAGGCGAAGAGATTTTCATCTTCCGCGCCTTTCCTCCGGATGATTCTATTGGCCGCCTAGCGGCCAATCAGGAGCCGACTTTCTCGGCTCCTGATTGGCCGCTAGCCGGCCAATGGAATCATTCTGAGAAGAGGCGCAGAAGATGAACATCTCTGCGCCTCTTCAGTCCGAGAGCGGGTACCACAGCAGCCGGGAGCAGCACGTCTGCCGGAGAGGATGCCGATGTCGTCGCCGGGGACCAGGTGAGTAGGATTTCCTTCCTCAGGTACCCCTGTGGACTTCATCGGATCCTGGACCCCGGACCAGCCCCGGAACCCCAGGACCAGCCCCGGAACCAGGACCAAGGCCCCGGAACCGGACTCTTCAGCCCTGGAGCCCCGGAACCCCAGGACCAGCCCCGGAACCAGGACCAAGGCCCCGGAACCGGACTCTTCAGCCCTGGAGCCCCGGAACCCCAGGACCAGCCCCGGAACCAGGACCAAGGCCCCGGAACCGGACTCTTCTGCCCTGGAGCCCCGGACCCAGGATCCAGGGACCGACCTACGGGCTCAAGGTAGGTAAGTACAGTGTGTGTGGGCTGTGTATGTATTAAACTTTTATTTTTCAGGGTGTCAGTGTGTTTTATTTAACTATTTTTTGTACTGTAGAACTACAAGTGCCAGCGGGCCCTTTAATGCCCCGCATGCTGGGACTTGTGGTTCTCCAAGTCCCAGCATGCGGGGTAGGCTTGCTGGGACTCATAGTTCGCCAGTAGAAAACAATAGTTTATCTTCTTTTTTTTACACAATCCATCAGCCCGATGCCCACCGCCCAGGGGCATCGGGGACAGCCCCGGACTTTCAGCATGGGCTGGTAAGTCCTGGAGGGGGGGGACCCCTTCACTGGGGGGGGTCCCCACTTCCCCAGGACCCCTGCCCATGCTGACCAGCCACGGGGATAATGCTTTGGCCGCGGGACCTTATATAATAAGTGTCCCCTGGCTGTGGCATTACCCTACTGGCTGGTTGGGTCCGGTGCTGGTTCTTAAAATACGGGGGACCCCTAGTCATTTTGTCCCCCGTATTTTGGGAACCAGCGCCGGACCTTGAGCCTGGTGCTGGTTTCATTAAATCAAGGGGACCCCTATTTGTCGGGGACCCTGATTTTATGTCACCCTGCACCGGCTCAATGAGCCCGGGGCTGGTTATGCTCTGGCGGGGGACCCCGCACTCGTTTTTTTTTATTTTAACTGTTTTTTTATTTTTTTTACACCAGAACCCTGCACAGAACATTGCGATCTGTGCAGGGTTCTGGCTAATTCGCCCATCAGAACCTGGTCTGATTTTTGGGCGAATTATAGTCACACTTTATACAAATCGCATACCATTAAATATGTGATTTGTATACTTTTCCATGTGAAAACATCTGGATGCGATGTGCTGCGAAAAGCAGCCATCGTATTTCCAGTGTGTCCAACTTGTTGGCAAAAATCACATTTTTTTTCACATTTTCGGAGCTCATTAAAAATGCAAAAATGGAAAAAAATGCGATTTCGGCCGTTTTTGCAAAAAAAAAATCGCAATAGTCTATCTCACCCCATAGAATGTCACCCTATGTGTTGTGTTTTCATGAGAAGTCCCGAGTGCTGCGGCTCTTGTATTGGTGTGAATGGTGCAGGGCTCACTGCACTTCAACTGAGGGCACCGGGCCAAAATAATCTACGGAGTTGAGTGGACAGCTGTTATATTTAATATATATATATATATTTCTACTAAGCTGTTCGTCTCTGCACAGTTAGAGCCCCATGCACTTTTCCATCTGCCAGTAATGATAGTTGTACAACTTCCTAATCAGTCCATGTGATGGCAGGACATACTTTGCTTGCATTCTGCAGTTTGCCCCCAAGAAGCAACCTTATAGCCCCTGTTCCAGGGGTGAAAAATAAGCGCCCCTCCAGCTGATGGCGAACTACACATCCCAGCTTGCCTTGCATCAGTTTCAGCATGGTAAATAACAAACTAAGGCAAGGCATGCTGGGATATGTAGTTCATCAACAGATGGAGGGCTGCTTATTGCCCACTCATTCCCTTTATAGACTGCGGCATCATTAGCAGTGGAGCACTTGGAAGGACTGGCAATTGGATCTAGGATCTGTCTATTTGGATCTAGGAGTCCAAATAGACAGCAAACTAGGATGTAGTGCCCATTGTAATGTAGCTACAAAAAAGGCCAACAAAATTCTGGCATGTATTAAGAGGGGAATGGAAACTAGGGACTCAAGGGTAATTATGCCACTATATAAAGCATTGGTGAGACCTCACCTAGAGTACGGAGTGCAGTTCTGGGCCCCACACTATAAAAAGGACATCATAGAATTAGAAAAAGTCCAAAGGCGAGCAACAAAGCTTATTAGGGGAATGGAGAATTTAAGCTACGGGGAGAGATTAAGCAATTTGGGACTATTTACATTAGAAAAGAGACGTTTAAGGGGGGACATGCTCAACATGTACAAGTATATCAAGGGCCAATATAAGGAACTGTCACGTACCCTCTTTTCTACTAGAAAGGAATCTAGGACGCGAGGGCATGAGTATAGATTAGAAGAAAAAAGATTTAATTCAGCTAGTAGAAAGAATTTCTTTACGGTCAGAACAGTCAAACTCTGGAACTCTCTTCCCAGAGAGGTGGTAACGGCTGGCTCATTAAATGCGTTCAAGGCAAAGTTGGACAAACATTTACTGGAGAAAAACATCCATGGGTACAAATAAGAAATATAATCTGTCTGTAAAATATCAGAACCTACCAAATCAGCAATGGATATCTATACCAGGTTGAACTAGATGGACGCAAGTCTTTTTTCAGCCTTACCTACTATGTAACTATTTAACTATGTAACAACCCAAGCTGGGTTTTGCAGTGAGCCTTACAAATTACAAGTCAGACTTAGTTAAGAGGGAATAAAAAAAAGAAAAGAGGAGAAAAGAAGAACAGTTGGGCAGAGGGACGATGCAATAAGGAGGTACATAGGGAGGTATGGGGAGAAGAAGGGAAGAGAGAGAGATGGGGAGAAGGAGGGGGTAAAAAATTGGCAATGATGGACACCACAGTTACAGACAACCATGCTAATTGATTTTTCCATGTTTGCAATCCACTAGCTGAAAATAGTTATATTCTAATTTTCATTAACATCTTCATGGGGTTATCTCCTTCTAGAAGCTACATGGCTGAACATATGCTATGATTGTTCCATTCCTGCCTTCTTTAGCAAAAATGCCTATCTTCCCCTCTTCCATGGACTTCCAGATACCCTAAATTTTTATTCCGTGCCTAGTGATTGTGTAAGTTGATTTCCCTCTTCATTTTAATTGTGGTATTCTTGTATGGCTGCGCCTCTTCACCATGAGCACATGCCATTTTTTCGGCGTGCACTGTCCCTACTTTGTCAGGGGTGCTTGGACCTTAGATACACAATGACACAAAGGTATGCAGCATGTTAGACACACCAGGAGGGGTAAAACAAATGATTGATGATCTAGGTAGATTAATGCCAAAAAAATGCAAAATCATGCACTTGGGTCTCAAAAATCCAAAGACTAAATATAGTATAAATGGCACTATAATGGAAACTACTGAGGAAGAAAGTGATCTAGGTGTCACTATTTCAGGGGACTTAAAGGCAGGTAGGCAATGTAACAAAGCAATGAAGAAGGCAAGTCAGATGCTTGGTTGCATAGGGAGAGGTATCAGCAGTAGAAAGAAAGAAGTAATAATGCCACTGTATAGGTCATTGGTACGACCTCACCTAGAGTATTGTGTTCAGTTCTGGAGGCCATATCTCCAGAAGGATATAAATACATTAGAGACTGTACAAAGAAGGGCAACTAAAATGGTGCATCGCCTACATCACAAAACGTACCAGGAAAGACTAAAAGATCGTAATATGTATACTTTAGAGCAGAGAAGGCAAAGGGGGGACATGATAGAAACTTTCTTATATATCAAGGACTTTAACAAGGTACAGGTGGGAGACATTCTTCACAGGAAGAGGAGAAACAGAACAAGAGGACATGCACTGAATCTACAGGTAGGAAGAGTCAGGGGGAATTTGCGAAAGAGAATTTCTTCACAGAAAGAGTAGTAGATAAGTGGAATAGCCTCCCATCAGAGGTGGTAGAGGCAAATACAGTAGTACAATTTAAACATGCTTGGGATAGGCATATTGATATCCTTACAAAAAGTAAGGATCAAATATGGTTTGAAGTAACATGTTTAAAAAAGGGCCAGACTAGATGGGCCAATTGTTTCTTATCTGCCGTCAAATTCTATGTATCTATCACTCCTACCTGTTGCATGTATGTTTTGATGTGTTTCTTTTATGACCTTGTATTTCATTGTTAATATTGCTGCCATTGTTTTTATAACAAAAATGGAAAGATTATCTTAATCCAAACAAATATCTAACCCTTCTCTTCTTCATGTAAGCTGTGGGAAATAAATTAAGAAGAAATAATGCAGATGCACCACTGTAATATAATCATGAAATCAGTTTGCCTTACCAGCCAACCCAATATATCTTAGTTGACTGTCTTTGTTTTACTACCTGTATATTGCTGGTACAGTCTATTAATATATATTTTCTGTATTCTAAAGTCACTCCTCAACATCTGTATTAGGCAAAAAATGTCTGACCCCATCTAATTTAACTTACCAGCCATGAATCATCCAAGTAACACTAGCTTAGTGCTTTGAGAGCCCATTCAGGTGAGGAATTTGTATTTGCACAATGATCAGAAAACACACTGACAAGATACTGACAGAGGTCTTTTTCTGTGGATGTTGAGACCGCCACTCGCAATAGTTACCAGAATTTGATGAACTAGTTACTAGAGAAGGAGGCATGCTAATAATTATTAGAGTGATTATTCTACCACATTCCTTTCTTCAGTATCAGTTGTCTATTGTCCTCTCCCGGGAAGCATTCTCCATAGATACCAAGGAAATCATACGTTAAGGAAAGATTCATAGAAGTAGACTTTGCAAGATGAAATCATGTTTGGTTTTAAAGATCAGACGCGGCCATAGAAGTTGTGATTGGACAACTCAGTGAAGAATAAATCATTCAGAGTTTCCCTGGTTTAACAAAGATCAATTAGTAAATGGAGTACTTTAAACATTTATTGAAGATGGATATGGCTTACCGGATGCAACAATACTATCGGCTACTACTCAAAAATATTAAGGTTGTACCAAATGATCTGGAGAACCAAAGTTTCAGTATGGTATAAGTAAAAGCATGCATAGGTGCTTTCACCATGCAGAAATCATTGTCTGAGCATTAGACCAGTGCAATGAATGTAGAGCAAGGGGTCAACATGGAGTTCAGATTCATGTCCAGCGCAGGGTTCTTTTTCATCACCAAAAATGGGGAATTTGGCACTGATATCTTCAACAAACTCTGTAAAGTACCTACAACCTAATACTTAACCAGGAGGAGGGTGCATAGATTTGGCCTTGAATGGAAAGAATGTAAGGCTCCCAATGGCAAAGGTTACTTTATAGCAAACACCATTTGAAATGCAGACTGAAAATGGATGCACAAGTGGGTTAAGGACAGTAGGAGATTAGTATTTCACTTGTGATTATTTATTATCAGTTTCTTATACAGCACTAAACTGATCAGGGGTCTAGAGTTCCTGAACTACAAAAAGGTTATCTGGGTTAGGTATGTTCAGGGCCGGTGTAAGGCATCTCAGCACCCTAGGCAAAACTTCAACCTACCCCCCCCCCCCCCCTCGGGAAGGATGGCAAGTCCCCTGCTTTCCCTGGAGGCCCTCTGCACCCTTCCCTTTGCCACCCACAACAGAGTACAAGGAGGTGGTGGCAACAAAGTAGGGAAGTAGGTCTCAAGGAAACGTATGGGAGTGAGGTCTTAGAAGTTCCACAGTCGCCATCTGCATTAAGTACAAAAAGGATCCTCATAGACACCCTTGATTTTTTGATTTGCAGATTTGGTGGCGCCCCTTCAGATCCTGGTGCCCTAGGCAGCTGCCTAAAGCTGCCTAATGGTAGAGCCGGCCCTGGGTATGTTTACACAGGAGAAAAGGTGGTTAAGAGGGGACATAATCAATAGCTACAAATGCTTTGTGAACTATGCATAAGACACGTGGGCACCCCTTAAGATTAGAGGAGGGGAGATTTCATAACCTCCAAAGAAATGGAGTCTTTACTGTCAGGGCAGTTAAAGTTTGGAATTCTTTGCCAGAAGTAGTAATGTTGGAAAACTCAATATATACATTTAAGAAAGGGCTAGATAAATTTGTAGCAGAGAAAAACATACAGGGTATACTCCTCAGGGTAATGTACATTAAGGGGACAGGTCAGTGTTACATTGACCACTAAATAAGGAGCCATCTAGATTAAAATCACTCAGTTAAGTCACATATACTGTAATTAATAGAGGTTGAACTTGATGGACAATTGGCTTTTTTCAACCTCGCAAACTATGCAACTCTCAATACAGGCTTTTGACACCTTAAAGGGTATCTTCACATCAGTGCCCCTCCTCCATTATCTTTTTTTTTCCATCGATAAATTTTTATTAACACAAAGTTTTATATCCTCCTCCATTATCTTAACCACAGTTAGGAATGTGCACTTTAGTTGATGCATCCAAGAGTAGAGCAAGATTGTGCTCTCAGACAGACATCAAATAATTTGGTAATTTTCTCCAGAATGATCTGTCATGGGCCCTTATTCTGGTTGGTGCGGCCAGAGCCGCACACGGTGCTCTGGCCGCACAAACCAATCCCCGCCCACGAGACGGATCGCCACGGCCGTCCGTACACGGACGGCTGGCGATCCGCATAAAAATGGTGGAGGCGTACGCCTCCACCATGGTGGGAGCTGCCCCCTGCATTCGATGGTCGTCGACCATCGAAGGCAGGTCCGCACGCCCCAGCAGCTCCCGCAAGCTGAGACCACACGGACAATCGTCCGTGTGCTAGCTTGTATGGGGGCTGAGAGCTGACATCCGGCGACGTCAGCTTTCCGCCCCCATGAGTTGCGTCATACCCTCATTACCATGCATACGCCCCGCGTTTGCATGGGAACGCCCATGAAACGCGGGGCGTACACATAGGGAAATGAGGGTCTGAAGCCCCTCACGCCCCTATACGCCCCCTTTGCGGCGGACGAAATACGTCTGCGGCGAAGGGGGCTGCACATGCGCAGATTGACCTCTGCGCATGTGCAGAATAAAAACATCGGCGGTACGGCCGCACGCGGGCCGTACCGTCCGAACCAGAATAAGGGCCATGGAGAGCAAAGCCATTAAACCTTCTTAATTCTGGGAATGGCCATTAACCCCTTTAGTGGTGGGTTTTGCTGGGGCAGGACAAACCTACTAGGGCAGGATTGTCTTGCCCCAGCAAAACCCACCACAAATACTAGGAAGCCGCCGCCCCCCTCCGCTCTGCCTCTGTGTTGTATGCAAGAATCTCAACGTTTGCGTCAGTGCTGGGAAATCCAAATGATTTAAGGTCAGTACTTGAATCTCTGTTCCCAAAATCTTAGGCAAGATCTGGAGAACATTTAATATCTAAAATAATCTTTAGACTGGGGCATTATATATTTTCAGATTCAAATTAGTTCTTCATTCTCATAACTTTTCATGTCTCACACAAATCATATAAGGTACAATACTAACTTTAGTCAATAGATGGCAATAGTACTGCAATGATTACATTGTGATCTCTATATGCCATAAACAACTCATCCATGACATTACAAAATATATTTATGACTTACACATTATAAAATGTAATTCTTATCTTGTTCTAAAACAAATTACATTTCCTAGCATATTTCAATGTTTTTATAAACTGACATATTACAGATATTTATAGATAAAATTTATGTTCAATACAGCCAGGGCCGGTGCTAGGGGGTTTGGTGCCCACCTGCAAACTATAAATTTGCGCTCACCCAAGCTTTCCAAAGGGACAGTGCACACGGTAAGAAAAACGTGTGATCTCACAAGGAAGGGGAATGGCCACACAATAGTACTCCTACTCCAAATTACACCACACAGTAGCACAATATTATTCACCTTACACAGCTGTAACTAGCCATTTTGATGCCATGAGTTAAAAAACAGGGAGAGTTTGCGCCGTAGGTGCGTGCAAAAATGTAGGAGCGTGGCTTCATGGGGAAGGGCGTGGTCACATAAAAGTACCAATTACACCGTAATCCCACAAACACATTATGCTTCACACCTCAATGCCCATTACACATTATATACATTATTATACCACACACAGTAATGCAAATGATACATTATGCCACACATCATGATGCCCCTTACACAATATGCCAGGGTTGCCGACTTTTTCTGTCTCCTCTCCGGGAGAAGCCCAGAGAGGAGACTTCCAGCTACAGTTCGGGGGGCAGGGCCTGAGCGTTACATAATTAAGCCCCGCCCCCAAGATGTAATAAACCACAATTCCCAGATCTCCATGGAGGGGACGGGGCTAAAATGGCGCGCTTCTGGTCATTTTAGCTCCGCCCCCTTCTCTGAGAACACCCGACCCGTGGATTGCCCCATTTAAAGCCAAACTGGTATGGGGGAAGATGCCGCAATCGGGGGGTGGCGTGGGGGTCCCCCTGAATCCGGGAGGGCTGCCCACCTTTTTCGGGGGCCGGGAGGAGGACCGGATTTTCGGGATCCTCCCGGCCATTCCGGGAGGGTCGGCAACCCTGCAATATGCAGCACACCATAATGCCCATTACGCCACACACCATAATTCCCCTTACAAAATATGCCATGCACCGTAATGCCCATATGACATTGACACACATTATGCTACACATAATGCTTGAGTACTCCTGCATATGTCCACATTTGTAGCATTGCTTATTCATAATGCCCACACCAGTTGCCAAAAGTAGTTGCTCTGCTAATACGTAGTGCTCACATCAGTTGCCGACATTAGTAGCACTGTGTAACCATATGTCCACACCAGTTGCTGATATTAGTAGCACTGTGTAACCATATGCCCAAACCAGTTGCCGACAGCAGTAGCGCTGCCTATACACGTGCCCTCACCAGTTGTCGACATTAGTAGCGCTTCGTAACCATATGCCAACACCAGTTGCCAACATTAGTAGCACTGCCTATACAAATATGCCCACACCAGTTGCCAACAGAAGAAGCACTGCCTATACATGTGCTCACACCAGTTGACGACATTAGTTGCACTGCCTATACATAATGCCCACACCAGTTGCAGACAGTAGTAGCGCTGCCTATACACGTGCCCACACCAATTGCTGACAGTAGTAGCAATGCCTATACATAACGCCCACACCAGTTGCCGACATTAGTAGCGCTGCCTATACACGTACACACACCAGTTCCTGACAGTAGAATACAAGTGCCAACACTAGTTGCCGAGATTAGTAGCACTGCCTATACAAATATGCCCGCACCAGTTGCCAACAGAAGAAGCACTGCCTATACACGTGCCCACACCAGTTGCCGACATTAGTAGCGCGGCCTATACATAACACCCACACAAGTTGCCGACAATAGTAGCACTGCCTATACACGTGCCCACACCAGTTGCTGAAAGTAGTAGTGATGCCTATACATAACACCCACACCAGTTGTCGACAGTAGAATCGTTGCCTATACACGTGCACATACCAGTTGCCGACATTAGTAGCGCTGCCTACACACGTGCCCATACCAGTTGCCGACATTAGTGGCGCTGCCTATACACGTGCCCACACAAGTTGCTGACATTAGTAGCACTGCCTATACATGTGCCCACACCAGTTGCCGACAGTAGTAGCGCTGCCTATACATAATGCCCACACCAGTTGCCGACAGTAGTAGTGCTGCCTATACATTACATCCACACCAGTTACTGACAGTAGCAGTGCTGCCTATACATAATGCCCACACCAGTTGCCGACATTAGTTTTGCTGCCTATACATAATGCCCACACCAGTTGCTGACAGCAGTAGCACCGCACAAAGTGCTGCAGTGTAGGGGGTGCTGTTGGCAGCACTTGTTAATTGTCTGTTTTAATTGCTATCACCTGTCGCTTCAATCCTTTTTGAAGCCTGGCATCTCCTGAATGCCCCTGTATCCTTCCCTGACATCTTCCTTCACATACACCTATACAATATCAATGAACTTAACTTGTGAGCTCTTTGTTATTCAGTCATACTGTACATTAATACAGTTAAAGATGCTGACATCCCAGAGATTCAAACCCATCACCTGCGGCATTGCAGTCAGGCAGGCACTCTATTCAGGAGCTAACTGACACTGCATAGAATGCCTCTCTCTCATGAGGGTGATGGTGCCAATTATTTTTCTGACACAGGGCACCAAAATGTCTACTTATGGCTCTGGGACTAATACTAGTACTTCATACATTGGGCCTTATTCTGGTTGGTGCGTATATTTCCGAATACTTTCGTGGGGAACGCTATGCGCATTTGCCACGCATGGTCTACGTACTTGTTCTCAATAATCCCGTACAGAAATGTGCACCGCAAACACTCGGGAAATATGGGCGTATTATGGGCGTCATTCGGAACTACACAGGGGCGTACTTTCAAAGTGGGCTAAACTGGGCGGAAACATGGGCGGACACGGGGGAGTGCACTTATTTTGGTAGGCGTGCATTCGGATAGCACACCGAATGCACGCAAACAAAAAGGCTAGAAATATGCGGTGTCCATAAGCAAGTATTGCTTTGCGGACACCACTCGTTCATGCGCTAGGCAATCGGAACGCCTAATCACTACAATCAATGTCAGCTGAACACAATACAATCCACTCCTTTACTCATTACTCATTAATTACACGCTTCTCACTGCTTCAATTGGAACCATTGCAGCTTAAATGGAACATTACTAAACACACACATATACAGTATGCTGCACTTTTCACACACTTTTACACTGCAAATAATGGACACAACTTAATATTAATAATACAAATACACATGTCACTTCTACATGTATCAATTAAACCACACATTTGGGGGGGAAAAAAAAACATTTATTACATGAACTTAACAAATAAAATGGAAACCGTAACAAATTAAAAGGTACCATGCCAGGAATAAAATTATAAAAAATATAATAAAGACATGATTTTTTGACATACATAGCCACAGCAGAATCATTAGGAACACATCAGGTGGCTTCACAACAAAAGTATAGCACCAACACTTTAAGTACAGCAGACAGTAATGGTAGCAGAAAGAGGCCAACAGGGGAACCAAACATGACATTCGAAACGAGGGCAAATGTGGGTACGCTCTGCACGGAATTGGACACAGGAAGCTGACACACACAGCTCAATGAAAGATTTGGGAAGACATAAGGGTGGAGATTAATGCGGACACAAGTTCATCTGCGGGCACGTTTGCCCTTGGCAGGCTCCTTGCCACGTGCAGCAGCTCTTCGGCCACGGCCACGTTCGGATGATGGCCCAGGTGGAGCAGATGCTGCTGAGGGGGGGGGATGGTGTTCCCCCTCTGCCAGCAGGGAGTGCTGCTGGTGGTAATGCGCCAGAAACGGATGACAATAGGACCCTATTGCTGGCAACTAGCTCCACCATAAGCTCATTATGGTGGAGGAGGAGGTCATTTTGCCGCAGGGCTTGATCAGCCAGCACCTGCAGGCTAGCAGAAATTGATTGCTGGGTGGCAGCCATAGCCTGAAGGCTCCCAGCGATAGTCTGCTGGCTGCTGACCAAACCCTGCAACACCTCCTCGGTCCTACGCACCCGCTCTGATGCCGACTCTCCCTGCTGCTGAATATGGGAAAGCACCTGCACCCACCTGTCCAATTCAGCCTCGGTCAGTGGCTGCTGCTGCTGCACGGGCCTGGTACTGGTGGCAGGTGGCACAGACTCCTCAACCTCAAGAGATTCTGGCCCAAGTGGTGGGGATGCTGGTGAAAGAGAACATTACAATTACAACACATTCCATGCAAAATTAGGACCAGCTACTTTTGGCATGGCAAATAATTACCTTCAAGCAAAGAAGCCATGACTTCCGCTGGGGCCTCGCTGTCGACGTTGCTCACCCCCCGGACCTCCTCTACTGCAATGCAGCACTGTGCCATCTCCTCCAGGGGGGTGAGCTTCAGCTTTGATGGCATGGGGCCAGCCCCAGAGGTGTGGCTGTGTTCCCACCGCTGGGTCAATTTCTTCTTGAGGTTGGTTTTGAAGTCGTGCCACCTGCAATCAAAGTGTACATATTACTACATGTCACTCCTCATGTTTGCTGTAGCACACATTGCGATCTGCAACAGATGACAACATGTGCTTCATTACACACAACTTACATTCACTGCAAATATAAAAACAACCCTTAGAAGATACATTCACACTCACCCTACAATAACTATCGATTAAATGACATGGCAAACATGTCTGTGGCTCAAAGCAACGTGACCGGCCATTGACCAACACCATCTAACATCTAATGAAAACATTAGTGGTATTGTACTGCTCAAATTTAACACACATGAACTTGCCTCTTCTTAACGTGCTCCGTCTCACGAACTTGTGGAGCCACCGCATTAATCTCCGCCGTTATGTCCTCCCAGATCTTCCATCTCCTTGTGTGTGTCAACCTGTCCTGTGGACACTCGATCCAATCCCGTGCGCGGGGCACCAGGATAGCAAGCTCCTGCGCTTCGAATGCCATGTTTCTGCTGCTTGGTTCCTCTGTTGCCCTATTTTGGCCACACCCACGGCCACGGCCACTGGCACCGCCACTGCCACCGCCACGGCCACCGGTCGCTGTACTTGAAGTGCTGGCTTGGCTACTCTGTTGGGAAGCCACCTGTTGTGTTCCCAATGATTCTGCTGAGGCTGAAGATGGGCCAGCTGCCGATTGGCCTGATGTGGATGGCCCATCTGGCTGCTCTTCTCCCACTGGCTGGTCTGTGTTGAGGGGGACATAGGAGGTGCTGGAGTCCATGCGGGCAAACAGGTCCTGGCACTCCTGCTCTTCCTCAGATAGAGATCCAGCCATGTTTGCAACAACATTGCAGTTTCCTAACACACCTTTATATCCTATTTCTGTAATTGGCGTACATCAGCGACACCCTGCGTTCCGTACGGCTGCATTCCGTACGGCAGCGTAGACCGTGCGGCGCATAGGCCACGCCCCTACCTGCGGAAATTTTTTTTTAAAAAAACCTGGCAAAGTTAGTAAGCCTGATTTAGTAGCTAATTGCAGATTGGTACTGCAATGACCAACTAAAAAAGTGTTCAGCCATGACATGTATATGTGAATGTACATCTGTACTGAGCACTTGTTTGGTATGTAGTACAAATGACACTAACCATTCCATATGTAAATCCAGTCCACCACTTTGGCAATAGTAATCAGTGCTAGCATCCAAATCACATGTGAAAGGTCTCCAAATTCAGCCTTGATGCTAGCTACTTTTCATTCCACATCTCTAGTGTGGCCCAGTAGAAGGTAAGTGTACATATGGCACCATGGCCTAATATTGGGAAAAGGTCTGGCACTATTTGCTATGTTTCTGCTGTATAGCTTTCACTATAATAAAGCTGTTTAGTACCTTGTAGAGTTAGGTGTAACTGGCTAGTGATGCAGACTATTTCACCTGTTGCTTTAACCCATGTTTGGTGAATGTAATAGATTATATATAATGGGTTCCCAACTTATTTTACACTGTCTGTTTAGGAGATAGTAAGTAATGGCATGGTCTGCTCAACTATGCAAAGGTACAGCAAGTGTGGGTTTGCGATGCAATGGGTTAGCCGTCTGTTGTGGCGCATACACGCTGTTACTGTCAAAATGAACAATAAAGTTAATACCAAATATCAATCTGATCAACCAATGACAGGACATGATTGCTTGAATTGTGCCATTACTAAGATGGCGGCCTATGGGAGAGCAGCCCCATTCTCGCCAGCGGAGCTGAGGACACTGGTCTCCGTTATGGAGACCAGACTGGGGCGGGCGGGTCCATTTATTACTAACCGCCAGAAGCGGAATGCTTATGCGGTGGCCCGCCGCTGCATATACGCATGCACACAGGTGCGGAGGACCATCGCTCAGCTGGAGCGGTGATGGTCAGACCTGAGGCGTCGGCAGCCGGATTTGCTCCAGCAAATCAGGGCCAGGATTGCGCGATGTGAGTGTTTACACATTAAATGGCCATTTGTACATGATTGCTTACATGACCTTATTTAAGCCAATAAGGTAACCAGCCTGATCATGAGTTAAACATGGCATACACTATATGTGTGCTACTTCCTGTTTGACACCCTGTAATGGTGATAAAATATGTAATTGTGTAGGATTATTGTTTGTGATGCTTACAATGGCCCAAATGTCACATCATAACTGCCATGTTACAGGCTGTGTTTTATAAAAGCCAGTAAGGAGCTGATTGGCTGTACATTTATCTCTACTTATAACCTTTGGATTTATTGCTTGTTAAGGCTTAATACATCTGTCCAAATGACCCCTTTTTTTTTTTTTTCTCAAACACAGCACGGGATCGAGCAAGACAGGCCCGGGAGGAGGCAGAGGCGGCCCAGGCCCAGGAGGAGGGCACTGATGGGATGGCCGAGGAGCTAGTGGCAGAGGAAGGGGAGCAAGTGGAGGAGGAGGTGGTGCCACTAGAAGAGGAGGAGGTGGTGGCAGCCGAGGAGGAGGTGGTGGCAGCCGAGGAGGAGGTGGTGGCAGCCGAGGAGGGCCAGGAAGAGGAGGAGGATGAGGAGGCCTGTGAGCAGGGGCGAATTTAGGGGTCAGGCCGCCCCTAGGCACAACATTTTTGTGCCCCCCCCCCCTATTTTAATGTAATCATATATGTGTATACATTGTTATTTATATATTTCATTAAAAACTGTAGCCCACCTTAATATTTTTTTAAGCACTCTGGACTGCTCACTGTACGGAGGATCCGGAGGGAGGGAGGCACTTATTAGTACAGTGATTAGCACAGTGTCTCCATCAGTCTCTCTCCGGCTCACACACTGTAACTGACTGAGCGCAAGGAGGATCTGCGCGCCGCTCAGCTCAGCTGCTGGATACACAGCAGCCAATAGACTGTGTGTTCCGGACACGCAGGGGACCGTCGGACCCAGCCACTAAGCGGTGACGTAATGTGCATGGCAGAGTGGGTAGGCAGTGGCGGGTGACGAGCGGCGCTGCCGCCGACATATGATAATTCATGTCTGGGGCGGCGGCGCTCATCACTCGCCGCTGCCCACCCGCTCTGCCATTTAACAGAATGTCAGCCTGCATGCCGCCCTTAATTGGTGCCACCCTGAGGCCGGTGCCTCATGGGCCTAGGCACAAATCCGGCCCTGCCTGTGAGGTGGAGCAGGTGGCCGAAAGTGGTATGTATACATAAAGAATCATTATTCCTTTTGTCATCTACTATTTGCTATGTAGCACTGGTGATTCAATTGTGTTTGAAAATACTATAAAGTCAAACAACAAACTGGGTAGCAACAGACACACTTTGGGGTTAGATAGGGTGGCCAAACCATCCCTTTCATCCTGGACACATATTAATGACACAGGTTGTGAGGATGGCTTTCAGGTCGATTTTAAGTGCCACTGAACCTGTTTAGTTAATCTGTATCCTGGAAGAAAGGGATGACTTGCTCATGTAAGGGTTACATGTCCCTGCTGCAAGCATACAATCTGTAGCCTCATATAGGTGAGTAGAGTTTACTGGTGATTGATCTTTCTAAACTAGATTAAGTATGGCATAAATGGAGTATGGACAGGCGTGGCTTAGAATGGAGTAACAAGTGGTCAGTGCCCCTGGGACCTCCTCTAGCTAAACCCCCCCTGCGGTTTGCATGTATTGTTGGCACCATAATTGTGTGTTGATTTGGTCTTAGTAATGATTTTGTGCATGGGAGTGGGTTAGTGCTGCAGCTTCACCTAACTGGCATTATGACAATGATTTATGGAGCAGACCATCAGCAGGCAAGCCATGCTTGATTGCACAAATGTACTGTGCATTCCTGAGAGTTGACTAAGTCCCATGCCACGCCCCATCATATAACAGACACTGAGCGCTTTTTGATGAGTTGGATTGGTGCAGCTCATGACATGCTTCTCAGAGCTTAGTCATGGGTGGGTTTGGATTCAGAAGGAGCACTATGACTGTGAGGTGTTCTACAGAGTAAAGGGTAGAGGGGAAAAAAACAGGCTTTCCATCTAGGATGTATGCATGTATGTATAGCTGTATGTGTCATATATATAGTTATATATGTGTCTATATACATATATATATATATATATATATATATAAAGATCCACAAATAACCTGCACTCGCACAATAAATATTTACAACAGCAGTGGGGTGTTTTTTAAGGACCACAGGCGTGCCTGTGTCCAAGTACAGAACAAAATACCTACACTGGGTAGGAAAAAACACTCGCCAATAGAAAGCAACCAGTTCAGCTTCTAGTTGCTTTTAAACAAGACAGTGCATCAAAAGAGTATATAACCTGTTACTACAGGATCCATCATCCGACGTTTCGGTCATCAACAGTGACCTTTGTCCAGGAATAAATGGTAGTCAGCAGAGGTAAACGGCATCAAAATAGACAACAGGACCAATTCCCATAAATAAGGGAAGACACCTGTCACCTTGCATTTTTTAAATTTAGGTATGACTATGTTAAATGTATGCATGAATATCATTAGTAATTTGACGCTTTTTAATATGTCCACAGATGAGCCAGCCCAAGCAGAAGAGGGTCTACGTGGGGCCCTCTTAAGAATAAGGGAGCACATGCGGCTGGTCATGGCCGAGTTGGACCAGCTGCTCGATGTAGCTTTAGAATTTTTTTTGTTTTTTTTTCATTAAAAATTTGTTAATTTAATAAATAGTTTATTACAGTTCGAAGTTGTCTGTGTGTTTTGTTTACATGGAACAGTATATGTGTAACTTGTTTATACTCTTTTAAATTAGCAAAATGTACATACTGTATATAGATGTATGTTATGTTCACATGATGTAAGGGTTAATGTGTGTAATGAATGTAGTAGTAATGTGTTTCAGTATGTATTAGGATTAAATTGATTCCAATAGAAAACAAACACTTTTTAATGAGGTGGCTTAATTGCATAAGTGGGTCATGTGATCGATTTCTGTGTTCAGATAAATAGTGTGGAATTGTGCGTAAATACACCGCATCGGTGCGTACGGCCAGGTTACCGTCCATTCTGACGCGGTAAGACCGTGCTTACGCTGTAAGACCGTGCAGAATCTGTGCGTGTCCACCGCACACGCAAGGTTTATATGTCGTCCGTAAACACGCCCTGTTCTTAAAGAGTGAGTCCGTCCGAATGCGGAGGCTCGGTGGGCGTTTGTACGGACGATGTCCGCACAGCGTGGCGTGCGGACCGCTCCGTAAGAATTCGGGAATGTACGCATCGATCAGAATAAGGGCCATTGTTCTCATGTGTACCCAAGATCCAATATGTAGGCCTGCCAGCCAACATATAATCTGGGTACACATTGCCTGGTTGAAAAGTAAATAATTATTTATATTTCTTCTAACTGTATATTTTTATTCTATTACCAATATATTGGGTTTGGTAGACAAGCCAATGTAAGAATAAAAATAGCATAGCTACTGTATGTGCTATGAGTTAAATTTGAAAATGATTTGACCGTTTGGTCTAGATGTATTATTGGAGTCATGATACCTTTTTAAATTTTGTTCTTTGATGTCAGAAAAGCTTCTATATTTTTTATAGTGGAAAAAATGTGTGATATGAGTTAGAAGGAGAGCCATCATAAATAGCATCCTCAGATTGAAGAAGAATTAAAAATGACAATGGAATTTTATTTTAATTTGTAAATTTAGAGGAAAATGGACTGACGTAAAATGAGTTGAATGATGCACATTGTAATGTAATTTCATTATGTTCTTTATAACAGTTGCCAGAAATGATTAGAGATTTATATAATTATAAATGTAGGTAATACATATATAATGTTACATGGCAAGAACACTTCCCTAACTCATAGGAGTAAACATACTTAGGAAGAAATATACTAAAGTGCTTAAACACTAACCCAGACGTGTCCAAACTATTGCCCTCCAGCTATTATGGAAAGCTAAACCTATGGCAAGGCATGCTGGGACTTGTAGTTTTACAACAGTTGGAGGGCCACAATTTGGACATGCCTGCACCAAATGGACATATCACAATCACAATTTGTATATGTAAAATTGTTTCAATATACAGTATTGACTGTTTATAAAACTTCATAAAAAGAGGCATAATTATGTAGACATGTGTCTGATGGTTAAAACGGATCAAATTGCAGATAGAGCCATTCAATAGTACCATAAATGGCCTAATTCAGGTTGGCTCGCTAGGCAGCCTATAGCCGCTACCTGCAAACTTAACGTCGCCCAACCAAATCCCTTCTCTAGCATTCAAGGGAAGGTGTTCGCTAACACATTTCCTTGCATGCGGTCGCTAGCAGGAGAAATCTCCTGTCTCCGGTATTAAGAGTCAGTGTAAACTGAGTTTTATTATGGAAGCTATCTGCCGAAAAGGGGGCGTTGCCCCACCTGCGTTCCCAAGGTAACGCCCAGAGTTTGAATGAGGATGCCCATAAAACGCTCAGTGTTCCCCTGCAGTCCTCCCCTTAGTGTGCGAACACCTCTGCGAGTGTGATACTCACACATCAGGACTGTACATGTGTATTTTCACCCATAGGCATGTGCATACCTGCAACAGGTCACTGGACCGAATTCAGTCCATGCCAATGGAACCTGAATCAGGCCCATATTTTGTTTTTTTATAAATATCTGTCCATACTCATGTGTAGTGTATGAACTTTATTGCGCAGAGGAAACTTTTTAGTGGAGTTTAAGGTCCATACACACTGGGCGACTATGCCCAGCGTGTATGGACAGTGATGATGACTGGCTTTCCCCCTGCCCGGTGCCGACGGAGGGAGGAGGACGGAGTTGCATAGCGCAGAGCTATGCAAAGCTGTTCTCAACGCCGCTCATCTGCTGGTATAACCAGCAGATGAGCGGCTTTCCAGGCGATGATGCGGGAGGGCGCAGGAGAGCGCTCAACGCTGGGGCATACACACTGGGCGGCTTTGAGCTGAAAGCCGCTCAAACAGGCTGTTTTCAGCGGCTTTCAGCTCAAAGTTGCCCAGTGTGTATGGGCCTTTAGCTGTGTGTATATTTTTGCATATCTATAGGGCAGATTTAGCAGTGAGTGATACAGATAGAGCCGGCTTTAACTTTGCAGGATCCCCAGCCCCGCCAGCGGCCGGCTACCGCTAGGGGAGCGCGCACACGAGACGCTTGCGCACCCCATGGCAAACGGAGCCTGACGCCGGTCCCCGCCGCATCCCCCACTGGTCCCCCTCACTTGCAAGATCCCCCTGAACTGGGCAGCGTCTCCCTGAAGCGGAGATGGGCAGGGAGACGCTGCCCAGCTGCCGTGATACTGGGATGCACGTGCGTGTGAGGCGCACGCGCGCCCCAATCTTTATCGCTGGTGCTTGCCAGTACAAGGGATCTGGTGAGCGCCGGCCAAAGATGAGCCCTGCTACATCTGTATTTTTGTTATCTCTCCTTTTGAATAATAAATTGTGCTTTAGCCAATCACTTCCTGTTATTTTTGAAATGAGGATAACTAGAACTGCACTTGTTGTTAAATCTGCACATTATGACAGTTGTGTGAGCTATGGCCCCTCCCACCGATGTTAGTGATGTCAGGTCCAGAGAATTCCAGCATAATACAGATCTAGGTGTAATCTGACTGGTGCTATTGGCAACATCCTCACTATTCACTTTTAGAAGCTTTAGTAAATGTACCTTTTAGGGGTATATTCAATGCTTTCTGTGAGCTGTGACAGCGAAAAAAGTGTTGACTGCTCGCTGTCACAGCGAAAAAAGTGTTGACTGCTCGCTGTCACAGCTCCCAGGGTCAGTATTCAACTGATCCCCTGCACACGCCCTTTCCCTATACTTGCCTACTTTTGAAAACTAGTTTCAGGGAGATTATAGTTGGTAGTAGAATTTTGCAAAGCGCCCCATTGTGTGTCTTGCTCCTCCCAAAGGGTGTGTCTAGTTCCAAATAGATGCGTGGGTGTGTACCGCTACATCTGAGAGGAATCCTTTAAAATGACTTATATCCAAATGTAGATGAGCCCCAAAGCAGTTAGTAAGAGCTACTATACTTGCTGGGAATTGGTACTGATGATTCAATGTAAATGTATCTACTGTATCTCTCATTACTTTTTTCCCCAAAAATGTAACAGTGTAATGTGGGCTAGGTGAATTGAGGGAGATTTCTAGACTAATCAGGGAGAGGGGGAGATTGCTGCTATTTCAGGGAGTCTCCCCCTTGCTAGGTTTTTGGAGCGAGGGGGAAACGCGGGCACTAAAACAGTGAGGCTCCCTGCATTAGCCACGAGCCTCACTGTTTGGGGGATTCCCCTGAAACATTGAATACGGTGAGTGGCCGGTGCAGGGGTTAAACGGCGAGGATGGCTTGTTTTTGGTGATCCCCACCGTTTAACCCCCTCGCTGGTGAATGCACCCCTTAGAGTCTCCAAACACTTATTCTTAATCATCAAATACCACTTAATGATGAAAACAGAGACACTCCTGAAAATAATTAATAACAATAACACAACATTATCCACAACTAAAGATTTCTAACAGTAAAAAAAGGCCCCCAGGGATGGGCAGGCCACAGAGAGAAAGAATAAACACTTTCAACCAAAGAAAAGGAGTAAACATTCCAAAAAATTAAAGCTGAAAAGAAATGTCAACGTGAAGCATAATCTATATAATATAAATTATATAATCACATTGGTGCACTTGTGTAGAGTGCACAGTGCACACCTACCTCTGAGTCTTAATTTAAATAAAAACTTTAACACACTCTGCACAGTCTACAACCCTGCCATATAATAACACTAGCTTCAGCAAAGTTTAAGAACACAATCCAGTTCTACCAGTTGCCCCAGACTCTATTAACCTCCTGCCCAGCCAAGATTCTTTAGCGAGTGCTGCCAGCCCGTTAGTGTATGAGGATGTAGTGTATGAGATTAGAGATATTATGACGCCTATTACTGAACAGCAGGGGGCTAAATTTGAGGATACTCTCAAAGAACTGAAAGCACAACTGCACTCTACTGTTTTACAGGTGGACTCAAATCAGGAATTAAAGTGACCAAGACATTTTTAAAATTCAGCAACAACTGGAACAAGAGCGGAAACAATTAGCTTCTTTTATATATATATTTTTTTAATGTAATATTAAGGTTTATTTTAATTCTTGTGCCACCTGTGTGCTATCTCATCTATGTGAAATATTGCATGCTCTGGATTTGTTTAACCCCTTCCCGACATTTGACGTATATATACGTCATGGCCGGGAAGTACTTCCCGACACATGACGTATATATACGTCATGACTTCAAACTGTCACTGTGTCTAGAGACGCAGTGACAGAGGGACGATGTCTGCTGTCCCTGACAGCAGACATGTCCCTGCATGCCCAGGGGGGGCTGCGATGCCGCCCCCCCGTCGGCGATCGCTGTGATTGGCTGTTCAGTGTGAACAGCCATTCACAGCGTTTTCTGTGTCACCGGCGAATAACGTTCGCCGGTGACACGGGATCGGAGGTGATTGGTGCTGTAAAGTACAGCACCAATCACCGCGGGGTGTAAGGGTGACACTGGTGTCACCCCACCTCACCCCGCCCGCCCCCAAAGGCCGTGATTGGTTCGTCGGACCGACGGACCAATCACAGCCATGGAGGGGGGTTTAAACTAACGGTGACTGCACTGCAGACGCCATTCCGGTCTGGAATAGCGTGCAGTGCGGTCACCGTGCCCAGCTGCCGCCATATACTGACCAGAACCTTGCTAAATACTTACCTGATCACTGCCTGGATATTGCTTCTTCTTGTGACATCCTGTGCTGTGTTGTGCTGTGTTGTGCTGCTGCGAGTTATTAGATAGAGAGATAGAGAGAGAGAGATAGAGAGAGATAGAGAGGCCTAGTGACAGAGAGGGCTATATTTTGTGCTGCTGCAGTGTAATAGAGTTATAGATAGAGAGATAGAGAGAGATAGAGAGAGAGAGATAGAGAGAGATAGAGAGATAGTGACAAATTGTGCTATATATTTTTTATATAACTGACTGCTGCCCCCCCTTTTGTGCTGATCAGTATAAATTAACTGATCAGCAACTTTTTGGGGGCGCAGGTTTTTTTTTTATATATATATATACCTGTCAGTGCTGCTGCTGCAGTGTCATAGAGTGATAGATAGTGAGAGATAGAGAGATAGAGAGATAGAGAGAGATAGTGACAGAGAGTGATAGAGACTGCTATATTTTGTGTCTGCTGCCCCCCTTTTGTGCACCCCCAGCAACTTTTTGGGGGTGCAGGGGTTATTTTTCATATATATAACTGTCAGTGCTGCTGCTGCAGTGTCATAGAGTGATAGATAGTGAGAGATAGAGAGATAGAGAGAGATAGTGACAGAGAGTGATAGAGAGTAATAGAGAGTGCTAAATTTTGTGTCTGCTGCCCCCGCCTTTTGTGCTGATCACTATATCTGAGGTGATCAGCAACTTTTTGGGGGTGCAGAGGTTTTTTTTTTTTATATATACCTGTCAGTTGCTGCCAGTTGCACTGTCAGTTGCACCAAAGGTTGTGCACCTGCTGCCCCTCACTGGTAATCAGTGTCGCATCACTGATCACCTTTTTTTTTGTGGGTGCTGTGGGGTCTTTTTTTAATTTTTTTTTTACACACACTGTGATTTTGTGGGTGTCCTGTGGCCACTGTGCGCTGATCAGTGACGTACATCACTGATCAGCTTTTTCGGCACAGGGTTGATCTATTTTTTTTTTTTTGATCAAATTCCTGTTGCCTTTGAGCGCTGTTCAGTGACGGACGTTACTGACCAACATCTGTGCTCAATTTTTGGCGCAGGACCTTTTTTTTTTTTTTTTTAACCCCTTCAATTTTTTTTTTTAACCCCTTCATTTTTTTTTTTTTTAACCCCTTCAATTTTTTTTTTTTGTATAAAGTATTTTTTTTTCTGCACTACATACACACTACACACTACATACCCCCCGGGTTGAAATAAAGTTTGTACCCCCCCCTACACTATACACGTGTTGAAACATTTCACTACCAGTAACACAAAAATAAAAATGGCATCCCAAATGTCATCCCAAATGTCATCCCAGTCATCCAGAAGAATGTATTCAGCGGAGGAGGCATATGCCATGCTTGCCTCTGACTCTGACACAGCCAGTGATGCAAGCGGGGAATTTGAAGGATTCGTCTTAAGCTCCTCTTCCTCCTCTGGTGATGAGGGACCCCCTCAAAGACGCCCCCGTAGAGCAGCTGAGACCCCCCCCCCAATAATTGATCTCGTATGGACCCCACCACCAGACAATTTTGAGCCCAAGGTTCCTGAGTTTTTGGCCATGCCAGGAATCCAATTTGATTCCACAGGTCTCAGAGAAATTGACTTTTTCAAATTATTTTTCTCTGATGATTTTATAAATTTAATGGTGGACCAAACTAATTTATATGCCCAGCAGTTTATTGCTCAAAACCCCACGTCATCATTTGCTAGGTGGACCCCTGTAGATGCAGTAGAGATGATGACGTTTTGGGGTCTGGTGTTTCATATGGGCATAGTAAAAAAGCCAGAAATTAGGCAATATTGGAGTACAGATGTTCTGTACAGCACCCCATTTTACCGTATGGCCATGCCCCGGGCTCGATTTGAGACGATCCTTAAATTTTTGCATTACAACGATAATGCACAGTGCCCACCCAGAGATGATCCCACCTTTGACCGGCTATTCAAAGTCAGGCCGGTCATTGATCATTTCAGTGCCAAATTTGAAGAGATGTACATCCCAGATAAATTCATTTGCATAGACGAGTCCCTTATACATTTTAAAGGAAGGGTTAAATTCCGCCAGTACCTTCCCAGTAAGAGGGCAAGGTATGGCATAAAAATGTATAAGCTGTGTGAAAGCACCTCAGGGTACACTCACAGGTTTAGGGTATATGAAGGGAAGGATTCAAGAATTGAACCGCCAGAATGCCCCCCCTCCCTCGTAGGTGTTAGTGGAAAAATTGTCTGGGATTTAGTGCACCCCTTCCTGGATAAAGGTTATCACCTCTATGTGGATAACTTTTACACTAGCATCCCCCTGTTTAAGGCCCTTGGTTCAAGAGGTACAGCAGCTTGCGGTACTGTGCGCAAGAACCAAAGAGGCCTCCCAAAAACGCACATTGCCCAAGTAATGAGAAGGGGTGAAAGCAGGGGAATATGCACCGAAAATATGTTGTTGGTCAAATATAAGGACAAGAGGGATGTCCTTATACTGACAACAATTCACGGAGACAGTACCACCTCCGTCCCTGTACGAGGTACCAGTACCCACACCTCAAAACCTAATTGTATCCTGGATTACAATAGGTACATGGGCGGAGTGGATCTTTCAGATCAGGTACTGAAGCCGTACAGTGCCCTGCGGAAAACAAAAATCTGGTACAAGAAGCTGGCCGTGTATATCATCCAGATGGCACTGTATAACGCTTACGTGCTATTCCGTTCTACCGGCCAGAGGGGGACATTTATGCACTTTCAAGAGGAAGTCATAAAGGGCCTAATATTTGGGAACCAGCAGGCAGAGGGCCCCAGTACTTCTAGTACTGGCCCCCGTATTGTACCAGGGCAGCATTTTCCGAACAAAATCCCCTCCACTGCAAGAAAGGGCAGGACACAAAAAAGGTGCAAAGTTTGCTATAAAAAGGGAATAAGAAAGGAAACTATTTTCCACTGTGAAACTTGCCCCGACAAACCCGGCCTATGTATAAAGGAGTGTTTTAAAATATACCACACATCTATGGATTATTAGGTTCATCATTTCACCGTGCTTCGGGGGTCTTGCTAATGCCACATAGCACCCACCAACATTCCACCAGAATCTGAGCTGCAAAATCCAAAAATCACTCCTTCCCTTCTGAGTCCTGCCATGCACCCAACTGGTATTTTTTGGTCACATATGAGGCATTGCCATACTCGGGAGAAATTGTGGCACAGATTTTGGGGTGCTTTTTCTCCTTCATACCTTCTGAAAATGAAAAATTTTGAGCCAGAACTGCATTTTTGTGTAAAAAAATGTAATTTTTCATTTTCACTGCCCAGTTGTATCAAAATTGGTGAAACCCCTGGGGGTTTGAAATGTACACTATACCCCTAGATGAATTCCCTGAGGGGTGTAGTTTGCAAAATGGGGTCACTTGTGGGGGGGTTCCACTGTATTGGTGCTTTGGGGGTCTTGCTAATGCGACATAGCACCCACCAACATTCCACCAGAATTTGTGCTGCAAAATCCAAATATCACTCCTTCCCTTCTGAGTCCTGCCACTTTTTGGTCACACATGAGGCATTGCCGTACTCGGGAGAAATTGGGGCACAGATTTTGGGGTGCTTTTTCTCCTTCATACCTTCTGAAAATGAAAAATTTTGAGCCAGAACTGCATTTTTGTGTAAAAATTTTTTTTTTCATTTTCACTGCCCAGTTGTATCAAAATTGGTGAAACCCCTGGGGGTTTGAAATGTACACTATACCCCTAGATGAATTCCCTGAGGGGTGTAGTTTGCAAAATGGGGTCACTTGTGGGGGGGTTCCACTGTATTGGTGCTTGGGGGGTCTTGCTAATGCGACATAGCACCCACCAAAATTCCACCAGAATCTGAGCTGCAAAATCCAAAAATCACTCCTTCCCTTCTGAGTCCTGCCATGCACCCAAATGGTATTTTTTGGTCACATGTGAGGCATTGCCGTACTCGGGAGAAATTGGGGCACAGATTTTCGGGTGCTCTGTCTCCTTCATTGCTTGTGAAAATGAAAAATTTTGAGCCAGAACTGCATTTTTGTGTAAAAAATGTAATTTTGCATTTGCACAGCCCAGTTGTATCAAAATTGGTGAAACCCCTGGGGGTTTGAAATGTACACTATACCCCTAGATGAATTCCCTGAGGGGTGTAGTTTGCAAAATGGGGTCACTTGTGGGGGGGTTCCACTGTATTGGTGCTTGGGGGGTCTTGCTAATGCGACATAGCACCCACCAAAATTCCACCAGAATCTGAGCTGCAAAATCCAAAAATCACTCCTTCCCTTCTGAGTCCTGCCATGCACCCAACTGGTATTTTTTGGTCACATATGAGGCATTGCCATACTCGGGAGAAATTGGGGCACAGATTTTGGGGTGCTTTTTCTCCTTCATACCTTCTGAAAATGAAAAATTTTGAGCCAGAACTGCATTTTTGTGTAAAAAAATGTAATTTTTCATTTTCACTGCCCAGTTGTATCAAAATTGGTGAAACCCCTGGGGGTTTGAAATGTACACTATACCCCTAGATGAATTCCCTGAGGGGTGTAGTTTGCAAAATGGGGTCACTTGTGGGGGGTTCCACTGTATTGGTGCTTTGGGGGTCTTGCTAATGCGACATAGCACCCACCAACATTCCACCAGAATTTGTGCTGCAAAATCCAAATATCACTCCTTCCCTTCTGAGTCCTGCCACTTTTTGGTCACACATGAGGCATTGCCGTACTCGGGAGAAATTGGGGCACAGATTTTGGGGTGCTTTTTCTCCTTCATACCTTCTGAAAATGAAAAATTTTGAGCCAGAACTGCATTTTTGTGTAAAAAATGTAATTTTGCATTTGCACAGCCCAGTTGTATCAAAATTGGTGAAACCCCTGGGGGTTTGAAATGTACACTATACCCCTAGATGAATTCCCTGAGGGGTGTAGTTTGCAAAATGGGGTCACTTGTGGGGGGGTTCCACTGTATTGGTGCTTGGGGGGTCTTGCTAATGCGACATAGCACCCACCAAAATTCCACCAGAATCTGAGCTGCAAAATCCAAAAATCACTCCTTCCCTTCTGAGTCCTGCCATGCACCCAACTGGTATTTTTTGGTCACATATGAGGCATTGCCATACTCGGGAGAAATTGGGGCACAGATTTTGGGGTGCTTTTTCTCCTTCATACCTTCTGAAAATGAAAAATTTTGAGCCAGAACTGCATTTTTGTGTAAAAAAATGTAATTTTTCATTTTCACTGCCCAGTTGTATCAAAATTGGTGAAACCCCTGGGGGTTTGAAATGTACACTATACCCCTAGATGAATTCCCTGAGGGGTGTAGTTTGCAAAATGGGGTCACTTGTGGGGGGGTTCCACTGTATTGGTGCTTTGGGGGTCTTGCTAATGCGACATAGCACCCACCAACATTCCACCAGAATTTGTGCTGCAAAATCCAAATATCACTCCTTCCCTTCTGAGTCCTGCCACTTTTTGGTCACACATGAGGCATTGCCGTACTCGGGAGAAATTGGGGCACAGATTTTGGGGTGCTTTTTCTCCTTCATACCTTCTGAAAATGAAAAATTTTGAGCCAGAACTGCATTTTTGTGTAAAAAATTTTTTTTTTCATTTTCACTGCCCAGTTGTATCAAAATTGGTGAAACCCCTGGGGGTTTGAAATGTACACTATACCCCTAGATGAATTCCCTGAGGGGTGTAGTTTGCAAAATGGGGTCACTTGTGGGGGGGTTCCACTGTATTGGTGCTTGGGGGGTCTTGCTAATGCGACATAGCACCCACCAAAATTCCACCAGAATCTGAGCTGCAAAATCCAAAAATCACTCCTTCCCTTCTGAGTCCTGCCATGCACCCAAATGGTATTTTTTGGTCACATGTGAGGCATTGCCGTACTCGGGAGAAATTGGGGCACAGATTTTCGGGTGCTCTGTCTCCTTCATTGCTTGTGAAAATGAAAAATTTTGAGCCAGAACTGCATTTTTGTGTAAAAAATGTAATTTTGCATTTGCACAGCCCAGTTGTATCAAAATTGGTGAAACCCCTGGGGGTTTGAAATGTACACTATACCCCTAGATGAATTCCCTGAGGGGTGTAGTTTGCAAAATGGGGTCACTTGTGGGGGGGTTCCACTGTATTGGTGCTTGGGGGGTCTTGCTAATGCGACATAGCACCCACCAAAATTCCACCAGAATCTGAGCTGCAAAATCCAAAAATCACTCCTTCCCTTCTGAGTCCTGCCATGCACCCAAATGGTATTTTTTGGTCACATGTGAGGCATTGCCGTACTCGGGAGAAATTGGGGCACAGATTTTGGGGTGCTTTTTCTCCTTCATACCTTCTGAAAATGAAAAATTTTGAGCCAGAACTGCATTTTTGTGTAAAAAAATGTAATTTTTCATTTTCACTGCCCAGTTGTATCAAAATTGGTGAAACCCCTGGGGGTTTGAAATGTACACTATACCCCTAGATGAATTCCCTGAGGGGTGTAGTTTGCAAAATGGGGTCACTTGTGGGGGGGTTCCACTGTATTGGTGCTTGGGGGGTCTTGCTAATGCGACATAGCACCCTCCAAAATTCCACCAGAATCTGAGCTGCAAAATCCAAAAATCACTCCTTCCCTTCTGAGTCCTGCCATGCACCCAAATGGTATTTTTTGGTCACATGTGAGGCATTGCCGTACTCGGGAGAAATTGGGGCACAGATTTTGGGGTGCTTTTTCTCCTTCATACCTTCTGAAAATGAAAAATTTTGAGCCAGAACTGCATTTTTGTGTAAAAAAATGTAATTTTTCATTTTCACTGCCCAGTTGTATCAAAATTGGTGAAACCCCTGGGGGTTTGAAATGTACACTATACCCCTAGATGAATTCCCTGAGGGGTGTAGTTTGCAAAATAAGGGTCACTTGTGGGGGGGTTCCACTGTATTGGTGCTTGGGGGGTCTTGGTAATGCGACATAGCACCCACCAAAATTCCACCAGAATCTGAGCTGCAAAATCCAAAAATCACTCCTTCCCTTCTGAGTCCTGCCATGCACCCAAATGGTATTTTTTGTCACATGTGAGGCATTGCCGTACTCGGGAGAAATTGGGGCACAGATTTTGGGGTGCTTTTTCTCCTTCATACCTTCTGAAAATGAAAAATTTTGAGCCAGAACTGCATTTTTGTGTAAAAAAATGTAATTTTTCATTTTCACTGCCCAGTTGTATCAAAATTGGTGAAACCCCTGGGGGTTTGAAATGTACACTATACCCCTAGATGAATTCCCTGAGGGGTGTAGTTTGCAAAATGGGGTCACTTGTGGGGGGTTCCACTGTATTGGTGCTTGGGGGGTCTTGCTAATGCAACATAGCACCCACCAACATTCCACCAGAATCTGAGCTGCAAAATCCAAAAATCACTCCTTCCTTTCTGAGTCCTGCCATGCACCCAAATGGTATTTTTTGGTCACATGTGAGGCATTGCCGTACTCGGGAGAAATTGGGGCACAGATTTTGGGGTGCTTTTTCTCCTTCATACCTTCTGAAAATGAAAAATTTTGAGCCAGAACTGCATTTTTGTGTAAAAAAATGTAATTTTTCATTTTCACTGCCCAGTTGTATCAAAATTGGTGAAACCCCTGGGGGTTTGAAATGTACACTATACCCCTAGATGAATTCCCTGAGGGGTGTAGTTTGCAAAATGGGGTCACTTGTGGGGGGTTCCACTGTATTGGTGCTTGGGGGGTCTTGCTAATGCAACATAGCACCCACCAACATTCCACCAGAATCTGAGCTGCAAAATCCAAAAATCACTCCTTCCTTTCTGAGTCCTGCCATGCACCCAAATGGTATTTTTTGGTCACATGTGAGGCATTGCCGTACTCGGGAGAAATTGGGGCACAGATTTTGGGGTGCTTTTTCTCCTTCATACCTTCTGAAAATGAAAAATTTTGAGCCAGAACTGCATTTTTGTGTAAAAAATTTTTTTTTTCATTTTCACTGCCCAGTTGTATCAAAATTGGTGAAACCCCTGGGGGTTTGAAATGTACACTATACCCCTAGATGAATTCCCTGAGGGGTGTAGTTTGCAAAATGGGGTCACTTGTGGGGGGGTTCCACTGTATTGGTGCTTGGGGGGTCTTGCTAATGCGACATAGCACCCACCAAAATTCCACCAGAATCTGAGCTGCAAAATCCAAAAATCACTCCTTCCCTTCTGAGTCCTGCCATGCACCCAAATGGTATTTTTTGGTCACATGTGAGGCATTGCCGTACTCGGGAGAAATTGGGGCACAGATTTTCGGGTGCTCTGTCTCCTTCATTGCTTGTGAAAATGAACAATTTTGAGCCAGAACTGCATTTTTGTGTAAAAAATGTAATTTTGCATTTGCACAGCCCAGTTGTATCAAAATTGGTGAAACCCCTGGGGGTTTGAAATGTACACTATACCCCTAGATGAATTCCCTGAGGGGTGTAGTTTGCAAAATGGGGTCACTTGTGGGGGGGTTCCACTGTATTGGTGCTTGGGGGGTCTTGCTAATGCGACATAGCACCCACCAAAATTCCACCAGAATCTGAGCTGCAAAATCCAAAAATCACTCCTTCCCTTCTGAGTCCTGCCATGCACCCAACTGGTATTTTTTGGTCACATATGAGGCATTGCCATACTCGGGAGAAATTGGGGCACAGATTTTGGGGTGCTTTTTCTCCTTCATACCTTCTGAAAATGAAAAATTTTGAGCCAGAACTGCATTTTTGTGTAAAAAAATGTAATTTTTCATTTTCACTGCCCAGTTGTATCAAAATTGGTGAAACCCCTGGGGGTTTGAAATGTACACTATACCCCTAGATGAATTCCCTGAGGGGTGTAGTTTGCAAAATGGGGTCACTTGTGGGGGGTTCCACTGTATTGGTGCTTTGGGGGTCTTGCTAATGCGACATAGCACCCACCAACATTCCACCAGAATTTGTGCTGCAAAATCCAAATATCACTCCTTCCCTTCTGAGTCCTGCCACTTTTTGGTCACACATGAGGCATTGCCGTACTCGGGAGAAATTGGGGCACAGATTTTGGGGTGCTTTTTCTCCTTCATACCTTCTGAAAATGAAAAATTTTGAGCCAGAACTGCATTTTTGTGTAAAAAATGTAATTTTGCATTTGCACAGCCCAGTTGTATCAAAATTGGTGAAACCCCTGGGGGTTTGAAATGTACACTATACCCCTAGATGAATTCCCTGAGGGGTGTAGTTTGCAAAATGGGGTCACTTGTGGGGGGGTTCCACTGTATTGGTGCTTGGGGGGTCTTGCTAATGCGACATAGCACCCACCAAAATTCCACCAGAATCTGAGCTGCAAAATCCAAAAATCACTCCTTCCCTTCTGAGTCCTGCCATGCACCCAACTGGTATTTTTTGGTCACATATGAGGCATTGCCATACTCGGGAGAAATTGGGGCACAGATTTTAGGGTGCTTTTTCTCCTTCATACCTTCTGAAAATGAAAAATTTTGAGCCAGAACTGCATTTTTGTGTAAAAAAATGTAATTTTTCATTTTCACTGCCCAGTTGTATCAAAATTGGTGAAACCCCTGGGGGTTTGAAATGTACACTATACCCCTAGATGAATTCCCTGAGGGGTGTAGTTTGCAAAATGGGGTCACTTGTGGGGGGGTTCCACTGTATTGGTGCTTTGGGGGTCTTGCTAATGCGACATAGCACCCACCAACATTCCACCAGAATTTGTGCTGCAAAATCCAAATATCACTCCTTCCCTTCTGAGTCCTGCCACTTTTTGGTCACACATGAGGCATTGCCGTACTCGGGAGAAATTGGGGCACAGATTTTGGGGTGCTTTTTCTCCTTCATACCTTCTGAAAATGAAAAATTTTGAGCCAGAACTGCATTTTTGTGTAAAAAATTTTTTTTTTCATTTTCACTGCCCAGTTGTATCAAAATTGGTGAAACCCCTGGGGGTTTGAAATGTACACTATACCCCTAGATGAATTCCCTGAGGGGTGTAGTTTGCAAAATGGGGTCACTTGTGGGGGGGTTCCACTGTATTGGTGCTTGGGGGGTCTTGCTAATGCGACATAGCACCCACCAAAATTCCACCAGAATCTGAGCTGCAAAATCCAAAAATCACTCCTTCCCTTCTGAGTCCTGCCATGCACCCAAATGGTATTTTTTGGTCACATGTGAGGCATTGCCGTACTCGGGAGAAATTGGGGCACAGATTTTGGGGTGCTTTTTCTCCTTCATACCTTCTGAAAATGAAAAATTTTGAGCCAGAACTGCATTTTTGTGTAAAAAAATGTAATTTTTCATTTTCACTGCCCAGTTGTATCAAAATTGGTGAAACCCCTGGGGGTTTGAAATGTACACTATACCCCTAGATGAATTCCCTGAGGGGTGTAGTTTGCAAAATGGGGTCACTTGTGGGGGGGTTCCACTGTATTGGTGCTTGGGGGGTCTTGCTAATGCGACATAGCACCCTCCAAAATTCCACCAGAATCTGAGCTGCAAAATCCAAAAATCACTCCTTCCCTTCTGAGTCCTGCCATGCACCCAAATGGTATTTTTTGGTCACATGTGAGGCATTGCCGTACTCGGGAGAAATTGGGGCACAGATTTTGGGGTGCTTTTTCTCCTTCATACCTTCTGAAAATGAAAAATTTTGAGCCAGAACTGCATTTTTGTGTAAAAAAATGTAATTTTTCATTTTCACTGCCCAGTTGTATCAAAATTGGTGAAACCCCTGGGGGTTTGAAATGTACACTATACCCCTAGATGAATTCCCTGAGGGGTGTAGTTTGCAAAATAAGGGTCACTTGTGGGGGGGTTCCACTGTATTGGTGCTTGGGGGGTCTTGGTAATGCGACATAGCACCCACCAAAATTCCACCAGAATCTGAGCTGCAAAATCCAAAAATCACTCCTTCCCTTCTGAGTCCTGCCATGCACCCAAATGGTATTTTTTGTCACATGTGAGGCATTGCCGTACTCGGGAGAAATTGGGGCACAGATTTTGGGGTGCTTTTTCTCCTTCATACCTTCTGAAAATGAAAAATTTTGAGCCAGAACTGCATTTTTGTGTAAAAAAATGTAATTTTTCATTTTCACTGCCCAGTTGTATCAAAATTGGTGAAACCCCTGGGGGTTTGAAATGTACACTATACCCCTAGATGAATTCCCTGAGGGGTGTAGTTTGCAAAATGGGGTCACTTGTGGGGGGTTCCACTGTATTGGTGCTTGGGGGGTCTTGCTAATGCAACATAGCACCCACCAACATTCCACCAGAATCTGAGCTGCAAAATCCAAAAATCACTCCTTCCTTTCTGAGTCCTGCCATGCACCCAAATGGTATTTTTTGGTCACATGTGAGGCATTGCCGTACTCGGGAGAAATTGGGGCACAGATTTTGGGGTGCTTTTTCTCCTTCATACCTTCTGAAAATGAAAAATTTTGAGCCAGAACTGCATTTTTGTGTAAAAAAATGTAATTTTTCATTTTCACTGCCCAGTTGTATCAAAATTGGTGAAACCCCTGGGGGTTTGAAATGTACACTATACCCCTAGATGAATTCCCTGAGGGGTGTAGTTTGCAAAATGGGGTCACTTGTGGGGGGTTCCACTGTATTGGTGCTTGGGGGGTCTTGCTAATGCAACATAGCACCCACCAACATTCCACCAGAATCTGAGCTGCAAAATCCAAAAATCACTCCTTCCTTTCTGAGTCCTGCCATGCACCCAAATGGTATTTTTTGGTCACATGTGAGGCATTGCCGTACTCGGGAGAAATTGGGGCACAGATTTTGGGGTGCTTTTTCTCCTTCATACCTTCTGAAAATGAAAAATTTTGAGCCAGAACTGCATTTTTGTGTAAAAAATTTAATTTTTCATTTTCACTGCCCAGTTGTACCACAATTGGTGAAACCCCTGGGGGTTTGAAATGTACACTATACCCCTAGATGAATTCCCTGAGGGGTGTAGTTTGCAAAATGGGGTCACTTGTGGGGGGGTTCCTAAATTTTAGCATCTTATGGTGCCTAGAAACCTACATGGTGCCTAATAAATAATCTCATAAAAAGGAGGCTTCAAAATCAAGTAGGTGCTCCTTCTATTATGAAGCCTGTGGTTTGGTCAACGTGCACACTAGGGCCACATATAGGATATTTATGAAAACAAAAGAATTGGGGGAATCAATTTTTAGTCACATTTCTCTAGTAAAATGTACTGTGTTCCTTAGAAAAATGTATTAAAATTGCAAATCTGCAAAAAAAATGAAATTTTGAAATTTCACCTACACTTTGTTTTAATTCCTGTGAAACACCTAAAGGGTTAACAAACTTCCAAAATGCTGTTTTGAATACTGTGAGGGGTGCAGTTTTTGAAATGGTATCATTTATGGGGGTGTCTCACATACAAGTCCCTCAAAGTCACATCAGAACTGAACTGGTCCCTAAAAAAATCAGTGTTTGAAATTTTCTTGAAAATTTGAGAATTTGCTATTCATATTGTAAGCCTCCTAGTGTCCAAAAAAATTAAAAGGAAGTTGAAATAATGATGGAAACATAAAGTAGACATATGGTCTATGTTAGTTATTAACTATTTTGAGTGGTATGATTATTTGTCTCACAAGCAGAAAATTTAACATTTTGCAAATTGCTAAATTTTCCATTTTTTTACGACATTTTGGTATTTTTCACAAAAAAACACAGACTGTATCGACCCAAATTTACCACTAATTTGAAGTACAATGTGTCACGAAAAAACAATCTCAAAATCACTGGGATAAGTAAAAGCAAAAAAAAGTTATCCCCACTTAAGTGATACATGTCAGATTTGAAAAAAAGGGCTCTGTCAGGAAGGCAAAAACTGGCTCTGTCAGGAAGGGGTTAATGTTGGGACATGTAATGGCTCCAGAGGCTATTTGCAAGGCACTTGATCGCAATCAACCAGCACTTGATCGGCGAGGTAGAACTCGATCGACCTTTTGGCCAGCCCTGGCTAAAAAATAAAAGATACCTTTATATGCTTGACACATCACACACACACCGAGTGAGAGTGGTAAGCCCATATGCATTTAATTTAGCATATTCCACTTTGATCTCTACAACACTGGATTGAGACTCTGAATTGGAACCAACCATACAGAAGAGAGAAAGGCATTCGATCCACTATGAGATAGGGAAGGTATTGTATGACTCTTGCTCTCTTCAATGATAATATATGGTCTGTAATTTATGTAGGACCTGATGTTGCATTTCTTCCAACTTCTTTGTAAATCTATGTTATTAGCTGCCTCTGGCGGGTCTGTGTAAATGCAGCCTGACTCCTGTATTTGTTCTGTGTTCAGTTTCACCTGTCATATAATTAAGCAATTAGCACTCTGCCTTGTGTCAGGCTGCTCACCTGAAGTGACTTTCCTCATTAAGGGGGCTTGTCCATTTTAGCTTTTCTGATTGGACATTGCTCCCTATATTACCAGCCTGCCCTAAGCTCTGTGCTGGCTATACTGCTTGTTTCAAGCCATTGCAGCAGAGCACATTCATGCTTTTCTGACCAACCCTTATGCTTATGCATACCCTTCAACATGACCCGTTGCATTCGGTACACAATGCTCTGTTCCTGGACTTCCCTCTTAGTGTATGAGTGCTAAGTAGCAATATAGTATGTTTATAAGATAAATTGTTACAAAGTGACAGTTGCTGCTCCTATGGTGGTATCTTAACCATTTGAGTGCCAACATATCTGTGAGAGATGCGCAAAATATCCACTAAAAAATGACTGGGTCGCTCACATTTGTTATATAAATTCAAATATATATATATATATATATATATTTTATTTTTTTTAAACGTCACAGGTCATTATGATAACAATGTTTGCTTGGCAATTTTCACACCTACAGTATTTTGGGTATTTATATGTTAGTTGGGCGCCCACTATAGTAAGTACATTCATACCCCCACTATACATGTCGGCATGGAGTTGATTTTATATAGTGTGGCAAGCCCAAAGCATGGCGAGCGTAGTGAGCCCTATGAGGGGACGCGTAAAACTAAGCAAATAGCTTAGTGGGCATCCAACTAACATAAAAGTACCGTATTTTGCTATTTTGTTGAATTCCATTGGCACGTAAAGGTTGTATTAATCCTAATCAAACCTGGACTGGCTTTATGCTCTTCAATATATAAGCCAAAGTCGCGTAGCTGTTTATATAGTGATAAAAATGATGGGGCAGCATATACCCTGATGTCATTCAGTCACCTACATAAATGTTACAGTATTTTTGTGGGCAAGCGTGACAGTAAGTAGAGTTAACATTCATCCCATTTAAGTGATAAAGTAATGTGCTGCCACAGCCTATATGTTCTGACATTAATAATCAATAGCAATGTAGAAGGTGATCACATAAAGTGAAGAGTGATAAACAACCGGCCAATCCATTCATACATGTCATATTTCAAACCCAGACTGTATCATGGCAGTTAGGAGCTGGGTAGCTGGCTGATTTACACTCTCCACTTTATCTGGCCCTAATGTGTTATATGAGCCATTAGAGTTATTTCTATTTGATCTGCTTAGACCTATACTAGATCAGTATGTCATAGTGTGAATTATTCGATCCATTTATGAAGTATGTATTTGATATACTGTAGTAATCTGCAGGTGGGACAATTGCAGTTAGTGAACAGTCTTCGATTTCTCTATTCTGCGGCACAGTCACAGACACAGTGGTTGGATCAGGTGCGTGTCTGTTAGAGCTTATCCCTTTGGCCTGATAAGGGCGGGGTGAGAAGCGCACAGTAAGTGTATCCATCCACAATGTTACCTACACATAAGCACTGGAAGCACCTGCACAAGCAGAATAAGCCGGTGTGCGCTTTGCAGAGAAGCTTCATCAGGGCCAAACTGTTGATCACCCGGAAGACGTTTAAATACCCATCCTCTGTTTTCCTACCCATTCGGAGGTTCAAGGTAAATATGGTACCCGCCCTCCTTTGCCAGTGTGAGGAAAAGATAATGATTCCATAATGAATTGGTAACTCCAGACTCCATCAGTCGTAATGTTAATTTCATAGATGAAAATTCGGACTAAAACTATTGGTCGACGAAGTTTTTTTCTGTGACTAAAATGCAACGATAACGAAAATAGGAATTTCTTAATGATGAATATGTTGAAAAAATATTGGTCCATGTCATTACGGCAAAAGTTTACTAGACAAAAATGATGTATAATTTTTGTCTTTTTTGAAGTGACAGATTTTTTGGATTCTTTAATCAATAATACTGTATTTTTAGCCATTCTGTCTGGCCATTCCGTCTGGCCACAGGGCCAGCGACAGGGGGGGTCAAGGGGGACAAGTGTGATGGGCCCCAGCGATCTGAAGGACCCCAGAGCTTCCATGCCCCACACGGCCGCCACCTGTACTAGCTGGTCTGTCAGTGACCCTTGCAGCCCGGCCGTCTACTGTATACCATTTGTGTGTGGCTGAGTCTGACTGACAAACTGTGTGCCACTGCCGTCTATTGTGTGTGCGCCTGGCTTCTCGGCGCTCAGAGCCGTCTACTCTGTGTGTGCACACGGCCTGGGGCACCAGGCACACAGCTTTACCTGCCGCTGGCACTGTGTCCTCAGTCTTTGACTCCTGTACTTTTACTGCACATGCGCAGGTCATCTGTTCCGCGCTCTGTGAACAACCTGCCCTGCCGGCTCGTAGTGCTCAGCATTCTTTTGTGAGAGTGACAGGCCAACAGCAGCCGTGAGCCAGCAGGAAGCAGCAGCCGGGAGCCAGGCCAGCAGGACTGAGAACGAGAGAAGTCCACACCTGAAAGACACCTGGTGCAGCAAAAAGTTACAATGAGGCTCATGTAGAAGAGGGTTGTGTGGATTTGGGATTAGGTGGGGGTCCCAGAAATATCATTGTACAGGGCCCCAAGATTTCTGTTGCCGGCCCTGTCTGGCCATTCCGTCTTGCCCTAGATTTACTTACTTGCGCTGCTGCAACACAACAACTCATGAAAATCACTGAGTCAGTTTATGTAGTTAGCTAATTAGTTCACTTTAGCGACAGCTCCAAGTTGCTCTTAGATTATTTTTCTATCCTAATAATTGATCAATCTATTGGTATAAAAATATCTCCAAATAGAGTCGTGATTGAATATATATACTGTATTATATACTGATAACTTCATATTCCTAGACAAATGTCTTATTTTAACATGGTTAGGTCTAAATGATGTTAATTACAATTATAATGAGGATAAATTCATAATATTATTTTGACACATGCTCAGAAAAAAAAGGTTTATTGACTAGGGTGAGGAACAACAATACGTGAGAAATTCACATTTAAGTGATGGCAAAAAAACAACAAGCTACCAAATAGGTGATCATGATAATACAGAATTAAAAGGTGATGTGATATTACTAAAATTAAATAGTGATCATAAGGTGTAAATATCATTGCACTTTAAAAGCGTCACTGAAATCGATAAATTTAGATGATATTAATGGATTCCAAAATATTGTGAAAATTGATTTAAAAAATAATTAATAATTAAAATGTAAATAATAAATAAAATTGTTTGACATGAATTTCAAGTGTATGTGTCCAAAAAAAGAGGAATAGGTGTATAAAAAAATGTGTGCAATAATACTACAATTATAGAGATATCTTATAATTTATTGTACTAATATTAGAAGAAAAAAAAGGAGGAATTTAGAAAAATATGAACTAATGTGGACGGATACATATTTGAAAGGGATCTTCTTAGAGAAAAACCGTATACTGTAGTTGTTTTGCTCATATAGGCCTTCAGGAGACATGGTTCCCATTAAGAAGATAAGTCTGGTTTCTTGTTTTAACAGTTCCTTGTCCCAGTTTCCTCTTCTGATGCCCATACCCACCTTTAACATTCTATAGGCTATCAGACCCTTTTTTTAAATTGCCTGGATAAATTTCAGAAAGTACTTTGCCACTTGGGGCCTTATTCTGCTTGGTGCGGTCCGTTCCGAATTCTTTCGGAGGGCGCATTTTAGCCGTCTGCGCATGCATAGGCAACACAATGCGCATGTGCAACGTAGTGTCTCCGCACTCGTTCTCACCAATACCGTCCAGAAATGTGCACCGAATTGACTCGGGAAATATGGGCGTAATATGGGCGTCATGCGGCCGTACACAAGAGCGCGGTTTCAAAGTGGGCAAAACTGGGCATAAATCTGGGCGTAAACGTGGGAGTGCACAAACTGTGGTAGGCGTGCATTCGGACAGGACACCGACTGCAAGCGAACCAACTCGCATGAAATTTGCGGTGTCCATAAGCAAGTTTCAGTTAGCGGAGAGCACTTGTTCATGCGCAAGGCATTTGGTTCGCCCAATTAGTACACCCGCACCTGAAGCACTCTCAACTGACTACAATACAATCCACTCCTCTACTCATTAGTGATTAATTACACTCTTTTCAAAGGTTCAATTGGAACCACTAATTCAGGTAGAGGGGCAACAATGAAGTTATACCACTTAACATGATGTACGGGTTAATCTAAAGCGCTAGTAATGTGTTTAAGTATCAATTAGGAATTAATTGATTACATTTAAAAATAATCCATTTTTTATGAGGTTGGCTAATTGCATAAGTGTGTCATGTTGCAGATGCATGAGTTCCGAATGAAGTAGTAAGGTTTGCGGAAATACACCAAATCGGTGCGTACGGGCAGCTTCCCGTCTGTTTGGACGCTGTAAGACCGTGCAGAATCTTTGTGTTCCCACCGCACAAGCACGTTTGGATGTAGTCCGAAGACACACCCTCTTCTTAGAGAGTCCGTCCGAACGGATGCGGACGACCTGTGGGCGTGTGTTCTTAGAATGTCCGCACAGCGTGGTGGTCGGTCATTTACGAAAGAATTCGGAACGGACCGCACCAAGCAGAATAAGGCCCTTGGTGTGAGGGGTTACAGATTTTGTTGATCTCTTGGTGCATTTTTAATGCTGAGTAGATGTACCAATAGTCTCTTTTGAGGGGTCTTCTAGTTTTTCCAATATAGTGTCTCCTACAGGGACATTCCAAATTATGAATGACTCCTGGTATATCCCAATCCCTGCATGTGCCGCAGGCATGGCAATGGAGTAATAATCTAAGAGACATCCTAGTACACTTCATCATAATGATCACAAAAGAGTCCTACTAGGTTACTAGGTTGAACTCGATTACATAATCATCCATTCGCAGGCAAGGAGAAATCATTCGATGGTCGGCCACCATCGAATGATTTCTCCAGTGCTTGCAGTTCAGAGACACCTATATGGTGTCTGTAAACTGCCTGCGCCCTGTGTGAGGACAGGGTGGGCAGCTGACATCCGGTGATATCAGCTGCTCGCCCCCTGCACCACAGGCTCATCAGCATGAGAACACCCAGCATTGTCCTGGGAACGCACATGAAACGCTGGGCGTTCCCATATTCTAATGGGGCTGCCCGGCACCCCCCCTTCTCCACCCCCCGAACGCTGTGTAGGGTGCGTGCACACAGTGGTGGGTGCACGCATCCTGCATCTGCACATGCGCAGAAATGCATCTGCACATGCGCATATGCACGCCATCAGTCCTCCATGCGAACTCATCAATCAGAATAAGGTCCATAGTGCACCACATTATGACATTCTTTCCTTCGCTACTGCTTGGAGTGCTCTATATGACACTATGATGAATTAAGTAAGACAGGAACAACCAGTAGCTAGTCGGCAATATACAATATAGTGACACCCCTATCTTACACATTGCACACTCAACGTGCAAATATGCTGGGATTCAGTGTAGCATTTGCCTTCTGTAATTGTTGTCTTAAGCCATCCAAGTCCATAGTGCCCCAAAGCCCAGTCACCGTAGTTATCTTTTCTTTAGTATTCCACTAAATCCAAGCACTTTAGCATCATAATGATACCATTTTCCTTTGAAACCGGTGCTGGCTCACGAAAGTTCATACATCCAATTTCTTTATTCTTTATGCATTACAGATATCATCTTAAAGTGCGATATAATGAATGCAGATAACATTTCCAGCAGAGTCCGCTTTAAAGAAAAGGAAATATCTAAAGAAACTATGCAATGCTGCTGGAATGCTGGTTCCATTTGTTTAGTGTATGGGACAGATTTATCTGAATAGACCACATTTATTCCCAAAGCGAGCTGGCCAGGTGCCATGCTCAGCGGAAATAAATCCTGGCGCAGGTGATCACTGGAGGAAATATTACACCCATATTTCTATAATGGAATTAGATCCTCTCTCACACTAAACCACACAATTTAATCAAAGGCATAACATGATTAAAATTACCTGTTCCAAAATATAATAACCTTGGGTTTTTTATGTCACTTAATGCTTTGTTCAAGCTATTTGTATGGTATCATTTCATGTTGGATTTGTTTAATATAATGAGAGAGGGCTGTAAGAGAACGTAACATAGGGCCAGATGTACAGTATGTGATCTGCCTGGATGACAGAATCACATCACCGCTGCCCTGTCTCACATAGGCCGCGATGTATCAACGCTTACCGCTGCGCTGACATCCCGTTTTCGAGGCTTTTGTCCTTCTTCCTGATGTATCAATAATGTTTCACGTTTTTAATTTCCGCATTTTTAAAGTCTCGCAGTGGTCCCGCAGTGAAGTATACTTACATTGGTCTGAATGTAAGCTGACGTCCTGTGAAATGTATTAAAATTCGTGATGCCCTTTGTTGTTTCGCCAAGTTTGACTGGCGGTATTGGTCTGGAGAGGAGGCGGGACCTGGGTGTAAGTTGGGTGTGTGTGGGGGAAAACACATCCCCCGGGTGCCTGAGCCAAGGGACAGCTACTTTGATATGTGGGTGTCTGACCAGGGGCAGGAGGTCAGGATGCAAGACCTCTGTTGCCGGGAGCCTGAGCGGGTAGTGAGGCGGCATGCTGCGAGAGGTAGGGAGTGTTGGACCGGTGCCGGGTGACAGGGGTCGGAGCAATCTCCTGCCGGCTGGAGGGGGGAGAAGTGCAGGACTGCTGCCGGGAGCCTGAGCGGGTAGTGAGGCGGCATGCTACGAGAGGTAGGACCGGTGCCGGGTGACAGACAGGGGTCAGAGCAATCTCCTGCTGGCTGGAGGGAGGGAGAAGTGCAGGAGATGGCTCCGACCCTTGTCTTGTCACCCGGCGCCGGTCCCACACTTCCTACCTCTCGCAGCATGCCGCCTCACTACCCACTCAGGCTCCCGGCAGCAGTCCTGCACTCCTCCCCCCTCCGAGGGAGAACAGACACAAAAAAACCCCGTAAAAATATCGGAGGAGGGCACAGTATACGCAGCCCAGAAAAAAATACATAAAGCAGAAAGTCCCGCAAAACGGATGCGATACAGGCACGAAAAAAATCAGCTAACACCCACCAATATTGATACATCCCGGCCATATACTCTCATTCTACTGTTATAGTAAGTAAGTTTCATTTATATAGCGCACTTTCTCCAACAGGACTCAAGGCACTTTACAGAATGTTATAAAACAATGCACATAATATAGAGGATGTTGGTAGTACAGTAACAGACAAGTCACAGACAAATGAAACCCTTGAGCACACAGTAAGCATAATGCAGGGTTGGTGCAGCATTTTGGATAATAGCTTCCATGGGTTGTGTACTCTACCCTGACAAGGTACCAGGTGCGGCAGCCATTTTAGGCACTCTGCGATTACTGATTACCCTGGGCGGAATAGATTACCCCTAAAAGAAATTACCTAAAATGGGTGATTTCAGTGTTTACTCAGGTCCATGAATTTTTCATCCCCTCCACAAGTGCACCAGATGCATGGTGGGCGCAATACGAAGGTTACACTGTAGGAGGCGAGTCATAAAAGGACCCAATTCAGATATTGGAAAGCAAATACTTGTGTAGTAGTATGATAAACCTTTCATATAAACATCCACTTGAAGCACATCCTGCCCGCAGAGAAGCCATCTGAGGCAACCATCTGGGTGCCTAGTTGCACTGCATAGGTCAGCGCTGGCAGGGTGTGCAATCTACGGAGGTACACATTGCAGGAGCAGCACATGGTGGGGTAGATGTATGCTTTTGGGGGGGGGGGGGAGAAAAGACATGAACACACATTTGCAGGGGAATATTTAGAAATCATTTTCATAGATTCATCTATGTCCTGGTCTCATGAGAGCAGTAAAGGTGGTTATGAGATTGCTTTTGTAAGGTGTTTACTTTAGTTTTTGGTTGACACGTCAGTATCACTATAATATTCTGATTACAGCTTGAATGGATAAGAGGATATCCTGTTTATAATATGCGCTAGGTGGGATAGCACATTTCAATTATTGTAGGACCATTCCGAATACATTTATACTCCTTTATATCAAACACCTACCAGAATGGCACCTTAGGGTATTTCTATTGGTAAAATCGATACAGGAATTGTTATGTATATCCTGCAATAGCTACTTGTTTTTGTTTCTGTGTATATGTGCACTGTACTATGCTTGTATTTGGACGCACACCACCTGTATACTGATGTGTCTTTATGTGTGTTTGTCTTGTGAATTATTCATATGCAAAATCAATAAAAATGATTCAATAAAAAAAACCCGGTGGTTATGAGAAAGTGGGAAACGCATTCAAGTATGGGGGAAGTGTTGCTACATAGGCTGGCCCTGGTGCTTCCCCTCACAGCTCCATTCTCACCATAGAAACATAGAAACATAGAATTTGACGGCAGATAAGAACCACTTGGCCCATCTAGTCTGCCCCTTTTTTAAACATGTTACCTCAAACCATATTTGATCCTTATTTTTTTGTAAGGATATCAATATGCCTATCCCAAGCATGTTTAAATTGTACTACTGTATTTGCCTCTACCACCTCTGATGGGAGGCTATTCCACTTATCTACTACTCTTTCTGTGAAGTAATTCTTCCTCAAATTTCCCCTGAATCTTCCTCCCTCTAGTGTCAGTGCATGTCCTTGTGTTCTGCTGCTCCTCTTCCTGTGAAGAATGTCTCCCACCTGTACCTTGTTAAAACCCTTGATATATTTGAAAGTTTCTATCATGTCCCCCCTTTCCCATGAAGGTAGGTCTGGGGGTAGTCATGGTGTTCTCAGCCGTAGGGGTGGTGAGCCTGGTCCAGGTGTTCTAATGGCAAAGGTGAGTTGAGGCCACATGATGTTCCTGTGTTTTGTGGTTTTAATACAGTCCTTCAGAAGTAATGTTGGTGTGTTGTTTGCCTTCTGGTTTTCTCTGGTTTAACGCCGGTATAGCACTGCTATTAATTTAAAGCTGAGCCTTCATATACTAGGTCCTTAACATCCTGAAAGTATACTTGCCTACCTGACCCTCTCCATGAGGGAGAAAATGCTCTGTTCCTGGACTTCCCTGATAACGTATGATTGCCATCACCTGTGGGGAGCTAGTTAATTGATAAGAAAGGTGTTTCACCACAGGTGATGGCAATCCTACATTACCAGGGAAGTCCAGGAACAGAGCATTTTCTCCCTCATGGAGAGGGTCAGGTAGGCAAGTATGTCTGACGGACTGATGTCTCAAGCTATACTCAATGTATCAGCCTGCATAAACATGTGAATTACCTGTAACTACCCCTCCCAATACACCTCCCCCACCAGCAAAAGGTGCTTATCAGACCTAACAAATGTCAGTAACTCTATCCCAACATTTCTAAATTCTTGACAAAACCACAATAACAGCTTTCTACAGTTTTCAAGCAATATTCTGCAGTAGAATTCTAAAAAATTACCCAGTTTAAATCAGTGCAATAAGCTGCGATATTCTGCAGTAGAATTCTGAATATGATTCCCAAGTTTAAATCAGTGCAAGCAGCTGCGATATTCTTCAGTAGAATTCTGAATATGATTCCCAAGTTTAATCAGTGCATGCAGCTGCGATATTCTGCAGTAGAATTCTGCGATATGATTACCTGTTGATGGAATGGAGAGAGGAGTCAATTCACAATTAATATCCAATGAACTTCTAAGTTATAACTAATAGAACGCCGGTATAACACTGCTATTAATTTAAAGCTGGCCCTTTATAACTAGACCCTTCATATACTAGGTCAGTGATAGCTAACTATGACACTCCAGCTGTTGTTGAACTACAGCTGCCAGCATGCCCAGCATCAGTTTTAGCATGGCCAAATAGTAAAACTGTAGCAGGGCATGCTGGGATGTGTAGTTCAACAATATATGCATTGTCAAGGTTAGCCATCACTGTACTAGATCCCTAACGTTATAAAGGCAAATACTAACTTTCTAATAGATATATTAGATAGCATGTCTGAGTTTTGCTATTACTAATTTATTTTTAGTATTCTCTATAACTCCATAGACATGTTAAAAATGTCATTATTATGCATTCCTACATTATGAACAGAGCACCGCTAGTGTAAGGGTTGGGCTGTGCTTAGTGTTGCCTGCATTTAGACTGTGGTTAAGTTTAGCCAGTGGTTAGAGGTAGGCTGTGGTCAGGGGTAGGTTGTGGTTAGATTTAGGCAGTAGGAAACCATGTGACCTCATTACACCCAAAATGACAGGCCAAAGACAATAGAGTACCCAAAGTGTCCTATGGGCACCCTGGGCCACAGCTGTTAGTACAGGTGCTTTGGGGCATTGAGTGTATTGTCCCCTAGACTCTGCACCCTTAGTGGTGGCATCATATGTTCACCCTTAGATGAAGCCTTGTACTTACAGTAGCAATACCAAGGTCAGAGCCTGATTAAGCAATAGGCTGATTAGGCTGCAGCCTAGGGCAGCAAGACCTGGGGGGGGGGGGGGACTTGCAGATGACAGCCGATGTATACAATTAAAGCCTAATTTATTCCATGTTTCTTAGCTATCACCCATCCAGATGTACTTTTGGGGGTAAAGTTCCTAAAGAGACTGCCAGACGGCTGTGCCAATGTAACTTACTGATGGAACCATTACTTTACATACACTGTGCTACAGTGCCAGCCGGACAGCCTAAGCCCAAAGTATCTTTCACATGCCACAAGCAATAGATCTTATATGCTAGTTGTATAACCTTTGTTACATGCACATGGGCAGTATGAATGGGAAGTCCCTGAGCGCACATGTGTTTAGCAGCAGTACAATGGGAGTTACATGAGCATTAGACTAGGGCACCTGGAACCTTTAATCAGGCCCTGGTTAATTTTTTCATCCCTTTTGTGCAATGACCCTTTCCATCTCCAAGACAGAACAGGACAATGGAACCCTGATTGTGATGGAGGTATAGAGCTCTCATATCGGGACTGTCCCATCTAAATCGGTGTGCAATAGGCCCTACACCCTGCATTTTGGTTTGTAATAGTGTTGTCTAGAAGAATACAAGAGACATCGTCTACCCAAAATTCTCATCTCAATATTCAAAGTAACAAGCCATTTTTGGTTACCATAGATATTTAGGGGGTGCACCACACTGCAGTCTGAACACATGAGCTAATACAGGATTATTTATGTAGGCTAATGGAGTCACTAGTGTATTTTGTAACTAAGGAAAAGCACCTACAAGTAGTGGCCATGCCCTCAGACCTAAAATGTTGGGTGGTATGTACTGAATGTGTAACCTGCCCTAAATCAGAGTACATACCAACATCTTGTTTAATTTAATACTATATAATTATTTTACACATAACACTGTTTTTAACAAATATTTGCAATTTGAATTCCAACAGCGATTACATTACCATATCAGGTAAAAAAAAATTAGAATTGACATAATGTATTTTAATTAAGAAAGTGTACTGCGGTGGGGGTAAGCCTTTACCAGTTCTTCTGTATAATAAAGAGTGCTATGTGGCCTGATTAACAGCCATGGAACTTTCTCAGCAGTGCTTAACAGCCCCTGGCTAGCTTCAGTGATAATGAAGACTTTAACCCAGCCAGTTCTCAATTGATTTCCATGAGTCCATACATCCTCTCCAGGCTCCCTCTGGCTGATCTTGTTTTCCAAATTTATTTTTCCCTCATAAGAAGAAAGTAATTTGGGAATCTTCCAGCTAAGCTGCCCCTAGCTGCTCGCATTGTTAAATGAATATAAAGCGCAGTTATTAACTCAGTACTTGATGTTTTTCCTAGGGATCTCTCAAACTCTGACACACTCTTTCCCTAGACTTTATCACTTTTTATATGTCCAGCTATGAGTTTTAGTGGTTTAAAGAGAGATTGTGACAAAAATGGCATTCCTCTGAGAACTAAAATGTTTTCTAAGGGCAGTATTCAATGAGGCTGATTCGCCATGTTCTACGGCGAATGTGTGCTATTTTCATGCTCTAAGGTGAATCTTTTTACTGAAAAAGTGAATCACCCTATTCAACGTGGGAAGAAGTACTTATACTTAACCACCTGAGTGGAAGAGTATAATTCAGGCGCTTCTGGGTGAGGTGTTAAAGCTTAGCTGCTCACACCATGGGGAGGTCAACCCCCAAATAACAAGAAAAAACACAAAGAAAGGGGTGGTGGAGCGCTATAGTATACAATTAAACAGGTTATGACCATTTGGGGTAATACAATAGTTTATTCTATACGGTAAAAAGGTAGGTATTTAAAAAGCAATTGCACATATATTAATAACAGTTTCAACGGTGTACAGCCTGATTGGGTCTCATAATACACAGACAGAAAATAAACAGTTTCTCACTTGTTCCTATGGAAACTCTCACGGGTGGGTATTCCACCGTCTCCCAGATGTTATTGGGGAATACTGGAATGGCGGGTGTCCATAAACCTGACCTGATAACCTGGACCAGATCCTGAAGCAGGAATGTTTGGTCTGAGTCCTTGGTATAAAAGTCCGGTGAGTAGCAGGTGGTGGTGTCCCTGTGAATGTCCAGTTAGAAGTTGTCCCAGATGGATAAACTTGGGGAGTAGAGAGTTGGTTCAAGTTGAGATGGTATGGTTTTGGTAATCCACTCGGATGGATGTCTGATGGAGTCCAGAATTTCAGACTGAAACACCTGGCCTGACGCGTTTCGTTGTCCACAGACAACTTTTTCAAAGGTATAATCATGTGTGTTAGATATGGGTTTTTATACCTCTATACAGGAAGTGAAACATATGACCTTTCATCTTGTTACCCATTGGTCAGTACAAATAATAATATAAAACATTCATAAAAGAGTCCTATCTTCTAGTGGACTGATAGTAATCAATAGGAGGCAGTGTTTGATTAGCAAATAATTTCATAAACAATATATATATAGTATAAAAAGCATTAAAAAAGGGGCAAATGTATTGCACTTCCGGTCGTTGGAACGCACAACGCGTCCAACTTCCGGTTTTGGTGGAACGCACGGGACGATTAGGTCCCAATTTGATAAGAAAATATATGTGGACAGTAACATCGAGATCAATTCAGTGCTTGTGCCCAGATCAGCACAGTGATTGAGTGTATGGTAAAGCAGAGCGCAGTGATCGAGTGTATGTCGATCGCGTCTGCACTGAAAGGCCCCGGACTTCCGGCTTCCGGCCGCGAGTGCGTCACTTCCGGTACACGGAGTTGTACCGCGGAGCTCCCAGCGCTTCCTGTATTTGAAACGCAGGTGGAAATTATGGCACTTCCTGCTTTAGATTATGAGCACATGCACTGAATAACATCAAAATTGTTAAACATTGTTAAACAAATTATCCTTAGAGTTTGGATTCTAATGTAAGGATCGGTAGAATATTATTCATAGGCATATTAAGAGGAGGAAATAAATAGAAAAGAGAGAGAGAACTAAAGAGCGGTATTGGGTATCCACAGGTTGTCATGGATACCGGATGTCATGGTTACAATGAGAGCTTATAGAGAGTTAGATATAACTTTAGGAGGGATAACAAAGAACAGTATAATTCCCCAAACAACAAGCATGGCTACCAACCACAGATAAATCATACACCCAAACAAGGACCCATAACAGGGGCTAGACCTAAAATTAGATCTAGAGACACCCAAGGAGAGCCCAACTCAGGTTTTTTTTTAGGCCCCACGAATTACCGATCCAATCAGAGGGAGACGAGATGGGAACTAGTTACCCGAAATCCAAACAAAAAGAGAAGAAATTCAGATCTAGAGGAGGAAGAGGAGGGAGAAAACTTCAACTTAAGAAATTAAAAAAGAAACAAGCCATGGAGAGCAGGAAGAAAAAACAAGTGTTCAACCTGTCTTCCAGGACCCTCAATAGGGGTGAAACTCAGGTCCTGGAGAAAGGACTGAAGTTCTCTCCCTCCACTCCTCCTAACCTCTTTATTTTGTTCGTTGAACTTAACAGATTCATCAGAACACTCTGCCGACAAAAATATTTTTTTACCAAAAAAATTAGTAATTCAGATGAAACAACTCTTCCTATAGTACTTGATCAGGAGGATGATCAAGCTCTACGAGCACTCGAACATTTACTAGAGGAAAATAATGAATCTAGCACCTTTTTATACGATCTAAATAGAGATCGGAGGAAATTCAGACGTAAGTCGGAATTTTATCCGATTAGATCAAAAGGTACTGCAATTGAAACCTTTTACAAGGCCACCATGGAGGATTTCAAATCATTATGTCTAAAAAATCCCAAAAAAATGCACAATAAAGATAACTTGAATAAGGAAGAAAGAGCAGCTTTAAAAAGATTACAAAAAGATTCCAAAATAACAATAAAAGAGGCGGACAAAGGAGGAGGGGTAGTAATTCAGGACACAACTGATTACCTTCTCGAAGCAAACAGACAACTTTCTGATCCCAAGCATTATATCAAACTAACCCAAGACCCCACCAATGAGTATAATAAAACTTTGAAAATACTCTTAGATAATGCCTTAACCAATAATGTAATTTCCAAAGAAGAACTTAAATTTATATTTGTTGAGCACCCCACTACCCCCACTTACTATCACTTACCAAAAATTCATAAATCACTTGTCTCACCTCCTGGGCGCCCCATTATCTCTGGTATTCACTCCCTCACTGCCAACCTCTCTGCTTATGTTGATTCATTTTTACAGTCACGGGTGCAATCACTGAGGTCCCACATCAAAGATACTCAACAATTTTTGAAACTCATTCAAACAGTGAACTGGAAGGAGAGCTATGCTTTTCTCACTTTGGACGTCACTAGTCTATACACAAATATTCCGCATGATCAAGGATTATTAGCAATTTCTAATAAACTAAATTCAGATGGGGACCTCAGTGACACACACATCACTTTTTTATTAGATTCTATTCAATATATTTTACAGCACAATTATTTTATATTTAATGACACATACTACTTACAGGTGATGGGAATGGCCATGGGGACTAGGTTTGCCCCTAGTTACGCCAACCTCTACATGGGCATGGTCGAGGACCAGCTAGTGTGGGGGGGTGGACATGGGGCGAACCTAGTCCTCTATGGCCGTTATATAGATGATTTATTTTTCATTTGGGATGGGGATGAGCAATCAGCACTTTCTTTTGTCACAAGTTTAAATTCTAATCATTTTAATTTACAATTCACTCATACGTACCACCCAAGCCAAATTAATTATTTAGATATAACCTTAAATATTGTAGAAAATCAGATACACACGTCCAACTATACAAAAGAGGTTAACACAAACTCATATCTACATTACCATAGCGCCCACTACCCCCCCTGGAAGAAAAATATACCCCGCGGCCAATTCCTGCGATTACGCAGGAATTGTTCCAACCTCTCCACCTTTCAGGAACAAAGTACCGACATGACACAAGCATTTCTTGAACAGGGATACCCAAAAAAACTAGTCGAGAAAGCCTTTCAAGACGTAGAGAAGCTCAACAGATCTGAATTACTGACCCCTAAGAAAAGACTGGACCAAAAATTTACAAAGGAGGATGGGGATCAGCTGGAGGCCCCCTTCATCTCCACTTATAATAATGAATCATCCCAAATTAAACGTATCATAAACAAAAATTATAATTTATTAAAATGTGATCCCATATTAAGGGACCAACTCCCTAAAGGGCCAAAATGTATTTTTAAGAAAAATAAAACCATTAAGAACATGGTAGCACCCAGTTTTTTCAAAGGGGAATCCTCCACAAACACCAATTGGCTAAACATGATATCCAAATCAATCCAGGGCTGCTTTAGATGTAACAAAACCCGGTGCATCACCTGTCAACATATCAAAAATAAAAAACAACATATTATGACTGCAGACAATAAACTATACAAAATAAAATCATTTATCAACTGTGAAACTACTTACGTCATCTATATGTTAACCTGCTCCTGCAATATAAACTATATAGGACGTACTACAAGAGCCCTAAAGACCCGCTTTTTAGAACATAGGCGAAATATTATTAACAAAATAACGAACCATAGTGTCTCCAAACATTATCTGATACATCATGATAGTGATCCAAAATGCCTAAGAATCACAGGGTTGGAACATATAAAAAGCACCAAAAGAGGGGGAGATCGCTTCACTACTCTCTCGCGGCAAGAAGTGTATTGGATGCACATAATGAATTCTGTGCATCCAGAAGGTCTTAACGACCAAGTAGAGCTTAATGTGTGTCTATAGATCATGCTGCTGTATAATCAATCAACCCAAAAGATAATATCCTCTATATCGTTATCTTTTTATTTTTCTTACCTTCATTATTTATTGTGTGTATATATACATACACCTTTACTACAATTGATTTTTATTTTTATTATGAATAATTATTATTATTATTATTATTTTATTATTATTTTCACTATTATGGCCACCACCACCTTGTGCCTTTAGATGGCATTGCAGTCCAGTTTTCTAAAAAAAGAAAAAATCTTAATAAGCTAAAAAATTAAAAAATAAAAAATAAATCAAAAATTAAAAAACGAACATAATATTATCCCAATAACTTGGGACCCCTCTCAACTGTTTCATAAGATTATCAATAGATTTGGATGAATTTATTTAATCCGTTTTTTTTTCTAATTATATATACATTCTAATTATTGTTAGGTCTAATTGTGACATTTATTACTATTCTTTTGGCTTATCATATAAAAGCCAATCATCTCTGATAAATCGTTCTCACTATGAATGTGTGGAATCTAAATACACACAATTTAGTCAAAGTCTGTATAAAAAAATTGTTATGTCCTCCTCCCCGCCCACCGTGCTGTTTATGAAAACATGTGGGAAGCTCTCATTGTAACCATGACATCCGGTATCCATGACAACCTGTGGATACCCAATACCGCTCTTTAGTTCTCTCTCTCTTTTCTATTTATTTCCTCCTCTTAATATGCCTATGAATAATATTCTACCGATCCTTACATTAGAATCCAAACTCTAAGGATAATTTGTTTAACAATGTTTAACAATTTTGATGTTATTCAGTGCATGTGCTCATAATCTAAAGCAGGAAGTGCCATAATTTCCACCTGCGTTTCAAATACAGGAAGCGCTGGGAGCTCCGCGGTACAACTCCGTGTACCGGAAGTGACGCACTCGCGGCCGGAAGCCGGAAGTCCGGGGCCTTTCAGTGCAGACGCGATCGACATACACTCGATCACTGCGCTCTGCTTTACCATACACTCAATCACTGTGCTGATCTGGGCACAAGCACTGAATTGATCTCGATGTTACTGTCCACATATATTTCCTTATCAAATTGGGACCTAATCGTCCCGTGCGTTCCACCAAAACCGGAAGTTGGACGCGTTGTGCGTTCCAACGACCGGAAGTGCAATACATTTGCCCCTTTTTTAATGCTTTTTATACTATATATATATTGTTTATGAAATTATTTGCTAATCAAACACTGCCTCCTATTGATTACTATCAGTCCACTAGAAGATAGGACTCTTTTATGAATGTTTTATATTATTATTTGTACTGACCAATGGGTAACAAGATGAAAGGTCATATGTTTCACTTCCTGTATAGAGGTATAAAAACCCATATCTAACACACATGATTATACCTTTGAAAAAGTTGTCTGTTGACAACGAAACGCGTCAGGCCAGGTGTTTCAGTCTGAAATTTGGGACTCCATCAGACATCCATCCGAGAAGATTACCAAAACCATACCATCTCAACTTGAACCAACTCTCTACTCCCCAAGTTTATCCATCTGGGACAACTTCTAACTGGACATTCACAGGGACACCACCACCTGCTACTCACCGGACTTTTATACCAAGGACTCAGACCAAACATTCCTGCTTCAGGATCAGGTCCAGGTTATCCGGTCAGGTTTATGGACACCCGCCATTCCAGTATTACCCAATAACATCTGGGAGACGGTGGAATACCCACCCGTGAGAGTTTCCATAGGAACAAGTGAGAAACTGTTTATTTTCTGTCTGTTTATTATGAGACCCAATCAGGCTGTACACCGTTGAAACTGTTATTAATATATGTGCAATTGCTTTTTAAATACCTACCTTTTTACCGTATAGAATAAACTATTGTATTACCCCAAATGGTCATAACCTGTTTAATTGTATACTATAGCGCTCCACCACCCCTTTCTTTGTGTTTACCCTATTCAACGTGCAATATTCGCCAACGGCAAACAGTGAATGATGGACAATTCGCCGTCTGATAGTCTCCGCAATTCGCTGTGGTTTTTCAATGGGTTTTTCAATGTGATTCACCGTGAGTGTATTCAATGATCAGATGGCGAATCAAAGTGATTTTCGCCGTATGTCACCGTGTAGCAATCGCCATCTTTTTATGGTGAACTGGAATGTGAACTTTTAATATTAAGGTTTCAAAAAAAAATTGGTATTAAAAAAATCAGGAATTTTATTATGTGAAGGGGCATGCTATTTTTATTATGCTATTTTATTTTATGCTATATTTAATTTAAAAAAATGTATATTTTTTTTACACATAACAGCCAGCTGGGGGCCGGGAGCCAAAAGACGCTCATTACATATTCATATATTCACTGCTCCCGATCATTACATATGCACTATCGGGAGCAGTGCTAGTGGCTCCTACCCGGTCCTCTGCTAGCTCTTGTGCTGCCTGGGTCCCGGGGAGCCCTCCACCCCCATGATACATTCTGGGGCAGGCAGGGAGACTTCCATCTCCCTGCCTGCCACCATCCCCGGCTCCCTGCGGCGTCTGCCACATGGGTTAAGAATTGCCGTCAGGGGCATTGAATACTGTGACAGCGAGGGCTGGCAGTGAAGGCTCCAGCCCTCTGGAACACGGCAACAGTGCAGTGAATCCTAAACAGGATTCGCTGCACATGCCGATTAATGTCATTGAATACTGCCCTAAGTCTCATCATTAGACAGATGGAGCCGGCCTCCCTCTTGCTGGCGAATCACCAGACTGACTGAGATGCGCGTGCGTCCCACACGCACGCGCGTCTCAGTTTCCGGGCGGCGGGGCGACGGGAACCCTGTCCGTCTCCGCTTCAGGGAGATGGACAGGGTTAGGGGAGGTGGTGGGTGAGAGTGGGGAGGCGGTGGGGACCCCGGGTGACCGCCGGCAAGCCGGCGGGGACCCGGGGGAAGCGCCGGGTCAGATGGCGGCTGGCGATTCTTCCGCCATCCCCTGCAAAGACCAGGCCGGCTCCATCTGTATGTAGTAAATCTATATTTGAATACTAATACACTGTAAATGTATTCTCATATTTAAAGTACTTTCACTGTTTCTAATATTTGGCCTCTAGTTGTCAATCTTCGGAGAAAAACTTTGTCAATCACCTAATAGAGATCAATTTGCAGAAATACTAATTACATCTCTATTTTTTGTAGTTTAAATGTTAATCATCTAATTCTAAATGCTATTGTATGTAAAGGAATCTCAAAATCACCAATGTCCCATTTTCCCATCCCCAAAAATCATATTAAATGGCAAAATCACTGAAATCAATCTTGGAAATCAGTCATTTTTTTCCCTGAATTCAAACACTTTAGTTTAGTTTTAAAATAAACAGAAAGGGATAAATGTACTAAAGCTTCTAAAAATGAAAAAAGGGGATCTGTTTGTAGCAACCAATCAGATTGATATTGTTTATCATTTTCTAGGATGCAATAAAAAGATGAGTATGATTTTCATTTTTAGAAGCTTTAACATTAGTAAAAATACCCCAAAGTGATCGTTGGCAGGTCCTTCAGTCCGGACCAGGTGTCCAAACTCACTCCTGCACCAGCAGACAGGTATTACATATACGTTAATGGGTAGGCACCAACTGAGTGGAATTATACGTCAGTATGCTAGGTAGGCTCCAGCAGACTGGAATTATATATAGAACAGTAGGTAGGCACCAGCAGACTGGAATTATATATATAGAACAGTAGGGAGGCACCAGCAGACAGGTATTACCGTATATATACGTCTGTAGGTAGGCACCAACTGAGTGGAATTATACGTCTGTATGCTAGGTAGGTCACAGCAGACAGGAATTATATATACGTCAGTAGGTATGCACCAGCAGACAGGTATTATATACATACATCAGTAGGTAGGCACCAGCAGACAGGTATTATATATACATCAGTAGGTGGGCACCAGAAGACAGGTATTATATATATGTCAGTAGGTGGGCACCAGCAGACAGGTATAATATATACGTCAGTAGGTGGGCACCAGCAGACAGGTATTATATATATGTCAGTAGGTGGGCACCAGCAGACAGGTATTATATATATGGCAGTAGGTGGGCACCAGCAGACAGGTATTATATATACGTCAGTAGGTGGGCACCAGCAGACAGGTATTATATATACGTCAGTAGGTGGGCACCAGCAGACAGGTAATATATATACGTCAGTAGGTGGGCACCAGCAGACAGGTATTATATATACGTCAGTAGGTGGGCAACAGCAGACAGGTATTATATATACGTCAGTAGGTGGGCACCAGCAGACAGGTATTATATATAAAAAGATATGTGGTTTAATCAAGCGCAGGGCACCAGTTACAGTACCAGCTGCCGTTTATAAGGGATACTCAACCCTTTATTTTAGACCAGAAACAACAAAAAATTGTAAACGGTGCTAATGGACTGTAACACGAGTGTCTGACTAAATTTAAAAATATTTATTTTTCACAATAATAAAAAATTATTATTTCAACATTACCACTGGCCGGTGAGACAATCTCATACAATTTATAAAATACAATCATATAATGACTAAAAAAGTCATAAAGATAAAAAATAAAAAATAATAATAAAAAATCTAATTTATGCACTACAGCAAAAACACGGCTTGATATGATAGCTGGTGAAGCCTCCAATAATGCTCCCGATTAGATTTTGGCAACACACAATGGGTTAAGTCAGTGGTTCCCAAATTGTGTGCCGTGGCTCCCTGGGGTGCCTCAGGACACATGCAGGGGTGCCGCAGCTTGGTGGTGCAGGATCAACTCAAATTATTAATGGTTAATTACTTATGAGCAAAACCAGTGCTGGTGGCTGCCAATGATAGAATGTGTACAAACAGAAACAAATCCTGCCCTTTACCACATAACTGCTGCTAAGAATCACATATAAACCCAATCGAAATATTTTTTTTTGGACCTAGGGGTGCCGTGAAAAAAATTCTGATTCTCTAGGGTGCCCTGAATCAAAAAAGATTGGGAACCCCTGGGTTAAGTTCTTGTTAGTATAGCCACATATATTGCCTCTTGAAGCGGCTAATTAGGTTTAAACCCACACTTGGGTAAAAGCGCCCAGGTTAGTAGTGTCATGCATTGGGTTAGTATTTGCAGCTTGTAAGCAGGTTAAACATCACAAATGCAGGGCACTCAGGTCACTTTTTAGGACAATTGACAAGTTTGGATGCACCCAGTAACACTCACTCGTGCAGTGCTGTAAACATGGAATTTGCTTGTGCTTATGCTCCGTTTGCTGGAGACTGTAGCTTTGAAATCCACTTAGGGTGACTGATGTACGCCTGGAGCGGGTCCCCAGCTGCTGTCTTACCGATAGTGCAGCCTTCTCAAGGACTCCCAGCTCCGGCTTCTGTCTCCCAGGCTCCAGTGGTGATGCGACAGGCAGTAATTTGATGACGCGTTTCCCTGCCTCTCCTCGTCAGCGGCTTCATCAGTATTATATATATACATCAGTAGGTGGGCACCAGCAGACAGGTATTATATACTACAGGAGCAAAGCAGTAGTAGGCAGTGGGCACTGGGCAGGTACTGGCAGCCACTGGCCATGCAGGCACCAGCACAGTGGAATATACAGTTGCACCAGTGGACTAAATAATTAGAAGACAGCAGAGGAAGAGAGACAGTTCACTGTAATGATAACTAAGTAACACAGCCTAACCAACCCTATTCCCCAGCACGGAATGAAGATGGCGGGCGCAGGAGCTGGAATTTAGGCGAGTCTGAGTCTTGCGAGAATCCGGTGCCTGGCAATGACGTTTTGCTTGCGCACCTGGATTCGAGTGGCGCTCGGCTGCTCCCGCCCGACTCAGCGTTCAGGCGGGCTCGGATCTGAGCAACCCGAGCCTGCACATCTCTATATCAAACCTCATATAAGTAAACTCACCTCCTTATTTTCTGTCAATAGGAACATTAGACACACTTTTGCAATTGTTGCAAGAAGTCTGTTTATTTTTGGATCACTTTGTACTTAATTTGCTGCGATATTGTTCATTTGCTAAGCAGTACATCCACAGCTACCTAAATGTAATTTCCTGAAACAGTGAAGTGTAAATATAGTCTGCCATGTGAAATGGATCATGGGAATATTAAACAAAGATCATCAATTTTATGTTCATTAAATGTTCAAGCGTTTCCAACTGTCTGACTGTTGTGTTCTCCCCAGGAGCATTATTGGAGTGCGGTAAAGCAGCTGCCAGCTCTAGCTGTGATCTACTGCTTGTGTTTGCAAAGGGAGTGCAGGCACTTCTTCATTTGAGAAGAGAGATACACAAACTGCTCTTTAAATAAATCTCACAATTACTTAAGCAAATGAACTGTTTTGGTGCCAGGTCACTTTAGCACAAAAAAGTACTACAAATATAGCATACAGTAGCTAGGATGTGCAAGCTGGGCATTTTAACCCTTCATAGCCTCTTCCTATTAAACCTGAATAAACAGGCAAAAGTATTTTCTAGGGAGCACTTCCACAATTTCTACGACGTATACTCATCCTTATAATTACATCACACTGTGGATATAGATATATTTTTACTCAAATATATTAATATTAACCTGTGCACTGGTCCATTCCCACAATCCCTTTCCCCCAAAAAAGTAAAAGTATTTTAGAATATGGTGGTAATAGCAATGATTTAATGTAACCAGTTGAAAACATTCAAACAAGTGAATCAGCTTTCAACAGTGTAATATAGTCATACAAATGGAAGTTCTTGTCTGAGTGATTAGAATGTTGGAATGGTGAAGGCCACTGAGAGGGAGTCCGTGGCACTTTGTACTCACAGACAGTGGCAGCTACAGATGTGGCGTTAAAGCACAGTCAAAAATTCTAATAGGGAGCCACCCAAACTGCTCCTCTAACCACTGCCAAATATTTCTGGCCAGTACTTGATGGCAGTTGGTGTGGCTCCCCCTCTTGAAATTTGGAATGCATTCTGGATCCATATCTGGAGCAAACACTGCTCACAGCCAGAGTCATAACTAGATTTTTTGGTGTCCTGTGCCACTAGGGACATAAAATGCATATCCCACATAGATAGATAGATAGATAGATAGATAGATAGATAGATAGATCATACAACACTGCAAATAATAACACATTTCAATATACTGCAGGGGTAAACGCAGGATTTGAAAGGGGGGTTTCCAGAAATGCAGATTGGTGACTTGGACAGCATTTTTTCCTGGTTTGGAACCTTCCTAAGACCTAGTGCCAGATGACCTGCTGTTGAGCCTAATTACTGTATTTATAGCTGACTATAGTATGTTTCAGCAGACGGTATTATGGCCGACAACCTGTCTCTCCCATTGCTCCCACTTGCTGAGTGCACTCCAGTTTGAATGCAGTGGGAGTAGCTGCAAATAAGTGGCAACAGCTCACTGTAGAGAGACAAACCTGTCTCCATCTCAAGACAGTGGGGTTATTGGGTACTCAAAATCCCCCCTGCGTGCGCTACTGACTGAGTACAGGCACCATCATACTGCCTCCAATAGACAGGCATTATCCTACCCTAACCCCTAAACAAAAAAGACAGAACAGGCATCATCATACCCCCCTCCCCAAATAGACAGAGAGCACAGGCTTCATCATCCCTTCCCCTCCCCAAATATACAGACAGCACAGGCATCACCATCCCTTCCCCTCCGAAAATACACAGACAGCACAGACATCATCATACCCCCCCCCCCAATACACAGGCAGCACAGGCATCATCATCCCTTCCCCTCTCCAAATATACATACAGCACAGGCATCATCATCCCCTCCCCTAATATACAGACAGCACAGGCATCATCATCCCCACCCCTAATATACAGACAGCACAGGCATCATTATCCCTTCCCCTCCCCAAATATCCAGACAGCACAGGCATCATCATCAGGGCCGGTGCAAGGTTTCTTTGCACCCTAGGCAAATTGTCTGCTCGACCCCCCCCCCCCCCAAAAAAAAAAAATAATTGTCAGTTGAGGTGTATTGGGTATCTTTGTAGGGTTAATTGTGGGATTGTGTCTGGAAGGGCAGCATTGTAAAGATCCTGAGTCTGTTGTTCCCACCTGTACACAGGGAGGCTGTCGGCTTCTGCAGCGCTGGGCTGGGTCAGGGCTGCTGCTTCTCATCGGCGGCAGCACAAACAGGAAGCAGCCACTAGGCACAGTAAATTGCTCCGGTGCTCGTCCGCTCCTTCGCTCCCCCGGGGGGGGGGAGGGGTGCCGTTCCACATGGAGGGGGTGCCACTCCACACGGGTGGGGGGTTGCGGGTATTGCGGTGGCAGGCCGCAGCGTTGTTCCAGGGTGGGGGGGGGGCGGGCTGCTCCAGTGCTCACTCGCTCCCCCAGGGGGGAAGGGGTGCCGCTCCACACGGGGGGTTGCAGGTATTGCGGCGGAGGGCCGCAGCATCATTCCAGGGGGGGGTTGCCAGGGGCGGGGGGTGTCGGATGATGCTGCGGCGGGGGGACCAGCTCCAAACTGCCGCCCTCCAGTGGCCGGCGCCATAGGCAAATGCCTAGAGCTGCCTAGTGGTGGCGCCGGCCCTGATCATCATCCCTTCCCCTCCCCAAATAGACAGACAGCACAGGCATCATCATACCCCCCCTCCCCAAATATACATACAGCACAGGCATCATCATCCCTTCCCCTCCCCAAATAGACAGAGAGCACAGGCATCATCATACCCCCTCCCCTAATAGACAGACAGCACAGGCATCACCATACCCCCTCCCCATATACACAGACAGCACAGGCATCATCATCCCCTCCCTTAATAGACAGACAGCACAGGCATCACCATACCCCCCTCCCCAAGCAGACAGACATCGCAGGCATCATACCCCCCTCCCCCAAAATAGACAGACAGTACATGCATCATCATACCTCCCCTCCCCTAATAGACATACAGTACAGGCATCATCACCTCCCCCCTCCCCCCAAATAGACAGCACAGGCAGTACCATACAGCCCCCCCTCCCCAAATAGACAGACAGTGCAGGCATTAGCATACACACACTCCCCCATATAGATGGACAGCACAGGCATTATCCTACACCCCCTCCTCATATAGACAGGCAGCGCAGGCATTAGCATATACACACACACACTCCCCCATATATATGGACAGCACAGGCTGTCACCATCACCCCAAGGAGACAGCATAGGCACTGTGATAATCATTCCGCATTCCCCCTCTCAAGTTCATGAATGTTGTACAGATATTAGTGATGGAAGTGGTGGCACATTCGGCACCACCCTAGTTTTCGCGCTGCCCACTTTCCCTAACTGGTCGTGACTGTGGCCATTACACCCTCATATTCTAAACAGCAATATGCACTCTCAGCTTAGAGGGTGAAAGTGACTGGGTTGACAAATAACTTTTCGCTGTTCCGGATTACATCATCGCACCTATGCAACATGCATAATGCTGGATTTTACTGAAGCTGCAAATAGCCTGGGGGAGGCCCAAGAAACAACACACTGATTCACAGAATATGTGTTCTTCTCACATTGGGATGTAGAGCCCAAATTTCACATATGTTGATGTGAAGTAACTTAGAACCAGGGTCAGTGATCTGGCTTGTGCGTGAAAGAAGGTATGACCCAGGTCATGCCTATAAGAGATTTGTTGGCAGGGGGCAATAGCACAAATTGAGATGACATCATCTCCAAGCACAAACTATAACCCAGAAGGTCAAGGTCACTGGAAGATCTGGGTCTAGAGTGAAGGGTGAAGGCCTGTTAATAACCCAGGTCATCACCCATGGGCAAGTACAGGAAACTATGTCTTATACATGTGCTCTGTATCCCATGTCTGGGATACACCTGGGATTTAAGTCTGAAAGGCATATTACTCTTGCAACCAAACTAGTTACATTTACCAAATAATATGATTAAAACTGTGATTAAAAGATGTGCACGGGTCTCCATTGGTTTTGGATCTGTATTAACTTTGTGTTTTGGTTTTGATAAAACTGCTCTCATGTATTTTATTTATTAAAACTGTTAAGATTATATAATTTGTACAAATGGTTCACCAACTCCCTCTGTAATTTTGTGTATTTATTCCTTAGCTAAATAGTTAGGTATTTTGTTTGTTTATGGGCCCATGCGGTTCCCCCCCACGTGGGTTCTATCAGTTTGCTGTTTTCAGGGGTAGTTTACTCTCCTTCTCTTATCTAGTATTATTATTATGTATAATGATTGGGCACCCGGGTCGGGGGTTCCTGTTCAGGCTTCCTGTATAGCCTATGGCTGTGTATGAGCCTGGCCATGTCCCCCCATTCGGGCTATGGGCCCGATTTCGGCCACTGCCACACCGTGGCTTCCTTTCTTCCCCCGGCCGATACGTTAGACCAGAGTAATCCCTTTCTCTGGTCTCCAACTTCCCATTTCCCTGTTCCGCCTTTTTTGTTGTTTTTTTCCCCTCCTAACACAGGTACCCTATGTCTTCATTATTTCCAGGAACAGATATCCTTCACTACCTCATCCTTGTTTTTTCTTGATTCAGGTGACCCTTGTGAGGGGACCAGGGGCGGCTCGTTTGGAATCCCTCCATGGCTTTTAAGATCTACTCCCACAATGTCAAAGGTTTGAACAGTCCTATGAAGCGCACTAAACTTTACATCACCCTTAAACAATCCAGAAGTGATCTGGTTTTCCTCCAGGAAACCCATTTCAAGGCATCTTCCCACCCTGAATTGAAATCTAGGGAGTTCCCCCACACCTTCCATGCCTGTGCCGCTAAGCAAAAGAAACGTGAAGTCTCTATCCTTTTAGCATCCCATCTAACTTTTGACCTAATTGACTCCCATACAGATAGGGAAGGTCGCTGGATCTTTCTGATAGGTAAATTGAATAACCTCCTGTGTACTCTTGTGAATGTCTATGCTCCTAACCAGAACCAGCGATCTTTCTTTCTGAAATTAGACTCTTATCTCTCCCAAGTTCGACAAGGCGAGGTCATAATGGCTGGGGATTTTAATGAAGTGTTGGATAACTCTGTAGACAGATCCCGGCCGCCGACGCGCCCTCAGCCCACCTGCCAATCTCCTGCATCTTTAGCCTTACATTTTCTTCTCAAACATCACCTCCTTTATGATTCCCTCCGTTTATTTGATCCCACTGTTAGAGACTACACATTCTTCTCCTCAGTTCACAAGGTGTACTCCAGAATAGATATGATCTTGCTCAGCCGTGACCTCTCCTCCAAATTACTTAAGGCCAAAGTTCTCCATATGATTTGGTCCGACCACTGCCCGATCTCCGCGGACCTTTCTAATCTCTCCACCCGCCCCCCTCCCTCCAGCTGGAGAATTAACAATTCTCTTCTCCATAACCCTGACTACATATTACGACTCAAAACTCACCTGACTGACTACTTCCAAATCAATGCTTCCCCTGATATTTCTCCTCTCACCCTCTGGGAAGCTCATAAGGCCGTTATGAGGGGCCACCTAATCGCTATGGTTTCCCATTATAGAAAGAACACACAATCCCATTTTATTGCCCTTTCAAGTAAGCTCCAGGTCCTTGAAAGACAGCACAAAACCTCCCCTTCACAGGAGAACCTAGATCTCCTTGTCAAAGCTAGATCTGACGTGGCGTTGCTCCTCTCTGAGCGCACTGCCAAGGCCCTACAATGTCTGAAGCAGACATTCTATGAGAGAGGTGACAAAGCGGACAAAATACTGGCCTCTAGACTACGAGCCCAGCGAACCCGTAATAATATCCTAGCTATAAATATGCGCTCGGGAGCCCTCTCCTTCTCCCCTGAGACGATCTGTAAGGAATTCCAAGCCTTTTACGCCAATCTCTATAATCTAAAATCCTCCGCGGGCATCCCAGAACCCTCCGTGGATGACATACAACGTTTCCTCCAACGTGCCTGTTTACCTAAACTAACCCCCCAGGCAACTGCCTAACTGAACATAGATATCACAGCTAAGGAGATCTCAGCTGTACTTAAAGACCAGAAATCCTCCAAAGCCCCTGGCCCTGATGGCTTCTCGGTAGCCTACTACAAAAAATTTGCCGCTACGCTGATCCCACATCTCCAAACACTGTTTAACGCTGTACTTCATGGTGCCTCCTTCTCTAAAACCATGCTTGAGGCTAGGATTGTAGTGATCCATAAGGAGGGGAAGGACCCTCAAGACTGTGCTAGCTACAGGCCAATATCGCTGCTTAACAATGATATTAAGCTTTACGCCAAAATCTTGGCCTCGCGGCTTAATGGGGTGCTCCCTGGCCTAGTACACTATGATCAGGTGGGTTTTGTCCCTGGCCGCCAAGCTAGGGATAATACTAGATGAGCGATTGACCTGATTCAAATCCTAAACAAGAGACAGTCCCCTTCTCTTATTCTCTCCCTAGACGCTGAGAAGGCGTTTGATCGCATTTCTTGGCCTTTCCTATTCAATACCCTACAAGCATTTGGTATATCTGATGAGTTCCTTGCTGGGATATCTGCCCTATACTCCACCCCCAAAGCTAAGGTTCTCACTAATGCACTCCTCTCAGAACCCTTCCCCCTGACCAACGGTACGAGACAAGGTTGCCCCCTCTCCCCATTGGTTTTTACCTTAGTAATAGAGCCACTAGCGGCTATGATCAGACTCTCTGATAAGGTTCGCGGAGTGGAGGTGGGTTCCCTAGAGTTTAAAGTCTCCCTATTTGCGGACGATGTCCTCCTCTCCCTTACCCACCCCCAAACTTCACTCCCTACCCTTACCGATATTATCCTAGAATATGGCGAACTATCAGGTTATAAAATCAATTTATCTAAATCAGAGGATATGCTCCTCCATGTCCCTCCTGACTTGAGATCTCTCTTAAGCGCCACCCACCAATTCAACTGGCAGGCCCATAAGATTAAATATCTAGTAGTGTATATTACCTCCCATTACAACCTCCTCTACTCTGAAAATATCCCTCGACTCTTGACCAAGATTAAACAGGACCTTACTAGGTGGAAATCACTTATTATCTCGTGGCTGGGCAGGATCGTAGCTATTAAAATGAATGTGATACCCCAACTACTGTACATGTTCCAAACCTTACCTATAAAGATCCCTGTTAAAGTTCTCCCATCTCTTAGATTCTGTGTGGCGATCTGGGATTCCTCTTATTCTCCCTACAAACTCTCCTCTGCTTGCTCCCCCATTACCCCCCTATGGAGTAATCCCGCTTTTCCCCCAGGTACCTCCCCCCATCTATTCAAAACATGGAGCTTAGCTGGCCTCCGAGTAGTTTACGACCTTACGGTATAGGGCACGTGGGCCTCTATAGATGATATCAAACACTCATTTCCCTCCCTATCTCCTCCCTTCTTTGAGTATTTCCAGCTCAGGCATTTCCTCCTGTCTCTCCCCCAGGCTGACGCGCTCCGAACCCCCACCCCATTTGAGTCTCTATGTCTGAATTGCCCCCTATGCAGAGGCTTGATCTCTTCTGTCTATTCAATGACACTCACAGCCACTGCTGTTTCTCCCAGCCGCCATGAAAGAGATTGGGAGCTGGACCTGGGGCCGCCACCTGACGACTATTGCTGGGGTGAAGTACGAGAAGGCATAGCTAAAAGCTCTATCTCCACCCGACTCAAAGAAACATCTTACAAATTATTCTATAGATGGTACTATACCCCAGTGAGGCTCTCCAAAATGTTCCCCTCCTCTACCCCTATGTGCTGGCGGAACTGCGGCCATAGAGGGACGCTATTCCATATCTGGTGGACGTGTCCTTCTATCTCCTCTTTCTGGACTAAGATAGCTCTGCTCTTGAAGTCTATCTCAGGTATCCCACTCCCCCTAGACCCATGGTCATTTCTACTTGCTCGTCCTTTCCCAGACTTAGACTCCTCCTTGAATAAGCTACTATCCCATATTCTAACCGCGGCCAAGTCCCTTATTGCTAAAAACTGGAAGTCCCCTACCCCTCCTACAGAATCCACCCTAATTAATTATGTCTGGTCCATAGCTGCAATGGAAAAGATCACCAATTACCTCCACGATTGTCCCCATAAATACGATATTGTCTGGGGTCCTTGGCTCCTACATATGACCCCTGGACCTCTTCCACCTGTAACCTCTACCCTCCCCTAGTGCGCTTCTGTGACTGGTGTGGATGCATTTGCTGTATCGAGCCGCCCCGACGCCCCCGCGGGGCTACGCGTCTTTCTATACAGTAAGCTCTTCCCTATGCTTTTGTATCCTCAAACAGCTACAACTTGTACTTACCTGAATCATGTCATATATACAAGAAAATGATGTATATTTGTACCTGTCCCTGACCCTCTTCTCCCCCCCTTTTTTCTCTCTCCCCTGTCTCTCCCTTCTCTCCCCTTTCCTCCTCCTACCCCTCCCATTCCCTGTCTGTGCCCTCCCCTATCGTTTCCAACATATTTGTTCTTGTTTCAATGTGAAAAAAAAGAGAATGTTTTTTCCTTTTATCTAATGTGATTTTACTATGTATTGATTCTGTTAGAAAATAAAGAGTTTAAAAAAAATTTCATCTTTTTTGTTTCATTAACCTCAATAACATTAATTTCCAGCTATTTTCAGTCAATTTGACAACCTCTCAACTCACAATATCCTTCTCCAATATTTGCTACATGCTGGCTGGCTAAACTAAGCAACATAGCAGGGGCATAAAGCACAACATGTATGGGGAAAATTTACTAAGTTTGATGTTCTATTTCACATGGCATGTTGCTATGGGCACCCAATCAGATATATATTGTCTTTAAGAAGGTGCTTAGTTAAACAGAAGTATAAAAAACAAGCACTTTAGGAACTGGGACTGCCACTGTTGTGGATGAAGTGCTTGGTTTGTTTGGACCCCAACAAAAAATTATCAGGATGTACTACATCCGATAACTAATGAGGAGGTTGATGATGAGGGTGTTAATTACATTAAAATCAATGCAAATGACGTAACATGTAGGAAGTGCTTAAATTGTTAATGTCCCTACCTCTACAAACTTTGGCCTCAGAAATGGAGTAGATGCCATAACAAACATTTTCAAGATTTGGGTAAAAAAATAACTCCACACCTAAGAGGTGGCATTTTTTGATTTTACAACAATGCATAACAATCACAGGTAAGAACTGTAGTCACTGGTGGCTGACTTACACAAACAACAACAACATCATCATCAACGTCCTAAGTGACAGAGAGTAGTATTACTGTGTCCCTCTCATCCTGTTCCACTTCCACAAAAGCATCTTCAATTTCTATTATGTCCTCATCACTATTTTTACTTGTACTGCTCCCCGTATGTGTAGATGGTGCAGCAATGGTGGAAGAAGGTGAAAAGTCTTCTCCATCAGTACAGGGTGAGAAATGTCAGATCCACACATAGCTAAACTTGGACACCTCTAGATTCATAAGCAACAGCGGACAGCCCAAATGTCCTGTGATGATGACGTCACAGCAGTCTTTTATTTGGAGTATTTTCAAGCAGCGCAATTTACACCATTTTCTCCTTTTTCGTCTTGTAAATTCTTTTGTGGGTAGAGGCAACCCCACAGGTGCTATCTGCAGCAGCTGACATATACTGAACTGACCCTATTATATGTTTTTGATTTAATTGATTGTGATTTAAAGTGCTGGGGATCTTGCTAGCTGCGAGTTGGCTTATTGCCATTCTTTCAGTCTGCAAGGAACTTTTCTTGTACTTTTTAAAAAAAATTGACACCTCTTCTACACTCTGTGAGAAGAGCTTGCATCGTCATTAAAGGCAGAAGTTGCAGAACCACTACTCATAAATTAATGTCAAGGACTGAGCCTTTCCTTGCCACTGCATGAAGGTACTCAAATTCCTGAAATTCACCCAACTGTAATTTAAACCTTCTAAGTTAGGTGTTATTAACGTCTATTTAATTTGTTTACACTATTATTGACTTTAGTCAAAATAATTGCCCATTGCTTGCACAATAATTTTCTTACATGAGAATCATGATGATATACAGTTATGATTATTTAATTTTAGATGCTTCTTTCTTTAACCTACTCTGGACAAACATTAATAACTTCTTCCTAATAAGGACAAAATTCTGGAAGTTCCTAAACTGCAGTTTGTAAAACTAACAAATGGTAGAATAATGGTACGGTGTTTTTAACATTTTACCTCATTTGATCTTATATAATTGTCCATAAAATAAAATCTTTTATACTAAAGTGGCACCACAAGAATCCTATCTGTATGGGAATAAAACAATGAAAAAAATGCATGGTTCATCAAAAACTCTGATTGCACAGTATTGGCGTTCCACCCGAATATGGAACTGCAGGAGTGCGTTACTCTTCCTCGACCTCCAACCCTTCAAATGATTTAGATGGACTGAATACTGGAACATAATGGGCTACTATAGAGTTTAGGTTTTGCTTCCATGTTCACATTTGGCTATTACGGAATTGGATTTTGATCTCACTCGATAGTTTATTCTCTCTACGCCACTTATTGTTTTTGTGTGCCTTCTAAATGGCATCTCCTGTATAGCACTGTTGATTTATCTGTAAATGTTGGTATCAATGTGTGGTCTCCCTTAATTTTACCTTCCCCTATTTGTTATCCTTCTGTACCTTATTATTTTGTTCAATATCATATAAAACTAATACAAATTCATGTAAAAAAAAATGCATGGTTGTAAAAAGATATAAAAGTAGAATAGTTACATCACAACATAAAATATTCGTTTGATCATGAATTGATTAACATTTAGGGGTATATTTAATTAGTGTCGGATCCATTCCAACATTTTCTTGTCGGAATGGATCCGACACTACCTATTCAATGCAGCGGCCAAATCTAAATGTCTGATTTGGCTGCTGATTGATGCGCATCCAGCCTGTGCTGGGACTGGGTCAGCGTGTTGGCGGGAGGCAGTGGTATGCAGCCGGGAGGGACAGCAACTGGTTACCTCACAACATTCCGACCTGTCGGAAAAAAGCAGCTAGAATTGGTTTATGACAGGTCGGATTTGGCCCTGATTGATGCTCACCTGGCCGGGACCGGGTGAGCGTGTTGGCAGGAGGTGGCAGTATGCGGTCGGGAGACAGCGGTATGCAGCCGGGAGGTGGCAGTATGCTGCCGGGAGGCGGTGGTATGCAGCCGGGAGGTGGCGGTATGCAGCCGGGAGGCGGTGGTATGCAGCTGGGAGGCAGCAGGGGAGCCAGGACAGAGCCAAGGTTACCTGCTCTTAACATTCCGACCTGTCAGAAAAAATCAGCTAGAATTGAATAAGTCAGAACCTCTTGTGACCTACAGTATTCTTGTCAGACACTGCCTTTGTTTCAACAAGACAGCAGTTCCAACTGGAATTGAATATACCCCTATGCATAGAACAAAAAGCTGAATAAATGTAATACTTTTTATTGAAAAGATTTTCATTTAAGAGTAAAATGAGTAATACAAACGTAAATTGCAGCATGTACAAATACAAATAGTACTTTCATTGTAACAAACATTAAATGTTTCATGTCAAAAACATTCCTTCTAGGGTCCAGTTACGTTTTTCTGTAGAAATACACAGTGTGCATAAAATAGTACATGGTGCAATAAAGTACAATATCAGTAATACTTAAACACACAACTAACTAACAAGACAAGACAATAGCACAATAAAAAACAAGAGACAACTGAGAAGGAGTGGGGAAGGAAAATATGAGGAGAGAAAGGGAAAGTGTGGGGGGGGGGCATAGGCGTGATAGGTAAGAAAAGAGTTTCAATGGTTATAAATGCTTGGTTCTAGTTACACATTTTGCAATTTATAGCAACAAATAATCAAGATATTGAGTTAACAACAACCTGCAAATGTTTGTAACATATCATACATTCCTATTTTAGCATCTTTCAAGGTTTTGCTAGATATTATTAAGTGATCTCTGGGGATCAGGTTCTTTAGCATTTTCTAGTAGAGGGGTTGAAAGAGTCCATAAATAAAGACCATTTTTGGTAAAATTTACGAGAACCAGGGATTACATCCAATCTTGCATATTTCCTTTCAAAATAAAGAATTTGTATGAGTTTTTGCTTTACTGTCGAAAGTTGTGGAGCAGATTTTCCAATCCAATGGATTAAGATGCACTTTCTTGCAATGGTGAGTATTAGAATAAGCAAAGGAAGAGATTACTTCTTGATTCCATCCATTGGCCACATACGAAAGGAGAGACCCATAAGTGCTAAGGGTTCCAGCGAGTACTTTACATGAAATATGGTGAAGAGAAAGTTTATAACTTTGTACCAGAATCGTTTGATTTTATAACAGTTCCACATGCAATGTGCAAAGTCCGCTATACTCATTCCACACTTAGGACATTTACCAGTCTCTTCTTGTATCATATACATACCCCTATGAGGTATTATGTATGCTCTATGCACTGTTCATAGATAGACCTCTTGCAGGTATACAGAATTTAGAGCTTTTAATGAAGTAATGTGGAGTCCAGTAACATCCTCCATTTGGGTTATGTATGGTATGCCTTTGACCCATTTATCTAGTAGAAGTTGCCATTGTACATGTTCTACAGTACTTCACTTTATCAGTAACATGTAAAGATGTTTTACTTTGTATTGTTTTGTTAACAAGAAGTTAAATAGTAAGTCTATAGACGTAACTTGTGATATTAATAAAGGTTTAGTATTGTCTGGAACTGGTGTCAGGAAGTCAGGAAGTGTCTTTCTTGAAAATACATGAACTGGTGTGTATGGTGAAGGTCATATCTCTGGGAAAGATCTGAAAAGGTATATATAGAGCCACCTGGATCAAAAAAAATTGTTTGATCCTTTTAAACCTTTTTCCCTCCACAAATTAAATAATGAGTTAGATAATGATGGTGACAAAGGATGGGTTTCCCGATAATAGAATGAATTGTGAGATATAGGGGTTCCTACCTGTGTTCTTATTCATAGTCAACCAAGTTGTATAGGTATCTTTAAATAGAATGTGTGATTTTATCTCCATCGGTATATCTGTATATTTGGTTTGAATTAATGCTCCTGATGCGAATGATTGAAAGACAGCTCTATCCAAAGTGGGATCAGTGTATGTGGCTTTATTCAAAATCCAATCACATATGTATCTAAAGAATATTGCTCAGGAGTAATGTTTCAGATCAGGAAAGCCAAAGCTCCCTCAGACCTGGGGGTTTGGAGTTTATTTTTGGCAATTCTTGGGCATTTATTTCGCCATATAAATTTAGAGAACAAGGATTCCAGATGGGATATGTCAGTCCTTTGTAACGCCATCGGGAGCATTTGCATAAAATAAAACATTTTTGGAAAAATTATTGAGTTTATGATAGCTAGTCTTCCTAATAGGGAGATGGGAAGATCCTTCCAAGCTGTCAATTTGGTCGATACATTTGTTATAGTCTTGGAAAAGTTTAGAGAATATAGTTTAGATAAATCAGCGCCAATTTGTATATAAGATATTTAAACTGTGAGCTTGTAAAAGTGAAGGAGATGTCAAGATGTTTTAAGGAATTTGGGTTAGCATCTCCTAACATTCAAATTTTAGACTTACTTTATACCCCGAGACCTTTCCAAATGAATCAATAAGGCGGAGTAATGCTGGTATAGATTGTGATGGATTTGATACAAATATTAAAGTATCGTCAGCAAAAAAGGGCTATTTTCAGTTCCTCTGATTTTATTTTTATACCATGTATGAGGGGAGAAGTTCTAATTGCCACTGCCAAGGGTTCTATTGCGATCGCAAACAGCAATAGTGATAGGGGGCACCCTTGGCGTGTTCCCCTTCCTAACTGAAACCATGGTGATAGAAGACCATTACATGATATGGCGGATTTAGGATAATTGATTATTGAAATAAATTTAGGTGGGAATCCAAATTTTTCCAGTGTAGTGATGATATGTGGCCATAGGACTAAATTAAATGCCTTCTCAGCATCCAGTGTGAGTACCATATGTGGATTATCTCGAGACGCCGGAAAAGCATTTGAGTGCTGAATAGCCGCCAAGACTCTATGTACATTTGTAACAGAATGTCGTCCCGTTAAAAGCCGGTCTGATCTTTATGAATTATTCTTGGTAAGATGGGTTTCAAGTAGAGATGTGCAGGCTCTGATTTACTCTGATTTACTCTTATTGGCTATCAACTGTCAACAACTGTCATGTGATTTGAGATGGCCAATAAGATCCTGATTTGAAATCATAGTAAATCACAGTAAATCAGAACCTGCACATCTCTGTTTTTTGCCTAGAGCCCTGTAATAAATTTGTAAGCATGGATCCCACTTTATTCCCAAATTTATAAAATTTTGAATTTATAAAAAAAAAGATACTTATCACCATGGGCCTGGAGATATTCCTCAAGATGTAATTTAGCAGTTTGGTAAGCAATTTTAGCATCCCCAGTGGGGTGTGAATTAAAATATTGGTATGTTTCTGTCAATTGTTTTTGTAGGTCTATGTATTTTAAATTCTGTCTTTTTATCCTTGAGTCGTAGGCTATAATTTCGCCTCTAAGCACAGCCTTAGCTGCTTGGCAAAATATAGCTGGATTAGAGTCTAACATAATAGTATTTTCATTGCAATATCGTTGCCAAGTTTCCAGGAGTTTATCTCTTAGGCCTTTGCGATTGGGAAAGGTGAGAGGGAAACCTCCAAATGGGTTTAGTAGGATATGATTTAGAGAGATCTATTTCTATAGTAATCAGGCCATGATCTGAAAGAATCGGGGGATTAACCCTTTCCTGACACAGCCAGTTTTTGCCTTCCTGACAGAGCCCTTTTTTTCAATTCTGACATGTATCACTTAAGTGGGGATAACTTTTTTTTGCTTTTACTTATCCCAGTGATTTTGAGATTGTTTTCTCGTGACACATTGTACTTCAAGTTAGTGGTAAATTTTCGTCGATACAGTCTGTGTTTTTTTGTGAAAAATACCAAAATGTCGTAAAAAAATGGAAGATTTAGCAATTTGCAAAATGTTAAATTTTCTGCTTGTGAGACAAATAATCTTATCACTCAAAATAGTTAATAACTAACATAGACCATATGTATACTTTATGTTGCCATCATTATTTCAACCTCATTTTCATTTTTTTGGACACTAGGAGGCTTAAAATATGAATAGCAAATTCTCAAATTTTCAAGAAAATTTCAAACTCTGATTTTTTTAGGGACCAGTTCAGTTCTGATGTGACTTTGAGGGACTTGTATGTGAGACACCCCCATAAATGATGCCATTTCAAAAACTGCACCCCTCACAGTATTCAAAACAGCATTTTGGAAGTTTGTTAACCCTTTAGGTGTTTCACAGGAATTAAAACAAAGTGTAGGTGAAATTTCAAAATTTCCTTTTTTTTGCAGATTTTCCATTTTAATACATTTTTCTAAGGAACACAGTAGATTTTACTAGAGAAATGTGACTAAAAATTGATTCCCCCAATTCTTTTGTTTTCATAAATATCCTATATGTGGCCCTAGTGTGCACGTTGACCAAACCACAGGCTTCATAATAGAAGGAGCACCTACTTGATTTTGGAGCCTCCTTTTTATGAGATTATTCTTTAGGCAACATGTAGGTTTCTAGGCACCATAAAATGCTAAAAGTTAGGAACCTCCCCCACAAATGACCCCATTTTGCAAACTACACCCTTCAGGGAATTCATCTAGGGGTATAGTGTACATTTCAAACCCCCAGGGGTTTCACCAATTTTGATACAACTGGGCTGTGAAAATGAAAAAATGTAATTTTTCATTTTCACAGCTCAGTTGTATCAAAATTGGTGAAACCCCTGGGGGTTTGAAATGTACACTATACCCCTTGATGAATTGCCTAAAGGGTGTATTTTGCAAAATGGGGTCACTTGTGGGGGGGTTCCACTGTATGGGTGCTTCAGGGGTCATTCAACCAGAATCTGTGCTGCAAAATCCAAATATCACTCCTTCCCTTCTGAGTCCTGCCATGCACCCAACTGGTATTTTTTGGTCACATGTGAGGCATTGCCATACTCTGGAGAAATTGGGGCACAGATTTTGGGGTGCTTTGTCTCCTTCATTCCTTGTGAAAATGAAAAATTTTGAGCCAGATCTGCATTTTTGTGTAAAAAAAATGTAATTTTTTACACAAAAATGCAGTTCTGGCTCAAAATTTTTCATTTTCACAAGGAATGAAGGAGACAAAGCACCCCAAAATCTGTGCCCCAATTTCTCCCGAGTACGGCAATGCCTCACATGTGACCAAAAAATACCATTTGGGTGCATGGCAGGACTCAGAAGGGAAGGAGTGATATTTGGTGGTGGAATGAATGGTGGGTGCTATGTCGCATTAGCAAGACCCCCGAAGCACCAATACAGTGGAACCCCCCCACATGTGACCCCATTTTGCTCACCAGCTTTGGGAGGGGGGCTGGCGCTGCGGCTGGTGGGGGGGTGGGAGGGGTGCTGACGCTGCGGCAGCCGGGTGGGTGGGAGGGAGGGGGGGCTGCCGGGTGGGAGGGGGGGGCTGGCGATCGGTGGTGATCGGTGCTATACTTAACAGCACCGATCACCACCGATCACTGTGTTACCGAGCGGCTTAGCCGTCGGTAACACAGAAAACGCTGCAATTGGCTGTTCACATTTGAACAGCCAATCGCAGCGATCGCCGCGAGGGGGGATGTCTGCTGTCAGGGACAGCAGACATCTCAAAACTGTCACCGCGTCTATAGACAGTTTAAAACCATGACGTATATATACGTCTTCGGTCGGGAAGTACCTCCCGACCATGACGTATATATACGTCATATGTCGGGAATATCTTTCTATCTTTCTATCTATCTGTCTATATATATATATATATATATATATATATATATATATATATATATATATACACATATATATATATGTATATATGTATATATATATATGTGTATATATGTATATATATATATATATGTGTATATATATATATATATACATATATATACATATATATATATACATACACATATATATATATATGTGTGTATATATATATGTGTGTATATATATATATACACACATATATATATATACACATATATATATATATAATTCAGAACATTTACATCTCATTTTATGTATTTTATTTATTTTATTTGTGCTGCAGCTGGCGGGGGGGTGGGAGGGGGGAAGCGCTGCGTGCGCTGCGGCTGCCGGAAGGAGGGAAAGCCGGGTGAGCTGCCGGATGAGCTGCCGGGTGGGTGGGAGGGGGTGCTGGCGATCGGTGGTGATCGGTGCTGTACTTAACAGCACCGATCACCACCGATCACTGTGTTACCGAGCGGCTTAGCCGCCGGTAACACAGGAAACGCTGTGATTGACTGTTCACATTTGAACAGCCAATCACAGCGATCGCCGACCGGGGGGGGCATCCCTGCCCCCCCTGGGCAGCGAGGGGGGATGTCTGCTGTCAGGGACAGCAGACATCTCCAAACTGTCACCGCGTCTATAGACGCGGTGACAGTTCAAAGCCATGACGTACATGTACGTCATGTGTCGGGAAGTACATCCCGGCCATGACGTACATGTACGTCAAATGTCGGGAAGGGGTTAATTACAGCTGATTTCATCTTCGTAAAAAGAGGGTCTGCAAGTAATATGTGATATATCCTTGACCAGGTTTTGTGAGTCAAGGAGGCACAAGTAAATTCCCTTTCTATTGGGTTTAAGGCTCTCCATGTATCGACCAAATTGAGTGCTTTTAATATATATATATGAAATTCCTATTTTCCAGCTTGTCTATCAATTGTTCGTTGTCAATTTTCAGTGTTTTTACTTATTTTTGTAAAGCATGGATATCATCCATGATTATACTAATCTGGATTTCAACTTCAGGGAGCCTGTCTGAGAGGCGGTCAATTTGCATAGAGATATCTGCAACTGCTTTTTGCAGTAAGGGAGCCATAGAGGCTTGAAGTGCTGAGATCAGTTCCTCATGTTATGGTATAGTGTGCCTGTTATATTGGAGGTACCTTATTCTGTGTAAGACATCTCAGTGATCGACTTCTTTGCCGCAGGTGTCCCCGGAGTGTTATCCGTGGCCATTGCCGTGTTCTGTTCCTCGCGCTGTTTCTCTTGACGTTGTGGCTGGGATGGGGGAGCTTGTCTGGTGGAGTTGCTGCTCCAGAAATTTCTCCATGCCTGTAGGTATCCGACGGGGGGAGCGTGAGTGGGTTCTGTGGACGGCAAAGCTGGTACAGGTGACGAAGCTGTGAGGAGTTGCTGCTTACTCCATCAAGCCGAAAACCGGAAGTCTGGAGATAATTCATATAAAAATAATGACAAATAAAACAAATGTATTGGATTTTAGACATATTGGTTTCAAATACAAAGCAATCAATGTAGCAGTGTCACTAAAGAAATAGATCAAGGTGGCACTATAATGGAAACTACTGAGGAAGAGAGGGATCTAGGTGTCACTATTTCAGGAGACTTAAAGGCAGGTAGGCAATGTAACAAAGCAATGAAGAAGGCAAGTCAGATGCTTGGTTGCATAGAGAGAAGTATCAGCAGTAGAAAGAAAGAAGTAATAATGCCACTGTATAGGTTATTGGTACGACCTCATCTAGAGTACTGTGTTCAGTTCTGGAGGCCATATCTCCAGAAGGATATACCATATATACTCGAGTATAAGCCTACTTTTTCAGAACATTTTTATGCTGAAAAAGCCCCCCTCGGCTTATACTCGAGTGAGGGTCCCACTTGAGTCAATACGTTTTCCCAGTTTTTTTGTTGTGAAATTAGGTGCCTCGGCTTATATTCGGCTCGACCATAGGCAAATCTAGAATTATGGTAATGGGTGGTCCTAGATCTAGACATAACAGCAGGGGGACCTTTGCGCGGCGTAGCCGCGCCGCAAAAGGGGGCGTGGCCTCATGGGAAGGAGGCGTGGCATCACAAAAAGGGGTGTGGTATTACACTTTAGACCATACACAGTAATGCCCATTACACATTTTAGCAAACTCCGTAATACCCATTACACATAAAGCCACACGCCGTAATGCCAATTACACATAAGGCCACACACCATAATGCCCATTACACATTGTGCCACACATCATGATGCCCATTACATACTATATAACAAACCGTAATGCCCATTACATATTTGCCGCATAATTGCTGCTTACCTACGTGCTCATTGCTAGGGGGTTCTTGCTTGATGGCACCATAGTACCCATTACACATGATGCCGCACACCATAGTACCCATTACACATGATGCCGCACACCATAGTACCCATTACACATGATGCTGCACACCATAGTACCCACTACACATGATGCCGTGCACCATAGTACCCATTACATATGATGCCGCGCACCATAGTACCCATTACACATGATGCTGCACACATAATGTCCCTTACACATGATGCTGCACACATAATGTCCCTTACACATGATGCTGCACACATAATGTCCCTTACACATGATGCTGCACACATAATGCCGCTTACACATGATGCTGCACACCGTAATGCCCCTTACACATTAAGCCACACATTATGCGTCCCTTAAGCAATGCTCCCAAAAGTGCCACTTACTGTAAATTTTTATATGAGCCTTCGCTGCTGCTGCAGGGAGAGATGGAGAGCGGTGCAGCTGCTTCTATGGGGAGAGGAGCAGAGCGCAGCGCAGAGCACGCTCACACTTCCCTCCTGGTGTCCCCTCTAGCCGAGTGGACATTTTAAATATTGTGCGTGCTGTTGTTGTGCGTGACGTCGGGGGAGCACCCCGGGCGCTGGCACCACATGATTAAAGGGGGGGGGCGGGCTGAGGTGAAAGCGGGGAGAAGAATTGGAGCGGAAGCTGCAGGGGTGACAGTCATTGACAGCTGGGCAGAGAGCAGGGGGCTGCCCGGGTGTATTCAGAGCACTGCAGGTCACGGCTGTTTGAAATAATACCCCTTTCACAACAGAAAATGCAGGGATTTACCCGGGAATATGGTCCCAGGATCATGCAGGGACATTCCCAGGCTGACCCCTTATACACCAGCATTTTCTGGTGTGAGGAGGAGAGACAACCACTCCCCTCTCCCTACCCCCCTTTAACCAACCAGCTATATCTTCAGAACCAACTGACCCATTTACATGAGACCAGTATCATATTGAAGAACTTTTGAGTTGACTTCGAATGATTTTGGACCCGTGAAACTGGGCTGTTTGGTTCCAGAGAAATCTGCCCTCAAAGAACATAAACAGTCAAGAAATTAAAAAAAATAAACGGTTTAACCTCAATATCCCTGGAACCAATTAACCCATATGGATCCATCCTGGTATCAGATTGAAGGCCCAGCGATTTGGGTTTGACTGAGATCAACCTCGAGCTTCAGTGATGCAGAAGGGGGAACTGGCAGACATTGAACTGGGTGGGGGTCGGAATTAGCGGGTCCCATGTTATCCTATAGGGAAAACGTTCCAGCTTTGCCTGGCAGTATCTCCGGTTGCCAGGGGGCTAGAGACACGGGGCTGGGCTCGTTGGAAAGCCCCATCCCTCAGCTACAAAATGCACCCCCGGACCACCCCCTAGATTCGCCTATGGGCTCGACTTATACTCGAGTATATACGGTAAATACATTAGAGACTTATTAAAGAAGGGCAACTAAAATGGTGCATGGCCTACATCACAAAACGTACCAGGAAAGACTGAAAGATCTTAATATGTATACTTTAGAGCAGAAAAGGGAAAGGGGGGACATGATAGAAACTTTCAAATATATCAAGGGTTTTAACAAGGTACAGGTGGGAGACATTCTTCACAGGAAGAGGAGCAGCAGAACAAGAGGACATGCACTGAAACTAGGGAGGAAGATTCAGGGGAAATTTGAGGAATAATTGTTCACAGAAAGAGTAGTAGATAAGTGGATTAGCCTCCCATCAGAGGTGGTAGAGGCAAATACAGTAGTACAATTTAAACATGCTTGGGATAGACATATTTATATCCTTACAAAAAAATAAGGATCAAATATGAGGTAACATGTTTAAAAAAGGGATTGAGGTAACATGTTTAAAAAAGGGGCACACTAGATGGGCCAAGTGGTTCTTATCTGCCGTCAAATTCTCTGTTTCTATGTTTATTTTGTACACAGGCTCATTTATGAAAGTGATGTCATTTGTTTTTCTGCCATCAACGGTGGCAATATCAGGCCTAAGGGCCACCCGATTATATTAATAGAGAAGCATGACAATAAAGGGTTGATAATTGAGCATGAAGGATTAACTGTTCATGTTGATGACACTCATGATGTATTAACCCTTTAAGTGCCAACATTTCTGAGAGACATGTTCAAAATATCTGCTAAAAATGCCAGCATTGCTCACATTTGTTACATAAATTCAAATAAAAAATGTTGTGCAAAAAAAGATTATATATCCTATATACAGCAGAAACCTAAACAAGCTGCAAAAGCGCTGCCACTCAGACACTTACTTCCCCATACTCCAGCTTAGTGTTGCCCGATATATATTCTCCATCCATTTGGAATATAAACTACCTACAATGCAGTCAAATACTAAATGGATTCTACCCATATGGAACAAATGATGAAATAAACCTTCTATAAACACAAACAGTGCACGTATGTGACACTGTCCTGCAGTAGCAAGGGGAGCCTACTTACCAGAACCAACAGCCCCGAGGGCCAGCTCCAGAGAAGCATTAGAGCCCAAGGCAGTAAAGCCAGAGAGGCAGGATGTGCTGCCAGATTAAATATGTCTAGATGTCTGTTTGCTAACTAAATGTGTGTTGTTTGTCTGGCAAAACTTTAATGGCTCTGAGAGCTTTATGAATTATTTTATTTAGGCTTTGATCTTGTGCTTCGTTTGGATTGGCACTATTAAGTATAATACTGTGTTTGCTATTGGAACAACACAGGAAAGAGGTGCAGCATGGGAAATTGCTACTGTTAATTTCCATCCGTCAGGTGCATAACCTACTGATAAAAGGATTCATTTGTACAGATGAAGATTTGAACTGTAAAATTCCTTGACATAAATAGACCAATGGGGTATTTGCAAGGGGATCAGATATTAAAGGCCTAAATGGGGATATCTAGCAAGGCTTATTGGAGAGATATAAAAGCTGAAGCAGTTACCCAAAGCAATTACTCAGAGAGAGGCAGATGTACTTAGCCTTGGAGAATGGTAAAGGGGAGAGAACTCAAATACCAGCCAATTAGCTCCTGGCTGCAATGTTACAGGCAGTTAAGGAAAAAATACAATTAGGAGTTGGCTGGTTGGTACTTTGTGCACTTTATTTCTCATTATCTCTGAGGCTTAGTACATCTGCCCAAAAGGCCTGATACATCTCCCCATTTGTCCTAGATCAATGAAAGTCCAATCAGCCTCCAACTACCCAAATCTGTCCTCCTTCTGCCCCACTACAGATGAGGAAGTCCACTCCCTCATCTCATCCTCTCCCCCTCTACCTGTCCCTTGGAACCCCTCCCTTCATGACTCATCTGTTCCCTCTCCCCCACTGGCTGCTCCCACTTTGCTCACCTGTTTAACCTATCCCTTTCTACTGGCATCTTTCCATTACCATTCAAACATGCTCTGGTATCACCACTTCTCAAAAACTCAACCTGGACCCTTTATCGCCCACGAACTACTGTACCACACTGTCTCTCTTCTCCCATTCACCTCTAAGATACTTGAATGACTGCTTTACAGGAGTCTCACCAGCTACCTCTCTGACCATTCCATCCTTGATCCTCTTCAATCTGACTTTTACCCACTCTACTCTACATAGACCACCCTGGTAAAAGTCACCAATGACCAAAATCTGCACTGGCTCCCATTCCCCTACAGAATAATCTTCAAACTCCTCACCCTCACTTACAGGGCCATCTCTAATTCCATTGCTCCATATATCTTCATCTCCATTCTTACTCCCTCCCGCCCCCTATGGACAGCTGGCGACTGTCGCCTCTCCTCCACCCTGATCACTGCTTCCCTGAGTACCGAGTTCAGTACATTGCCCGTGATGTACCCCTTCAGTAGAACACACTCCCTCGCTCCATTAGACTCTCCCCAACCTTTCAAAGCTTCAAACAAGCACTGAAATCTAAACAAAGAGGTGTGAGTACATTCCCTAAACAAGGAAACATTTGATTGCATCACTACAGTCTTTGCTGGTCAGAGAACAGAGAACTCATTCATTTAATTTGTTTTCTATCCATTTTGATCATGAACTTGAGAAAAATTAAGGCTTGTGCTTGTATTCTCACTCCTATGGAGACAATGTTACATGCTATAGGAAAAAAAGAGGACAAGAAGCACAGCTGTTGGACCAAAGGCAAGACATCTTCTCCCACATGCCATTGGTGCAGGAGATGTGGGAGAATAACCCTGATGACTTCAGGCATTTTATTTGTATATATGATCCTACATTCACAGAGCTGCTCAAACTGGTCACTCCGTTGATTGAGAAAGAGGACACCTATTTCAGGAGGCCTATTTCTGCTGTGCAGAGAGTGGTGACAAATCTATGGTGTCTGGCTACAGGGAGACCCCTTGTGGATCTGAGGTACAGGACAGCAATCTCCTCTTAATGAGACGTAATACCTGAGACCTACAGTATGAGGCCATCACCCAAGATCTACAGGAGCAAAAGTGGAAGATTATTACAAATGTGACATGATTGTGTTTTGTATGTAAATAACTTTATTATTTTCTTAAAAAAACTAGTTTAACATTTATAACATAAATATAATTAACTTAAAATATATTATTAACAATTGAAACTATTTTAAATGATAAAATATAAATACAAATATAAAACCCAGCAAAAAAAAACATTTGTTTTTAATGGTTGTGATACTGCATGAGGATACTGTTCATTATTTGGGAGGCAGATGGTATTTCCCAAAAACCCCAGAATGCACCACTGCCTGAAATCGCTGCTGTTGTTGTTGGTGGGACTGCCGGTGGTTGCACAGAAGGGGATTGTGTGTGCATGTCAAAGTGTGGATATTGGCCGGGATAATACTTCCATGCTTGTAGGACAGGGGCAGAGAAGATAGGTTGTAATTCATTGGGACATCAGAGGTTGTAATTCATTGGGACATCAGAGGTTATCTGTTAGGCAGGTTTGTCTGGTAAGGATCCCAACGCTGACCCGATACAGCGTGTCCCTAATAATCCTATCTGCCACAGCCTCATTGCAGGATCCAGATTACACAGCTTTTTGGCTATGGCACTCCCCACGTGGTCCTGCTCATCCTCATCCATTGTCATGAGCCAATTGGCAGATTACAGAATCTGCTGAGTCATTAGCTCAGGCGTATCCCTACTCTGGTGGAAGGAGGAAGTAAAAAGTGCAGGGGTGAAAGGTGGTAGGAAGGAGGTGCCGGGGTAAGAGATGGTAGAAAGGGGCTGAGGTTCCATTGTGAGATGGGAAGGAAGTAGGTAGGTACCAGGGGGAGAGGTGGAAGGAGGGAGTGAGATACCGGGGTGAGAGGGGGAAGCAGTAGCGTAACTATAAATTTTGCTCTCCCCTGCTATAAAATGGCAATAGGTAAAAAATTATCTACAGTATATATCCCCATGGCAATAGGGACATTCTCTCTCTATATATAGAATATAGGGTGGTGTCCAGGGCCTGCTAAGAGTATATTGACTGTGAATCCCCTGCAGCTGCTACATTTAGCTTTTGCGTTTCCGCCGGCTGCCTGGCAATTTTAAATTTATTCATTGGATTTGTTAGCCAATCACAGCTCACGGCCCGGCAGCCAATTGAGCTCACGAGCCATAGCCATATTTGAAGTAGCCTGGCAGCCGACGGAGAAGAGGAAGGTAAATGTAGCAGCTGCAGGCAGGGGATGGCTGGCAACTTTAGGCCTGGAGGTCAGACACAAACAAGTGGCCTAGCTATTCTACCAGCAAGTGCAATGGATTGTACACACAAACATGCGTCATATATATATATATATATATATATGTATATAAAAGGAAAAGAGATAGATGTGCGCTCTGTCTGTTTCACCACTTTAGTACATTAGCAGTCATGCATTGGTACATAAAAAATTTTCATTTATTATAAATTTCTTCACAATGATAGAGTATCAATAAAAGGTTTGTACAAAGTTTAGTTCACTTTACAAATTCAGATGACAGTTTTGTTCAAATAAGTAACATCAGATCCAGCTTCATGATGTGTGTAACTTCTTAGGATGCAAGAACCCTACGCGTTTCGTCCCTTTAGGACTTCATCAGGGGTGAAATAAGGATCCAATCTGAATTGTATCGTGAAAATAGATTTCTTCCGATAATAAGGATAGATTTATAAAGGGTTACTGACCACGTCAGTTCTGATAAAACCTCTGTCCTGCAGAGATGTGGGACTTCAAAAAGTCCAATTTCCGCTGATAATAATGGAACTGCTCTACCACAGAGGTCACTCCCACGTATATGTGGATAAAAAACGAATAGTAGTGAACATCCAACTTCTGTGGGTATGCAGCGAGCTTTGTATTATTGTGTCCAAATACCTTTCTCATACCTCCCAACTGTCCCGCTTATCGCGGGAACGTCCATTTTTTGGGGACATTCCCAAATCCCTCAAGGGGCTGGCAGTGTCCCGCGGAGCACAGCGTTTATTACTGCAGCCAGAGGGGCTGGGGGTAAGGCCAGCAGCTCATAGAGCTGCTGGGCATGCCCCCACAGTGGCAAAAACAGGGAGTGGCCTTGCAGCAGAGTCGCGAGTGCGGAGTACGGTCATGCCCCAAAATTTTTGCCGCCCGCCTATGATGCGCAAACTTTCCCTCCTTGGGAGAATCAGAATTTGGAAAGTATGTCTTTCTTCATGAAAAAATAAAATAGTATAGCTGTCGAAGTCGATAGCTGCAGGGGGCGGAATGGTCAGCAATGCTGACCGTTCATACATTAGGTAGGAGGCAGGCACGCAGTATAAAATCAATCACGCTCTGAGCGTGAGAGCAGCGCTAAGAATACAGTAGCACACAACTTTTTACTATGTTGTAAACCTTTTACTGTTTAAAATCAAGAATCAAAACATAAGCATAAAATACATATAAACATAAATACAATCACAATGTAAAGACAATTGCCGGCTGACATGAAAATAGGGTTCTTCACATCACAGGATGGGTTAGAATGCGGATGGGCCCAATGAATGTGGAATTTAGGAGTGAGATTTGGGAGGGGGGGAGGAGAAAAAAAGGGGAGAAAAAAAAATAGTCACTGATGAGTGCACTTTACCAATTCGGGTAGGATGTCAATATCCCATGGTTCCCACTCAGATGATATGAGATCCTCACGGAAATGAACGGCACTTTATTTAGCCGTAGGAGGTTGGTCGGCTTCCGCTCCAAAGTGATGCCCCTCGTCTATTGGTGACCAGAGGGGAGACGGGGTGTGGAGGAGTTGGGGAAGAATGTGTCACCCCAAATGGAATTGAAGCGGTGTCCGTCGAACCAAAGGGAAGCTTTTCAGTGATGGTTGATTACTCACTTTGGCAATGTCCTCCAAGAAAGCACGCTGGAATTGTGCCGCTGGATATTAGGAGGAAAATTGACCACCATACATCAGATGGGAGAGTTCCCAATTGGGGGGGGGGGGGGTGCAGTGAATCCGTGGGTGATAGAGCACCACAAGTTGCAGGATCCAGTAAAAGTGAAGGGGTCCACACCAACAATCCTGGAGTTGAAGAACAGGCAATGCACCTGACGCGTTTCACTGCCAACTGCAGCTTTATCAAAGGACTGACAGTGATTCCAGTATGGGTATTTATACCCTCCCTAATGGGCCAGTGGTCAGCATGTGTGTGCAAGCTATAACATAAATAAATACAATATGCATTAAAATTATTAAATTACATTGTAACAGGAGACAGACGTACATTCTTCAATACATAATGTGTAATAACATCAGAAAATGTTCAAGGAAAAAAAGAAATAATCTAATATGTAAATTAGAGAGGTCACGTGACCCAATTTTATTACGTGGAAATTAGAGCTTAAGGGCCGTTTTTAGTTGGCCTACCATATGTGTCCAGACTCATGGTTAGTTAGTGCACCCGTCCAGATTTATAACATATAAAAATAAAGGGCTGAAAGGCTAAGAATGAAACAATCGTCCTATGGAACGCATATGCGTTCCAAATCGCGTATTAAATTACTTCCGCCATCATACCGGAAGTATTCGGCAGACGGCGGGACCAAGAGTAAATAGTATAGAGATCCATTGGGAGACATTTATAAGGCGTACATCGAGGGATTAAAGAAAGGTTCCGGGTGTCAAAAAACAGCTATCCGAGTAAGTGTGGGGCTGATTGAACATGATTGGACCCGGAGTCGGTCACATGGTGCGCATCTCCCGAATCAGAGACCGTGTGTGAAGTTTTGCTACCAGTAATAGTGTATCAATGGAACCACTATGATCGTGATCACGTGACCTGGCTAATTCCGTACAAAAGGCATGATATGTTTAAAGACAGAGAAACAGTTTATATGCAGTAAGAAATCGGTCAATTCTTATGATACAGAAGCGCATATATCGCTCCTGTAATTCTTAGGGGGAATAAGTAAAGATTACATATTTTTCAAGAGCATATGTAAAATATTCGACGAATAAATACAATAATAAAGAGAATTTCTTTTATATCTGACAGTTAATTTATACAGAGATAATGGATATGGGTTCTAAGCAACAGAATATGGGAATTGGAAGGATGAACATCGATAGAAAATTTGTTCACATAGGGATAAGAGGAGACATTATACATATCTATAAGATTATACTCAGGGGATAAATACATTGAGTAAGAAAAGAATAATAAAGTGGGATTAAATATATAAAATAAGATTAGAAGAGATATCTACTTAATAAATTGAAAATATATATATATGGGCATCACAATTTTACAATACACATATATATAATTATATATAATTATGACCCAATCAATCAATAGTCGCAGAGATGCCATTGTCTCAAATCTAACAATAAATGTTGAATATGTAGATATTTGAAAATTAGTGCATAACCTAAATTAGGGTCATTAACATGTTTATGATATAATGTATCAGACTAAGGAGGTTAAAGTACAATATTCAATTCCATTGCTTCATTCAGACCTTTAGGGAACAGACAGTCCATCTTAAAGGTCCAAAAGATTTCTTGCCTGCAAAGGGTTCGGAATCTATCACCGCCCCTTTTGGTTGGGGGTATATGTTCAAGACCAGTTAGTGTAAGATCTTTTGGATCATTGTTGTGACACTCAGAAAAATGTCGGGACACGCTATGCAACAGAGAACCCTTGAGGATATTCCTACGGTGTTCGAGCGCCGTGTGGGCCGTGTTGTGCGCCCCACATATTTTAAATCACAGGTACATTTCAGTAAATAGATAGTAAAGGACGTGTTACAATTAATAAACCCACAGATTTTCAAAGTGTCCGTGGATGTATTTATCGCCAGACCCTTATTGGTGATGTAGTTACAGGTAATGCACTGTGTTCTACCACATTTGTAACATCCCGTTGGTTTAACGGGTAACCAAACGAAGGCAACTGGGGGCAAGGAGGTTCTTTAAAGATTTATTTTTGCGAAAAGTGAAGGATGGGCGTGAGGGCAACACATCCCTCAATAAAGGGTCCTGTTTCAGGATGAAGTGATTTTTATCTATAATCTTGCGTATGTCAACATAATCTTTATTAAAGGTGGAAATAAAGGAAATCTTATTCATATTGTCAGATGAATGTTTTTCAGGGGTCTTTTTATGGAAAAGGGTATCCCTATCTCTCTCTCTCTCTGCTTGATTCATAAGCTCCCCTCACCAGTTGTTCAGGGTATCCACATTGCTGGATCGATTTCATTAGTTGAAGGGCTTGTTGGTCAAATGACTCTAGTTCTGAACAGTTGCATCTAAGACGTAGCATTTGTCCCCTAGGGTAAGTGCGAGCTTTTAAAATTTAGGTATGAGTTGGTATTAACTTCTTTCTGGTAATTGCTTGTCTGAATCTGTCCATTGATAACATTAAGAGTAATATCCAAGAAATTAATAGTGGAGGGGTGAAATGTGTGGGTAAAATTCAAATTAAATTGATTAGTGTTGAGGTGGGAAACAAAGGAAGTGATAGAAGAAACATCCCCATCCCTAATAAAAATGAGGTCATCAATATAACGGCCATAGAGGACCAGATTCACGCCAAAGATGGATTGCCAAATGAGTTGGTCCTCAACCTCACTCATGTACAAGTTGGCATAGCTTGGCGCGAATCTGGTCCCCATGGCCGTCCCCATCACCTGTAGATAAAAAATGTCCTGAAACAAAAAATAATTGTGTTTAAGTATAAAGGAAATAGAATCTATAATGAATTGGCATATTTCCACTGTCAGATCACCATCATCCCGTAATCTTTTTTGAATAGTCTGTACCCCCAGTTCATGGAGTATGTTGGAGTACAGACTCTCAACATCAAGTGTCAGGAAGTGGTATGAATCTTTCCAATGGATATCTTTAATAAGTTTAAGAAAATGGGAGGTGTCCTTGATGTGTGATCTGAGAGTGGACACCCGTGGCTGCAAATAAGAATCAACAAACTGTGAAAGGTTGGAAGTAAGGGAGTGAACCCCAGAAATAATTGGACGCCCGTGAGGTGTTTGTGAATTTTAGGGAGGTGATAAAAGATGGGGATTAAAGGGTGGGGATTAAATAAAAAGTGGTATTTCTCTTTTGAGATCACAGATTCCAATAGTGCTTTATCTAGGAGTCCCTTGAGTTCTAGAATGTATGATTGGGTGGGGTTCGTTGTTTTTTTCTCCTCTTCCCCCAAAATCTCACTCCTAAATTCCATATTCATTGGGCCCATCCACATTCTAACCCATCCTGTGATGTGAAGAACCCTATTTTCATGTCAGCCGGCAATTGTCTTTACATTGTGATTGTATTTATGTATATATATATTTTATGCTTATGTTTTGATTCTTGATTTTAAACAGTAAAAGTTTTACAACATAGTAAAAAGTTGTGTGCTACTGTATTCTTAGTGCTGCTCTCACGCTCAGAGCGTGATTGGTGTTGTTGGTTTCTTTTTCTTGGTGGGGACTGACTATCCCCCCTTCTTGAGCAGCAGCTAACCTTAGAGTGACACACCTTGTCAAGCGCCTGCACGTTCCCTGGATTATTCCTCGGAATCTTTTTCCACGCAGTATAAAATATCATCCCTGCGCCATGCCTTCTGCCCCCCACCGCTGCACGTTAGACACCCGCATCGCGGGTGTCATAGATCAGGGGAAGCGTTATCCCCTGACATAACTGTCAAAAATGAGGGTTCTGATGAAATCGTGTGGTGCTTAGAGACGGAAGACGGACCAGAATTTGGAAGTTTGAAACGGGCAGGATTAATAAAGTTGCTCATGTACAACCAAGGTCAAATACTTCTTGGACAAATAATAGCCAACTGAAAGAGCAGCATTACCGCTGGAGGGGAGAAGGTAAAATTAAAGTAGCAAGTCCTTGCACGGGCGAAAACAAATAGCATTCCTCTGCAGGGTTCACAAATATAGAAGTTTGGGAGTGTGGGTAGTATATACATATTGATGATGGAGGCTGAGAGCTGGAGGGTACTGTGATGATCCACAAGGTCCTGGGGTTGGAGACAGTGGACAGAATGAGTAGTGGATAATGCATTAAGGCTCTAAGGAATAACTGGAGTCAGCGTGGAGGTGCATTGGAAGAGCTTGTGAGCATAGGCACTATACTTGCTAAGAAGAGTCCCAGGAAGTGCACAGCAGAAGGACCTTTTTGCACTGACTCAGAGTGGCCTAGGTAGATCCCCTTTATAGCAAAGGGATTACTGTCATTGGCTCTCTGATCAGGAGGCAGGGAACTCTGAAACCTGGCCAAACACACTCTTGCCCTATTCCAAGATGGCGGTGCCACCCTCCCAGCGACGTCAGACACAACCCCCAGCATGCTGCTGCTCCGTGTCTCTGGAGCAGAGACCGGCGACACCACCCACCGATGCTGGACCACCCGGGAAGCCCGCTGGACGCATGCCAGCCGTCGGCAGACTCAGCCGGGTGAGTACAGTGCCCACCGCGTCCAGCCAAATTGGCATGTGACAGTACTCCCTCCTTTCTGGGTGGCTTCCGGGCGCCGACCAAGCTTGAGAGGATTTCTATGAAAGAATTGTTTGAGGAGACTTGGGGCATGAAGGTCACATTCGTTCACCCAAGAGTTTTCCTCAGGACCGTAACTAGTCCATTCCACCAGGAACTGACGAGAGGAATTTCGGTGACGACAGTCCAGAATTCGTTTGACCTTGAACTATGCCTCTTTCTCCGTATTGACGGTGTCATGTTTCGTGAAGCACCAGCTGGAGTGTAACGGAGGCTGGGTGCTTTAATGTAGGGCTGTTGCATGAACGACAGATTGGAGTGAAGCAAGTGGATAAAATTAAACCTTTTTTAATAAAGATACTGCGGTACAAGATATGAATGATGGCATAAAGAATAACTGTAGATATTGATAAACTGAAAGAAGGCAATAATAAACAATACTTATTGGAGAGCTTGAAGATGATTGGGAAGTTGAATGATTGGATGATTGCAGGATTGGATGATTGGATGATTGAAGAAAGATTGGATTATTGGATGAAGAATTGGATGGTTGAATGATTGGATGAAGGATTGGATGATTGGATTAAGAATTGGATGATTGGATGAAAGAGAAGAAGGTGAAGTCCAGTTGAATCTGTGCTGAGTGAGATCGTAGCTGCAGGACCAGGGATGCGACCACGGATAATAACCGTCAGGAATGAAGGAAGAAGATGACACCCTTTGGGGGGGTTAACCTTGTCCTATCCTAATAGGCGGCAGAGGGTTCCGTGATGATATGGTGGAGACTTTCTCCAGGATACGAAGGAGAGCTATAGTGGATACTACAGGGATAGCCAGGAGTGACCAATGATGTTAGCGGGTGGACATCATTGTACTGACTGCCGGTCTGGCCCGGCAAGTCAGACTTTAAGGGTAGAGCTGAGCAGCTATTGGCTGGGCGTGTGACCTCACCCTTTGGAGCCGCGTAGCATAGGCTGTCGCAACCAAGAAGATGGCCGCCGCCAGATGCGGCGACAGAAACCAGCCGGCGGAAAATATACGCAGAGGCGCTGCAGCCGGCGCTTCCCAGCCAGAGGCCTAACATGACACGGACACCATCATGGCGGCCCATGCCTCACGCCACCCAGAGCCCGCACAGCAGGATTCTGCACACCACAGCTGTCACCCAGTGGCGACAAAGTGTCATGGGCATCAGCAGCGGAGGTGAGCACCAAGACAGAGGGTAGCATATCAGAGGTCTGTAGGACCAGGACAGCACAGGGAGCCAGGATAGCTGAGATGGTGGTCGTGACAGACGGTAGGAGGTTTGGGAACATGGCTTTGATAAATATTTAATCTCAACGGTTTTAGAAGCGAGATATGAAATGAATTGGAAGTTTTCATAGAAGGTGGAAGCTTCCACCGATATGCCACAGGATTGATGACCTGAATAACCGGATAAGGACCAATAAATCGTGGAGCCAGTTTCATGGAAGGAAGTCGAAGTCGCAAATTTCGAGTCGAAAACCACACTTGGTTTCCTACTTTTAGCCTGGGGACTGTTTTTCTCTTCATAACGGCAAACCTCTTATATCGGACAGACGCTTTGAGAAGAGAATCATGGACTTTGGACCAAAACCGATGTAGAGAAGACGTCACAGTAGGTACTTTGGACACTGGTAAACTTGTGAAATCTGGGGAACGAGGATGTTTTCCAAAAACAGTAAAAAAAAAAATGGAATGGTACCTGAAGACGAATGATAGGAGTTGTTATGGGCATACTGCACCCAGGGAAGAAGATCAAGCCAGTCGTCTTGGGAGGAAGCCACAAAGAGTCGTAAGAAGGCTTCTTGGTCTTGGTTAACCCGTTCGGTTTGACCGTTTGTTTGCAGATAGTATTCGGTGGAAAACTTGAGTTTTACTTGAACCGCAGCACATAGAGCTCTCCAGAATCTTGCCCCGAACTGTACCCCTCGGTCAGAGACTATTTCCTTAGGCAGTCCATGAAGCTTGTAAACTGTATTTATGAAGAGCTCTGCGAGCACTGGAGCTGAAGGGAGAGACTTCAATGGATAAAAATGAGCCATCTCAGAGAATCTGTCCACTACTGCCCAGATCATGGAATGTCCTTTAGAAGGGGGCAACTCAGAAATGAAATCCATCGACAGATGTGTCCATGGTTCTGTTGGTATTGGAAGAGGAAGAAGAGACCCCGGAGGTAGCGTTCGGGACACCTTATGTTGAGCACATTTGACACATGAGGAGATGAAATCAGCAACGTCAGCTCGAATGGTGGGCCACCAATAGGATTACTGAGGGAAAGCTAAAGTCTTTTTAGTTCCTGGATGTCCAGAGAAGTGTGAAAAGTGGGCACAGACCAGCAACTTCTTGCGCAGATGGGGTGGAACGAAAGACTTCCCGATCGAGGGAGTCGGATGAGTGGTGGTTGAAGCAAAAAATACAGGATTGAGAATGGTTTGAGGAGTGGAAGAGTCTTTGTTGTCCGCTTCGAACACTCGAGAAAGAGAGCATCGGCTTTGGAGTTCTGAGTACCTGGACGGAATTTATTTGGAAATCAAAGCGCTCGAAGAACATGGCCCATCAGGCTTAGCGGGATGTAAGGCATTGGATGTTGTGGAGAAACTAGAGCTTTTTATGATCCGAGGACGCAAGGATCTTATTACGAGCCCCCTCAAGTAGGTAATGCCAATCCTCGAAAGTCAATTTGACAGCTAACAGTTCTTGCTCCCCAATGGCGTAATTCCTCTCTGCAGAATAATATGCACAAGGATGCAGTTCCTGGTCCTCTCCACGTTGTGATAAAATAGCACCTACTCCCTCAGAACAAGCATCCACCTCGAGGATAAAGGGCTTATTGACGTCTGGTTGCAAAAGAATTGGAGCTGTAATGAAGGCAGGGCCGTCATTTTGTACTGTATGGGCTTAATGGGCACTTGCCCAGGGGCCTCAGGTATATAAGGTCCCTATGCTGATAGCTGAGGATTCCCTTTTTCCAGGGATACCAGAATTTTGAAAATCGGCCCTGGGGAAGAGTGGGGTAAGAGACTATATAGCGGGACGCAGCTACTTACTTGTGACTTGACACAATCTTGTCTAGATGTTACTAGCAACCCTACCACATTATTTCATCCTACAGAGACTTGAGACATTATCTGAAATATTGCTAATAGCAACCAGTTTATTGAAGTGCCAGAATAAACGTGGAAAATGCAGGCCCAAGCATTTTAGGGGAAGGTCTGGGAGGAGAGCTCCGGCCTTGATCAGGCTGATTCCATCATAGCCGATGAGTATGTCCAGTGCTACACAAGATTCCATCATAGCCAAGTCCAGTGCTCCAGCTTTTCCCTGGGCTGCAACATCTTCACTACCCATTTGCTGGCTTGCAAAGGGGAGGATTACACTCTGGCAGGGTGGTAACTAACTATTTGCACAGTGATCACACAGCACCACTAATTAGCTGCCATGCATGATCAGGTCTGAATCAGGCCCTGCATACTTCAGGACCAACAAACGCAAAGAAATGATTATGCAGTGACTAATTTAACCTCTAAGAGAAAAAACATGGGAAAAAAACTTGAGAAGAAACTTGTGAAAGTTGTCATGTTTTTTCTTGATTTCTCAATTGCCAACACCTGTAACTGATGCAGGGGCTAATTCAGACTCAACTGCAGTTTTGCTAAACTGCAACTGTCGGCACTAGGCTGAGGGGGGGTGCCCAGCACAGGGCAAGGCCACACCGCTCGCTGGGCCCCTCCCTGTGATATACCTGCTTAATTTTGCTGGCTGATCACTATAGTGCGAGCGCTCTGCTACACAGCGGTTTACTAATGCCAACATCAGAAAACTAAACACTACTTATATAAAGAAACAACGTGAGTTCATTTACTCTTCACATCCTCCACCTCCTGGATGGTTAGTCTGGTTACTCAGTGCTAAACTCCATGTTTTGGATATTTATAAAACTTTCCATTTCACTGTCAAATTCTCTTATTTGTACTTTCAGTTTATTTATTGCACCGCTGTACGAATACAGTTTTGCCTTTTTACACTTTAAAGTCCTGTCTGAATTACACAGCTTTTTTACCCACACTCACATTTTCTCATTTTTTTGCTCAGTTGAAATCAATGTCTACACTCATATTATCTACGCTTTCATTTCACTTCAAACTAAGAGGCCAATTCAGGAATGATCGTTTTCAAATTCGTCACCAGTCCGATGGTTGGGGTTTGTTCATGCGCATTTCTGCACATGTGCAAACCCCAGCAGTGAATGGCTCTCACATTCTTCAGGCCGCTCAGTGCGGTGAGGGAAGGCCGGGGGGCATGTAGGGGGCGGCAGTAGAGGAACAGTTTCTTATATAGCGCACACATATTACGCAGCACTTTACAGAGTATAGTTGAACATTCACATCAGTCCCTGCCCCACTGGAGCTTACAATCTATATTCCCTACCACATGTACACACGCACACAGACATTCTAGGGTTCATTTTATGTTGGAAGCCAATTAACCTACCCGTATATTTTTGGATTGTGGGAGGAAACTGGAGTACCTGGAGGAAACCCACGCAAACACGGGGAGAATATACAAACTCCACACAGTTAGAACCATGGTGGGTATTTAACCCATGACCTCAGCGCTGTGAGGCAGTAATGCTAACCATTACACCATCCATGCTGCCCCATAAAAATTATGGGCGTTCCCCTGTAGAAGCAAGTGTAGCGATCACATGACATCAGCACCCATCCTCAATCACTTTAAATTCCTCAATCACTTTACTTCCTCACTCACTCACTGACTGATTCTAAATTCCTTAACCTCACATTATTGCATGGTCTCATTTTCTCAATCTGATCTTCCCTCGCTGTTATGATATTTCTGACTTCTCTAACTCATTCCTTTCTGACCATCACTATCTTTCTTTTACCTTTTTCCTTTCTGCTTCTTTATGTCTAGAAGGATACCATCATAACATTGTGGCCATTCATAATATTTCTTATCCCCCTGTTGATACTCTTCTCTCTTCTTTTATTCTTTCTCTCCTGAACAAGCCACTTCCCTGTACAATGCCTCCCTCACAGATCAACACCTCATTCCCTTTTCACCAGATATCTGCAAACTTGTCATGTACTAATGTTCAACAATGGAGGAAATAATGCTCTATAGTGGACTTTCTACATTTTAAATTTATGTTGTCATCCTACTGTGCTGCCAACTGATACTTCAGGATCCTCATCTCCTCCCAATCTTCAAACCTCAGCATCTCCTTTGCAACTGTCAGCTCATTCCTCTGCTCGCTCCCACTTTGACCACATTCTTCACTCTCTGTCCTTGATTTTGTCACCTACTTCACACCCCAAATTTACTCCTCAAAATCAGCACATCACATTCAAACAGACCCTCAACAACCTGCCCCCTTCTTTTCCTGACCATCCACCTCTTTCCATTTTACCAACCCCTGTATTTGGAGATGAAGTAATGGCCCTCATCCAGTCCTTTGCTACCTCTCTCCTTCTGCCTGTTCCTATCTTTCCCATCTCCTTAATTTCTTCCTCTCATCAGGCACTGTACCCTATGCAATCAAATATGCCATTTTCTCCCCTATTCTTAAAAAAACCTAACCTTGATCCTAACACTCTCTCCAACTAGAGACTTGAGCACATTGTCTACAACCACCTTACTGCCATTATATCCTCCCTCTGCCTGCTTGAACCATTTCAGGCTGATTTCAATCCTCTCCACACTACACTGAGACTGTCCTCTCCTGGCTGTCCTCCTACCTGGCGACTAGTTATTATGCCATGTGCACGGCATCTGTGAATGCAGGGAGGGAACCCGGGGGTTTCACAATAGCTCAGGGAGTGCTGGGCTTGCCATCAAAATTACAAAAATGGAGGGTCATGGTGCCAGGCCCAGGGCCACGCTCATCCAACTTGTGGCCCTGTCCATTTTTCAGGGCCCTGGCATGGCAGGTCCCTATTCATCAAAAGTTGGGAGGTATGCATACTACATCTATGTTCTAAAGGAAGGTGTACATGATGTATGCATTTAACCTCTTACAATGTATTATTACATCCCATGCTTTGTAGTAGAGGAAAATTTATATAATGCAGTATCACTATATAAGCCAAATACAGTGGTGTCAAATGATAAAAGGACAAATATTTACATAAATAGAGAGGCAAGTTTTCACAGGAGTACATTACCGTTCACAGTTTGGGGTCACTTAGAAATGTCATTATTTAAAAAAAAAAAAAAAAGAAAGAAACATTGTATATTTCAATGATGATAATATTAAATTAATCAGAAATACACTCTATACTTGTTAATGTGGTAAATGACTATACTAGCTGCAAACATCTGTTTTTTTAAAGAATATCTACATACTGTAGGTGTACATATTTTCAGCAATTATCACTCCAGTGTTCTAAAGGTATGTTTTGTTTGCTTATTGTGTTAGAAGACTAATGGATGATTATAAAACCCTTGTGCAATTATGTTAGCCCAGCTGAAAATGGTTTGCTCGTTAGAGAAGCTATAAAACTGACCTTCTATTGAGTATCTGGCGCATCACATTTGTGGGTTCGATTATACTTCCAAAATGGCCAGAAAGTATTTTTTAGTTCTTTGAAATAAAGGCTACTCCATGCGAGAAATGCCCAAGAAACATAACATTTCCTAATATGATGTGTACTACTCCCATCAGAGAACAGCACAAATAGGCTCTAACCAGAGTACAAAGAGAAAGAGAAGTGCGAGGCCCCAGTGCATAACTGAGCAAGAAGACAAGTACATTAGAGTCTCTAGTTTGAGAAATAGATGCCTCACAGGTCCTCATCTGGCAGCTTCACTAAATGGTACCTGCATAACACCAGAGTCAACGTCTACAGTGAAGAGGTGACTCTGGAATGCTGGCCTTCTAGACAGAATTGAAAGAGAAAGTCATATCTGGCTTAGACCGGCCAATAAAAGGAAAAGATTAATATGTACCAAAAAAACACAGACATTGGACAGAAAAAGATTGGAAAAAATATTATGGACAGACAAATCAAAGTTTGAGGTGCTTTGATCACACAGAAGAACATTTGTGAGAAGAAGTGAAAAGATGCTGGAAGCGTGTCTGATGTCATCTGTCAAGCATGGTGGAGGTAATGTGATGGACTGGGGCTGCTTTGGTGCTGGTAACGTGGGAGATTTGTACAAGGTAAAAGGAATTTTGAATAAGGAAATCTATCACTCTATTGCAGAACGCTATGCCATATCCTGTGCATAGCGCTTGATTGGAGCAATTTTCCTCCTCCAACAGGACAATGACTCTAAATGATGTAAGAACTTTTTAGGGAAGAAGCAGGCAGCTGGTATTCTGTCTGTAATAGAGTGGCCAGCACAGTCAACAAATCTCAACTCCATTGAGCTGTTGTGGGAGCAGCTTGACCGTATGGTGCGCAAGAAGTGCCCATCAAAGCCAATCCAATTTATGGCAGGTGCTTCAGGAAGCGTGGGGTGAAAATTCTTCAGATTACCTCATCAAATTAAAAGCTAGAATGCCAAAGGTCTACAATGCTGTAATTGCTGCAAAAGGAGCATTCTTTTATGAAAGAAAAGTTTGAAGGACAACATTTTTATTTCAAATAAAAATCATTATTTCTGACCTTGCCAATGTCTTGATTATATGTTCTGTTCCTTTTGCAACTCATGTGATAAATAAAAGTAAGTTTTTATGTAAAACACAAATTGTCTATTTGACCCCAAACTTTTGAACGATTGTATGTAACAAGCTCCTGACCTGGTTTCATCCTATATGTCCATAGAGGGAATCCAACTCATTGATTTCAAATCTCCAAATCTGCAGATGATCTGCAAAGTCCAACTTGTTATAAATCCCAGACTCCAACAACAATGGTTTGTGGAGTCAGAATAGCGCAATTAATTAAAGCGGTGCTGCTCACCAAAACATGTAAAGGAGGTACACCTCCTATGGAATACAAGACAATATGTATTGGTATAGCGCAACCTCCTTTAAAATGTTCTGTACCCAATGTATACAAACATATATTTATTAAAGACAACAACAGAACAATGTGAAATGAATAAAAATTACTGTTTGACACCATATGGATCGCATTTCAGGACATTTCATTTAATTTGATTTCATGTAGGATTGTATATTCTAGAGATGTGTGGACTCGGACTCCGGAGATCTGAGCCCCCACGAACGTCATCAATCCAAGCCCGGTTTCGAGTAGCGCTCAGAGATTCCCGCCTGACTCGGGTCCGGCCACGCGGGCAAAACATCATCGCCCAGCGCAGGATTTCGCGAGGCTTTAAATAGCAGCTCCCACGCCCGCCATTTTCACTCCAGTCTAGTAGTGGGGTGGGAAAGGGTCTGTTGGTGCTGCTGCTGGGGCTTGAACTTGACCTTGAACGCAATATTTTATTTGCTGGGGCTGTCTCCCTCAGTGCTGCTGTGTACTCTGTTCTCCTATTTGCTTAGGGTGGGATCACCCTAGCAAGGAGGACAGTCTAACTGTGTACTTGTAGTACTACTGTCTTCTCTGTGCTGGGGCCTACCTCTGGTGCTGTGCTGTAATTATTATTATATATTATATTAATAATTAATTATATATATAGTCCACTGCTGCTGCCTGCACTAAATAGAGGCTGCCAGTATTATTTACTCAGTCCACTGTTGCCACTGGCAGTGCTACTGCCTAAGTGTACCTACCTAGTACATACTAGGCTGCTATATATAATTTAATTAAAAAATGATACCTGTCCTGCAGTGCTGTGTGGAACTGTAAAAAATAATTCCATGCTGCTGGTGCACTGACGTGTGCCACTGAGTGCCAAGCAGTACCTAATAATAAAATTAATTATTATAAATTCTGCTGGTACATATAGTAGTCTGCTACTGCTGTAAATACCTTTTGTGGTGGCCACAGGCAGTGCTACTGCCTACCTACCTAGTAGTTTAGTTTCTCTACCTACTAGGCTGCTATATTATTAATATTTAATTAATTTAATTATATATAGTCCACTGGTGCAGTGACTAGAGGCTGCCATCCTGCCCTGCCATCAGCTTAAACAAGAGGTGGTGATGCGCTGGAACTCCACCCTCTATATGCTGCAGAGGATGGAAGAGCAGCAAATGCCATTGAAGCCTACACGGCCACCTACGACATAGGCAGAGGATCGGGGCTGCACCTGACGCATGTAAAGCGGTGAGGGAGGAAACGAAACACCCGCCTAGCGAGCCAGATAGCTGAATCCACCCTAGCGATCAATTGAGTGAGAGAAGTAGCAGCCAGATAGCCCTCACATACCAGATAGGGGTCTTGTTGGCTGCTTACCCGTACATGTACGGTTAGGTAGTAAGACACCGGTTGCTGAAAAGCGATACATCTCCAACCCAGGGGTCCTAGAGAGGTGGAGGAACTCTTCCATCTGCCACCTTAATAGCTATATAGGCGAGTCCCATAAATCCCAGACTCACCAATTCTGATTCTATCAAACATTCTGATCGGGGATAGAGGGTTAATGTATGGCATTTTCTGTATGTTTGCCATTTCCAATTACACTTTATCAAAACGTACTTACAATAATACTCTTTCTGCTTAGTCTACAATATTAATAAATACTTCTTCAAAGTTTGCAACCCACTTAACTTGCTTGGAATTACCTTCTGAAAGCAACTACCATACATTTTCTTAGTCCTGGCAATCAGTAATCCTTTTTCATGTAGGGCCATGTATTGTGGCAGCTTTGCAGGTGTTCTTTCTCCAGTAAAATGATAGTGGGAGATGAGCTGAAGTAAAGTTCAAGAGGTTTCTACGGATTGAGCCTAATGTGAAATTAGATGAATTGGTTCTCAGAAAATGCTTTCCCTCTTTTCAAGCTGCTTTTAACTGAATGATTTGCCATTGTAATCTTTGTGTGCACTTCTTGATGAAAATAAACCATCCTCAAAAATATGTTATGCAAAATGAGTCTGTTATAAAAACTCAGCGTAACCCCTTTACCTCTCAAATCTGCTACCACTTACTCCAAGCTTGTAGGTAACTGTTACAGAGTCCATTCTGGTGATCAAAATACAATACAGCAGTATTTTTCAACCAATGTGCTGTATCCACCAATCAGAGGCCAGCATTCTCTACCTGCCTCCCAACTGCAGCCAAACATTGAATGGCTATCAGCATGCTGATTGGTGGATTGCTGGAGCTATCTATCAATCATAGCTCTGACAGCCATTCACTGTATGAAAGCAAGTGGAGAGATGGAATAGGATCACAGGACGGGCGTGTTATGATTCTTTTTTGTTTAAATTTTTCCTGTGAATGGGTGTGGAGGGGCCCTAAATGCATTGCTTTACCCAGGGCCTACAATGCTGTTAAGATGGCCCTGAACATTTAATTTGCTACATAGCTGATATTGTTACTGTTTTGACAGAGCTTTAGGTCATGTCAGACAACCTAGCTAGAATAACTGTCAAGTGCAATTCCAGGTGCATGCAGTAGGGCAGATGTATTAAGCCTTAACAAGAGATAACTGCAAGGGTGATAAGGAGAGATAAACGTCCAGCCAATCAGCTCCTTACTGACTTTTTTCAAGCACGGGCTGTAATATGGCAGTTAGCAGGTGATTGGCTGGACGTTTATCTCTCCTTATCACCCTTGGATTTATCTCTTGTTAAAGATTAATACATCTGGCCTAATATGCCTTAGTGGATTTTTTGGAGTAGACTGTATACGCATAAAGGGGGAAATTTACCAATATGAAAAACCTAGTTTTTCGTATTGGTATTTCCCCTACGGCTGCATACGACTGTTTCAGTCGTATGCAAAGTCGTGTTCCGGAGGGGAAATTACAAAGAAGTCAGATACGACTGCTTTGTAACCCTCCGATGGTGTAACCATTCGTATTAGCTGGCCATATATACGGCTGCTAATACGAATTCGTACAGGCAGTCTGCACGGATCAGTCAGATCCGTGCAGGCTGCAGAGTGTAAAAAAAAATAGAAAAATAAATAAATTTAAAAAAAAAATCGGCGTGGGGTCCCCCCCACAGCTGTAACCAGCACCAGGCTGACAGAGCCGGGGCCGGTAATTAAAAATCAGGGAACCCGACAAATAGGGGTTCCCCGATTTTTAACAACCATCCCCAGGCTCCAGGTCCGGGGCTGGTTCCCAAAATACGGGGGACAAAATGACTAGGGGTCCCCCGTATTTCAAGAACCAGCCCCAGGCACAACCAGCCAGCAGGGTAATGCCACAGTCGGGGGACACTTATTATATAAGGTCCCGCGGCCAAAACATTAACCCTACCGACCAATCAGCCTGGCCAGGGGCCCTGGGGGAGTGGGGAACCCCCAATAAAGGGGTCCCCCCCCTCCAGGACTTACCTGACCAGGCTGAAGCCTGGTGCTGTCCTCGATGCCCCTGGGCGGTGGGCATCGAGCTGATAGTGGTGTAAAAAAAAGATTAAACTATTGTCTAATACTGGGGCACTATGAGTCCCAGCAAGACTCCCCCGCAAGCTGGGACTTGGAGAACCACAAGTGCCTGCCTGCGGGGCATTAAAGGGCCCGCTGGGTCTTGTAGTGCCACAGTATTAAAAATAGTACAATAAAACACACTGACACATACTTAAAATAAAACTTTAATACATACAAAGCCCACACATACTAATACTTACCTAGGTACTTGTGAGTTATCCGGGCGTCCGATTTTTTGATTGTATGCCTTAAGTTAAGGCATACAATCAGATGCGATGCGATACGATATCGCATCGCATCGCATCGCATCGCATGCGACCATCGGATGCGATGACCCGATTTTTCCATAGGAATCAATGTTAAAATGGACTGAGTCCATTTTAACATGGAATTCAATGGGAAAAAGGGGTCCTTTTCATACCCCTACTATCCAAGTGGGCATGGAGTTGGATATAAACCTGTGGCGAGCGTAGCGAGCCACCGAGCCCGAAGCGTGGCGAGCGAAGCGAGCCCCGCGAGGGGACGGTATTCCGTGTCCCCTCGCGGGGCTCGCTACGCTCGCCACGCTTCGGGCTCGGTGGCTCGCTACGCTCGCCACAGGTTTATATCCAACTCCATGCCCACTTGGATAGTAGGGGTATGAAAAGGACCCCTTTTTCCCATTGAATTCCATGTTAAAATGGACTCAGTCCATTTTAACATTGATTCCTATGGAAAAATCGGGTCATCGCATCGCATCGCATCGCATCCGATGGTCGCATGCGATGCGATGCGATGTCCCGATCCGACCCGATTTAAAAATCGGACGCCCGGATAACTCACAAGTACCCTTACCTATCTTCTTTCCGTAGGTAGCCCTGGTCCTGATGTCCTGCAGTCCTGTGTCGTCTTCGGGATCCATGTCGACCGTCGCTGTCCATGTCAGCGATGGCGTCCCCGTCCGGATCCGACGAAATCCATGTGGGAACCTATGGAAGGAAACCATACTCACCTGTCCCAGTGCGACGTAGTCCAGGTAAGGGTCTTGGCAAAAAAACAAACCGACGCGCGAAACCAGCCGGACAGCAGGAGCCGCACGGTGTTTGTGTACATCGTGCGGCTCCGCCTCCCGAATGCCGCTATTGGCCGCCTTGCGGCCTAGCGGCTCCTGATTGGACATCGCCGACATGGACAGTGACGGCCGACATGGATCCTGAAGACGACACAGGACTGCAGGACATCAAGACCAGGGCTACCTACGGAAAGAAGATAGGTAAGTATTAGTATGTGTGGGCTTTGTATGTATTAAAGTTTTATTTTAAGTATGTGTCAGTGTGTTTTATTGTACTATTTTTAATACTGTGGCACTACAAGACCCAGCGGGCCCTTTAATGCCCCGCAGGCTGAGACTTGTGGTTCTCCAAGTCCCAGCTTGCGGGGGAGGCTTGCTGGGACTCATAGTGCCCCAGTATTAGACAATAGTTTAATCTTTTTTTTACACCACTATCAGCTCGATGCCCACCGCCCAGGGGCATCGAGGACAGCACCAGGCTTCAGCCTGGTCAGGTAAGTCCTAGAGGGCCCCTGGCCAGGCTGACTGGTCGGTAGGGTTAATGTTTTGGCCGCGGGACCTTATATAATAAGTGTCCCCCGGCTGTGACATTACCCTGCTGGCTGGTTTGGCCTGGGGCTGGTTCTTAAAATACGGGGGACCCCTAGTAATTTTGTCCCCCGTATTTTGGGAACCAGCCCCGGACCTGGAGCCTGGGGCTGGTTGTTAAAAATCGGGGAACCCCTATTTTTAATTACCGGCCCCGGCTCCTTCAGCCTGGTGCTGGTTATAGCTGTGGGGGGGATCCCACGCTGTTTTTTTTTCTATTTTTTTTTTTCTATTTTAAGCCTGCACGGATCTGACTGATCCGTGCAGGCTTAAAGCAAATACGACAGGGAAAGCAAGGTGTATTTTCCTGTCGTATTTGCGTGGGTGTTTTACACCACTTAGCCGCCGTATTATCAGTACGGCTGCTTAGTACATAAGGAACCACCATTCTTTTGAATGGTGATTTCTGTCGTATTCTATCGATGGTGTAGACATTCGTATTTGTAAATACAAATACGAATGTTCCATCTTTAGGAATACCAATTGTTGTATTTTTGGGATTGTAAATCCCGAAAATACAAATTCGTAAAAAAAAAGGTGTATTTCTCTCTACGAATACACCTTTTTTCTACGAATCCATTTTGGTAAATGTCCCCCAAAGAGGGGGGTAGCTAGACACCATCTACTCAATTTCCTTACCAGTCCAGCCACCTTCATTTGCTCCACTGTGTGCCATTTAGTACTTCCAGCACATAGCGAAAGTAACAGTCAGAATTCTTCCTGAGTATCTTTGGACCACACAGCTCTGATTTACGTCTAAAGGTTCCAAATGAGCAAACTGCTAGCAGTCCTCCAGTGTCATAAAACTCCCTACTGACCACAGATACTGACCAGTTTGGTGCTCATGGCAACATTTTAGCAGGTGTCCTTTAAACAACGTGTGGACAGTCCAACCTTGACCATTAGGCCCCCAGTGGATCACCATAGGCATTCACTTATGCAATTAGTACCTTAGTGCAGCTTTGAGTGGAGCAGCAAGGGTAGAAGAGACATGTATCCTAGCAATTGAGGTGTTCTAACAGGGCCTCGTAGCAGCTGCACCCTCATACCCATTCTACTAGAATGCCCTACAAATCACATCAATTCTCTTACTTACATAGAATCATGGAAAATAAGTTTTATGGAGAACATGTGGTTGTTGCTTTTTAATAATATTTTATTAAAATATTGCATTGCAAGTTTACAATCACATTTGTTTGTTCAGTACAATCAAGAATTATAGCAAAATACAATTTTACCAGGAAATAAGAATACCTGGTGTAATTATTAAACAAGCTATTAAACTATACATCCAGCCGGAAAGATTTAACGAACGATCCAATCTCTTCAACAATTTCCTCAGAACTTATGGACAAATGATTTGGTGTCAAATAGTGAAATATTGTACAAACGATTGCACATGAATGATAAACTTTAACAATGGTGGAGCCAATCAGCTTTACCAAATCGTTGATCGTGCATACATATGAAACGATTGGTGGATGATCGTTCTGCATGCAGTAAAGATCATCGACCTCTACCAACGACCGGCATGTCTGTGCATCTGCATCAATATCATTCGTACACACAGAATGATTTGAGCAATTGATCAAATTTAAATTCTATCCATGTCTACGCACCTTTAGTCTAAGAATTCAAAACTATGGGGGGGGGTTACCTAATAACCAGGGCCGGATTTCCCACTAGGCACATGAGGCACGTGCCTATGGGCGGCTCTTGCTGGGGGCAGCATGGCATCCCACCTTCTCACTGGGGTCCGCAAATCGTGGGGGGGGGGGTCCGCAAATCACGGGAGGGAGGGTCACGGGGATCCGTGAAATGTGGGGTCGCAGGGGGCGTGAATTGCGAGAGGGGGGGTTGTGGGGGGGCGCGCATAGCGGGGATGGCGCGGGGGTTCCCGGAATGTGCGGGGTGGCACGAATCATGTGGGTCGCAGGGGTCCACAAAACACAGAGGGCAGCTGCTCTATATCCCAGCAGCACTATAGCAGCAGTGACATCTCCTCCAGCACTGGGGAGGAGAAGAGGAGAGGATGCCTGCTCCAGACCTGGGACTGTGACTGCTACATCAGCAGCAGGTACGGGGGGGGGGGGGGGGGGGCATCAGCAGGTGCGGGGGGGGGTACACAATGTTGTGCCTATGGGCAGCCTGTTACTTAAATCCGGCCCTGCTAATAACATGTGTTTTTTAAAACTTAACAGCTTCTACACTCCTGGACTTGGCATAAAGGTAACAAAAGCTTGATATGAAAAGGTAAAACATCATTCTATACACCATTATAAAAACTTTCAGGCTTATGACGTCTATGTCCATTCATTTTGTGATGCATTATATGATATTTTTTAAGATTTACCCTTTGATATTGTTTGTAGTGTCTATAGCTTTGAATAAAACCCAATTTTATTCCAAAAACCTGATGGTGTTGAATGAGACCTTTCTCTAAATAATCTTTAAGTGGTTGGAGGTAATTGAAGCCTACTGGTCTGTGTAGGATCAACTTCCAGTGTAATATTTTAGGACTATTATATAGCTGTCACAATGTTTTTTGTAGAGATGGAAAACACACTATAGGTAGACATCCCCATCAATTGGCTATATTATTTATTAAATGTATTCTGAGAGGACACAGACTATTCCCTTTTCTTCTATGAAGAAAATAAAACCATGATAGGCTGTAGATGCACTTTAACCAACACCTTAGTGTTGAACCAAACCACCTGGCGTAATGTGAGAAATACATTCAGACCTGTTGTTTTCTTACAGCTGCACTCTCATATATCAATTCTCTTTTTAACTGTTGATCACATTATCTTAGAAAGAGGCGCCAACCTAGCACATTAATCAGGGTTATAGAGATGGGACAGACCCACCACCATGATCCTTTCTGCAAAAATCCTCTTTATTCTCTGCCACTAAATTCTCAACTTGTTTTTTAATGCAAATAATTTGGGTACTGTTATGCATCCAGGCCAGCTACTGCAAAAAGTAAATTAGTGAGAATTGGAAATTGTGAAGCTGAAGCAAAGCATTGTGTAGGGCACCGTAATTGGAGATTGAGGGACCGATTCAGCCCTGATCGCAGCCCTGACGATAATCGAAGGACATGCGCGTGTGTACGGTCTGCAATGCACAGGAGATAGCCCTCTGTGCTATCACAGGCTCTGAACGCCTGTGATTGCAGGCCACAGCCTGCAGGGAATGCTCAGAAAATGCCAAAAGTGCCCCCCAGAAAATGCAGTCGTTCTTCAGCCACTGTGAGGGCCCCTGGCATCACCAGTGGCCTCCTGCTGACCATGGCCATCGCAGCAGCCAATAAGTCCTGGCTTACGCGGCGCAGCAAACAGTGGGAATTCCATTTGATGGGGAATTAATTTCTCCTTGTGTACATGGCTGTGAATGAATTCCTCCCTGTCACCCCTGTTGCCTCTTCCTGTCACTCACTCAATGTCACCAATTGCCTCTCCCTTTCACCTCTGTCTCACCTGCTGCCTCTTCCTGTCACTGTCTCAATGTCAACCACTGCCTCTCCCTTTCATCATTGTTTTACCCACCCTCTCTCCATCACACTCCTTTCTCTGTCAACTACTTTACATTACACACTTCCTGTCATATTCTCAGTCACTGTGTCCCTGTCACACTTCTCCCTTTCACCCACTGTACATACCTCCTAGATACTGCATATATACACCCTGTGACATTAGACACGGGACGAGTCCAGCGTGTAATGTCACTATGTGGGGAGAGTCTGCAGTGTGATGCCATGATGCGGGTCCGGCATGTGACATCATGACGTGGCAGACCTCATGACATCAGCACACCAGCACGCCCACCCATGGCTTCTCTTATCCCTCCCAGCCTGCAGCCGCCACCAGGCAGTCCTCTGCTATTAACCACTTGAGTGGTATGCCCGAAAATTTTCCAGGCTCAGCTGCGCAGCCGTAGCGGGCTGTCCTGGAAAATTTCTGGGCATACCAATCAAGTACTCCTCCGCTTCGGCAATCGTATGCCGGAGCTCCACTCACACCAGCTGCCATTCGCCATTTGCAGCAGTGATGTAGGCGGCAGGCTCAGGGATGGTCGGGGTGGCTCGGGGGGATTGAGGAGTGCTCAGGAGTTCAGGCACCTGAGTACTCCTGAGCCGCCGCGACCATCCCCGAGCCTGCCGCCTACGTCACTGCTCACTGTGACTGGCGGCAAGGGCAGCGGCGGCAGGGAAGCTCCGGCGTACATACGCCGAAGCGGAGGTGAGGGGGGCCCTTCCTACATCCTGTGGTGGATTTTGCTGGGGCAGGACAAACCTGCCCTGGTAGGTTTGTCCTGCCCCAGCAAAACCCACCACTCAAGGTGTTAAATGCCCAGCAACAGTAAAAGTTTTTATTAGTCCCTGCCCACCTCAAAAGTGGACAGGGACAAAATCACCAGCCGGGCACAGGGGCAGAATTTCATTTGGGCTCTGAAAATTATAGCCCAGTGATCAGGTCTGAATTAGCCACTGTGTCCCTGCTGTCACTCTCCCTGTCCCTGCCGTCACTCTCCCTGCCCCTTTGTCCCTGCTGTCCCTTTTCCTGTCTGGACCATAGCCTCCTTTGCAATGCCGACCACAGCCTCTCCCTCCCCTTCTCAATGTCAACACATTTTAAGATTGGCAGCCACCAGCACATGTTTTGCCTATCACATCACATTGACCATAAATAATTTGATTTGGATCAGCAACCTGTAGCACCCCGGAAAGTTCCCAGTAACACTCCAGATGTTCATACAAGATAGCAATATGATTAAGAATCACTGAAGACCAACCTTATACTTGAATGAGAAGGCCCCTTTGCCCATTGCTCTGAATTGTTTAATAATAAAATGAGCTGAATTTAATATAGGAATACAGGTAAATAGGGCCTGTACATGACTTTGGAAGTTCTGAGGTGCAGGAAGGTTGGACCCAATTACGTGCGTATTTCCATGTACGTACATAGTGTGATGAATGTAAGGATATACAGCTGGTCTACAAAGCAGGTGTGATACAGGAAAAACCGAGGAAGTTACTGTTTGTCACAATTCTTAGTGTGTCCGCTTTCCACTATATTATATCACTGCATGTCCGCCTTTTTTAGATATCTATAATTGTTTTGTCTAGTGTGCCAGTATTTAGATAGATCGTATTGAATCACAGGAGTTATTTGGAAAGGAAAATGTGTTCTTGATCTTAAACATTTATTTATTGCGGCACTTGTTGTTAGATGGGCTGGGTTCAGGTGGTTCAGCGCTAATTGAATATTTTGAAGTCACTTATTCCAATTGCTGTTCTAGTCAGGCAATAGAATAAGGTAAGAGAATACAAATAGTTAGATAATTGCTTGTTACAAAACGAAAAAAAAAAAAATGACATTACCAGAAGATAATTAAGTTGGACCCATTGTCTGGGTTTTAAAGCTTTTAAATGACTTTATGTACAGGTAATTTCCTCTAACCTTGCAATAAACGTCCATGCTAACCACCCACCTTCCTGTTTATACTTTGTTTTGTAAAGAGTCATTCTTAGTGTTCTATTTTTTTACCAAGGGGATTCGGTGTCGCAGGTGGGGGGGGGGGATAGTTTCGGTGGGGCGGGGTTAAGCATCTGGTGATGCTTTTGCTCCTACAATGGGTGTTTTTATAATGAGAGCTAATATATTGAGTTTATCAGCCCAGACTCTAATGGATATTTCAGAACAACACACAATGTTTTTTTGACAGAGGCGAAACTAAAATTGGTGCAGCAGGTCCATTGCACTAGGGCCCCTGGGGCAAAGGGGCCCACTGCTGCCACCCACTGCTGTGTGGCATATTGTGAACTTGGTTTAGAATGGAGGATGGGGCCCATATTATATTTTTGCCCAACCGCTCACTGGTTTTTGATACAGCAACTTACGTGTTCTGTGATCTAGCTCCTATTGGTCTGTTCCCACTCTCAACTCTCGCCCTCTCCCCCTTTCTGATGAATTCTGCATCTACCTTAGAACACTTTTGCATTTCTCTTCTTAGAGAGGGTCCTTTCCAGGCAATACATATTGATTCAATTCAAATACCTCCTGCAAAAATGTAAAATATGTATTGGTATGTGTAGATGTCTTTTCACACTGGGGAAAGGCCTATCCAGCCACAACTAACACTACCGCAGTTACTGTAAAGAAATTGGTACTAGAATTTGTATGCAAGTTGTCTTGTTGATAAATGGGAAGGACCATATCAGTACCACTACCGTGAAGGTCACTGAAAGGGTTACCTGGGTGCACTCCTCACACTGCAAAAGAGCTGTCGGTCTGAGGGAAAGTCGAGACAAGGAAAAACTTGAACTGACAAAACCAAATCTCAAGTGTCTATTTCAGGGAGACAAGTGACAACTGAGTCTGAGGAATATTGAGGCCAGTCTGTGCTTAAGCCAGCTCACTCAGCAGAGCTCCCCGTCGCCCCATGTGTAGGGGGCTATACCATAATGCTTTACTGCTTTTTTTATTTGATGTTTCCAACATTTACTAACACTTTAACCTAAGAAGCACCCTTTCTGCTCTGCTGGTATCATTTGTGGATGGACTGGCACAGTTTACCTTTGAGCTAAGTGTCTTGTTTATCCAGATCCTCTTTAGTTACCTACATTTTTTAATGCCCTTTAGTTTTTTTGGCAAGTTTGCCATAAAAAAAATCACATTCTATTCAATAGAAACACACAGGACATGCACCAGATTTGCAACCTATTGACTTACCACTAGGGCAGCCAATCACGGGATCGGAATCGGCGGGATCCCGGGATTTAGCCAAAAAATGTCCGGGATTTCAATAACACGGGATTTCGGGATTAGACTGCGCATGCCCAGTTTAATGACGGACAGCCTCTAAGCACCAGCTCAGAAACACTGCCAAGCTTTTCCCGACCCTGGCATGAGGTCTGCACAGCGTGACTAGGACTAGGCACCTCCACTGCCGGAACCCTCCGCATACCAATGACTGCTCCTGGAGGCACACAAGGATGTCAGACGCATCCAGCATAACACCCACCGACCTTCTCCTCCTGGTGGCTCCGCTCCAATGCTGCCGCCTGCTTCATTGCCCCAAGTAAGTTAATGTGGGGGAATGGGGCGATTGGCATCCCTACTTGCCACTATGGGGTTTATTCAGGTTGATTCGCAAGGCTGCGAATTCGCAGCCTTGCGAGTCCACCAAACCCCACCCGGCGAACGTCCACCCCCCCCCCCCGCCGCCCCCTCAAAGTGCGGCTTCACCCGAATAGCTGCGAATGGATGTTGTGCATATACATCCATTCGCATGTCACGGGTAACCGCCCACATCTTTCGATGGTCACGACCATGGAATGATGTTTAGCGTGCACGCATATAAAAGTGACTTTTCAGTCACTTACATTTGCGTGCACACTGGCGTGGATATGGGTGGGCAACTGACATCCGGTGATGTCAGCTACCCGCCCCCCACACCCGCGTCACTGCCTCATTACCATGAGAACGCCCAGCGTTCTCCGCCCCCCCACGCCGGCATGGGTGCGTGTACCAGGCGACCTGAAAGGTCGCCGTGGGTGCACGCACCATACGCCTGCACATGCGCAGATACCCGCCATGCGCAGACACGCAACATCGTATATTCATGGATCTGAATCAGGCCCTATATGTGATATGTGTGAAGTGTGACATTTAATCAAATTGTACAATACATTCACAGTTATAACTGTAACTATTTGCAGATAATTATACTGTGCATTGCTGCAGATTTCCAAGTGCCAAAACAGGAATAATTGGAAAAAACAAAAACAAAAAAAACAGTGCACTTGCTGTGAGTTGCTGAAGAATACTAAATGTGGTTAAATGCATGCTGTCACGGCCTGGACTGTCTGTGTTCCCGGCACTGACCTGGGTGTGCCAGTGGAGGGCGCAGGGAACTGGAAGCGAGGAGGCTTGAGATAGCTGGAGCTCATGCACGGAGACAGGAGAGAGCTGAACTGCCGGGGACACAGAGGATTGGCTGAGACCTAAGGTAGAGGCGCGGGGTCTAAGCCGACAGTGGTATTCACCAGGGACCCCCGCAAGGGGATATGGACTTAGCTGCAACTGCCGACCAGGTCGCGGCCCTCTGCCCAGGTTCCCCTGTGGCTTTGGCAGAGTGTGGATAACAAGAGTCTTTAATGGGGTACGAAAACCATCGATGGTGATCGATGGCACTGAATGCTATACAGCAACACGGAGGGTTCTTGAGAGTAATGGGATGCGGCCTGGAAGCCGGGGATGACGTGAAGGTAATACAGGGGGACACTGGAGACAATGAGAAATACCGGAGCGGCTAAGGAGCCGATACTTGAGATCACTGGGGATCGCTGGAGCGGCTAAGGAGCCGGTACTTGAGATCACTGGGGATCGCTGGAGCGGCTAAGGAGCCGGTACTTGAGATCACTGGGGATCGCTGGAGCGGCTAAGGAGCCGGTACTTGAGATCACTGGGGATCGCTGGAATCACTGGGGCGGCTAGGGAGCCGATACTGGGGATCACTGGAGCGGCCTGAGAGCCGAGAGGAGACGGGCACGGAACCCACGGATAACCGGACACTGAGCAAGTAACCTGGGCTGCACGAGAAGACAGGATCACACGGCAGATGGAAACACGTGGAGACTTCTGGCAGGAGTAGTATGACCAGGACGCTGAGAGTAACACAGGTGACAGCGGACTCAGGAAAACCGGACCTCTGGAGCACGTGGGGAGTCTTGACAGGAGCTTAACGCTGGAGAACTCACAGGTAAACTGACGAGTTGTTCAAGACAAGGAGGAGACTGTGAGCTGGGTATTTATCCCTCCAGGTGATTAGAGAATCAGACGCAGGTGATGGAATTAGCCGCAGCAGCAGCACACAGACCAGGAAGTAGATGGAGTTTTACCTGGATCATGTGACCCGCAACTTGATCAGGGAATACACCTGGAGCTTACAGTGACGCAGGGGTGACTTGGAAGCAAAAGACATCACGCCAGGGATTGCCGACTGTGCCGGCAGCTGACCTACGGAGGACACTACCCCAGCGTGCCGGTAAGGGGCGCATGCGAGCAGTGCGGGAACCGGGGTTCATGACAGTACCCCCCCCTTTAAGGGTGGGCACCGAACACCCTTTGGGCTTACTTGGATTGTCTTTATGAAAAGCTGCAATCAAACGGGGAGCATGCACATCTGCAGCATTGATCCAGCTTCTTTCTTCCGGGCCATAGCCCTTCCAATCGATGAGGTATTGGATATTTCCATATCTTTTGCGAGAATCCACCACCTTATCGACCTCGAATTCAACCCCTCGATGGGTATAAACTCTGGGGAGCTCAGGAGTAGTACTTTGGAACCGGTTGAGAACAAGAGGTCGCAGTAAGGATATGTGGAAGGAATTTGGGATCTTCAGGTATGGTGGTAGCTTCAGCTTATAAGCTACGGGATTGATCCTTTGGATCACAGGGAATGGCCCAATGAATCGGGGGGCGAACTTCATGGACGGGACTCGGAGGCGGAGATTTCGAGTGGAAAGCCATACTTTGTCGCCAGGCTTTAACTGAGGAACTGCTCTTCTTTTACGGTCAGCAAAGAACTTGTATCTCTTTGAGGCTTTCTTGAGAGAAACATGTACATTTTTCCAAACTTGCGAAAAATGTTTGAGGGTAGAAGATGCGGCAGGCACTTCTAAAACTGGTAAGGGCTCAAAGATCGGTGGTCGAGGGTGATGACCGTAGACTACGTAGAAAGGAGAGTAGCCAGTAGCTGTGTGGTATCTGAAGTTGTGGGCAAATTCAGCCCAAGGCAGCCAGTTGACCCAGTTGTCTTGTGACGAGGACACATACAGGCGCAGAAATGCTTCTAGGTCTTGGTTAACTCTCTCTGTTTGCCCATTAGACTGCGGATGGTACGCTGTGGAAAAGTTCAATTTCACTTTCAGGGCAGAACAGAGAGCTCTCCAAAAGCGGGCTACAAATTGCACTCCACGATCGGAGACAATATCTGTGGGGAGTCCATGAGTTCGAAAGATGTGTTGGATGAAGATCTGGGCGAGCTTGGGAGCAGAGGGCAGGCCAGTCAATGGAATGAAATGTGCCATTTTGGAGAACCGGTCTACCACCACCCAGATGGTATTACATTCTTGAGACTTTGGGAGTTCAGAAATAAAGTCCATGGAAATGTGCGTCCAGGGACGCGTGGGAATGGGCAATGGAAGGAGAGTACCTGCAGGGGACTGACGATGGACTTTATGTTGGGCACAGATAGGACATGAGGCCACGAAATCCTGGACATCCTTTTTCATGTGAGGCCACCAATATGACCGGCGAAGAATTTCCAGGGTTTTGTGAACACCTGGGTGACCGGAGAAGGGCGAGGCGTGAGCCCAAGACAAGATTTTGGGCTGGAGCTCAGGTAAAACTAGCATCTTTCCTCGAGGTGGCACAGGTGACACATGGGTGGCCGCAAAAGCCGTAGGATTGATGATGGGACGTTGTTCTTGTAGCACTGTGTCATCTTCCATAGAGCGGGATAGTGCATCGGCTTTTACATTCTGGGACCCAGGACGATAGAAAATTTTAAAATTAAATCGTGAGAAGAATAAGGACCAGCGAGCTTGGCGGGAATTAAGGCACTGGGCGGTCTGGACGTACAGTAAGTTCTTGTGATCTGTGAAGATGGACACGGGAAACTTGGCCCCTTCTAACAGATATCGCCATTCTTCCAGTGCAAGTTTAATTGCCAACAACTCCTGATCGCCAATGGAATAGTTTTTCTCGGCAGGGAGGAACTTCCGGGAGAAAAACCCACAGGGGTGCTGTTTGCCATCGTCTGTGACTTGAGAGAGCACAGCCCCAACACCCACATTAGAGGCGTCGACTTCCAAGAGGAAAGGTTTGTCTGTATCTGGTTGCCGGAGAATGGGGGCAGAAACAAAGGCTTGTTTTAGCAGGTGAAATGCGGACAAGGCTTCTTCGGACCAGACAGCTGGATTGGCACCTTTTTGGGTGAGGGCTGTGATGGGGGCGATGAGGGTGGAGAATCCTTTGACAAATTTTCTGTAGTAGTTGGCAAAGCCAATAAAACGCTGGACTGCTTTGAGAGTGGTTGGTTGGGACCAACTATCGATGGCTTCAAGTTTTGCGGGATCCATTCGCAACTCTGAGCCGGATACGATATACCCTAGGAAGGGTATCTGGGGAACTTCGAATGTGCACTTGGAGAGTTTACCGTACAATTTGTTAGCACGTAAACGGGACAGCACTTCTTTGACTTGAGACCGATGAGACTGGAGATCTGAAGAAAAAATCAAAATATCATCGAGATATACAACGAGATATTTGTATAGGGCATCTCTAAAAATTTCATTGACGAATTCTTGAAAGACGGCAGGTGCATTACTGAGACCGAAGGGCATCACTAGATACTCGTAATGCCCATCTCTAGTGTTGAAGGCAGTCTTCCATTCGTCGCCTTGGCGAATTCTGATTAGGTTATACGCCCCTCTGAGGTCAAGCTTGGTAAAAATTTTTGCCCCTTTGATACGATCAAATAGTTCGGTGATCAAGGGAAGAGGATAACTGTTCTTGATGGTTATCTCATTGAGGCCTCTATAATCTATGCATGGGCGTAACCCTCCATCTTTTTTTTTCACGAAAAAGAATCCTGCACCAGCAGGGGAGGTAGAGGGTCGGATGAACCCTTTCTGGAGATTTTCTTGAATGTATTCAGACATCGCTTTGGTCTCAGGGATTGACAGGGGGTAGGTACGCCCCTTAGGAGGGGACTTCCCAGGGAGGAGATCGATGGGACAATCCCATCGGCGGTGTGGAGGCAGAACATCAGCGGCTTGTTCACTGAAGACATCACTGAAAGAATGATATGCTGATGGAAGACCTGGAAGGCTTTTGACTGTGGAAGATCGGACTGGAGTTACTTCAGTCAAGCAATGTTTCTGGCAATAATCGCTCCATTCCACAATTTGGAGAGATCTCCAATCGATACGGGGGTTGTGGAGTTGTAGCCATGGTAATCCTAACACAAGATCATAAGAAGATTTAGGAATGACCAGGAAGTCCATACATTCTTGATGAAGTACCCCTACGTGGAATGAGACAGGGGCTGTCCGATACACAATGTCACTTCCGCGGATCCTGCTTCCATCCACCGCTGTGAGGTAGTGAGGCTGGGGAAGAGGCAGGATTGGGATTTTGCACTTCTTTACCAGCTCGGCTGAGACAAAGTTCCCTGCAGCCCCGGAGTCTGCCAGGGCTGAGACTTTCAGGGTACCCACAGGGGACACAAGGGCAACAGGTAGAATTAAGTGGGAGGAGTTTTACTGAGACAACCTAACCTGACTCCCCCACTGCAGGTTAGGACTTGGCGTTTCCCGGACGCTCGGGACAGGACCCAATGAAGTGACCGGGGGCGGCACAGTAGATACATAATTTTTCTCTTTGTCTCCTGGACCGTTCATCTGTAGATAACCTAGATCTACCTATTTGCATAGGTTCTTCTGTGGAGGTTGTCGCAGGACGGTGCTGAGACGGAGGCGGGACTCGGGGAACTACTTTCTTTAATTTTTCTAAACCTCGCTCTCTTAGGCGCAGGTCTATTTTGACACACAAGGAGATTAAATCTTCCAGCTGCTCGGGGAGATCTCGGGTGGCAAGTTCATCTTTGATGCGCTCTGAGACGCCCAACCAGAAGGCGGCTGTTAGCGCCTCATTGTTCCATTTGAGCTCGGAGGCAAGGGTCTGAAACTGAACCACGAATTGACCCATGGAACGAGAGCCCTGTTTGATACGGAGAATTTCTGTAGAGGCTGACACAGGCCTTCCTGGCTCATCGAATATCCGTCGGAAGGTGGAGACGAATCTCTCATAATCGGTGAGAATTGGATCAGATCTTTCCCAGAGGGGTGATATCCAATCTAGGGCAGAACCTGACAGCAAGGAGACAATATATGCTATCTTGGTTCTGGCAGTCGGAAAGTTCTGTGGTAAAAGTTCAAAGTGAATGTCACATTGGTTTAGAAAGCCTCTACAGGCCTTGGGATTGCCATCATATTTATTAGGAGTAGGCAGCTGAAGACGAGGGAAATATGATGAAGCATGAGTGGCAGGCGGATTAGATACTGGTGGCGGAGGTGGCCGGAGGGATTGCTGGAGAGAATCCAGACGAGTGGACACATCCTGGAGGTATGTAATCACCTGCTGCTGCGTCGCTTCTTGCGTCTCTATACGCGAGGTGACATCTTGAAGCGCCGCTGGCCCCACACTATGGTCGCGTGCCGAGTCCATCGGTCTTGAACAATCTGTCACGGCCTGGACTGTCTGTGTTCCCGGCACTGACCTGGGTGCGCCAGTGGAGGGCGCAGGGAACTGGAAGCGAGGAGGCTTGAGATAGCTGGAGCTCATGCACGGAGACAGGAGAGAGCTGAACTGCCGGGGACACAGAGGATTGGCTGAGACCTAAGGTAGAGGCGCGGGGTCTAAGCCGACAGTGGTATTCACCAGGGACCCCCGCAAGGGGATATGGACTTAGCTGCAACTGCCGACCAGGTCGCGGCCCTCTGCCCAGGTTCCCCTGTGGCTTTGGCAGAGTGTGGATAACAAGAGTCTTTAATGGGGTACGAAAACCATCGATGGTGATCGATGGCACTGAATGCTATACAGCAACACGGAGGGTTCTTGAGAGTAATGGGATGCGGCCTGGAAGCCGGGGATGACGTGAAGGTAATACAGGGGGACACTGGAGACAATGAGAAATACCGGAGCGGCTAAGGAGCCGATACTTGAGATCACTGGGGATCGCTGGAGCGGCTAAGGAGCCGGTACTTGAGATCACTGGGGATCGCTGGAGCGGCTAAGGAGCCGGTACTTGAGATCACTGGGGATCGCTGGAGCGGCTAAGGAGCCGGTACTTGAGATCACTGGGGATCGCTGGAATCACTGGGGCGGCTAGGGAGCCGATACTGGGGATCACTGGAGCGGCCTGAGAGCCGAGAGGAGACGGGCACGGAACCCACGGATAACCGGACACTGAGCAAGTAACCTGGGCTGCACGAGAAGACAGGATCACACGGCAGATGGAAACACGTGGAGACTTCTGGCAGGAGTAGTATGACCAGGACGCTGAGAGTAACACAGGTGACAGCGGACTCAGGAAAACCGGACCTCTGGAGCACGTGGGGAGTCTTGACAGGAGCTTAACGCTGGAGAACTCACAGGTAAACTGACGAGTTGTTCAAGACAAGGAGGAGACTGTGAGCTGGGTATTTATCCCTCCAGGTGATTAGAGAATCAGACGCAGGTGATGGAATTAGCCGCAGCAGCAGCACACAGACCAGGAAGTAGATGGAGTTTTACCTGGATCATGTGACCCGCAACTTGATCAGGGAATACACCTGGAGCTTACAGTGACGCAGGGGTGACTTGGAAGCAAAAGACATCACGCCAGGGATTGCCGACTGTGCCGGCAGCCGACCTACGGAGGACACTACCCCAGCGTGCCGGTAAGGGGCGCATGCGAGCAGTGCGGGAACCGGGGTTCATGACACATGCAAATTCATGAAACCTTTTTAATTAAATTTGTTTGCATAGAAGCAGCTATTAAATTGACATAACTAACGATCTGTCTCAGCTGTTAAATGAACTTTGGCTCATTTGACAGAGGCAAATCAGAAAAATATACATGCAAAGGACAATATTATTCCTCAAACACTTGTGAGCAAGTCTCCGTCTGTTTATGGTTGTGTTACTCCTCTTGGTTATGTTCCCTGTTGCTGTATTTCTATCTGGTTTGTTGCCCTCAGCACAGTATTGCACCACACTCGTATGCTGGGCTAGGAATCTTGGGGCTCGGGACGGATTTTCAGTCCACCCCACTTGACTACTAGAGATAGAGCAGCTGTCATTAGAGCTGCTCCTGGCGATTATATCGCAAATCTCTGCCTTCCGCCATCCACCAGAAGGGGGAGTGGGCTTAAAAGATACTGGGGCACAGCCGTTGTGATTGAGCCCGCCGCAGCTCCCCGCTGGTCCCCCGAAGCAGAGACGGGCAGGTTTTCCACTCCCCACTGCCGTCCGAAGGGAACCTACGTGCATGTGAGAAGCTCGCGCATCCCCGTCAGATGCAGTGCCTCTCCGCCAGCGTGATCCAGCATTGGGAATCTGGCAATTCCCAGCGCTGGCTGAGAGGTGCTACATCTGTATCTCCAGGCCAGCCAGGATAGCGCGGCAATCAGCCTGGAAGATAAATTAATCAGCAGACAGGATGAGCAACCAGCCTGACAGAGGGAAGAATGTGACTGGCCCAGTAGGAACTCCTCCAATCTTCGGGGGTTCTGAGTCCCTACTTATCCTCAGCAATTCTTGCCTAATATTATGGATTGGCTGTGAGGCTCCTGAAAATCGTGAGGCTCACCCGGCCCCCCTTGTAGAGTATGTAAGTCTCTCGGATAATAGGCACCCGCACCTGCATTTTCCCCCTGCATTCACAGCCATGCACACAGGGGGAAAATCACTCACCATCTAATGATGTTCCCCCTCCCTCCCAGCAGCACCGAGTACATCTAAGCTCACTGTGTACCGTGTATTATCTTAGTGTATTATCTATGGATCTGAATTGGGCCCTCTGTCCACTGGTGCAATTGTGGATCCATGAGATCCAGTCCCTGTTACAGCCAGGAGGGGGTGAGCAAGAACCCTGAAGGCAGAAGATACCAGAAGTCCTGAGGAGTTGGCTTCCAGCCAAGGGCTATTTGTTGCTTATTTTTTGGAGTTCACATTTACTGTGCAATTATAGCCCTAGGCTGACGAGTTTGTGAGTGGTTAATGTGATGCCAGGGGGACACCAAGGATTGTGTTCCCCTGCTATGGGATTATCTTCCCTGTTGCTTCAACCTGGTGCTGTTTTTTGGAAAATGCGGGGGAACCCAACTCTGGTTTTATTTCCCTAATTTCAATTACCAGATCAGGTTCCAAGGTCCTGGGCTTGGAATTGATTTGTAGGGGGAAACACACTTTTGTTTCATGTGAAACAATGATAAATTATTACAATTATGTTTCCATCTCCCAACCACAATGTTATTAAAAGCCTCCTACAACATTGTCATTAATACGTATTTCTCCCTCCCACATTATCATTACTAAACCCTCCTTCCCACTATCCACATTTTTTTCCCCATCAGATTGTTTCAGGGGACACAGAATGTATATATACTACTCATCAGGGCCGTCCAATGGACGGGCAAAAGTTTATGTTTATGCAATTCTTGTTCCCGATTATAGCGTCGCTAATGCTGCGACAAAAAACAAAAACATTTTTTGTTAAACTGCAGCACTGATCCTGTGATCATTTAATGGAATGATATATTTTTTGTAACTTTAAAAAATGTATAAAGTCAAAAAAATACATCTGACAATTAAAAAAAACTCCTTTCAAAACCAATAGCAATTTTGTCACAGCTTCGCAGAAACTTATCACCTTCCCTTCCCAACCACAGCAGTGCAGAAGCTTCTGCAGCAGCCAGAGTAGGTCTCCAACTATCCACCTACCCTACACAACCACAGCAGGGCAGAAGCTTATGCATCAGCCAGAGCAGGTCTCCAACTATCCACCTACCCTACCCAACAGCAGGAGGGCAGAAGCTGATGCAGCAGTCAGAGCAAGTTTCGAACTATCCACCTACCCTTCCCAACCACAGCAGGGCAGAAGCTGCTGCAGCAACCAGAGCAGGTCTCCAACTATCCACCTACCCTACCCGACCACAGCAGTGCAGAAGCTGCTGCAGCAGCCTGAGCAAGTCTCCAACTATCCACCTACCCTTGGCGTTAAAAGGAATGGTGTGTGATTTTTTTCAAAAGCGCCCCTCCCAGCAGCCAGGCTCCAGAACTGCCTTACTGGTTCAATCAGCCAGTCAAAAAATTGTGATACAGAAAAAGTATTAGGAGTCTAGAATAATATGCGCTCGGGTGGATGTCAAATGAAAGTCCTTTTCTTATAGATAAAAATGCGCAAACACTTTATCATCCATATACAGCAATTTCCATAAAATCGATTTGCAGCAATATTCAGTAAAAAAAATAAAAAGAGGATTATAATCCCAACGTCAGTCTATATGCTCCAACAGACACTTCACACTAAGAGAGCGGGGCAGGGATAAGTGAATTTTATGAAATACCTCTACTCCCGTCTCTGATTCCTCAGCTTAGGTGCTGCATACAATCTGTAACAGCTGTACCACGTGGGGGTAGTCTCCTTGTCGCTGCAGCCGTGGAACCAGCTTCCAGTGCACAAATAAACGTCCACCTCACAAGGTTCCTTTGGCGTGGGGATAGTGGGCAAGCATATATTGTGTTGTGGGTATCCTTAGAGCTGCTCCGTATTGTAAAAACAAACAAAGTCTCGAGAAAGCCTTGATAAAGATCTCAAGTAGATCGAAACGTGTTGGCCAGCAGGTGGACGTTATTTGTTTTTACAAAGATCACAGCGGGAACACTACGCTGATTCTAACAGAGAAGCTGGCTATGCGGCCGCGGGAACACTACGCTGATTCTGACAGGGACGCTCGCGGGAACACTACGCTACTTCTGACTGACTACCATAGGTGTGCGCACATTGAGTCTTATGGGTGCACAGGCACCCCCTAATGCTGTGTCCACCCTTATGAACACCTCCTACCAGCAATACCTTTTACCAAAGACTTTTGCTTTTTAGAACTGTTTTTTCTTGAAAGAAGCGCCCATCAATCAATTATGTGTGTTTTGCATTGATAAATGTAACGGACCATTGTCATATCACTACATATCATCCATATATGTTTTTTACTTTATTTGCATGTATTATTATACTGAGAGACGTTTTATACTGTAGCGAGTACCAGTAGATGATGGAAGACACGCCTGATTGGCACTGTTAGACACACCTAATGGGCGGTGTTATACGGGATGCAGTCAAAATCCCGACAGGGTCAAAATCCCGAATGGGTCATAATACCGACAAGGACAAAATCCCGACAAGGACAAAATCCCGACATTTAAACTCTCGACAAGGTCAAAATCCCAACATATAGAATGTACAGGTGAAACTGTCAACATGACTTTGGGTCGAAAGGTCGTGAGGTCGACATGGGTATTTTCACTGTTTTTTGACCCGGCATGTGCCGACAGGCGGTATTTCATGCCCTACCATCCACTAGGGCGTGGTGGGAGAATAAAATATTGTGCCGAGCGCAGCGAGGCATCGTGCCCGAAGCATCGCGAGCGAAGCGAGAGATGCGAGGGGCTGCAGTTCACCTCCAACTGTGTCCTTGCCGACTGTGTCGACATTCGGTTAAAAAAACAGTGAAAAACCCCATGTCGACCTTGCAACCTGTCGACCCAAAGCCATGTTGACAGTTTCACCTGCACAATCTATATGTCGGTATTTTGGCCTTGTCAGGATTTTAAATGTCGGATTTTGTCCTTGTCGGGATTTTGTCCTTGTAGGTATTATGACCCATTCGGGATTTTGACCCTGTCGGGATTTTGACTGTCGGGATTTCATACCGAATCCGTGTTATAAATGCCCAATGTGTGGTGCTAGGCACACCCCTTTGACGGTGCACCCCCTAATAAAATGCGCCTGTGCTGACTACGCTAACTACGCTGGCTCTGACTAGGCTAACTACGCTGGCCGCTGGAACACTATGCTGATTCTGACAGCGCTGCTACGCTAACTACGTACCGGGCGCCCGGCTAATACACAAGTACCATAAATACAAATAAATTTGAATTTTACATTACTCCAATGTCATTTTGAAATTTAAATCAAGTCGTATTTCATAATAAGAATGTTTACTAGAGTTGTAAAAAAATACGCCAAAAAACCCACCTTAATTGCAGGTGTATTTCACAAAATCTGATTTTTAACATGTGTATGCTAGGTGTATTCTAGTACAAGTATTCTAGTACAATACGACTCCATACGACATCGCAAAATACGAATCTCAAAAATCTGACACCTATGTAAATGATATAAATGTGTAAATGAAATACTCCACCGATTACAGTCGTATCCAGTTTATACAATATACGACTGAGACATAGTCGTATTCTTAGTAAATTTTTTTCCCATTATATCTGGAATTTATAGATAAAGCTTGGAGATGTAAAACTTGCATCAACTTTCACTGATCTATAATGGTGATAACATTTGCATGTGGCCCCTTCGTTACCTAAATTGTCTTTCTGCTTTTTTCTATGCACAATGCTTGGCACACATTTTCATTGGGATAGCCTTGGGCGTTCAGTTAGGACTGGCATCGGAAAAACATTCAAATAGATGTCTGAGATACAAAACTGGTAGAACCAGTGTCTGTGTAGAAAAAAGCTGACGTACAGCACAGTTATACAGATAGGCTCATATGCTAGACGTTCTACCTATTGTAGACTAGTCTTACATTGTTATAGAGAAATTACCATATTGAGAAAAACCCAGCTCTGGTACTGGAACAATTTTAATATACCCCCCTTAATGTAATAGGTTGCAAGAAGCAGGAGGTGCGGGCAGGGCCGGTGTAAGGCTTCTCGACACCTTAGACAAAACTTCAACCTACTGCCTCCTGCCAACCAAACATTGCCAGGTGTCTCGGGCCCAGGTTATGAGAGGGGGCATGGTCAGTGCATGGAGGTGTGGCCAGTCCACCTCCTTAGGGAATATTGGTAAATGTAGCAGCTGCATTTGACGCACAGGGATGGGGGCTGTGTGCCGGGCTGGGGAGAGAGGTTGCTGCTGCTGCTGCAATTATTGCTTTCTCTCTCTCTCTCTCAGGGTGACATTCTATGGGATGAGATAATCTGATTTTGGCGATGTATTTCGCAAAAACGGCCGAAATCGCATTTTTTTCCATTTTCGCATATTTAATGAGGTGCGAAAATGTGAAAAAAGTGCGATTTTGGCCAACAAGTTGGACACACTGGAAATGCGATGGCTGCTTTTCGCAGCACATCGCATCCAGATGTTTTCACATTAAAAAGTATACAAATCGCATATTTAATGGTATGCGATTTGTATAAACTGTGTCTATAATTCGCCCCAAAATCAGACCAGGTTCTGATGGGCGAATTAGCCAGAACCCTGCACAGATCGCAATGATCTGTGCAGGGTTCTGGTGAAAAAAAGTTTAAACAGTTAAAATAAAAAAAAAAACAGCCCGGAGTCCCCCGCCAGAGCATAACCAGCCCCGGGCTCATTGAGCCGGTGCTGGTGACATAAAATCAGGGTCCCCGACAAATAGGGGTCCCCTTGATTTAATGAAACCAGCACCAGGCTCAAGGTCCGACGCTGGTTCCCGAAATACGGGGGACAAAATGACTAAGGGTCCCCCGTATTTTAAGAACCAGTACCAGACCCAACCAGCCAGCAGGGTAATGCCACAGCCGGGGGACACTTATTATATAAGGTCCCGCGGCCAAAGCATTATCCCCCTGGCTGGTCAGCATGGGCAGGGGTCCTGGGGAAGTGGGGACCCCCCCAATGAAGGGGTCCCCCCCCCTCCAGGACTTACCAGCCCATGCTGAAAGTCCGGGGCTGTCCCCGATGCCCCTGGGCGGTGGGCATCGGGCTGATGCAAAGTGTAAAAAATAGAATAAAAACTATTGTTTTCTACTGTAGAACTATGAGTCCCAGCAAGCCTACCCCGCATGCTGGGACTTGGAGAACCACAAGTCCCAGCATGCGGGGCATTAAAGGGCCCGCTGGTACTTGTAGTTCTACAGTACAAAAAATAGTTAAATAAAACACACTGACACCCTGAAAAATAAAAGTTTAATACACACATAACACACACACTGATACTTACCTACCTTGAGCCCGTAGGTCGGTCCCTGGATCCTGGGTCCGGGGTCCGGGGCTCCTGGACAGAAGAGTCCGGTTCCGGGGCCTTGGTCCTGGTTCCGGGGCTGGTCCGGGGTCCTGGGCTCCAGGGCTGATGTCTCCGGGGTCCAGGATCTGAAGTAGTCCATGCGCATTTATCTCAATCCATAGAATGTCACCCTCACTCTCTATCTACCTCCATGCTGCCTACATTGTGGAAGGAAAGGCTTGTCAGTGGGACCACGGCCCAGTGTTAATTTTGTCAGGGTTTTGTATTTCGTTTTAGTCTTAGTCACTTTCCTAAAATTTGATGAAATTTAGTAAAAAAAAGTATTTCCTTTATTTTTTAGACAGTGGTTCTTGACAAACTTTTTCGCTAGTAATTGTAGAGCCACATCTAAGTTAAAAGTACTTGCACAGACTTGTCAGTAAAGTATAATATACACGCTTCTCCCTCAATATGACCGTTACTGTGGGTCTCCCGTTGCGGGCCCGCATACAGGGAAACCTGACTCAGGATGACGTCTGCGGCTGCTAGTCAGTCACCCATGCCGGAGTATCGTGCATGGTGACCAGCGGTCTGAGGTAGAGATGGGTCGTTCACGAAAGAAGCAAATCTTTTGAACGGATCCCATGAAAGAACGAATGAGCCGCTGATCCCAAAAAGGTGATCCGTTCTTTTACTTTCAGTTTAGTTTTTTATTACAATGCATTTTCCACCTGTGGCAGCTGAGATGTACTGACTCCGGAGACTGAGTTCATTGTTGCTACTGCAAGTAAAAGAAAGAATAATAAGGCTGCTGCTGCTAGGGATGGACATCAGTGCAGACGCCATCGATGGTTGCCATCGATGGCGATTCTGCACCCAGCCATCGATCAGTGTTTTACTCGGTTATGTATGTTCTTATTTGTTCAGCTCAATGTTTTGTTTTGTTTTTAACCCCTTCCTGACAGAGCCAGTTTTTGCGTTCCTGACAGAGCCCTTTTTTTCAAATCTGACATGTATCACTTAAGTGGGGATTTTGCTTTTACTTATCCCAGTGATTTTGAGATTGTTTTTTCGTGACACATTGTACTTCAAATTAGTGGTAAATTTGGGTCGATACAGTCTGTGTTTTTTTGTGAAAAATACCAAAATGTCGTAAAAAAATGGAAAATTTAGCAATTTGCAAAATGTTAAATTTTCTGCTTGTGAGACAAATAATCATACCACTCAAAATAGTTAATAACTAACATAGACCATATGTCTACTTTATGTTTCCATCATTATTTCAACTTCCTTTTAATTTTTTTGGACACTAGGAGGCTTACAATATGAATAGCAAATTCTCAAATTTTCAAGAAAATTTCAAACACTGATTTTTTTAGGGACCAGTTCAGTTCTGATGTGACTTTGAGGGACTTGTATGTGAGACACCCCCATAAATGATACCATTTCAAAAACTGCACCCCTCACAGTATTCAAAACAGCATTTTGGAAGTTTGTTAACCCTTTAGGTGTTTCACAGGAATTAAAACAAAGTGTAGGTGAAATTTCAAAATTTCATTTTTTTTGCAGATTTGCAATTTTAATACATTTTTCTAAGGAACACAGTACATTTTACTAGAGAAATGTGACTAAAAATTGATTCCCCCAATTCTTTTGTTTTCATAAATATCCTATATGTGGCCCTAATGTGCACGTTGACCAAACCACAGGCTTCATAATAGAAGGAGCACCTACTTGATTTTGAAGCCTCCTTTTTATGAGATTATTTTTTAGGCACCATGTAGGTTTCTAGGCACCATAAGATGCTAAAATTTAGGAACCCCCCCACAAGTGACCCCATTTTGCAAACTACACCCCTCAGGGAATTCATCTAGGGGTATAGTGTACATTTCAAACCCCCAGGGGTTTCACCAATTGTGGTACAACTGGGCAGTGAAAATGAAAAATTAAATTTTTTACACAAAAATGCAGTTCTGGCTCAAAATTTTTCATTTTCAGAAGGTATGAAGGAGAAAAAGCACCCCAAAATCTGTGCCCCAATTTCTCCCGAGTACGGCAATGCCTCACATGTGACCAAAAAATACCATTTGGGTGCATGGCAGGACTCAGAAAGGAAGGAGTGATTTTTGGATTTTGCAGCTCAGATTCTGGTGGAATGTTGGTGGGTGCTATGTTGCATTAGCAAGACCCCCCAAGCACCAATACAGTGGAACCCCCCCACAAGTGACCCCATTTTGCAAACTACACCCCTCAGGGAATTCATCTAGGGGTATAGTGTACATTTCAAACCCCCAGGGGTTTCACCAATTTTGATACAACTGGGCAGTGAAAATGAAAAATTACATTTTTTTACACAAAAATGCAGTTCTGGCTCAAAATTTTTCATTTTCAGAAGGTATGAAGGAGAAAAAGCACCCCAAAATCTGTGCCCCAATTTCTCCCGAGTACGGCAATGCCTCACATGTGACCAAAAAATACCATTTGGGTGCATGGCAGGACTCAGAAGGGAAGGAGTGATTTTTGGATTTTGCAGCTCAGATTCTGGTGGAATTTTGGTGGGTGCTATGTCGCATTAGCAAGACCCCCCAAGCACCAATACAGTGGAACCCCCCCACAAGTGACCCCATTTTGCAAACTACACCCCTCAGGGAATTCATCTAGGGGTATAGTGTACATTTCAAACCCCCAGGGGTTTCACCAATTTTGATACAACTGGGCTGTGCAAATGCAAAATTACATTTTTTACACAAAAATGCAGTTCTGGCTCAAAATTTTTCATTTTCACAAGGAATGAAGGAGACAAAGCACCCCAAAATCTGTGCCCCAATTTCTCCCGAGTACGGCAATGCCTCACATGTGACCAAAAAATACCATTTGGGTGCATGGCAGGACTCAGAAGGGAAGGAGTGATTTTTGGATTTTGCAGCTCAGATTCTGGTGGAATTTTGGTGGGTGCTATGTCGCATTACCAAGACCCCCCAAGCACCAATACAGTGGAACCCCCCCACAAGTGACCCCATTTTGCAAACTACACCCCTCAGGGAATTCATCTAGGGGTATAGTGTACATTTCAAACCCCCAGGGGTTTCACCAATTTTGATACAACTGGGCAGTGAAAATGAAAAATTAAATTTTTTTACACAAAAATGCAGTTCTGGCTCAAAATTTTTCATTTTCAGAAGGTATGAAGGAGAAAAAGCACCCCAAAATCTGTGCCCCAATTTCTCCCGAGTACGGCAATGCCTCACATGTGACCAAAAAATACCATTTGGGTGCATGGCAGGACTCAGAAGGGAAGGAGTGATTTTTGGATTTTGCAGCTCAGATTCTGGTGGAATTTTGGTGGGTGCTATGTCGCATTAGCAAGACCCCCCAAGCACCAATACAGTGGAACCCCCCCACAAGTGACCCCATTTTGCAAACTACACCCCTCAGGGAATTCATCTAGGGGTATAGTGTACATTTCAAACCCCCAGGGGTTTCACCAATTTTGATACAACTGGGCAGTGAAAATGAAAAATTACATTTTTTTACACAAAAATGCAGTTCTGGCTCAGAATTTTTCATTTTCAGAAGGTATGAAGGAGAAAAAGCACCCCAAAATCTGTGCCCCAATTTCTCCCGAGTACGGCAAGGCCTCACATGTGACCAAAAAATACCATTTGGGTGCATGGCAGGACTCAGAAGGGAAGGAGTGATTTTTGGATTTTGCAGCTCAGATTCTGGTGGAATTTTGGTGGGTGCTATGTCGCATTAGCAAGACCCCCCAAGCACCAATACAGTGGAACCCCCCCACAAGTGACCCCATTTTGCAAACTACACCCCTCAGGGAATTCATCTAGGGGTATAGTGTACATTTCAAACCCCCAGGGGTTTCACCAATTTTGATACAACTGGGCAGTGAAAATGAAAAATTACATTTTTTTACACAAAAATGCAGTTCTGGCTCAAAATTTTTCATTTTCAGAAGGTATGAAGGAGAAAAAGCACCCCAAAATCTGTGCCCCAATTTCTCCCGAGTACGGCAATGCCTCACATGTGACCAAAAAATACCAGTTGGGTGCATGGCAGGACTCAGAAGGGAAGGAGTGATTTTTGGATTTTGCAGCTCAGATTCTGGTGGAATTTTGGTGGGTGCTATGTCGCATTAGCAAGACCCCCCAAGCACCAATACAGTGGAACCCCCCCACAAGTGACCCCATTTTGCAAACTACACCCCTCAGGGAATTCATCTAGGGGTATAGTGTACATTTCAAACCCCCAGGGGTTTCACCAATTTTGATACAACTGGGCAGTGAAAATGAAAAATTACATTTTTTTACACAAAAATGCAGTTCTGGCTCAAAATTTTTCATTTTCAGAAGGTATGAAGGAGAAAAAGCACCCCAAAATCTGTGCCCCAATTTCTCCCGAGTATGGCAATGCCTCATATGTGACCAAAAAATACCAGTTGGGTGCATGGCAGGACTCAGAAGGGAAGGAGTGATTTTTGGATTTTGCAGCTCAGATTCTGGTGGAATGTTGGTGGGTGCTATGTGGCATTAGCAAGACCCCCGAAGCACGGTGAAATGATGAACCTAATAATCCATAGATGTGTGGTATATTTTAAAACACTCCTTTATACATAGGCCGGGTTTGTCGGGGCAAGTTTCACAGTGGAAAATAGTTTCCTTTCTTATTCCCTTTTTATAGCAAACTTTGCACCTTTTTTGTGTCCTGCCCTTTCTTGCAGTGGAGGGGATTTCGTTCGGAAAATGCTGCCCTGGTACAATACGGGGGCCAGTACTAGAAGTACTGGGGCCCTCTGCCTGCTGGTTCCCAAATATTAGGCCCTTTATGACTTCCTCTTGAAAGTCCATAAATGTCCCCCTCTGGCCGGTAGAACGGAATAGCACGTAAGCGTTATACAGTGCCATCTGGATGATATACACGGCCAGCTTCTTGTACCAGATTTTTGTTTTCCGCAGGGCACTGTACGGCTTCAGTACCTGATCTGAAAGATCCACTCCGCCCATGTACCTATTGTAATCCAGGATACAATTAGGTTTTGAGGTGTGGGTACTGGTACCTCGTACAGGGACGGAGGTGGTACTGTCTCCGTGAATTGTTGTCAGTATAAGGACATCCCTCTTGTCCTTATATTTGACCAACAACATATTTTCGGTGCATATTCCCCTGCTTTCACCCCTTCTCATTACTTGGGCAATGTGCGTTTTGGGAGGCCTCTTTTGTTCTTGCGCACAGTACCACAAGCTGCTGTACCTCTTGAACCAAGGGCCTTAAACAGGGGGATGCTAGTGTAAAAGTTATCCACATAGAGGTGATAACCTTTATCCAGGAAGGGGTGTACTAAATCCCAGACAATTTTTCCACTAACACCTACGAGGGAGGGGGGGCATTCTGGCGGTTCAATTCTTGAATCCTTCCCTTCATATACCCTAAACCTGTGAGTGTACCCTGAGGTGCTTTCACACAGCTTATACATTTTTATGCCATACCTTGCCCTCTTACTGGGAAGGGACTGGCGGAATTTAACCCTTCCTTTAAAATGTATAAGGGACTCGTCTATGCAAATGAATTTATCTGGGATGTACATCTCTTCAAATTTGGCACTGAAATGATCAATGACCGGCCTGACTTTGAATAGCCGGTCAAAGGTGGGATCATCTCTGGGTGGGCACTGTGCATTATCGTTGTAATGCAAAAATTTAAGGATCGTCTCAAATCGAGCCCGGGGCATGGCCATACGGTAAAATGGGGTGCTGTACAGAACATCTGTACTCCAATATTGCCTAATTTCTGGCTTTTTTACTATGCCCATATGAAACACCAGACCCCAAAACGTCATCATCTCTACTGCATCTACAGGGGTCCACCTAGCAAATGATGACGTGGGGTTTTGAGCAATAAACTGCTGGGCATATAAATTAGTTTGGTCCACCATTAAATTTATAAAATCATCAGAGAAAAATAATTTGAAAAAGTCAATTTCTCTGAGACCTGTGGAATCAAATTGGATTCCTGGCATGGCCAAAAACTCAGGAACCTGGGGCTCAAAATTGTCTGGTGGTGGGGTCCATACGAGATCAATTATTGGGGGGGGGGGTCTCAGCTGCTCTACGGGGGCGTCTTTGAGGGGGTCCCTCATCACCAGAGGAGGAAGAGGAGCTTAAGACGAATCCTTCAAATTCCCCGCTTGCATCACTGGCTGTGTCAGAGTCAGAGGCAAGCATGGCATATGCCTCCTCCGCTGAATACATTCTTCTGGATGACTGGGATGACATTTGGGATGACATTTGGGATGCCATTTTTATTTTTGTGTTACTGGTAGTGAAATGTTTCAACACGTGTATAGTGTAGGGGGGGGTACAAACTTTATTTCAACCCGGGGGGTATGTAGTGTGTAGTGTGTATGTAGTGCAGAAAAAAAAATACTTTATACAAAAAAAAAAATTGAAGGGGTTAAAAAAAAAAAAAATTTGAAGGGGTTAAAAAAAAAAAATTGAAGGGGTTAAAAATTGAGCACAGATGTTGGTCAGTAACGTCCGTCACTGAACAGCGCTCAAAGGCAACAGGAATTTGATCAAAAAAAAAAAAAATAGATCAACCCTGTGACGAAAAAGCTGATCAGTGATGTACGTCACTGATCAGCGCACAGTGGCCACAGGACACCCACAAAATCACAGTGTGTGTAAAAAAAAAAAAAAAAAAAGACCCCACAGCACCCACAAAAAAAAAAAAGGTGATCAGTGATGCAACACTGATTACCAGTGAGGGGCAGCAGGTGCACAACCTTTGGTGCAACTGACAGTGCAACTGGCAGCAACTGACAGGTATATATAAAAAAAAAAACCTCTGCACCCCCAAAAAGTTGCTGATCACCTCAGATATAGTGATCAGCACAAAAGGCGGGGGCAGCAGACACAAAATTTAGCACTCTCTATCACTCTCTGTCACTATCTCTCTCTATCTCTCTATCTCTCACTATCTATCACTCTATGACACTGCAGCAGCAGCACTGACAGTTATATATATGAAAAATAACCCCTGCACCCCCAAAAAGTTGCTGGGGGTGCACAAAAGGGGGGCAGCAGACACAAAATATAGCAGTCTCTATCACTCTCTGTCACTATCTCTCTCTATCTCTCTATCTCTCTATCTTTCACTATCTATCACTCTATGACACTGCAGCAGCAGCACTGACAGGTATATATATATATATAAAAAAAACCTGCGCCCCCAAAAAGTTGCTGATCAGTTAATTTATACTGATCAGCACAAAAGGGGGGGCAGCAGTCAGTTATATAAAAAATATATAGCACAATCTGTCACTATCTCTGTATCTCTCTCTATCTCTCTCTCTCTATCTCTCTCTATCTCTCTCTATCTCTCTATCTATAACTCTATTACACTGCAGCAGCACAAAATATAGCACTCTCTGTCACTAGGCCTCTCTATCTCTCTCTATCTCTCTCTCTCTATCTCTCTATCTAATAACTCGCAGCAGCACAACACAGCACAACACAGCACAGGATGTCACAAGAAGAAGCAAGATCCAGGCAGTGATCAGGTAAGTATTTAGCAAGGTTCTGGTCAGTATATGGCGGCAGCTGGGCACGGTGACCGCACTGCACGCAATTCCAGACCGGAATGGCGTCTGCAGTGCAGTCACCGTTAGTTTAAACCCCCCTCCATGGCTGTGATTGGTCCGTCGGTCCGACGAACCAATCACGGCCTTTGGGGGCGGGCGGGGTGAGGTGGGGTGACACCAGTGTCACCCTTACACCCCGCGGTGATTGGTGCTGTACTTTACAGCACCAATCACCTCCGATCCCGTGTCACCGGCGAACGTTATTCGCCGGTGACACAGAAAACGCTGTGAATGGCTGTTCACACTGAACAGCCAATCACAGCGATCGCCGACGGGGGGGCGGCATCGCAGCCCCCCCTGGGCATGCAGGGACATGTCTGCTGTCAGGGACAGCAGACATCGTCCCTCTGTCACTGCGTCTCTAGACGCAGTGACAGTTTGAAGTCATGACGTATATATACGTCATGTGTCGGGAAGTACTTCCCGGCCATGACGTATATATACGTCAAATGTCGGGTAGGGGTTAAAGTAAAAAATAATGGGAATAAATGATTGTAAGACAAAGTATGCTTCGTTATTAACAAATTACACCTTCTTTCAAAGTGAACCGTTGATCCGCCTAAAAGATACAGATTTTTTTCACTGACTGATCTGCTGGATCCCAGCTCTCGCTAGTGACCCGTTATGCCCATCTCTAGTCTGAGGCTGTTAGGTCATAGAGCTAGAGGGGTACATACGCTGTGAATCGCGTGACAGGCTAGCGGTGTGCGGGCAGAGAGGCACACTGATACTTTGTTATTTTCTTTGGTACTTATGTAGTATCTGGGCTGCCGATTTTTTGATTGTATGCCTTAAGTTAAGGCATACAATCAGATGCGATGCGATGCGATATCGCATCGCATCGCATACGATGCGATGCGATGCGATGCGATGACCCGATTTTTCCATAGGATTCAATGTTAAAATGGACTGAGTCCATTTTAACATGAAATTCAATGGGAAAAAGGGGTCCTTTTCATACCCCTACTATCCAAGTGGGCATGGAGTTGGATATAAACCTGTGGCGAGCGTAGCGAGCCACCGAGCCCGAAGCGTGGCGAGCGAAGCGAGCCCCGCGAGGGGATGGTATTCTGTGTCCCCTCGCGGGGCTCGCTACGCTCGCCACGCTTCGGGCTCGGTGGCTCGCTACGCTCGCCACAGGTTTATATCCAACTCCATGCCCACTTGGATAGTAGGGGTATGAAAAGGACCCCTTTTTCCCATTGAATTCCATGTTAAAATGGACTCAGTCCATTTTAACATTGAATCCTATGGAAAAATCGGGTCCATCGCATCGCATCGCATCGCATGCGATTTGGTCGGGTGCGATGCGATGCGATGGACCCGATTTCAAAATCGGCAGCCCAGTTACTACATAAGTACCTTTTCTTTATATTGTGATTTACTGATTGTGTACCCCACTAGCTCTATGACCTAACATCCCTCGTAAGGGTAGTAAGAGTCATTCCGCGCAGTGGTATCCCCCTCCTTGCACTCTCACCTCAGACTGCCGGTCACCGTGCACGATACTCCGGCACGGGTGAACGACTAGCAGCCGCAGGCATCATCCTGAGTCGGGTTTCCCCGTATGCGGGCCGCAACGGGAGACCCACAGTAACGCTAATGTTTACAGCCATCCACCATTAACCCTGCAAACCACATTGAGGGAGAAGCACATACCTCCCAACTTTTGCAGATGCCGGGGAGGGACAGAGTGCGCGCTAGAGGCGCGCTGTGATTTTTCGGTCTATCGGAAAGGGGGCATGGCCTATAATTGTGCCGCTGCCGTGAGGCCACACCCCCCATTTTCCGCTGCTGTGGGGGCATGCTCTATGAGCTGCTGGCCAGCCCCCAGCTCCTCTGCCTGCAACAATAGACGCTGTGCGCATGCGCACAACGTCTATTCACGGGCTACAGGGGGGGACTCCCAACTGCCCCCCCCCCCCCCCCCCGGCCGCGGGACACTGCTGGCGGTGGGAGGGACGCGGGAATGTCCCAAAATACCGGGACATTCCCGCGATAAGCGGGACAGTTGGGAGGTATGGAAGCATGTATATTATATATATTATTTACTGACAAGTCTGTGCAAGTACTTTTAGGTGTGGCTCCAAAATTATTAACCCAGGATATTATATTACTGATCGGAGAACCTCTCTACCGACTCCACCGATTATCATATTGTGCAATGAACATATTGTGCAATGAACATACATTTGAGTATGATGAGGGGTATACAGTGTGAACATATTACACATAGGGATACAAAGACTCATTCCCGACGGGTGCCGGATGGGTTCCCGACAGTCGGGATCCCGACAGTCATTTACTCGACGTCGGCATCCCGACTGTCAAAACGCCGGCAGCCGGGTGACCGACGGCCACCCGCTATTTTCCCTCGTGGGGGTCCACGACCCCCATAGAGGGAGAATAGAATAGGTGGCTCGCTAAGCGAGCCACCGTGCCCGCAAGGGGCTTTTTTGCACTCGCCATGCTGTCTGACTACGGGCAGTCAGGATCCCAACGTCGGGATAATGACTGTCGGGATCCCGACTGTCAGAGTCCCATACCACACCCATTCTCGACTACTTTGTTACTTTACTGGTAATATGACACAATCCACATGGTAACATCAAGTAAATTTCAGTGTGCTGCCTGCCTGCCACCCTCTCTTATAAAACACCTGTTTTGTCACTTTCACGATTGTATGTTAAATGTTTTTGTTTAAATATTTCACAGTTTTTATCTGATTTTCAATAAAAGTTCCTTTTAATAAACTTTGTTGCACCATTACAAAGGACAACGCTTTCCCTACGACCTGTTCTATATATTTCTGAGTCCATTGGTCGCACAACTCCTACGCGATAATTATTCCACTTTGATGAAATACTTGGGGGTCCTAGTTAATATATATCAGTCCTGTGCGACTGGCATTCCTCCCCTCTGCTAGCTACATAATCAAACTGACAGAGTGATTCTCATGACAATATTTAGTCCACATTTTTGTTATTAAAAAATTCCTAATTGCGTTCTCATCACATTTTAATCACAGAAAAAAACCTTAATCGTCGAATAGCTTTAGTCTACATTTTTGTTGACGAAATTAACACTGGGCCCAGGTAAAAAATACCCTTTTTGCTCCACTGCCAATACCCACATTTCAGCCCTCAAGTGAAAGTGTGGAGGTGGTTTCTTAGACGTTCCACAGCCCCCCACATGCATTAGGTACATCAAAGATGTCCTTATAGATATCTTTGACTCAGTGACCACAGGGGACTTCAGTTCCATGCCTGGACACTTACACAGGATTGTGTGTGGGGGGAGGGGGGGTATTTAACCTGCCTTACACTACTGTCTCCTACAGGTGGCTAATTCCACCTGCCATCGCTGCTGTCCCATACCGCTTACTGCTGCTCTCACCATGCCTGCTGAAAGAGAGAAGAGACAAGGGGCGAGATTCAGCAAGCTAAAAATGCCGTAAAAACCCCGTTTTCTGGGTTTTTACCGCATTTTCATATGCAGCAAAGCCCCATTACTGGGGCTTCGATGCGGGGGGTTACGCCAGTTCCTATTTGGCGTAACCCCATGGAAGCCTATGGGCTTCCCTTCGCGTCCCCCGCCGCCCCGCGCCCCCCCCCCCCCCTGCCGATCCGCGACGCACCCCCCTCACATGTGTCCGGGCAGCATCCTGCTGTGCTGCCCGGACCAGTGACCTCCTCCTCCCTGCACCTCTTCTGAGTGCAGGGAGGAGGAACCGGAGCACCCACACAGCGGGTAAGGGTGCAGGGAGGGAGGGGGGACCCGCTGCACATCGCCGGGCATCACTTTTGCGTTAATAATCGCATATGTTAAGGCATATGCGATTATTAACTATGCAAATGCCGGCGATGTGCACCGGGGATTATTGGTGACTCTCGCCCAAGATGAGAGACAAAGTGGGTCTGGAAGGAGGTGGATGTCTGAGGATATATAGCTCCTCAAGGCTTTACTTGCCAATGAGGGTAGTTTGGTACGCAAATTAGCTCCACCGCTAAATCCAAATGAATCATAGTAGGTTGATTGATGATAATGGTGTATTATCATCTGTAACCTGCGCACTAAGGTTGATTGGACCTATGGGTGGATGTGGTTAGCTAAATAAAGTGCATCTCCTTGTTGGTATTGGTAATTTGTCATTAATACCTTTTGATGTGGAAGCTGCGCATATCTACAGTATATAAAGATATGGGGCAGGATGCATTAACATCCACTACCTCTTACCGCCCCCCTCCGCTGGCTACCACATCTATACTATGGGATATATGCTCTAACATATGTGATTAGCAGGGGGGGGGGGGGGGGGGTGAGCGGGTCCCAGGTGGCTCTCCCCCTCCTACAGCCTGGCTGCTGCAGGGCTTTCCTCCTCCTCCCTGCATTAAGTACATCAAAGATGTCCTTATAGATATCTTTGACTCAGTGACCACAGGGGACCTCAGTTCCATGCCTGGACACTTACACAGGATTGTGTGTGAAGGGAGGGAGGGTATTTAACCTGCCTTACACTACTGTCTCCTACAGGTGGCTAATTCCACCTGCCATCGCTGCTGTCCCATACCGCTTACTGCTGCTCTCACCATGCCTGCTGAAAGAGAGAAGAGACAAGGGGCGAGATTCAGCAAGCTAAAAATGCCGTAAAAACCCAGTTTTCTGGGTTTTTACCGCATTTTCATATGCAGCAAAGCCCCATTGCTGGGGCTTCGATGCGGGGGGTTACGCCAGTTCCTATTTGGCGTAACCCCATGGAAGCCTATGGGCTTCCCTTCGCGTCCCCCGCTGCCCCGCGCCCCCCCCCCCCCTGCCGATCCGCGACGCACCCCCCTCACATGTGTCCGGGCAGCATCCTGCTGTGCTGCCCGGACCAGTGACCTCCTCCTCCCTGCACCTCTTCTGAGTGCAGGGAGGAGGAACCGGAGCACCCACACAGCGGGTAAGGGTGCAGGGAGGGAGGCGGGACCCGCTGCACATCGCCGGGCATCACTTTTGCGTTAATAATCGCATATGTTAAGGCATATGCGATTATTAACTATGCAAATGCCGGCGATGTGCACCGGGGATTATTGGTGACTCTCGCCCAAGATAAGAGACAAAGTGGGTCTGGAAGGAGGTGGATGTCTGAGGATGTATAGCTCCTCAAGGCTTTACTTGCCAATGAAGGTAGTTTGGTACGCAAATTAGCTCCACCGCTAAATCCAAATGAATCATAGTAGGTTGATTGATGATAATGGTTTATTATCATCTGTAACCTGCGCACTAAGGTTGATTGGACCTATGGGTGGATGTGGTTAGCTAAATAAAGTGCATCTCCTTGTTGGTATTGGTAATTTGTCATTAATACCTTTTGATGTGGAAGCTGCGCATATCTACAGTATATAAAGATATGGGGCAGGATGCATTAACATCCACTGCCTCTTACCGCCCCCCTCCGCTGGCTACCACATCTATACTATGGGATATATGCTCTAACATATGGCTGCTGCAGGGCTTTCCTCCTCCTCCCTGCACCCGGAAAGGGAAGCATGGGGCTAGGGAGGAGGAGGTCACTGGTCCGGGCAGCACAGGCAGGAGGCTGCCCAGACACAGATGGGCTCCTATGGGGTATCGCCAGGATACTCCCGCAGTGGTAATCTGGCCCGCGGTTTTCCTGCATACCAAATGCAATAAAAAAATAGAGAACAAGGTATTTACCACATTATGGACAAAGGTGTTTGATTGCACAAAAAGTGCTTAGTCACAGACACAATGCTGCTGTGTAGGAGGGGTAAAAAAGATCAAATTGACAGTAATGCAGTAAACATACAATACACAATATAAAACCACAATTGGGATTGTGTACTTGATTAGGCAAATAATAACTAACAGTACCTGTACATGACAGCATAGATAGAACCAATACATGAGCGATAGCCTCTGTTGCTGTGGTAGCAAATAAAGGGGGTGATTCAGGTTGGTTTCCAAAGCACATTCGGTTTGCTAATGGGCAAAACCATGTGCACTGCAGTTGGGGAAGATGTAACATGTGCAGAGAGAGTTACATTTGGGTGGGGTGTGTACTTCAAATTGATATATATATTGTAGTGTAAAAATAAAGCAGCCAGTATTTACCCTGCACCAGTGGTCGGAGTGGGATTTTAGAAGTGGGAGTATGGAAAAATGTATAGAGTAGCCAGGGATCTAGGGTATTGTTAGAATCCTAGAAATTTTAAGAATTTTTTAAATTAGGGATTTTAGTTCATTTTAACACTATATAGTATAAACAAAACTATTTCATATGATATAAAGTTATCTGACCTGGTGTTACCAACAGTCAGGGTAGAGAAGGAGGTATCAGGAGGAGTTGGTGAGTTTAGGGTAGAGAGAGGAATCAGGAGGGGGTTGGTGAGGTTAGGGTAGAGAGAGATGAATCAGGAGGAGGTTGGTGAGGTTAGCGTAGAGTAGAGAGAGAGAGGAATCAGGAGGAGGTTGGTAAGGTTAGGGTAGAGAGTGGAATCAGGAGGAGGTTGGTGAGGATATGATAGAGTAGAGAGAGAGAGAGGAATCAGGAGGAGGTTGGTGAGGTTAGGGTAGAGAGAGGAATTAAGAGGAGGTTGGTGAGGTTTGAGTAGAGAGAAGAATCAGGAGGAGGTTGGTGAGGTTAGGGTAGAGTAGAGAGAGAGAGGAATCAGGAGGAGGTTGGTGAGGTTAGGGTAGTACAGTAAACAATTGGGTTGGTTACAGCGCTATAAACCTTTTGTATGTGGGGCAGCTTAACTGAGTGGTCCGTGCTCAAAAATAGTATTAATCAAAAGTTATAGTTAAGCGCTCTCCTTTGTATGTGAAAATGAGTGACAGGATGCTAATTGTGTAAAGTCAAAATGCTTTTATTAATAAAGTTGCAAACAAATGTACATATGCAGATAAGGTAAATGGTGAGAGCCTTGAATGAGCCCCGTGGGGGAATTGGGGTGCCAGCAGGCCCCTTTCTACCATAAGCCTAACAGGCTTATGTCTCATACAGGTTTGGATGGTGTGGATGCTGCCTGTGATAAGCCCTTTCGGGTGTAAGGGGTCAGCAGAACCCTTTAACCATAAGCCAGCAGGCTTATGTCTTATGTAGGCAGATGAGCGTGTTGGTGGGGGAAAGGGGATTGCCTGTGGGGCGGGTGGGTAGAGGTTATAGTCCAGAACAACAACAGGGGCTGGAGGCAAAGTCACTGGATCACTGTGTGGGCTGTGCTGGGTGGCGGCGTCCCGCTCCCAGAAGTCTTACCCAGATGATCCTTTTGCAGAGTGTTACGCAGCGGTGCTGTGCTGGAGTCCCGGGCTGTCTGTGCCAGTCCGAGGTGAGGGATGCTCACCCGGCAGGCTGAGATGTTGTTGCCGCTCAGCTGGAAGTGCGGCCTGTACGAGTGATGCGACCCGGACGCTACTTCCGGGTTAGCGCGATGACGTCACCGGGGGACTGAGCGCTCGACTCCGGCTTGGAGGAGACTTTGTTCTGTGTTGTAGGAGATGCTGTGGGATGATTCTTGCAGTGTGTCCAACGCGTTTCAGCCACTGGGGCCTTTGTCAAGGATGGTGCAGATGAGGGTACAGCTTGATTTATGCTGAAGGGGCGTGTCTGTAAACGCAACCAAGGGATTTGATTGGTCTTGGTTGTGGGTCTCTGATTGGCTGTTGTGTGGTGTCAATCAGAATGAGATGTGTTCTGTGTATGTGGGACGAGGGGCTGTTAACCATGTGAGGGCTGGATGTCAGTTCTTGTGTGGTGGATGGTGCAAGTAAGGGGTGATATCTTGGTTCTTAAGTATTAGAGATGAGATAGTGGGAGAAGTATCAGTTTATTGTGTGTTAGTGGGTAGTTGCAGGATGGATATTAATAGGTGAAAATCACAGTGTCTGTTAGTTTGTTTACATTTTCATTTTATAAACAAGGGGGTTAGGACTGTAGGATTTAGCCCAAGTGGCTGTTATGAAAATCAATGTTGAGTCCTTTGGGGTTAAGTGTCTTGATGGTATAAATCCAGAAAAGCTCTCGTTTGTTGAGAGTGTCTATATGATTACCCCCTCTCCAATTTTTAAGGGGGGTCTCTATTACCATGAAGAATAGATCCTTGGGGTCACTGTTGTGTTGGTTTTTATAATGTAGGGATACGCTGTGATTTTCATATCCTATGCGGATGTTCCTAATGTGTTCGTATATGCGCTGTTTGAGTGTGCGTGTGGTCCTTCCTATGTATTCTAGACCACAGGGGCATCTCAGAAGATATATCACCCCTGTGTGTTCACATGATGTCTGTTGTGCAATTTTGAATGTTTTTCCTGTTGTTGTGGATGTCCAGGCCTGGACTTTCTTAGTGGGTTTGTTAGTCATGTTCTTGCAGCCCGTGCATCTTCCACAGTAGTGGAATCCTGTAGTGTGGTCAATGGTTGTCTAGGTCAGAGTTTTAGGTTTAATGTGGTTGTGTACCAGTCTTTGTCTGATGTCCGGGGCTTTTCGGTAGGTGATTTTTGGTTTGTCAGGTATTGAAGGTGTGAGGTCAGGGTCCTGCTGTAAAATGTGCCAGTGTCTCCTTAGTATGTTGTGGAATTGTTTTGCTGACTTGTTGTAGGTGGTTATGAATGTGACTTCATTGTTCTCTATCTGATTTGGTTTAGGTCTGGTTTGTAGTGTGATGGATCTATCTAGTGCTGTGACTTCGTTAAGTGCAGTTTCAACTATGTGTTGGTCATACAGTTTTTCTTGGAACTGTCCCATCAGTTCTGTGCTCTGTGATATAAACTCCTCTGTCTTAGAGCAATTCCGTCTGATGCGTCAGAATTGCCCCTTTGGGATGTTCTGCAGCCAGGGTTTATGATGTGCGCTGGTGTATAGTATGTAGCTGTTGACATCTACGTTTTTTCTGTATGTCCTTGTGTGTATGGTGTTGTCTTCTATGTATATGTCCAGGTCCAGAAATTGAACTGATGTTTTACTGATGTTGGTTGTAAACGTGAGGTTTCTATTGTTAGCGTTCAGGTAGTTGGTGAAGTTAGTCAGTGAGTCAAGTGTCCCTTTCCATATGAAGATGATGTCGTCGATGAAGCGCCGCCATAGGATCAGATTGTCATGCCAGCCATGCCCAGCCTGTATATGATCCTCCTCCCACTTACCCATAAACAGGTTGGCATAGCTGGGTGACACTTTAGATCCCATAGCGGTCCCAGTGGTCTGTAGGTAATATGTGTTATTGAACCATGTGTAGTTGTGGTGTAGAATGTATTCAATGGCATTAATGATGAAGTCTGTCTGTTCCGGTGGGAGTTCTGTGTCTTTGTCTAGGAAATGTTTGGTGCTTTCTAAACCCTGGTTATGGTTGATGACCGTGTACAGTGATGTGACATCGCTGGTGGCGATCCAGTAATCTGATTCCCAGTTAATGGTTTGTAGGTGATTAATGATGTCCGTGGTGTCTTTTATGTATGATGGTAGTGCTTTTACATGACTCTGAAGGAAGTTGTCTGTGTACTGTGCTAGGTTGGAGGTGAGGGAGTTAATGCCTGAGATGATAGGTCTCCCAGGTGGATGTGTCTGGTTTTTATGTATTTTGGGGAGGTAGTAGAAGACGGGTATGATGGGATGTTCTTGTTGTAGAAAAAGGTATTCATGTTTGTTTATGATCCCATTATCTCTGCCTGTTTTGAGGAGTGTGTCCAATTCTGTTTTGAATTTCTGTGTTGGGTCTCCCTTCAGTGGTTTGTATGTGGTGGTGTCGTCAAGTAAACGCTGTGCCTCTGAAGTGTAGTCTTGTTGATTAAGTACCACTATGCCTCCCCCCTTGTCTGCTGGTTTGATGATCAGTTGGTCATTTTTCTCTAAATTTCTGAGTGCTTGTAGTTCTTGTTTGGTCATGTTGTTGGTGTTGTGGTTTGCGGCTTTGTCTCTCATGGTGTCGAGATCCCTGGCAACGAGGGTCTCGAAAGTTTTTATGTGATGTGATTTCATATGTGTCGGGTAGAATGTGGACTTGGGTCTGAGTTGTGTGTGTTTGTATTTATCAACTGTGTCTGCATGGTTCCTGATGATCGGATTGGAGTTGAAATATTTTTTGAGAGTCAGTTTCCTGGTGAATGATTGTAACTCACAGTAAATGTCAAATTTATTAGGTTTTTTTGTTGGTGCAAACTTGAGTCCTTTTGAGAGTGGAAAAGAAAAGGGTAGACTGCGCTTATTGATGACAGAGTGAGGGCAATTAAAAAATGAATTTAATAATACAATAACATACTGTAATGTATACACATAAAATACAATTTACACTGTAAAAAGGAAGGGAGGGGGGGGGGGAGGGGGAATGTGCTGCATCCACTGGGGTAATTACTGTATATCACCTTTGTATGTCCACAGTTCAATGGGTACCCAAAGATGATGGGATCCTGTAGTGCTTGTCCACAGCGGTGCTCAGTGGTAACTTAATCCAGTTGTAGTATGGGGGTAGCGAGCCTCCCAATTCGGAATGGAAAGTTAGGTCGAGACGTCCGCAAGATGACTCTGGGGGGGTATTAGATAGGCGGCTTGCCTTCAGAAGGTGAGTGCCTCACTCCAGGTCAGGTGTATCAATGGTGGTTCGCACTGGTGGATCTCCAGTTGGTTGTGGGTAGTGGATGGCGAAGGTGGGGAGCAGCGTATTCAGTGGGCAGTTAGGAGCCTGGTCCAACGCGTTTCGCCGCAAGGAGCAGCTTTTTCCTTGAAAAAGCTGCTCCTTGCGGCGAAACGCGTTGGCCCAGGCTCCTAACTGCCCACTGAATACGCTGCTCCCCACCTTCGCCATCCACTACCCACAACCAACTGGAGATCCACCAGTGCGAACCACCATTGATACACCTGACCTGGAGTGAGGCACTCACCTTCTGAAGGCAAGCCGCCTATCTAATACCCCCCCAGAGTCATCTTGCGGACGTCTCGACCTAACTTTCCATTCCGAATTGGGAGGCTCGCTACCCCCATACTACAACTGGATTAAGTTACCACTGAGCACCGCTGTGGACAAGCACTACAGGATCCCATCATCTTTGGGTACCCATTGAACTGTGGACATACAAAGGTGATATAATTACCCCAGTGGATGCAGCACATTCCCCCTCCCCCCCCCCCCTCCCTTCCTTTTTACAGTGTAAATTGTATTTTATGTGTATACATTACAGTATGTTATTGTATTATTAAATTCATTTTTTAATTGCCCTCACTCTGTCATCAATAAGCGCAGTCTACCCTTTTCTTTTCCATTTTCTATAGGGACTGACAATCCCTTTATTGACAGCTGCTGGCTGAAGCCTCTCATACAGGCGCCCCTTCAGTTACCTTGGTAACTGACCCCCCCGTTTTTTGTCCTTTTGAGAGTACCTGTTCTTGAACTAACGTGAGGGGGGTGCCACTTAGATTAAAGATGGCTGTGTTGTCAGGGTTATCTTTGTTGTGTTCGTCTGTGTTTGTTCTGGTGTGTGTTGTTTCTGTTTTTTTGGTGTTTTTGGAGGAGCCTCCTCTGCATCCTCTTCTGGTTTTTGTCTTTTTTTGGTGTTCTTTCCTAGGTTTGGGTTCTGTTGACTGGGGTTTTTTAGACAGGCCAGTCTGCCTGTCTCTGTGTCTAAAAAATGTTCCCCCCATTCTGCTGTGGGTGTGGGTGTGGGTGTGGGGGTCGCTCCTGTTGTAGTGTTTTGATAATCTCTAAGTGTTGTGACCCACCCCTGGTCGAAGGACAACCTTGCCAGGTGATCGTATTCTGTGTCGTCGTCTATTTCATGGACTGAAAATGAGGAATCACTCTCTGATTCAGAGTATGTGGTGTTAATGCTGATGTTGTTAAATTCTATTTGTGGACTGTCGGTGGTCGGTATTGTGTTTATGTCTTTGTTTTTGTCTCCTGCTACCGTGTTTTTGGTCCCTTTATGTGTATGTAGTTTTTTCATGTACTGTTGGTATGTGAGTCCTGTGTTTTTGTAGAGTCTTAGTGTGTTCTTGTGTTTGTGAGTAGTGTGATGTCTTTTGTTTGGGGTGTGAGGTATGAGGGTCTTACGCTTTAAGTTTTGGTTCCCCGTGTGTGCTTTTGTATTAGGTCTGGTGCTCGGTCTGGTGTTACTATTGGTCAATTTGGGTTTTAAATCTCTGTGTATTTTATTGATTTTTGTTTTGATTATTTGATCCTCTTTGTTCACGAGTCTCTGTTTGGTAATGTCCTCAATGTCTTTGTATCCTGGTTCCTTTGTGTAGGGTTCTATGAGTTTGTTGGTTTCCTCTATTTGTGTGTTAAGTGTGCTTAATTCTGTGTCGTGTTTTTCTAGGATGATTGAAATGAGTTTGCGTGAGCAATCGTTTAATGCCTCATTCCATTTGGACATAAACGTGGTGTCGTCAGTACTATGTGTCGGTGCTTTCTTGATGTGTAAGCCTTTTGGGATAAGGTGGTTATTGTAGTACCAGTGTAAAATGTGTCTGTCCCACCACACACGTGTCTCTTTCTGAATTAGTGTTTCAAGTTGTCTAAAGTTCTGGAAGAACTCTGAAGGAGGTATGTTAGGTGTGGTGGTGTTAATCTCCTCTATGGCTTTAAGAGCCTTCTGACTTCTGGTCAGTCTAATGTCAGTTATCCCCATGTATATTGGGATAGTGTACGTGGTGTTTGGGGGAAAAAAGCAGCTAGTAACCAGTGGACTTAGTAGTACAGTAAACAATTGGGTTGGTTACAGCGCTATAAACCTTTTGTATGTGGGGCAGCTTAACTGAGTGGTCCGTGCTCAAAAATAGTATTAATCAAAAGTTATAGTTAAGCGCTCTCCTTTGTATGTGAAAATGAGTGACAGGCTGCTAATTGTGTAAAGTCAAAATGCTTTTATTAATAAAGTTGCAAACAAATGTACATATGCAGATAAGGTAAATGGTGAGAGCCTTGAATGAGCCCCGTGGGGGAATTGGGGTGCCAGCAGGCCCCTTTCTACCATAAGCCTAACAGGCTTATGTCTCATACAGGTTTGGATGGTGTGGATGCTGCCTGTGATAAGCCCTTTCGGGTGTAAGGGGTCAGCAGAACCCTTTAACCATAAGCCAGCAGGCTTATGTCTTATGTAGGCAGATGAGCGTGTTGGTGGGGGAAAGGGGATTGCCTGTGGGGCGGGTGGGTGGAGGTTATAGTCCAGAACAACAACAGGGGCTGGAGGCAAAGTCACTGGATCACTGTGTGGGCTGTGCTGGGTGGCGGCGTCCCGCTCCCAGAAGTCTTACCCAGATGATCCTTTTGCAGAGTGTTACGCAGCGGTGCTGTGCTGGAGTCCCGGGCTGTCTGTGCCAGTCCGAGGTGAGGGATGCTCACCCGGCTGGCTGAGATGTTGTTGCCGCTCAGCTGGAAGTGCGGCCTGTACGAGTGATGCGACCCGGACGCTACTTCCGGGTTAGCGCGATGACGTCACCGGGGGACTGAGTTATGAATGTGACTTAATTGTTCTCTATCTGATTTGGTTTAGGTCTGGTTTGTAGTGTGATGGATCTATCTAGTGTTGTGACTTCGTTAAGTGCAGTTTCAACTATGTGTTGGTCATACAGTTTTTCTTGGAACTGTCCCATCAGTTCTGTGCTCTGTGATATAAACTCCTCTGTCTTAGAGCAATTCTAAACTGCACTTAACGAAGTCACAGCACTAGATACATCCATCACACTACAAACCAGACCTAAACCAAATCAGATAGAGAACAATGAAGTCACATTCATAACCACCTACAACAAGTCAGCAAAACAATTCCACAACATACTAAGGAGACACTGGCACATTTTACAGCAGGACCCTGACCTCACACCTTCAATACCTGACAAACCAAAAATCACCTACCGAAAAGCCCCGGACATCAGACAAAGACTGGTACACAACCACATTAAACCTAAAACTCTGACCTAGACAACCATTGACCACACTACAGGATTCCACTACTGTGGAAGATGCACGGGCTGCAAGAACATGACTAACAAATCCACTAAGAAAGTCCAGGCCTGGACATCCACAACAACAGGAAAAACATTTAAAATTGCACAACAGACATCATGTGAACACACAGGGGTGATATATCTTCTGAGATGCCCCTGTGGTCTAGAATACATAGGAAGGACCACACGCACACTCAAACAGCGCATATACGAACACATTAGGAACATCCGCATAGGATATGAAAATCACAGCGTATCCCTACATTATAAAAACCAACACAACAGTGACCCCAAGGATCTATTCTTCATGGGAATAGAGACCCCCCTTAAAAATTGGAGAGGGGGTAATCATATAGACACTCTCAACAAACGAGAGCTTTTCTGGATTTATACCATCAAGACACTTAACCCCAAAGGACTCAACATTGATTTTCATAACAGCCACTTGGGCTAAATCCTACAGTCCTAAAGGCCCCCATACACTAGGGCGACTTGTCCTTAGGACAAGTCGCCCCCGACTTCCCCCTGAGCTTCCCCGGCTGCTCCCCGGGGGAGCTTGATTAGATTGGCACTTGATGTGCCATTTTTTACATGTGATAAATCGTCTCGATTTATCACATGTAAAAAACCCGGGGAGCAGGGGGGGTGGGGGGGGGGGCTAAGAGGTGAGAGCTGGTGGGAGCAGGGGGGCTGGGGACGCTGCGGGGGACACATCTGTGTCCCCCGCTGCTGGGGACACATCTGTGTCCCCCGCTGCTGGGGACACAGCGTCTGTGCGGCGATAAGGTAGAGGGAGCAGGGGGGGCTGGAGATGCTGCGGGGGACACGTCTGTGTCCCCCGCTGCTGGGGACAGCGTCTGTGCGGCGATAAGGTAGAGGGAGCAGGGGGGGGCTGGAGACGCTGCGGGCGGGGGACACAGGCTGCATAGAGCCGGGCAGGGGGAGCCGGCCGGGAGCTGTCAGTAATGAATAAAAAAAAAGCCCATACAATGAATGGGCAGCCTGTGATTGGCTGCTGAGCGCTCTCTCAGCCAATTGCTGACTGGCTGAGAGAGCGCTCAGCCAATCACAGGCCGCCCATTCATTGTATGGGCTTTTTTTTTATTCATTACTGACAGCTCCCGGCCGGCTCCCCTGCCCGGCTCTATGCAGCCTGTGTCCCCCGCCCGCAGCGTCTCCAGCCCCCCCTGCTCCCTCTACCTTATCGCCGCACAGACGCTGTCCCCAGCAGCGGGGGACACAGACGTGTCCCCCGCAGCGTCCCCAGCCCCCCCTGCTCCCAAGTCGGGTGGTCGGACGTGCAGCAGGTCCGACCACCCGACGCAGATCCGATGCGCACGGGACCGCGCATCGGATCTGAGGGAACATAAAACTAGACGATTTTGGTCCGATTTCGGCCAGATCCGACTGATCTGGCTGAAATCTGACCAAAATCGGCTAGTGTATGGGGGCCTTAACCCCCTTGTTTATAAAATGAAAATGTAAACAAACTAACAGACACTGTGATTTTCACCTATTAATATCCATCCTGCAACTACCCACTAACACACAATAAACTGATACTTCTCCCACTATCTCATCTCTAATACTTAAGAACCAAGATATCACCCCTTACTTGCACCATCCACCACACAAGAACTGACATCCAGCCCTCACATGGTTAACAGCCCCTCGTCCCACATACACAGAACACATCTCATTCTGATTGACACCACACAACAGCCAATCAGAGACCCACAACCAAGACCAATCAAATCCCTTGGTTGCGTTTACAGACACGCCCCTTCAGCATAAATCAAGCTGTACCCTCATCTGCACCATCCTTGACAAAGGCCCCAGTGGCTGAAACGCGTTGGACACACTGCAAGAATCATCCCACAGCATCTCCTACAACACAGAACAAAGTCTCCTCCAAGCCGGAGTCGAGCGCTCAGTCCCCCGGTGACGTCATCGCGCTAACCCGGAAGTAGCGTCCGGGTCGCATCACTCGTACAGGCCGCACTTCCAGCTGAGCGGCAACAACATCTCAGCCAGCCGGGTGAGCGTCCCTCACCTCGGACTGGCACAGACAGCCCGGGACTCCAGCACAGCACCGCTGCGTAACACTCTGCAAAAGGATCATCTGGGTAAGACTTCTGGGAGCGGGACGCCGCCACCCAGCACAGCCCACACAGTGATCCAGTGACTTTGCCTCCAGCCCCTGTTGTTGTTCTGGACTATAACCTCCACCCACCCGCCCCACAGGCAATCCTCTTTCCCCCACCAACACGCTCATCTGCCTACATAAGACATAAGCCTGCTGGCTTATGGTTAAAGGGTTCTGCTGACCCCTTACACCCGAAAGGGCTTATCACAGGCAGCATCCACACCATCCAAACCTGTATGAGACATAAGCCTGTTAGGCTTATGGTAGAAAGGGGCCTGCTGGCACCCCAATTCCCCCACGGGGCTCATTCAAGGCTCTCACCATTTACCTTATCTGCATATGTACATTTGTTTGCAACTTTATTAATAAAAGCATTTTGACTTTACACAATTAGCATCCTGTCACTCATTTTCACATACAAAGGAGAGCGCTTAACTATAACTTTTGATTGAGGTTAGGGTAGAGTGAGAGAAATCAGGAGAAGGTTGGTGAGGTTAGGGTAGAGTGAGAGAAATCAGGAGGAGGTTGGTGAGGTTAGGGTAGAGTAGAGAGAGAGAGGAATCAGGAGGAGGTTGGTGAGGTTAGGGTAGAGAGAGTAATCAGGAGGAGGTTGGTGAGGTTAGGATAGAGAGAGGAATAAGGAGGAGGTTGGTGAGGTTAGGGTAGAGAGAGGAATCAGGAGGTGGTTGGTGAGGTCAGCGTAGAGACCCTGCAGCCTAACCTTCCAAAGCCTATGTCCATACCCAGCATATGGCAGCTGCTCATTCTCTTATAACAGTGTTCCTTGTATATAGCAGGTGCAGGGCCTACTTTATTTTAGGCAGTGGCATAAATAAAGTCTGCCAGTCTGATACTATTCGGGTTGAGGTTGGTGGTGCCGATTTTACTGGGGCTGGAGGTGCCACCTGCACTAGTGGGTGCGTGGTAGGAACGCCCTATCTATCTATATTAAAAAAAGATGCAGCCCCTAAGGATGTGTGCGACACTCTGATGCCGGCAGTGGTGGGGTGTTGACAAGGAGGATGGGAAGGTGAGGTGGGCACCTATGTGGGACACTCACAGGCACACACAACAATGTTCTGTGGGAGAAATATCTGCTTGTCTCCCGGCACCACTTTCCAGCTGCCTCATATGGACTCCACCTGCAGAACACACTGCTCATTGATGAGTAGTACTGGTGCAACTCAACCTGCAGCCAGCTGGCGGACCTGGTGATGGAGAAAACTCGCCTGGATCCGGTGGTGGGAGGGGCACCCTAGTGGTGGCGAGGTGGCGGTGACTGGCGAGGTGTCTGTTTCAAGCAGAAGTTCCCAGCATGCTGCTCCTGAGATGCCGGGTCACGTAGCTGCTCCTGAGATGCCGGGATTCTTCTCTACAGGGTAACCACCTCATCCAGTCCTCCCGCACATCAGGCTCTTTACATTGAGTATTGCAGTGTACTGCTCGAAGTGGCGGTATGCCCTACCTGTGTATACCGCCCCACTTCAAGCACTGCCCTGCACAGAAACAAAATAACTCACCCAAATCTAACTCTCTCCGGGGGTCATCCTGATTCAATCGCAATAATGTGAGTTCAGACCATTAGATGGCAGGAAGGATCGTGGGGTAGGCGCATGATGATTTGGGTTGCTGTGAGTATCTATAGTCAAGATTCCGGCCAGGATGCTGACCTTAGGAGACTGCAGCTAGGGATGGCCATCGACCATTGATCATTCAAAATCATCAATGGTTTATGTTCGATGTTGAATACATTTTGCATCGATGGGGAGAACCAGATGGTTTCCCTCCATCGATGGCAAGGCAAAACAAGGTTTTGCTTTTCTTTTTTTTTCAAAGTCCCAGGGAACGAAGCATAGCCAGGTCCCCCAACACCTGCGAAGCCCCCACAGGCCAATCAGTCAAACACAATGGATGACCATCGATAGATAAAAATATTGATGGTCATCCATTGCATAGTTTAGCACTATCGATGGCCAGTTGCACTATTGCCATTGATGGCCACCATCGATGGCAATAGCAACAATCGCCATCCCTAACTGCAGCCAGACCATGCAGCATAGTGATAAGTGACGAGATGCAATTCTCCAGTCTCAGGTTACTGAATCCATTGTGAAATTAAGGTGTGAAACCATTAGGACAGGTATAGACATACAGAAAGATCAAATCCTGGAGCCAACGAAAAAGAATAGATGCTGCATGTCTAAATGGGCGTCCTGTGGGAATTTCCCATCACTGAGAAAAATATGTTGCTATAATATTACTCAAAAAGTGTGCCAGATTAGTGCTCACTGTTTATTTGATTTAGCTGGGTGATTGTCTCCCAATTAGTGCATAGTGTTTTTATCATGTAAAAAGCAATTAATGTGGTTATGAGTTTTTTTCTGTGACATGAATGAACATGATTGGTCCATATATACAAGTTACTTGGAATCTGCAGAAGGATCAACTGTACATACCAAAGGCCCTCTGTGTGCTATGTGTCATTTATTGGTGTCCTCTGATTTATTTGATCTTTAACTGAATTTCGGAAATGTCCCACTTGTACCGTAGGTGATTATTTGTCCCTAAACCAAATGTGCTACATGCCTGTGCAAGAGCACCGGGGGCAGGGCAATGCACCGATTATGGTGTTTACTAACATCATAGTCCAACGTCTCTTACCATCGGGCCAATGATGGTCCCGGGATTTCACTCTCTCTCAACTGGGTCTGGACGCGGTCCTGTCTGCAAAGAAAGGAGGAACCATGCTAAACCAGAAACAACGCAGGGGGACTGCTGCCTGATTGAATAGGCCCAGAGGGCCTTAACATGCTTCACGGGCCTAGTGGCCGAACCCTGGTGGTCCAGGGAGGGGTAAGGGGCCCACGGCCACCTACCTTCCTCGCACATGGCTGTCGCGGTCTTTTAAAACCCCCACCTGTGGTGGGCCAGAGGATGGCGTGGCGAGCACCAATTGGCTGCCTCCACTTAGTTACCCATTCGCAAGCTGGGATTGGCTCCTGAATGGCACAAATATTAAAATGCCAGCGCCTCAGCAGCCCGAATGGCGCCGAACTTGAAAGACCGCGCCACACTGCTTCCAGTGCCGGGTTTGGACATCCGATCCCAGCACCTGCAGGAGCTGTATCCCGCAGGGGGCACAGCTTCCCCTCCCCCAGCTGCTCTGGTGCTGGGCCCAAGGGAGCCTTTCAGCGCTGGGGCATATTTCTACATCTATTTATTAATGATGCTTATTTCCTGACTCTACGCACCCTTATCACACTTCTAAACACATATGTCCAAAGGGTGACAGGTAAAAAGCATTAAAATGCATATTTCAGCTTTGTTTCCAGGTGCACTATAAACTGCTTGTGTATGCTGGTATTTGTAGTACTGCAAAGGCCAGCACACACATGCCTAGACATGTTCCCATATGAATATTAATAGATGGGCCAAGTGGTTCTTATCTGCCATCACATTCTCTATTTCTATATATCCCCATACGTACTTTTCCATTAAATTGCTGGATTTTTGGGGTAGTCTCTTTCACTCTCAGAAGAGTAGGTACCCCTCCTGCATCCTGTCTGCATCCTAATGAAGCTGGCAACATTAGTAGAATAATGCTGCAAATCGCTGCTCCATATGGAGAAGGGGGCTAAAATGACACAAATCACAGTTATTTCAGCTTCACCCCTTACTCGGGAATCGCAGGATTTACCATGATGGGGGCACAAAAAAATTATGGGCAGTTACAGTATTCAATGAGGCTGATTCGCCATGTTTTATGGCGATTTTGTGCTATTTTCGTGCTGTACGACGATTTTTTGACTAAAACGGTGAATCACCCTATTCAATGACCAGATGGTGAATACATTTCAAGGTTTTTATCGACATGATTCACCGAGTAGCAATCGCTATCTTTTTATGGTGAAGTGGAATGTGAACTTTTAAAATAAAGTGTTTTGTTTTTTACATTTGGTGTCAAAAAATCAGGAATTTTATTCTGAAGAGGGGCATGCTATCTTTATTAATGTGCTGTAAGCATATGAATATATATTTAATTTTAAAATATATATATATATTTTTTTTTACTCAGAGCAGCCAGCAGGGGGCCGGGAGCCGAGCCGCTCATTAGATATTCATATATTCACTGCACCCGATCACTACATATGCACGATCGGGTGTAGTGAATACCCGGTCCCCTGTTGGCTATCCCGGGGGCAGCCTGTGCTGCCTGGCTCCCGGAGCCCACCTCCCCCCCACAAACGTTCTGGGGCAGGCAGGGAGACTTCCATCTCCCTGCCTGCCGCCGTCCTCGGGCTCCCTGCGTCATCGCCGCAGGAGTTAAAATTCGCCGGTCAGGGGCAGTGAGCCCCTGACTCATTGAATACTGGAGCCGGCGAGGCTCCGGAACGCGGCGGGCAGTGGCGAATGTGCAGCGAATCCTAAACAGGATTCGCTGCACATCGTCATAATTCTCATTGAATACTGCCCTATGTGTATGCCCATCCCCATTCCCATCCCAAAAAGGGTTCAGCTGCTTCTCCTCTCTGGGTATTACGATGTAAACAGAATGATGTATATAAACACACACACAAATGTATTTTATTGTCAGAAGCAGCGTTGGCTGCTACTTACATGTAGCGGGGGATTGCTGCTAACCCCCCTGCCCAAAGAGGTGAAAGTAGTCAGCCCATGTTCCGGCACCTGTGCAATAGACCCGGCAGGTGCCAGCACCAGTGTATTTGTTTTCTATGCTGAGTTTTACAAAGGACTATTGAAATCCAAACCGAGATGTACATCATCCAGTGTTAAATTTCAGTATTTGGCAATTCAATTATTCAGCATCAAATTACCAGGTTTCATAAGAGGGTGTGCAAAATAAGATAATTGGAAAACAAATGTACAAATATACTTTAGCTTATTTATTTGTGGAACAAATTAGTTTTGCATTTATTTATGTATTTTCAGGACTTGTGCTACATTATTATGCACCTTTTTTTTCTTTGCACTCTTTTCAAATCCTTTTTCTACCATGCATACACAAATCTCAGAGAAAATTACTGCAGCGCCATTTTCCTGATGATTTCTGTTACTTTGCAATGGGACGTGGAGTCTGAACTACCATTTATGCCGAAGGTGCAGTGCTCTGGGGCCCCAGAAAACCAAGGGGCCCACCAGTGGTGTAACTAATTAATTTCGCCCCCCTGCCGCAAATCAGGTCTGAATCGGGCCCGTAGTCTGTGCATACCGTGTTTCCCCGATAATAAGCCCTACCCCGAAAATAAGCCCTACCCTGTGTTCTGGACATCTGTTCAAAATAAGCCCTACCCCGAAAATAAGCCCTATCGAAATACCCATTTTTACGGGTCCATGCACTAAAATATTGGTACAATGCCCCCCAGCTCGACCCCCGCTATCCCCCTCACCTACCCTGCATGATGGATGCCGCAGCGGTATGGTAGCACGGTACCGCTGAAGCCTCCTGGTCCCAGGGATGCATTGCGCATAGCGCATGATGTCACCACGCCTTCCACGCTGTGCTATACAGACTGGCGGGAGCGGACTGTCAGGAGCGGAGTGCCAGCAGCAGCAGCAGCGGCGGAAAGCCTGACAAACGGGGAAAGGTGAGGGGCATGTACAGGTAAAGTCAGCAATGGTGGCATGATGGGGATAAAGGCAGCAATGGGGGCATGATGGGGATAAAAGCAGCAATGGGGACATGATGGGTATAAAAGCATCAATGGGAGCATGATGGGTACTGTATAAACTTAGCAATGGGGGCATGATGGGGACAAAAGCACCAATGGGGGCATGATGGGTCAATGCTATTAAAATAAGCCCTACCCCGAGAATAAGCCCTATAGTGTTTTTTGTTAAAAAAAATAAAATAAGACAGTGTCTTATTATCGGGGAAACACGGTATGATAATGTAATTTAAAGGTATAGGGTGGGATGCTCTAACCCAGAAATGCAGTAAAAACCCCGTTATCAGGGTTTTTACCTCATTTCTATATTCTCTAACCCAGGGGCAAACGCAGGATTTTCAGAAGGGGGTTTCCAGAGGGGCGGAGCAAAGCACGGAGATGGACACTTAGGTGACCCAGTATGTGCCGGGTCAGTTGAAGTATTATAGATAGACCTAATGTATATAAATAATAATAAATAAATAAATATATAAATATATATATATATACACATAACAGCAGTGTAGACCCCTGGGCATAGCAATGTATTGGGGCCCCTGCCTATCCTCCAGCGGTAGGGGTGGGGGGTGCTATGAGCGGAAGCTTTGATGTCCCACGGGTGGTACAGGGTATTATATCAACCACTCAGCATGTAGGGCTTAGTAATTTCCACTAATTACCCCTTTACTGCACAGATGGTGGGAGAAGGGGGCATTGGGCTGAATGAAGGGGTCCCGATACATAACTTCCAGGGTGGTAGAGGATGTTTAATACGCAGAGGAGGGGTGTATAGTGGAGTGGGCTTATTATTCAAAATTTTCTGGTGGGAGGACAGCTTGCTTGACTGCAGATATCTCCAGTTCCCGGAAATAGATTTAATAGCTTTTAATGGAATTAAAAACTAGAGAATCCCACCTACCAAATGGTACTGGGGCATCAGATTTCAGGAGGCAGAGCAATCCGCCAATGAGTATATAAAACTACATACCAGGTGTGTGGTAGGGATGGCCATCATTGCCATTGCCATCGATGGTTGCCATTGATGGCAATTCTGCAACAGGCCATCAATAGTGCTAAACTATGCAATGGATGACCATTGATACTTTTACGTATTGATGGTCATCCATTGTGTTTGATTGATTGGCCTGTGGGCCAATCAAAACATGGGGGCGGGGCTTCGTGGGCGACAGGGGGCGGAGCTATGCTCAGTGTCCTGGCACATTGGAAAAAAAAATCAGCAAAACATCGTTTTACCAGAGATATCGCCAGACAAACCTAGAACGTTTTCCCCATAGGATAACATGGGACCCGCTAATTCTGACCCCCACCCGGTTCTGACGGCTGCCATTTCCATACCTCCCAACCTCTGACGTCCCCGAGGCGGGACGTAGCTGCTGCGCGCCCCAAAATTCGGGGGGCGTGGCTTAATTCCGGGGCGTGGCCTATACTCGCGGCTCTCCCCATTTTGCCGCTATGGGGGCATGACCCAGAGGCTCTGCGAGCCTCTAGCCATGCCCCCAGCCCCGCTGCTTAGCAGCAGACAGGGGGGACTCCCAACAGCCAGCCCTCACCGCGGGACACTGCCGCCCGCGGGTGGGACAGCAGGACAGGCCCTGATAATCGGGACTGTCCCGCTGTAATCGGGACTGTTGGGAGGTATGCATTTCACCCCGTGGCATCACATCTCATTCGAACCCAAATCGCTGGGCTTTCAATTTGATACCAGGAAGCAGGGCCGTCTTAACATTAGGAAGGGCCCCTGGGCAACCTAGTTCACTGGACCCCCCCCCCCCCAAATTAGTTTGCCCAGGAGCCCACAGTCACCTCCCCAACCCTCACCTCTCTGGCTCCGTGCGGCAGCCAGTCAGCTTCCGGCGGCCGGGGATCCGATCATATTCGCTGGGGGATCCGGGCAGCGGGATCAGGGCAGCGGCGGTAGCTAGGAGCCTGCCCTGAAGTGGCAAAGCGCTATTAACTGGCGGGGCGGGAAGCGCTGTTGCATTTGAAAAGACTGGCCAGACGCTGATTGGCTGAATTCAGCCAATCAGCGTTCGGCCAGTCTTTTCAAATGCAGCAGCGCTTCCCGCCCCACCGGCAAATAGCGCTAATGGGAAAGATGGTGGCCGGGTGGCGGGGATCCGACCATCCTCGCTGGGGAAGGGGATCAGGGCGGCGGTGGCGGTAGCTAGGAGCCCGAAGCGGCGAAGCACTATTTGTCGGCGGGGGCGGGAAGCGCTGTTGAATTTGAAAAGACTGGCCGGATGCTGATTGGCTGAATTCAGCCAATCAGCATTCAGCCAGTCATTTTAAATGCAGCAGCGCTTCTCGCCCCCCCTGCCGGCAAATAGCGCTTTGCCGCTTCGGGCTCCTAGCTACCGCCACCGATGCCCTGATCCCCCTGCCGGATCACCCAGTGAGGGTGATCAGAACCCCGGCACACGGACCCCCGAAATTAAATTCACTGCTAGCTAGGAGGTGAAGCGCTATTTGCCGGCGGGGTGGGAAGCGCTGTTGCCTTTTCAAAGACTGGCCGGATGCTGATTTTCTGAATTCAGCCAATCAGCGTCCGGCCAGTCTATTCAAATGCAACAGCGCTTCCCGCCCCGCCGGCAAATAGAGCTTCGCCGAATCAGGCTTCTAGCTACCGCCACCGCCCTGATCCCCCTGCCCGGATCCCCCAGCGAGGGTGAGCGGATTCCCGGACCCCGGCCACCATCTTTCCCATTGGGCTGGGCCGAGGGCCCCTAGGTCCTAGGGCCCCCGGGCAACTGCCCATCGTGCCCAATGGGAAAGACGGCACTGCCAGGAAGGTCCATTGGTTCCAGAGATATTGTGGGTAAACAGAGTTTTTTATTTCTGAAATGTAATTGCATGGCTGTTTAGGTTCTTTGAGTGAAGATTACTCTGGAACTAAGCACCCCAGTCTCATGTAAATGCACCGGTTGGTTCCAAAGATATAGCCGATTAAACGAGATAGCTGGTTAAAGGGAGGGGAGGGGGTGGTTTTCTCTCACTCTCACACCAGAAAATGCAGGGACTAAGCTGGTGTAAAAGGGGCTAACCCGGGAATGTCCCTGCATGATCCTGGGACAATATTCCCATGTAAATCCCTACATTTTCTGGTGTGAAAGGGGTATTATTTAAAATAGCCAGGACCTGCAGTGCTCTGAATACAGCCAGGTAGCCCCCCGCTCTCTGCCTGGCTGTCAATGGCTGTCACTTCTGCCTGGCGGTGGCTGTCCCCCAGTTACCGCAAGCATGTATTCCCCCTTGGTAATGAGTGTGTAATCCCACATGACAATGAGCATGGAACCCCTGGCAATGAGCATGGAACCCTTGACAATGAGTATGGATCCCCTGGCAATGAGCATGGAACCCTTGGCAATGAGCATGTCGGTAAGCAGCAATTATGTAGCATAATTTTTAATAAGCATTATGGTGTTTGGCATAATACATAATGGACATTATGCTGTGTTGTTTAACATGTAATGGGCATTATGGTGTAAATTTTTAATGTGCGCCTTTGGCGCGCAATGTTCCTGTTTGTAAAGCATATTGTGAAATTTGATTTAATCTCTGTGGCATTATGTGAATTTTGGTTCAATCCATGTGGCATTATGTGAATTTTGGCCCAATCCATGTGGCATTATGTGAATTTTGGTTCAATCCATGTGGCATTATGTGAATTTTGGCCCAATCCATGTGGCATTATGTGAATTTTGGCTCATTCTATTTGGCATCATGTGTAGGGGCAAGTATAATGGGGTCTAGTAATTTGTTGCATAATGTGTAGAAGTTGTATATGGGGTGGTACACTGCACTCAGGGACGCGCCCCCTTTTGAGTGGCCACAACCCCTTTTCCAGAGCGCGCCTTCGGCGTGCACAACTACATCCTTCACTTTTGTCGCCATTGTGGGCCTGCGTACTTTAAACACCAGGGCCTACTTTTAATCCCATTCCCGCCCTCTCTCTGCTCTCCTCTCTCGCTGCTCCCTTAGCATGTACACTGGCACCACTAACACCCTCCCCCTCCCAAACCCTCTCCTATCATGGTACACCCCCCCTCCCCCCCTCCTGTCATTTTCTCCTGGATCCACCCCTGCAATCATTAACTATGCAAAGCACAGTGGAGGGGGCTGCGGATATTAGAACATCCTGCCCATAATGTTATTTTTTTATCTGTTTATATAACTAATATAACTACTATTGCCATTACATTCAGTGATTCAGTACAGGAATTATAATTGACCAAGTAAAACGATAACAAAAACATTACTGAGTCCATGTGTTGCGATACTGGAGTAGGTCCACATGGGGGGGGGGGGACACCTTTATTTTTATTTGCCACCTCTAGGCGGCATGCATATCACTTCAACTTACCCTTCAGGGGTGAGGTGCAGTGTTGGCTTTTTAGTGTGTAGGATTGTTGTTCTATTCCCAGTTGTAAAGTGCAACAAAATATCAACAAAATATCAATAGTATTTCTGCTATAAAAAGGATTAGCTGTATAGCCGAGTACTGCCTAATTACTTTACACATTACGCTATCGCATTCAGAGGCAGGCTATGAGGACTGGGCAATGTAAATACCCTGCAATAAGTTAGAACGCTGCCTGCAGGACACTGCGAGCTCCATTCAGGAATCTGACACTTTGGGCGGGGTTCAGGATACTAGTCCCCGCCCATTCATGGTGCCTCTACTAGGAAAGTAGAATGGGCTCAGTGAAGGGGACGACTGGTAGGAGTGGTCGACCAGTGAGTAGCAGTGAGAGGGGTGAGGATAGCAGTGCTGAGTGACAGCATCGAGCTGCTTATTATAGAGCGAGGGCGTGTCCTGGAGGCGGTGTGTGCGGCTACCCCGGGTAAGGTGAGTAGAGGGAGGAGGCGTGTCCTTTCAGTGTCCGTGCCGCTGCAGTGGGAAGAGGAGAAGGCGGGACAGGAGGAGGGGGTCCGAGGCCATGGGAGCTGCCTGAAACAGAGAGAGACGGAGCGGACAGAGCCGGGGAGGAGGGAGGGGGTTACACGGCCGGGAAGAATATGGGAGCTCCGCTGGGCGCTGTGCTGCTGCTGTCCTGCTGCCTGCTCCCGCTCCTGGGTGAGTTCCCTCTACTTGCTGTGTGCTCTCCTTGCCATGTGCCTGCTGCTGGGGATTAGGCAGCTGCTGACTGAGAGGAGGGGGCTGCATGCTGCACAGGGCCATAAAAAGTAAACTATGCACAGGTCCCATCTCTCCCCCCAGCCGTGCGCCACCATACACACGCGTGAAGAGTGATTAGAGTGCGAGCTCTCTGCTGGAGTGATTGCTGCAGGCGCCTCTGCCAGTCTGTGCAGCTGGGAGTTGTGTAGCCTAGGGTGGCATATTCTCTGATCCTGTAGTTACTGTTGCTGCCTGGTATAAGAGGGCTGCTGCTGCCACTACTTGGCCATGTACACACACAATCAGTGCAGTCCTGTCATTACACAACTTGCTGTGATGGAGCTGTGCACAGTGGGAAGTGCGGCTGCGTGTTGTATAGGAATAATCAGATCCAGGGCTATTTGTGGCAGGACACCCTGTCAGTGCTTCTTGCATGAACTTGGCCGGTATTGGATGGGCACATTTCTTGGGTTACTCGTTGGTGTTACCCGCTTCTGTTGTGTGATTGTTTCTGAACTGTGTGATTGAAAAAGCAAAACATACACTGACTGAGGGTGATTACTTGGCTCTCATATGGTCCGGCCTGGTGGAACTGAATGTAACTTTGGTTTTGAGATTATTGGTACAAACTTCTATGTGTCCTCTTGCAAAGATAATAATACTATGCTTCACTATACAGAGACTCTTCCACTGCCTACATCAGTCCTTGCCCTATTTTAACCTTCTGTATTAATTATCTACCACTTGCATATCTAGAGGGTCTATTATTTTATCAGAAGTGAATTAACTCAGAAGTATGTTTTGGGGTTATTGAGTGAACATGCGGACTCCACAATTGAAGAGTCCTGATTGGAATATGATACATAAAGTATTCATTTTGATTTGCTTGTGTGTGTGTGTGTTTGTGTGTGTGTGTATACAAATAATCAGTCTCCTAATACCAGCATAGACACAGAGCTGGCCTTCTATTAAGGTGGTTTAAAGAGGTTGAACCATAATTTAAAGGAAATCCTATACTGCACTTTTGAGCAAAAAATAATTACAAATTCTTGGTAATTAAGGGGTATTAAAGCTTGGTGAGATACAATTCTGAGAGATAAAGTACACATCAATCAGTTTGTACATGTTTTAGTCTGTCCGAAAAATGACAGGAAGTGATTGATTGATTTGGTACTGAACTATCCTAATTGTATCTCTCTGCAAACTTTGATGAATACCCCATAACATAAGAGGCTCCTGGTTCTAGAAGGAGAACTGTGCAGAAAATGTCAGGTGCATTGAATAGCGGGGATTCTCTTCAAATTAGACATTTATGATTGTGTTCTTACTGTCTTATTGAATATAGTATTTCATATATCAATGAAACATTTGGGAAAATAATCTAGTAAAACAGGAACATTTTTTTTTTTTTTTTTTTTTTTTTTAAGTTTATTAGACATTACATTTTCATTACATTTTCTGGTAGCCAGCTACCTTCTTTATTTTTATTTTTTCATGTAGTGTATTGCGTTTTCTATATTGTATTGCATACACAGGTTTTTCCTTCCCCTTCTTTTTTTTTTTTTTTTAATCATTATTTTATTTGTTTATTGTTCTCTAATTTATTATTATTCTTTAAAGTGAAATATGTTTGGTGTTGTCTTACTACGAAACAGTGTTTTATTCATTTTTAATATGAAAATTAAGTATAGACATGGCGCTTAGACACAATCTAAAGAAAAGGTGCAATGCAACATCCCAGTTTTATAAATATAATTATATTTCTGAATATAAAATGAATGTCTTCTACAATATCCCTGGTAACTAATGAGGAAGAACTGCCAATGTTTTAGTCACACCATTAATATTCTATAACCTAGTGCTGCAAATGGCCCAGTTGACTCTTTCTTGGACTATGCTTTTTTCCAAATGTACTCTATGCATTTATTACCCAATGGGAAATGGATTGGGGTCAATGAGCGTGAATAGTTTGTTTATGAATGGGGTTTAGTCTTTTAGAGCTTTCAGCATCCTCCGATTTTGCTTGTTTTGGTGCTCTTTGTTTGTGAAAGGTTTTTGTGTTGAAACAGTGTTTAACATGGGTTTCCAACGAGGTTCTATGGTTGGTTTGTAACACTTTGGTTTGAAAATTATTCCTTTTTGTGTTGACCATTTACTAGTGATTTGCAGACTATTGTAGCCTTTTTTCTTTAAATGAATTATATCTGTGCTTTAGATACAATTGTGGTGTTGCTAACCAAGCACTCTCTAAGATGGAATGATTTCAACAACCTTCACAATGGCACTGTATTTATAGTCCAATGTAGAGATACAGTGGCTTTCTATAGCAGTGGGAATTGTAGTACTTCCCATTATTATAGACTGAAATGTAGTTCCATAAACCTAATTACTAGCAAACACAATTGTATAGTCTCTTACTTCTATTTTTGGTCATTAAGAAATAAGTTGGACGAGCACCTCTTGCATGACCACTGTTACCTGACATGAAATATTGTATGAATTTTTGTTTAATGTAATACAGTAGTAATCTGGTGAATTAAGCAATGAGACCTCAGCACAATTAATTCTACACCGGGAGCTGCATTATTATTAAATGAAGTATGAACTGTGACAGTAGACTATTTTGTACTTTGTGGTAGAAATCCTTTTGAAGTATCAAGAATAGCTCATTATTTTCTGCCAAGCAAAAGCATTTAATTTTCACCTTTTCATCCTTCTCCATGTCCTTACTTTGTATTTAGGATGTACATACTGTACGGCACCTGCTCATTTTATTTTTTTACTTCTTCATCTTCGTCTCCTAAAGATCCTTGTCTTTGTGCCTTTTTAGTTTTGTCTATACCATTCATGTGATTGGAGCACGTGAAACTAGGAAGTTAATTTCAAGGCAGCTTTGTGAAAATGTATATATATTTTTTTCACTTTCTGACCGTTTTCCACCCGAAACCTTGTGAGAGGCATTTTGAGTTCCTAACAAATGAGAACTCATAATATTTATTCAAGCAATCACTACAGATTAACGGCAAAAAGCAATATAATATATGTTACGATTGGAATCATTTATGACTGTGTTAGAACTTATTTCACGCTATGGGCACCATTGCAGTAACATGGAATACATATTGCCCCGGCCATCAATAACTATTGCTCCTATAAATAAATGAAAAAATCATATTGACATCTTGAAATGTGAAAATCCTTTTCCTGTCAATATAATCACATTGACATGTTCCCATAATATTGTCAGAAAATATTTGCCCACATTAGATAGATCTTGTTTTTATTCTGTAATTAATAAGTAGTGAAAGGTATATTGTGCCTCCGCTAATGTTCTCTTTGGCAGGATAGGTTTTGCCATTTGTAAATTCCCAGCATTGATTCCCGCTATCATTCTCCAAATGGATGAATAATAAAACCAAACTACCGTAGACCAATTTCCTCTTCATTCTTTGGTTCTATTACATATACGGATGTAATTAACCAGAGTTTGGAACTCGCTGTTTGCTTTTTTTTTCTTCTGAATTGAGCAAGGGAGTCTTTTCCTAGGGTCCATTTAATGCTTGACTTGGAAACTTGTTTTGCTTTATAAAGTTTTTGAACATGCCTGGTTTTGTAACCATTTATTTCTTTATAACCACTTACTTCTATAGCACACACATAATAAATAAATAAATATATATATATATATATATATATATATATAATATATATATATATATATATATATATATATTATATTCTATTATTTGAACATTCACATCAGTCCTTGACCCAGTGGAGCTTCCTTACAATCTATTTTCCCTACCACATATACAGTCACACATAGACATTTTAAGGTTAATTTTGGAAGCCAATTAATCTACAAGTATATTTTTGGGGTGTGGGAGCTGGAACTGGAGTACCCAGAGGAAACCCACAAAAGCATGGGGAGAATATACCAACTCAAGACAGTTAGGGCAATGGTGGGAATTGAACCCATGACCTCAGTGCTGTGTGGCAGAAATGCTAACCATTACACTGTACATATGTTAATAACCATTCAGATCTCTGTAGATTTTACATCACTCGAAAGTGAAAATATTCCAAAATGACACTGTTGGTTATAGTTACTGCTCCCGCCATATGCTGTTTATAAGTATTTTTATTTTTTTTTGCTGGCTAAGCTAGTTGCCCTTCTGACATATAGGCCATTGCAATTTAGATTTCTTAATAATTCTGTATTTTATTAAGGTTCTATTAAAAATTCTATTTGGATCACATTTTAGGTGTATTGGGTCCTGAAAGAGTAAAGGTGCCCATACACGTTACAATTATTGTATACAATATTGTATACAATATCGCATCTCATCCGATCTCGGTTTTGCGATGACATCAGATGAGATGAGATCTAGTACAAAAAGTATGTGCAGCACATACTTTTTGTACTAGATCTCATCTCATCTGATGTCATCGCAAAACCGAGATCGGATGAGATGCGATATTGTATACAATAATTGTAACGTGTATGGGCACCTTAAGCTTCAATTTGTTATTCAGTCATATATGCAAACCCTAACCAGACCGCTCCTCTTGTTGGGAAACCTATACCATGGTGAAACATAAAACAGAGTTTTTGCTGTTTACATTGGTTAATGTCAAATACAATCGATGCCAGGTTCCGCACCCACCCTACTTTTTTTCACGCTTTTTGTTTTCCCAAAAGCAATATTGCTTATAACCTCTCTCGGTGCATGGATTGTCATGTCTGTAGGAATCCCTGCTGTTCAGTTTATAATATACATAAATAACGCTTTGTATAATCAGGTCAAAAGTTTCTAAAAGAAGGGAAAGGTTGAGTAATGAATATTGTAGTGTTGCCCAGAGTAGCTTTGCTGAATTTTAGATTTTATTAAGCCCATGCTGAAAGCTTATAAACATCACTTTGCTTTATATATAATCTTTTTATGAAAGTTAAATACATGTTGGTGGCGGTTCTGAGAAGACCTCTTTATGTGTTTGGGGATAAATAAAGGCTTAATGAAAATCCTGTCAAAAATGTGTTTATGCCACTAATTAAAGCGGTTAAAGTTTCCATGCTAAATATTGTGACTACGGCTGACAGGAACGATTTTATAAATATCCGGATAATTGGCCTCAATTGCTTTTACAGTAATAAATATTTTCACCAATCCACACTTTGGCCCTTATTCAGTTCTCATACCTCCCAACATAACACTATCCAGGAGGGACAATGGCAATCATTAATTAAGGGAGAAGTCCAGAAACAGAGCAATGTGTCCCTCCTGGAGAGGGTCGTGTTGGGAGGTATGAGACCTGATTGCAGTACAAATTTGTTTGGAAAATGGGCAAAACCATGTGCTCTGCAGGTGGGGCAGACATAACGTGCAGAGAGAGTTAAATTTTGGTGAGGTGTGTTGAAACTGAAATCTAAATTGCAGTGCAAAAATAATGCAGCCAGTATTTACACTGCAAGGAAATAAAATAAAGTGCATAAATGTAAAGGTGCGTACACACGTACAGATTTTTCTGTCTGATCTATCTGGTGGGAACAAAAACCTGGAAATGTATGGGAGCATATGACAATCAAAAATGTCCACCCAAATGCAGGAAAACTGAAAAAAATATACTCTTTGAGCAATTTGTTATATCAGAATGATTTACACAATTTGTCTGACTGATCACTGTCTGTTTTCAAGTGTTTGGGAACAATTTTTAGTTTGTCATTTGCTCCCATACATTTCCAGGTTTTTGTTCCCACCAGATAGATCGGTACTTGTTTCCTAGCACGGCCACCACGATTTCTATCGTGGTGGTCGTGTCGGAAAAAATCGTGTCGGGTGCATACCAAAACGCACACGACGCGACCGACGCGATGTACCCGATTTCTCCATAGGCTTCAATATTAAATTATTTTAACATTGAAACTGAGTCCATTTATCATAGTAAAAAATGGGAAAAGGCCGAATAAGGGCCATTTCTCATTGGCTATGGCCCCGTCATGCGTGTAAAAAATAATGGCCCCCCATTGTGGCCGCCACCCCCACGATTAACGCGAACCCGAAGCGTGGCGAGCGCAGTGAGCCCGCGAGGGGCGGCGGTGCGCGTCCTCCGTCCTTTTCATTCCCCTACTATCCACGTCGGCGTGAAGTTGAGAATAGATTAGCGTGGCGAGCGGACGCTGATACCTTCACAGATCCCTGCGTCCCCTCGCGGGCTTCACAGGAATCAGCGTCCCCTCGCTGCGCTCGCCACGCTTCGGGCTCGCCACACTAATCTATTCTCAACTCCACGCCGACATGGATAGTAGGCGAATGAAAAGGTCGGAGGACGCGCACCGCCGCCCCTCGCGGGCTCGCTGCGCTCGCCACGCTTTGGGTTCGCGTTAATCGTGGGGGTGGCGGCCACAATGGGGGGGCCATTATTTTTTACACGCATGACGGGGCCATAGCCAATGAAAAATGGCCCTTATTCGGCCTTTTCCCATTTTTTACTATGTTAAATGGACTCAGTTTCAATGTTAAAATAATTTAACATTGAAGCCTATGGACAAATCGGGTCCATCGCATAGGCTTCAATGTTAAATATTTTAACATTGAAGCCTATGGAGAAATCGGGGGCATCGCGTCGGGCGCGCATAGGCTTCAATGTTAAAATATTTTAACATTGAAGCCTATGGGGAAATCGTGGGCATCGCGTCGGTCGCGTCGTGTGCCTTCTTAAGGCACATGACCGACGCGATGTACCCGAGTACTGTTTTTTCCATAGGAAATCGCGGGCATCGTGTGCCTTAAAGTTAAGGCACACGATGCCCGCGATTGTGGCCGTGATAAGAAACAAGTACCGATAGATCAGACAAAAAAATCTGTACATGTGTACGCACCTTAACTCTCTGCACATGTTACATCTGCCCCACCTGCAGTGCACATGGTTTTGCCCATTTTCTAAACAAATTTGTACTGGGATCAGATCTGAATGAAGGCCTTTGTGAATGATCAGATTTGGTCTGGTATCGGAAGCTCTGATTGGGTGCTGCACCATCTAGCATGTTACAAAGGTGGTTGTCTTACAAGGTGACTGATTTGCATACAGTTTGTGGACGATTAACCTTTTTATAGCAGACAATAGGCTTTTGGTAGAAGTCCTTTGTTATGTTCCAGTTAGTGAAAAAGGCATGTGGGTATATCTATGCACTTGTTAATTTGCAACTAATAATGGAAAGGAACCAGGTTGTGGACTTGTGTGTTTTGTATACATTTATTTTTAAGCATATGTTTAACGTGTGCATGCATTATATAGTGCATTACCAAGAATATTTAGCCTATACCAACCAATCGGTCCCTATGAAATGGCAGGAGCTGATTGGTGGGTAACTGTTATATCTCTCAAACTTTGGTTTCCCTCTTTCTGACTGAGTTTAGATAACTCTTCTGTATTGTCCTATCCCTTTAGAATGTAAGCTCTCGTGGGCAGGGCCCTCTTCCTTTAATTCTAAAAGATGTGTCATATGGTGCTAGAGAGACTGATCATGTAGCCTCCAAAATATACATACCGAAAATGAACACTATGTGGCGCTAGATAAAACATACACAATATAATTCAAAATGAAATTATTACACAATACCACAAATATAAAATATGAAAATATAAATATTATGTGATGTCACACCGTGGAGCCCGATTGCCCCTCTCTGCCCGCTGAGTGATTCAGCGCGGCCACATTGCTCGTGAATACGGCTGTACTAATCTGCAGCACCAAAACGGGAATACCATGTACCAGCGGATAAGTACAAGAGCCCACCGCACATACTCCTAGCATCCCAGCATGATTTACGGCTTAGTGAGCAACAAGCTCAAAGCCGCCCACCATTTACAGCATACGGAGCGGCAAATGAATCTGATTGCTAGACTTTTCCAGGATATCCTGAGTTTGGAGCTAGTCTTTTGAGACTCTAAACCACCCTGGGTATGTGCTGACCATCAATACGCCTTAGTGTTTGTTTGAGTAAAAACTGGCACAGCAACTATCAATATTGCTCATCTATACAGATCTCTTTACGTGATTTCCCATAAACTACCCATTGTACAGTTATTATTAGGGGGCACATGAGGAATAGTTTTTGTCTAAGCTCTCAATTAACTTTTTATATTAATCATCTACAGCACTGCTTATGCACTTGTTTCCAGTATGTCAGGCCATGCTATTATTTTAAACTAACCCCGGGATGTATTTGTCTGTGTTAATACTTATGCTTTTTATTTTTATTAGGTTATAGGAATCTGCTGAAACTGCACATACAGAGTGTTCCCTTTTTGTATAACACACTTTGAACATTTGTCAATTGTAATAGTGTGAGGGGTCAATTTACTAAAATGGATGTTCTATAGGCAACCAAAGTGAGTGGTGTTTTTTTTTTAATTTTTGTATTTTTTTTTTTAAGCAGCAGTTACATGGCAAAATCAACCTGTGTTTTTTTTTTTTTTTTTTTAAGTATAGATGATTGGTGCTTTTAAAAAAAATTTCTGATTCACACACCCTGTTACATTTGACCCATGGTTACTTTTATAAGGCCGGGTGCAACGTTTTTGTTTTCTTTTGAGCGACCCTCCCCCTTTTGTTTGCCTTACGTGCTTTTTTTTTTTTTTTTTTTTTTTTTACAAAACCTTGTGCTAAAGGAGTGGCAAGTTTTATTTGTGCAACTTGGAATAGAAAAGTGTGGTCTAATTAAGATGAGTTTTAAAATCATTTTATTCCATCATACCACGATTAATTATATTTTTAGGCTAAATTGGTATGCAGTAGTATAAAATCATGTCTGTGGGGATTTTCTGTAATAATTCGCAAATATTTTCTAGTACTATTTTTTTTTTTTTTTTCTTGTATCTACTATTAAATCATGTTTTAATCCTATTGGGTATCAACCCAGCAGTGTTTACAGACTCCTATTAACTAGAACTTTGTATTATGCAAGGTTACAGTATCTTGCATACACAGGGTTATTACTACCACATTATATAGTATGATTAGAGCCAATGATCCAAAGTGCAGGTTAATTCGCAGCACCAGGATGTTTTTGCCAGAGATAGCAAAGTGTTTACAAAAAAAAAATCCCTGATTCCAGCCTATACTTCCCCAGATAACGTGCAGTACACTGTATGATTAATTAGTTTTTGTGCAGAATATGTGCTGTACATTTTTGCCTCTCAAAATCCTCCGTTTATTTTATGAATTGCACATCACTGTTTAACTGGGTAGTTTCCGAAAGATTTGCACATTTGAGGTTTACAATCGGAAAAGTACAAATGTTAGTGATCCCCACGTATTACAATGCTCCCTCTGTTTAAAATCCACATGTGTTTAACGTATAGGTCTCTTGGCTTCAGAAGTGGAGGTTGAGCCTTTTGCATAGGTGGCCATGCCCATGGGAATGTCTGCTGCCCGTCTCTTTACTTGAAATTTAATTTAAGATTTACGAATCGCAAACAGTAGTTTTCTACATAGACGTTACTCCACTGAAGGAGAGACTGGCCAAGATAAACGTTAGGGGGAAGGGAGCTTTTCTCCTGAAACCCAGCAGAGGGAGTGTGTTTTAAAAGAAGTTGTCTACTTTGAAACTGGAGCAGGCATAATCTCTATAAACAAATAATGAGAATCTGTTGGGATATAACCTTTGCAAGTGCGTAAAAGCTCAGTTTCAAACGCTTCAGATGAAAATCGTGACATCTGATTTGTAGAAGATGAGTACATGGTGAATATATAGTTTATTTTTATTTTTTTTATTGGCCATAATAGTACAATGTGAAATCTGTAACTTTGTCAATTTCTATGATTAATTGTAAAGTCTAGCTATATTAGTGGTAAATTACTTGCCTCCTTCTACATTTGGCAGCAGTTTTATGTGCAGTAGTGGAATTTGGCTTGGTATCCCAGACTCCTCCAGTTGTGCCACACAACAGAATGAATTTACTCTGGATCTATTCATGCAGTGAAATTGTGCAATTTGTGGAAATAGTGAGGAAGTTTGCAGCTGGGAACATGCAAAAACAGAAGGGAAACCCCAAGATTGTATTCCCTGAGCAGCGCTCTTCTGCAAAATTGAATTATCCTTTTGTAAAGTGCCACCATAACTTCTATTAATCACTATTCTGTGGGCCAGAGACAACCAAAATAGTTGCAAACTGGTCTCATTATCAGTGTCTGCAGTACTGCTAAAATGGGGAAAAATGATTGCAGACCTTTAATTGTAGAGTGAAGAAAACTTTTTTTATTTATTTGTTTTTGAATGCTGTATTTTTGAGCAGAGACATTTGCTGATGAATATACTAATTAGTAACAATGTAACTGCTTTTAATAGGCTGATGCTTGTTCCTATAAAACAACTAAAAAGGCTGTAATTAGATGAAAAAGGAACTACTGTACCATGTAAGCATATAAACACTAGAATTTATAAACTAGAAGTGTATATATATTGGATCATGTCTGTTGAAGACCAAGAAATGAAACTGTTCCATAATCCATCATGTGTGTGGGGAGTGAAAATGTAATTAAAGTAGCAAATCTAAACAATGTGTGGGCAATATGCTTTGAAAAAGAAAAAAATGGTCCCTTTTAATAGAACTTAATAGCAGATGGAAATAAGCACATTTAGAAAAGAGAAAACAAAGGGGGTTATTCTGGTTCACTCATTCTGGCAAATTCCTTCTCAAATGGACAAAACCATGTGCACTGCAGGTGTCGTATATGTTACTTGTGCAGAGTTAGATTTGGGAGGGTTTTTTTTACTTCAAAGTGAGTTCTATATTGCAGTATAAAAAAAAAAAAGCAGCCAGTATTTACCCTCAACAGAAACAAAACAAAATAACTCACCCAAATCTAATTCTCTCTTCACATTTTACATCTGCCCCCCTGCAGTGCACATGGTTTTGTCCATCTAAGAAGGAATTTGCCAGAAGGAGTGAACCAGAATAACCACCAAAATCTTAGGGGCAAATTTAGTTTGTCACGGTAGCCCGCTAGTACAGCTTCTTGTGACTGTGCATTTCCTCACATAGGGCTGGCTCTGTGGAGCCCATGGTAAATGTGGGCGTTGGAAGCCCACCATCAACTCATGGCTGGGCTTCCACCATCAAAACTTTTGATGTGATAACTAACCATCCCATCCAAATAATTTTGATGGAAAAGCTATTCATATGATTTGTGCATAAGCAACCCGTGGTCCACCTTGATGTTAAACAGCTGAATTCCGGTTTAAACATTGGATAGCCATCAAATCCACACCATTTATTGGCGGCTAGCATTTGAAAGCGGCAATTGAATGGCGAAGACGGTAACCTCAGAAGAAATACATTGATGGTTATAAACATCCGTAATCTAATATCCATCCCTCGCCCAGGAAGGTCTGAGCAAAGTTTGCCTGTACTTTCTGATTGTAAGATACAGGGGGAGATTCTCTAAGCTAAAAATGCGGTAAAAACCCCGTTATCGGGTTTTTACCGCATTTTGGGATGCTGTAAGCATCCCTCGCCGGGTTACCGCGGCGGGGGGCATCGCCAGAAAAATCTGGCGATGCCCCATAGAAGCCAATGGGCTTCTATCGCAACCCTCCGACGCCCCGCCTCCTCCCCCCTCACCTGTGTCCGGGCAGCACAGTGCAGTGCTGCCCGGACCTGTGACCTCCTCCCTGCACTGATCCTCTTCCGGGTGCAGGGAGGAGGAGAGCCCGGCGCAGCAGCAGCAGCGCCGGGTGTGTGAGGGAGGGGAGAGCCGCCGGGACCTGCTGGGACCCGGCGACTCTCACCGCAAAGGACAGCTCTTAACGCAAGAGCTGTCCTTTGCCTTAATTATCGCATATGTTACAGCATATGCGATAATTAAATATGCGATGGGCGGCGAAGGGGGGCGGAGATTCTTAGAGAATCTCCCCCGTAATCCTGTCACTATTAATACTTGCTTAGGACTAACTCTTGCTGGACTACAGGTAGTACTAGTTGTGCTATCTCACACTCCGCTATAACACTTTATTGAAACCTAGACACCAATGAGTGAGTTGTGTGGTGGAGGACCTAAAGTTACATAATGGGTAAAAAATATATACTTATTTATATGCAATCCTAAACCTCTTTATATACTTTTATTGGTGTATATAATAAAAAGGTGCCAAACATCAACAAGGTTGATTTAAAATATACCGTAAGTAGAAGATGTATGTATACAAAAGAAAAAGTGCTGCAAAGATTGCTGACCCGTAGAGATGGTTGTGTCTATTAGGGGAAGTACAGTATGTACATAGTTTATGTGGAACTAGTGCTTATTATCTCTAATGTTGAGAGTTCACGACCGAAACGGCAATTTATTTTATTCATCAATCAGATCGTATGTTATGGCGGTTTCCCAGATTTGCCTGTACTCTCTTGTTTCACCAAAGAGCTGCAATAAAGAAGTTATTTACTAAACTAGTTACCAGCCTGTCATAATGAGGGAACAACATAGTTATGTCAGCACCTAGTGCCATCTAGTGGCCGCCAGGCATGCAAAACTTTGAACCCACCCCCATAGAGGTAAAGAGCAGCATTAGCCTTTTTTATATAGGATGTAACCACTATCTTTCTATAAACAAGAAGTACACTTGTCTGACGCCTATTGGGATTCCTCCATTGGGCTGTTGACACGGGTATTCTGACCCCCTGGCATCCCACCAACAGTTATCCGCATGTATCCCATTAGAAAAGCTGTAAATATACCTCCAAGAGTCCATCACGGTGGGTGACTGTACAAGAAGCATAGTCTTTGCATACCAGAGACTGTTTTGCCTGAATTGATTTAGGCAGTTGGGTTGTATGGGCTTCATTTATAAAACCAATACTGTATCCTTTCAGACCTTCAATAGACTGACCAGAACCCGGAGTCGTTGGTAGCCTTCCCTACTTCAATGACATTCATAATAAAAAAATTAATTTGATAATCGATCTTTAATGTGACGGACCATCTATCGGCTGGTGATGTGGAGTGTACTCTAGGTAATATTCTGTTGTATAATAGGGTGCGGTCAACGTGCCCCCAATTTTCCCTTTAAAAGGACCACTGACGTGAGTTATTAGGCTTTTGTGTGGATGTTATTGCTGACTTGACTTTGTACAGAATATGTGGATTATTAGGCTGTCACATGAAAAGGTTGACATGGTATAAGTTAGCATGGTGTAAAGGTGCCCAGGAAGTCTTGACTGGGTTTGCATGCGATATATCATATACAAAAGGACCGTATATGATATATCTCATGCGAACCTACCAGGGCTGTGGAGTCGGAGTCTGAGGAAATTTCGATTACCTGGAGTCGGGGTCGGCAAACAATGCACCGACTCCGACTCTGAAAATTATAATTAATGACCTCTCTACTGTAAGAAACACGTTAAGTGACCGTGAAAAAGCGTGCTTTTCATGTGCTTCACTATATGGCACGTAACGCACAATTCGGAGCACCAATACTTATAAATGTATTCTCCCTTGTAGTTTACAACTTATTTCCAACGTTCAATAAGGTTTTCAATACCTCGTTGGTAGAAATCACCTGGTGTAGACTCTAAAAATTTGTTCAACCAAGCTCTCCCACCATACGCACAACATCTTTTTACGCGGATGAAGATCTTGTTTCATGCGCAGGGTCATTTGTTTACCTTGGCTAAGCCATTCCTTACGCTGGTTCATATTGATGTACAGGCACCATTTTTCATCACCAGTAACGATTCGGTAAAGAAATCGTTCCTGGTGTCCATGAATTGAACGGTGACGAGCAAGCAAACCAGCGGAGATTGTGGCTCGTTGATTTTTGTTGTTGTCACAAAGCCTGCGGAACTCATGCTCCACACTTCTGAACCTTTCCTATTGAGTGAAGATTCTTCTCTATAGCTAAAAGAGCTTAGAAGGACTTGATGGAACAGCTTCTTGGATTCAACTGTTAGGGGAAAATTTACTAAAGGAAATTTGTAAAAAATAGGTGTATTTGTATCCAGAAATACACAAATTTTTTCGTATTCGAATTGATGTGCTATCAATACGAATACGAATTGCCGTATTTTCGTGATAGTAAATGTCAAAAATAAGTGTATTTCTGGATACAAATACACCTATTTTTTACAAATTTCCTTTAGTAAATTTCCCCCTTAGTGTTTATATTTATTTTAAAACCTGCATGCCTGCTTGTCTGTATGAGGGTAGACATGTGTACATGTTTCTGGAAGAAACTGTCTATCCTAGGTTTTTAAGTGTGGTGCAAGGAATGTATCAAATACATTTGCATATTAATACAGAGGAGTCGGGGTCAGACGTACGAGGAGTCGGAACATTTATATACTGACTCCACACCCCTGGATCCTACATTGCACAAAGGTCCCGGGCCCTACCGAGCAATAAATAAAATTAAAAAAATTGTCCAGTGTGTGTACTCAATATAGTTAGCATTACTCGTTCCCGAGCATTGCAAACTGCCCTGTGGCTGTCATGTGCAGCATTTCCACTGACGATATAATGAGGCATGCTGATCGAGCAGGCCAGCTGACATCACTGATGATCTCTTTTACCATTATCGTTCAATGGGTACCATTACTTATATTGGCAGTAGAGCTGACTGCATAGTTTGTAAGATGGTTAACATTGGGATCCACCTATACTAGGTGATTAGCATATAAACTTATTGCAGTTCTCCGTGAGGTGCAGTTGTTTGTCCTAAACTGTATGTAGAGGGTTCATTGTTTAGGTGGGTGACACAGTAATCAGTAACGTTAGTAGTCCTTGTCTGCTCAAAAAAAAGCTGTCCTCCAATAGTGTCACACTGGGCCTTATTTTGGTTCATTCTTTCTGACAAAATCCTTCTTAGATGGACAAAACCATGTGCACTGCAGGGGGGGCAGATGTAACATGTGCAGAGAGAATTAGATTTGGGTGAGTAATTTTGTTTCTGTGCAGGGAAAATACTGACTGCTTTATTTTTACACTGCAATATAGATCTCACTTTGAAGTAAAACCCCACCCAAATCTAATTCTCTCTGCACATGTTACATCTGCCCCACCTGCAGTGAACATGGTTTTGCCCATCTAAGAAGGATTTTGTCAGAAAGAATGAACCAAAATAAGGCCCACTGTCTGCCACACACACCACAGATCAAACATGTGTAAGAACAAACTACCATGAATATTATGCAGCTACACATGCCTTCTAGTGGTATTTATGTGAGTGAAATATTTCACGTGTTCTCCCTATCTCGAGGTGCTGCATTTTAATTAGAATCCTCTCCCTTCTTTGCAGCTGAGGTATTGTCCTTAAATCTGTCAAAACCTTTCTTTTATTAACTGTATATTCTGCCAGCTGGTGACTGATGTGTTTAATGGGGCAATTCAGGAAAATTTGAATATGTGACTAATCCTGTTCTCGTTTCCAGTCTCTCTGCACTCCTCTTTATGCACAGACACATGTTTTGTCAGAGACCCAAAATATAGATGCTGTGACTCATTTAGGAGTGTGGTGTGTTTGTGTTTGGTTTTCTTCTTACTTAACAAAAGGAAATTCATGCTTGGCAAGTTCTGTTGGATTTGTGCTCTAGCACTTGGCCATTTGAGACCACACTAATGGAGCTTGCACACATGCCGATATTAAGGTATCTTCTAAGCGAGTTTGGCAAAGGTGCTTAAAAAATGCTCCTACATCGGGGTGTGTGTAGGGGCTATAGCCGACAGCAGTGCGTGTCCCCACATCAGTGACAATCAATCTCACTGGTCGCCAGTGCTCTCCACTGGAGAACACTTGCACTGTCAGCTTGCTCAGCACACATCGCTGACAGGCTCGCGCTGTGTGTGGACTGTCGGTGCTGTGTGCTGAGTGACAGCGCCGTAGCAGAGGCAAAGCTAGGTCGCCCTACACACATTGATATGTGTGTAGGGCCCATTACACCAAGAACAGTTTGTAGCAGCCATGGTGTTATTCAATCAACTTGAGTTCAGAGCTGAAACTAACGCTTTTTTTGACACCGCACAAATTGTTGTATACTGTAAGGTGTACTGCATATTGTACCTAATGTTCAATGTACAGTATTTCTGCTGGCGATCTCCCTGTGGTCAGCACAATCCCGGAAGTGGAATCTTAATGCTCACAATGTCAGCGTGTCCCGGTGAGTATTCTCACTCCAACCATGGATTGTGACTATTTGGGTCCTATCCCATTTCTGCCATCTCCCTGTGTTAGAAGAGATTGATCATCTTTCGTGTGATAATTGCATGTGAAACCTTCTCTAGTTCTTCTATCTATTCTGCATTGGAAAATGTACCCTCTTACCATTATTGTATCACTTCAAAGGGACCAAGTCTAAGGTGTAGACCAGGCATGGACAAACTGTGCCCCTCCTGCTGTTGTTAAACTACACATCCCAGCATGCCCGGCCATAGTTTTAGCATTCCCTAATAGCTAAATATTATGCCAAGACATGATGGGACTTGTAGTTTCAAAGCAGCTGGAGGGACATAGTTTGGCCATGCCTGGTATAAGGTCTTGTGTATAACTGCTGCCGTGCTGGCACTACTCGCTATGGTTCTTTAATGCACCTTGGATGGGTGGATGCTGACAGGATACTCTGCTCTTTGTATGCTATACAACTTCATTGAGAAGGGTCAAATTATTCTGGGCTTCTTGTAACACCTTCTCCAAAGTGCTGAAATAATCATTAAAAATCTCTATAAGAGCAATGCTATATGTGCAATGGGTTGGCAACTACAGGTATACTGTCTTGTGTTTTGGAACAGAGCAATCAATAACTTGTGATATACTGTTTATCTAATTATGGTGGTGAACAGGAAATCAAATATTGAAATCTGCTTCACAAGTCATATTTTTTATGTATCTTTTAAGCTGGGCTTTAAAAAAAAAAAAAAAAAAAAAAAACAATAGAAAAACTGTAGTTCTTTAATATAGAAGCCTATTCTTTTTATTTGTGCTAACTATTATAGTTATAGCATTGTTTCAATGCAGCACTATCCTTTCTTTGTTTATATGAAACCTCCATGGTATTTGCATTTATGAACAAACCGTAATCCTAATTTACTGATCATTTGATTTATTGCAATTTTTCACCTTTTATCATCACATTATCCTGCATTTCCTGAGCTCCCCTTTGACCAATCATGGTAGCGACTATATTCGTCCTTCGCGATGGTAGATCTCTCAGAACGCTCTGCAAGACTGCTCAGCACACAGTGATGTGTCGGTGCTGAGCGATCTGTCAGTACCAGTGTTCTCCGGTTAAAATACTGGTCCTGCCAGGCAATTAACTAGATTTATACAGCATGCTGGATATTAATTACCAAGTGATAACGGCGCTATCGCTATGGCCCCTATACACCGAGCGATGTACGGGCATTTTCTAAGCAATATTGTGAGATTGCTTAGAAAATGCCCTGAAATCACCCCATATGTAGGCCCCATTAGAGGTAAAACCACTGTAAAATACAAAACAAACAAGAAAATGGTATTTAGCACTGTAACATATATATATATATTTTTAAATAGAACCAATAGCCCCCATTTATCAAAGTCCTTAAAATACCTGCGAGCAAATGTAAATATTTAGAACTAGAGTCAATAGCAGTCTGAAATGTTGCAGGTGGTTTGATTACCACTTTGTTTTTCAACCTTTAAAGTGAGGCTGTCAGAAGCATGTGCGGTCTTCATTTATTGAGGCTGGGTATTTGAGTGATTTACCTGGGCAGTGACACCGGCTTTCACCTGCTTGACGAGCTGTAATGCCTGTCCAGAATTTTATCTGGATTCATTGGGAGATTTGTCAAAAGTTCCTAAGTGAAACACCTGGGGAGATGTATTATACCAGCTTGTACTGTGCGTGTATAACACTTAAGGCCCATACACACTGGGCAACTTTGAGCTGAAAGTTTCTGAAAACAGCATGTTTGAGCGGCTTTCAACTCAAAGCCGCCCTGGTGATGAGCGCTGCTGTGCACTCCTGCATCAACGCTGGGGAAAGGCGCTCATCTGCTGGTAATACCAGCAGATGAGCGGCTTTGAGGACAGCTTTGCCGGGCAGGGGGAGAGCCACCCAGTGTGTATGCCGGGCAGGGGGAAAGCCACTCAGTGTGTATGCACTGAGCGGCTTTCCAATTTAGCCCCGATAATTCATTTTCTTACACTGCAGGTGGGACAAATGTAACGTGCAGAGAGAGATTTTGCTGGGGTGTGTTCAATCTGATATCTAGATTGCAGTGTAAAAATAAAGCAGACAATATTTACCCTGTACAGAAACAAAATAGCTCACCCCAAATCAACAGTGCACATGGTTTCATCCATTAGAAAGATTTTGCTTTTGTGATCCATGCTGAATCACACCCATAGGACACTGGCCTATTCGGTTTGACCGATTTTATACTTCTGGTGAAAAAGCTGCTAGAGCATATCGGGGATCCCATTGGCTAACGCACGATACTGGATCATCTTTCCTCCGTCCGTCCGTCCCCCCCCCACAAAAAAAATTAAACTGAAAATACTTCCTACTTGCCTTCTTTGAGTTCTACCGCCACTATATGTTTTTGCTTGTCAGTCCATCCCCCCCCCCCATATTTTTGCACTTCTTTAAGTATTCATGGATTCCTTGGCTGGGCAGTTCTCGCGTTCTTGACTGAACAGCTATTGGATTGTATTGGTGTGACCGCTGTCCCAATGCTGGAGCTTCAACTAATAAACTGGGTTAAAACTCATTGCAACGTTCATCCTTAGTCACCTGCATCTCATTTGCTGTTTTTTTAATTCATCTACCTAATCGGGATCATATTGGGACAAAAGTGCAGAGTATATGCACGTTCCTTCAATATTCACACCATCCTTACGATGACTTTACTGCAGCAGAATAATTCTCAGTGAGCGGTATCTTGCTTCGCAGCCTCATCTTCTGCACTACATGTAGACCATACCAAGTTGTTAAATACTCACCCATTTCTCTTTAAATTCCTTCATATTTTACCAAAGTACAATATAATTGATTATACATGTATAGATAGTACCTTTATGAAATATTAATAATCAATACAAGCAGAAGCCTTCCTTCTATTCACACTCCTGATGGGTATAGGAACAAATCTATTCTCTCTGCACCAGAAAAGTAGAAAGGGTGATGTGATGTTATTTCTCTGTTTTGGGTCTGTAATTGCGGTAATTCTGTTTTACATGTGCCGTAGCCTAAAATGAAAGAATGTATGGTGGTACAATAAATTTCATTTGATTGGAACAACACATGTCACAAGTAAGAATTGTATGGGTGTGTGTATGTGCTTATCAATGGTTTTGGGAACCATTGATCAGTTTGAACCAAGCTTGATTAACACCACAAATGTCTTCTAGGTCAATGTTACACATTTTCATCAGCTGAAACGTTGATGAGGTGTTTTCTTGTCGTTTGATAAGACATTTTGAGGTGTTTTCTTTCCTTTTCGATCAGAAGTGCTGTCTACCTTTATTTATTACTTAGATATTGGGACTCCATTGAACACTTATTAGTGTGTGTAAGTATGTATGTCTGTGTATATATACAAGATAAGCAAAATAATTATTAATAGAAAAATAATTGTCAAAAATTTGGTTTATAATGCATATTCTGATGAGAACCAAAAATTCCTGAGGCTATGTTCTGGAACATAGCTGAGATTGGCACAGTTGCCCCACAAGACCCCTGTCCGTTTAGTTTAACAAACCCGTAAAACTACTGCCATTGCTAGTTCCTGCTGTATTTTTAGACAATGCGGTATCCTGTTTTACTCTCTGGGACACAGACCTTGCACAGTGGATTCTTTTAATAGATTGAAATGTTAATGAAATACAGATCCATTGGCCCCTTCAGGCACATTTTCCTAAAGCCAGTTCTGACATTTGAAAGGTATTCTGGATTGTATATGTTGGCTATCTACATCTCGTGTGGCATATTCAGTGCATAACTACATGCAAACGATTGAATCTAGTATATTTGTAGTAGTTCTTTCATTTTTGTAATTCTGTTCCACACATAATGAATTCCAAAAGATGATGCCCTCTCATTAGTGTTTTCTTCCCACTCACGTGTGGGTCACCACTTTTACCTAGCTTGCAGAATTCTCCTAAGCCAGTAGCTTGTTAACTAGAGAATACTGAAAAGTCAGACAGACTGTAGTGTGTGCGAGCCAATTTTACAGCTATCGAATCAATGTAAAATCTCCACTTGCATTGTTACATTATTCTGCACATTTTATTTGAGTAATGTTTAGCAAAAGTCCTTCATCTTTAAAAAAAAAAAAAATTTACTCCATTATCTGCAGAAGATTACTACCGGCGACTACTACGTTAAACAGAGTCGCAGCATCTGATAGCCCACTAGTTAAATCGGGATTTTTTTCTAGCCTCTGAGGCAGGTGTAAAAAAAAAATACTGATAACTCCTGGCTTTGTGCTTATTGGATAAATCCAAGTTGTTACTTTTTACTCGCTTGTAAAGTGTTGTTATTATTGACCTCTACATAGTATAAAATAAAGTCCCCAGTAGGCATCTTTGTCTGGGCCAATTTCAAGAACCACTGGGCAGACTTTGGTACGGTTTTCACAAATCTATAGAGCAATTGTTGAAGGTTTAGGTTTATGAAACATTCATCTATAACAAAAGGAAGCCAAACAGTGATGTTTTAATGAATCAAGACAAAGATCAGCTTTCTGCTAACTTTCTTGGCTTATGCTTGCTAACCCATTAAAGATATATCACATTGGGCTTTATTTTATGCTGTGTAGAGATCAGTATGTATTAAATGTTTTCTGCAAAAAATTTAAATAAGCTCCGTTTTACTGATGCATAATTTCAGTTTTGCTCTTGTTTTTTTCTGTTCCCATTGCATTTATGTGAAAAATGTTTATTTTACTTTTATTTTGAATGTTTTCTATATTATACTTATCTGTATAAGTTTCAGCTAAAGTCAACAGAAAAACCATAAGTGAAGGAGAATCTGGCAGAGGGAGAAGGAGACTACCATATGCACATGTGCGGTCACCTGGTGCGAGATTATGGGCAGTATTCAATGCTTTTTGCAAGCTGTGACAGCGAGCAGTGCTGACTGCTCGCTGTCACAGCTCGTATGGTCATTATTCACCTCGCTGGGTTTTTACAGCAACGCGGAAATGGCGTGTGCGGCCACCAAAAAAGCAAGGCTCGCGGCTAAATGCGATGGCATCCCTGCATTAGCTGCGAGCCTCGCCATTTGGGGGAATCCCCGCTGTCAAAAGATTCCCCCGAAACATTGAATATGGTGAACGGACGGCGCAAGGGTTAAACGGCGAGGGTCACTTGTTTTCGGCAATCCTTGCCATTTAATCCCCTCGCCAGCCGCATTGAATATGGCCCTATATGAAGCTCTCGCCCATAGTAAATGTGCCTGTTGCGTTTTTAGGAGCTCTTTTAAAAAAAAAACGGTACTTATGTAGTATCTGGGCTGCCGATTTCTAAATCGGGTACATCGCATCGCATGCGACCATCGGATGCGATGCGATGACCCAATTTTTCCATAGGAATCAATGTTAAAATGGACTGAGTCCATTTTAACATGGAATTCAATGGGAAAAAGGGGTCCTTTTCATACCCCTACTATCCAAGTGGGCATGGAGTTGGATATAAACCTATGGTGAGCGTAGCGTGCCACCGAGCCCGAAGCGTGGCGAGCGTAGCGAGCCCCGCGAGGGGACACAGAATACCGTCCCCTCGCGGGGCTCGCTTCGCTCGCCACGCTTCGGGCTCGGTGGCTCGCTACGCTCGCCACAGGTTTATATCCAACTCCATGCCCACTTGGATAGTAGGGGTATGAAAAGGACCCCTTTTTCCCATTGAATTCCATGTTAAAATGGACTCCGTCCATTTTAACATTGATTCCTATGGAAAAATCGGGTCATCACATCCGATGGTCGCATGCGATGCGATGCGATGCGATATCGCATCGCATCTGATTGTATGCCTTAACTTAAGGCATACAATCAAAAAATCGGCAGCCCAGATACTACATAAGTACCAAAAAAACTTAAATAATGGGTTACTGATAATGTCGAGACAGAAAGCAAATATAAACCATAGTGCATTGGACACTCAAATAATTTGTTTATCCCGTAATAATGAAACTGAACAAGAAAGAGAATCTTGCATCAAAACAAAGCCTTATAAGATTTCCTTTATAGGACTTCTGTTTAAAAATGGCTGCTGCCGTAAATTCATAATTGCTCCCCTATGACGCCTGGGTGGGTCACTAGTTTATATATTAATATTCCATTGCACGGTTACAATTGGGAACACAGTAAAGAAACAATGTTTGTTTATTCTGAAGGTGGCATGCTTCATGACCTCATCATGGGTATGAAACGTTGCTGTTATTAAACCTCTTCTTTGACTGAGTAATAACATATGCAAGGCGGAAGGACTGCAATACTTAGGACAAGTCCTAATCAACCATAGCAGCTATGGGGTTTTTCTATGGATCAAACAATAACATATTTCATATATAAAGTCAATACATACATGCATATAGTATGTGTTTGTGTAGATGGCGTTACCCTAGAGCAGGGGTGGGGAACCTCAGGCCTGGGGGCCGTAGTCGGTCTGAGTGGCCCTCCCACCCACCCGGCGGCTTTGCCGTGAGTCAAGTACAGGGGAATTCTTGCGAGAGGTCAATAGTTCTTGCGAGATTCCTCTTAATAAACAGCAGCCGGAGACTGTCAGTCCTATTCAGCATCAGCTGCTAGAGCATGGGACGGCTGCAGCAGGACAATTTTTAAGATACATTTTTTACATATGGCCCCCAAAGGATTTTTTTCCCCATACAATGGCCCTTGGCACAAAAAAAGGTTCCCCACCCCTGCCCTAGAGCAAAGCAGTGAGATCTGGAGGGGAGGCACTAGGTCATCCCCATACGCTCATCGGCTTGCAATGAAGGATGGAGCATTGTCAAATGTAGGAAACTGACTTAAAGACTGATAGTTGCAGTTAGTCCAATTGCTCACATGGAATCCAACATTGATAGCAGAGTGTCTAGGACTACAGTGCAGGCCCCACTTATATTGCCTTATGCCACAAGACAGAGGGGTTGGATGCTCCTCAAAGTACTCCAGGTCCAAATACCAAATTTAAATGCTTTTATTACTAGAACTGTTTTTTTCCCCTAGTGTTTAACCCTACTGCTAAAATATGAAAGTATTGCATGATTTTACAAGAGAATGATGTTGAGATACTGGATGTGGTAAACTAATTGGTGGTCTGTCTGCCCATTGACAACAAAAAAAAGTAATGTAGACCTTTTTCATTTGTCGATCTAATGACAGTGGGCCTAGACATTGGGAGCTATACCACACCCATTGTACTTGTGGTTCTTAATCGACTTCATACACTTTAAATTTTTGGATTTCTTGTATATAGGTCTAAAATTTTGTCCTTGTTTTCTCTGAAGTCCGATCTTTCCGTCAAAAAAATCTTTAACTTCATTTTCTCTCAAGTTGACAAATCCCAAAGCTTATACATCCAAGAGAGACTTTAGACCTTTCTCAAACTCACGCAGGTTCAGTGAACTACAGTTGCTGCAAGAATATATTTTATTTGGAAATTTTTCTTTTCTTAGCAATTACCACATGTGGGGTATCTATGGATGAAATAACCATTAAATATTTTGCTCAATGGGCTCACTTTCAAATTATGATACTAAGTGGTCTTGGAGTGTAGAGTTGAAGGGTATGTTTCCGGAGATCATGTAATTTGTAATATTTATTCAAGCAGGTCTTTCATCTCCAATTTGAAAAAAAATAATAATCTATGTAAAATAACAGCTGGGCCCCATTTTTGCATTTGAATGGGGGCAGTTCTGTGTTGCTCTTAAGCCTTTCCTGGTAATCCAAGGAGCTGGATGGTATTCTTTTCTGGCACTTGGTTGAAAGGGGATACTTCGTACTTAAAACTTCTGTGTTTTCTTCATATTTGTATAATAGTAAATCTATTATACTACCTTAATACTTCTAGCAGAGAATTTCACAAGAGACACTCAATAGGCCTCATTCATCAAGTATAAGGTTTTGGGGTGGGGAGATGTTTGAAGCCTTACCAAGAGTGGACGAGTGGATCAGCTTCCTATTTTATAGAGTGTATTTGCTAAAGGGTAGATACTGTATAAGCCTTTTTGCTGTGGGAAACTTATCCACTAGATATAATATTATGTCTTTTGCCTTCTCTATCCAGCTAAGATGCAGGCAGGGCACAGGGGTGTGAGGGCAACATGAGCACATCAAACTATCGAACTGGGGTTGTGACCAACCAAAAGGAGGCACGGTACTGCCGGCTACGCTATTGTATGTGGGACAGCTCCACCGTTTGTGACATTATTGGGAATGTGCCCAGCCAGAGAGGTCACTGATGGGGGCATGCCAGGCACCTACTGACCCAATGTCACTTGGGTCTAATTTTTTTTTCGTGGTGTTAAATGTTAAGGCATTTGCCAGGAAGGTCAGTCCTGCTTTTTGTGCATTGTCCAAATAGGGATCCCTGATAAAATGGTGTCTATACTGGTCACTCAGCAGTTGTTAAACTGTATAATGGTTACATGTTGCATCCCGATACACTGAAAGCTGCCGTATTTGGTGTTCTCTGCTTGGATTGGGCTGTGTATGGAGGTCACTCCTGCCTGTATAAGGCAACATCGGGCAGTATGAACTTTCAGGTTTATGTGGTAAACAAGTTCAATAAGTGAGCAATACAAGTCTTGTATATTCACTTTTAGGAGCCTAATCCAATACCACTCAGCTAGCAACTTAACGTCGCCTGGCTGAATGCCTGCCCCTCCCCCCATCTCTGAATCCCCGCCCCTCCCCCCATCTCTGAATCCCCTTGGTAACATGTGAGGAGATTTTGGCGAACGCAACCCCTTGCATGCAGCCAAAGGGTAGAGCCTAAACAACTGATATATATATATATATATATATATATATATATATATATATATATATATATATATATATATATATATATATATATATATATATATATATATATATATATATATATATAAATTTTTGGTACTTGTTTCCTAGCACGGCCACAATCTTATGGATCGTGTACCTTTAAGTTAAGGTATACGATGGACCCGATTTCCTTTGAAATCAGGTCCATTTTGCCGGCTAGGACACAATATCGGGGGCATCGCGTCGGTCGGGACCATTAACATTGGTCCCGACGCGATGCCCCCGATATTTCCATAGGCTTCAATGTTAAAAAATATTTTAACATTGAAATCGTGTCGGGAAAGGTAAAATATCGGGGGCATCGCGTCGGTCGGGACCATTAACATTGGTCCCGACGCGATGCCCCCGATTTTTCCATAGGCTTCAATGTTAAAATATTTTTTAACATTGAAATCGTGCGAAAATTTGAAAAATGTGAAATGGGCCAATATGACCCATTTCACATTATAGATGTCCCCGTCGTCACCCCAAGATAGACGCCAACCCGAAGCGTGGCGAGCGGCGGCGGTGCGTGTCCTCCGACCTTTTCATTCCCCTACTATCCACGTCGGCGTGGAGTTGAGAATAGAATAGTGTAGCGAGCCACCGAGCACGAAGCGTGGCGAGCGGACGCGTATAACTTCACAGGTATACGCGTCCCCTCGCGGGGCTCGCTGCGCTCGCCACGCTTCGGGCTCGCTGCGCTCGCCACACTATTCTATTCTCAACTCCACGCCGACGTGGATAGTAGGGGAATGAAAAGGTCGGAGGACGCGCACCGCCGCCCCTCGCGGGCTCGCTGCGCTCGCCACGCTTCGGTTTGGCATCTATCGTGGGGTGGGGTGTACGCCGTTAAATTTGGGGGGGTTGGGAATATTTTACATTGAATCCAATGTAAAATCGGGTCCCAGGGACCCGATTTACATTTCATTCAATAAAAAAATCGGGTCGAAAACCGGTCGGTCGCATCGCATGCGACCAAATCGCATGCGATGAGATCAACCCGATTTTTCCGACACGACCACCCCGATGTAAATCGGTGTGGCCGTGCTAGGAAACAAGTACCAAATTTTTTTTTTTTTTTGTAATGGCGACCCCATAAAATATAAAATGCTGGGCATTTTCCTGCAGCCCTCCCCACAGCGAACAGCCCTGTAAGTATGCAACTCCCTGAAGCCCTTCGGTGCTGGGGTTAGCACATGAGTAGGGATGAATTTGGATTGCATCAAGCCTATTAAAAGATGACCGCATCGGGCCTTCTAACCACCTAACCAGACCTCCATGCTGCTGTATCCCCTGGGCTTGTGCTAGTAATGGGCTGCTTCTTTGCACTAGCTGGTAGGCAGCGTATAGAACATCTTTGCTCTGGTGCAGGCAGCGTATAGAACATCTTTGCTCTGGTGGCAGTGTGGAGTTCAATATGCAATCTGATGAGTAATTTATAGGTAATCTGGTCACCTAATTCATAGGGATGACAGTGTACCTTGATATGCAGGAGACATGGGCTCTGTGCTTACATATTTTGGTTCACGCTCTGGTCTCCAGGTTCAAGTGTGATTTTTGTTTTCACACAGACTTTCTAGCTTACTTTACACAGCAAACTGCTGTGTTCCACGCCTCCCTCCCCCCTCTCATAGGAATGTCTTTCCTGCATCCACTGAGAGGTGGATTCATGAAGCTGAACAGATCGGAGGGAACACAAGAAATAAGAGCCTATTGTTCCATAATGGCAGTCCCTGATTATTGTTGTAACTTGTTTTTCCAGGTCTTGCTACTTATGTGGTGCATGCGTATTCTTATTTTGTTTGTTTCCATTATTAAATGTTAAAATCTGTTTGGGCTCACAAACCGACAATGAAAAATGGTGAGCGATTGGTCTACTTTCGGGTACATACATATGCCTTTAAGATGACAGAATGGTTTACATCAGGCATGTCCAACGTTGGCCCTCCAGATGTTGTGAAACTACACATCCCAGCATGCTTTGCCACAGTTTTGCTATTAGAGAATGCTAAAACTATTGCAAAGCATGCTGGGATGTGTAGTTTCACAACATCTGGAGGGCCAATGTTGGACATGCCTGGTTTACATGATTAATAATTGGCACTGCTCTTGTAGATTGGACTGGTGAAATCAGCATTTCCAACCATTTCCGAATTATTGAGCATCTCTCTAGGGGCGGGATTCTCTAATAAATACGGCTGCACATCGCCGGCATAGTTAATAATCACATATGCATTAACATTTGCGATTATTAAGGCAAAGGTCAGCTCTTGCGATAAGAGCTGTCCTTTGCGTTGTGGCCGGCGATGTGCTGCCGGTCCCCCCTCCCTCCCTGGATCCATACCCGGCTCCACTTCCTCCTCCTGCACTCGGAAGAGGTGCAGGGAGGAGGAGATCACTGGTCCGGGCAGCACAGGTGGGGGGGGGTGGTGCAGATCGGTGCGGGGGACGCGAAGGCAGCCCATAGGCTTCCATGGGGTTACACCATCTAGAACTGGCGTTAACCCCCTGCAGCGAAGCTGCATATGAAAATGCTGTAAAACCCCCGAAAACGGGGGTTTTATGGCATTTTTTGATTGCAGCATCTCGCCCTAGGAATGAAGAATTGCAGACTAAGCAGTGATAGATAAAATCTAATGATATTGATACTTTGTGAAAACTAATAAATGTATTGGTCCTTAAAAAAAATAATATATATATATATATATATATATATATATATATATATATATATATATATATATATATATATATATATATATTTATATATATATATTTTTTTTTTTTTTTTTTGTAAATTGCATAATCCGCATTATACAAAAAAAAATTAGTGATGATGTAGCATTTAACTTACTGTACTTCATCATTACATTACATTGTCAGTGTACAGTGTGAAGTACTGTATACAGTAAAGGCTGAGTGTGGATTACCTTTGGCTACTAAGTAGTGGCTGTTGCTCAGATTCTTTGCCGTAGTAGTTGGGAGACACCGTTCCATTCACCATTGAGAGACGCTCAATCAGGTGCAACTACTTCCGTTTTATTTTAGACAGCAAGGTTAAATTATCACAAATGCATTGCAATAACTTAGTAATAGATTTTCAATGGCTGGCTTCAGTTTAAATTACTAACTTATCCGACTATCAACCACAATTTGTCCACCTGGCGGAAATCCTGTTACATTTAAATAACAACTTGGTACTAAACACACACCTACGTTTCTGGTGCGGTTGGGTGGGTGGGGGGGGGGACTTATCACTACAAACCGTGACGAGACTTGGCTTCTACTCCCCTTTCCTTTAGTAAGGAAGCCCAAGTGTCAGCAATGCAGTTACCACATGAAATGATCAATGCAAGCAAACAGATAACTAGACATCAATTATACTCTAATATATGTGCACATGACTATAGCTCCCGCAGAGCCAATGTCCCTTTTAGAGAACTTCCTCTGGTAAGAACACAATGGCCACAAATCCCGTGACTTTCCAAAAGGCCAAATAAGAGTATGGGAATGGGGTCTTGAAGTGACCCCATGGCGATGCCCCCCACTGCGTTAACCCGGCGGGGGAGCATCCCAAAATGCGGTAAAAACTCAGATAATGGGGATTTAACCGCACTTTTTGCTTAGAGAATCTCCCCCAGAGTCTCATAGTCTATCGTTGACCACCAGATGGTGCTGTTCCTCCACTCATCCCTGTTGGGAGTTAATGTCTCTAATGAATCGTCCCACGCTGAAATCTTGCTGTACCTCCACAGGGGCTTATGCAGGGCGATTAGTTAGTAAAGCGTGAGGTCGGTCTTCTCCATGGCAGTAGCCACAACTATAGCCACTAGCCGTTCCCTCTTCCCACAGTCCTCCAGGGGGTTGTACGGGGGGACGGGGACGATGACTCGAGCTCCGCAGTCCCATCTCCCGCTGACCTGAAGCAGGGGGGGGGGGGGGTTGGACTCACTCCCCTGCCGCTAACTTCTAACAGGGTTGGGGGGGGGGGGGGGCGAGCTCTGCTGCCCCTTTCCCGCTGAACTGAAGCAGGAGAAGGTGCCAGGCATCAGACTCCGCTGCCTCTGACCCAGCAGGGCTGGAGGGGAGGGGAAATCGGGCTCTGCTGCCCGCACTACCGTTCTCTTTCAGCAGCAGAGGGACGGTCGGGCTCTTCTGATGCTGACCTCAAACAGGAGGGAAGAAGGGGTCCTGGTCTGCCCACAACCAGATTCTGCTTCCTCCATGCAAATAAATCTGGTCGCCACGACCAGATTTATTTGTGGCGACCTGGCCCCTGAGATTTGTCGAGCTCTGTTCTAGGGTTCATTTTGTTGGGAGCCAATTAGTCTACCATTATATTTTTGTATTGTGGGAGGAAACTGGAGTACCCGGAGGAAACCCACGCAAGTACGGGGAGAATATACAAACTCTGCACAGTTAGGGCCATGGTGAATCAAGCCCTTGATTAGCATTACTGCATCACAGTGCTGAGGTCATTACACCGTCCGTGATGCCCTTAGTTTAACAGAAGACATTGAAATATCTGAATATTTTTTATATCCATTCATACCAGATACAAGTGGATAACTTAAATGATTGGCATAATAGTTACCTAAATGAGAATGTGTTTCTCCTTATTCCATGATGACCTCACATGGTGTTTGCCTTACCTGTGTTCTGTCAGGGAGGTCCACAGCCTCATGCTGCATGCATACTGACACTGTGTTCCTCTAGTTACTTTAGAGAACCTTTGTGCCCAGAACGCTTTCTGTGAATGTATTCAGGTGAAATGTACTGTCTCCTGTTTGCGTGAGACATGGAAATCTTGTCTCCCACCTGCCATCACAGGAAGTCTGAGCAGAATAGAAAAAGGAACTGCATAGTTCTCCCCATTGTGTGCAATGTGTGAAAATATTGACAAGAATCACCCAATCCTGACACCTTGGGAGAAGTTATTCTTTTGGAACTGCATGAAGGGAAATGCGATTTCTGCTTGTGTGGTTTTTATTTTTTATAGATTTCTTTTAGAATTATTAATCATTTAGGTAATGAAAGTGTATTTTTTGTTTTTGCTCTTTGTAAACTCAATGCGTGATGAGTCCAGATGTTTGGGTCACATACAAATTATTGACTGGCAGTGATCTTGCTATGTGCTTACATGCTTTGATCAGTCTGTGTTCTTGGCATACTGAATAGAGAAAAACCGATGCCAATGGCTTCTGATCAAACAGTGGATGTTCGCATTTAAAATGGCATCTATTCTGCTCCGCAAGGCGGAGGGATTTTTATTTGTCGGTGCTCATAAATAGGTCTTCTCTGCAGGATCAGTAAATCTGGATGAGATGGTGTATGCAGAGCCTGGTGTTTCTTGGTATAAGAGTACTTTGACTCTTATTGAGTTTGCAAACTTGCATAACTGCTGGCTTGCCGGGCCGGTGCACCGGTCAACTGCAATGCAGGTATCCTAAGGGAAGCTCAAGGAGGAGGGGAACATCACGTGGAGCAAAAGAGCAGTTTCATATATACTGCTTGTAAATTTTGGAAATGGTCATGGATTCCACATTTACAGGCCCGATGTATCAAGCTTCAAAAAGTGATAGTGATAAAAAAACAAGCAGCCAGTCAGCTCCTACCTGTTTTTCTCAAACCCATCCTGTAACATGACAGCTAGGAGCTGATTGGGTGGCTGTTGATCACTCATTTTTATAAAAAATTTTAAGCTGGATACATCTGGCCTCATGAGTTTATGTTGTTCCCATAATGGAGGCAGGCAGACCGTTTTTCTTGTTGCTATTTGAAAAATACATTTAATGTTCCGGCTTAAAAAAAAAATGGGTGTTATATTTAAATAAAATATGTTGTTGCCTGTGACTTAAAATAAAGAAAGGATCAGTTACTAGCAGTAGTAGTGTAGAGGATTTTGATATATTTTTTTTTTTTATACCAAGGCTGCTAAGAGAATCGTATTTATTCTTCTTGTGCAGGAATGGGTTACTGTCTGGGTCAGAGCTTCCAAAGTTCCACCTTTTACAGGCCAGGTTTTAAGGCTTGCTGGGTTTCTGCCAGCAATCAAGACTATGGTTGATTTGTGGCTGGGAAATTTATATTGCAAGCTTTTATAGGCACAGAATTTTTTTTTCGATAGTGTAACCTAATTACACTCTGCTGACTACCCTAGAAAATAGAACGCCCCACTACCACCACCACCACCACACATACACACTTACTTTTTTAAAGGCAATATAGCAACGCAAGTGTTTGGTGCTGTGTATATAATAAAAGGATATTTATTAATACACTATGTTTATCTCAGTGTGCTTTGTGCATCGAAAGATTTATACATGGAACAAAGTGTTTTGTACTATGTATAAATATTTTTCTCCACAAAGCACACTGAGCTATAGACTGTCTTTACTGTATTAATAAATATGCTTTTATTATAGACACTCAGCGCCAATATTGCAGTAACTCATTTTTTTTTAAATAACTAAAGTTCAGAGATTAGATGGATCTGCTTCCCAATGTGTTAGTTATTGCATCATGTAATGAAACAAAATGATATCCTCTTAACCATTTGAGTCCCAAGTGAATTTGTCAAAAATAGGTGTGAAAATTGGCAAGCAAACATTTGTATTCATCATATAATGACCGGTGATGCTTATTTTTATATAGGATCTATAATCCTTTTTTATTTTTTAATTAATATAACAAATGTGAGTGATGCTGGCATTTGTAGCCGGTATTGCACATCTCTGACAGAGATGTTGGCACTCATGGGTTTTAGGATAGTAGTGGCTTAGGTATAAATTAGTAACCTAGTAAAAGGGTCCTTGAGAATAACACAGGAAGGATCTGGGTTATGGCCGCTGTGAATGGGTGACTCGGATCATCAGGCTCGGGTCCTATTAGACTACAGAGACCACTCACTGGCACTTATGGGTTTCAAGCTGCTGTGTCACTACTTAAAATTGTGTTCAGTTATATATTATAAATAAATCAGTCAACTCAAATTTACTGAGGTACGAATTAAATGACCTGTGGCCAAGCATAGCTATTCCTAAAACCTGGGCCTTTGGTGCCTTGTGAGCCGCGATTGGTAACCTGTGGCCTAGGTTATGTTTCTTTATTTTTAAATGGATGCAAATTTAAGAACACACCTGCACACATGTCATCTTCTACTGTATGTCATTGAGGTACAATTTACTAGACATTAACAATACGCAACAACAAAGTGGCCACAACAGCACAAAATACTTAAAATCCCACCATAGAAAAAAGGAGCAGCAATTACCCTTTTGTTTACGTCTTGTTTGTACAGTGTACATTTTTCTGGGAAGTTCCCCTTTTTTAGATCTCCATATAGGTATTTAGTTCTGGACAAGATTCCCAACCGTCGGAAATATCGGTCATCTGTATTTAAATGGAGAGGACTCGCCTGTGCAGATATGTGTTTTAAAAAAACCCCTAATCTGCATTGTCAAAAACAACTGCTGGATTGTCGAATCCGCAGGCTTTTTCGAGTTACAGGCTTTCGAAAAAATGGATCTGACGTTTAACTGGCGTTTCAACTTCGGGAGAGGGGAAATGGGGGAAAAAATACCTTTTGCACCAGTACCGCTAATATTGGTAATGATCAGAAAGATTATATGATGGATCCACAATAACGTAGTGGTTGGTACCCTAATAACTCATGTGGAGGTGCTCTCCTGAGAGTAAATAGAAAGTGAAATTGGAAGAAAGGAAAGTACTCTCTATTTTGGGGGGCACACTTAATAAAACTTAAGGTTTATTAATTTTCATTTAAAAAACATGTTTGTAAGTAATTAACACACAAATATGACGCAAACATATTTTTTAAATGAAAATGAATAAACCTTAAGTTTTATTAAGTGTGCCCCCAAAAAAGAGAGTACTTTCCTTTCTTTCAGTTGAACTGGCGTTGTCAAGTGTATACAGATTTGCCGATGCTGGGGGCTCTCACTGGAGAGGTCTCCCATGGATTGACAGAGGATGTCGCGGATAATGGGAGTGTGCGATATCAGCGACCTAGTGAGTACACACTGGACATTTTTTATGTATGTGGGTAATTGTATGAATGGTCGTTATGGGGAGAAACTGTGTCATATATGCATATCATTATATGCTCTGGTACCGCTTATCTCCCATGTAGTCCTCCCATGACCCCAAGGTGTCATTGACCATATACCACAGAAATTACAGCGATTTCCCTTGTGGCTCCAGGTTGCATATGAGATCTTGCCAGACTTGTGTGATCTAGCGCATACCTAGTGATCTGGCTTGGGAAGAGACGCAGTTTATCAGCACTAGGCTGATGCATTGTGGGTGGCCTGGCAGTGATCGCCAGAGAGGGGACGTTTTCACTCCCTTTCTTCGGCATTCGGCACTGCAGCTTCCTGTTTCACCTTGGTTAAGAGACAAAGCAAGAATAGTTTTGAGGGTATAATATATTTACCTCTTAATCCACTATTCGTACAGAACTGGCATATGCTGCTGTGCACTTTTTCCTGTCAGAATTGCACATGGTGTATATAAAGGGGGTGAAGGCTTATTATTTTAAATCCATTATGATAAGACCATTTGGTACTTATGTTGTACGGAAGGAGTTCTGGGGTAGCTGCGCTGTAGACTTGGTTAAAGTGGGTCGGCTGCGGGGTGTGGGAGGTATACTACAGGGTACCTCTTTGGAGAGAAAAGGTATGAGATATGCACCCTTGGGTGCATATCTCATACCATGTGGTACTTATGTATTAGCCGGGCACCCACTAAGCAAATAGCTTAGTGGGCGATTATGCGTAAGAAAATCGCATTGCATTCGCTTTTTGCATGCGATGCAATGCGATTTTCCTATGTAATTTATTCACTGCTCTCTGGCCTTTGGCGGTGCGATGAGATCGCATCGCATGCGATTTTATAGGGTGCGATGCCATTTAATGTACTATACACTTGTATGACATACAATGGGATTTAGGCACCTCCCACTATCCACGCCACCCCGAAGCGTGGCGAGCGCAGCAGAACGCGCCCTCCTGACTTTATATAGTGTAGCGAGCCACCGAGTCCGAAGCGTGGCTAGCGCACGCAAATTATGTTACTTGTATTCCATGTGCGCTCGCCATGCTGCAGGCTCGGTGGCTCGCTGCGCTCGCCACACTATATAACATCAACTCCATGCCGACGTGTATAGTGGGGGTATGGAAAGGTCGGGAGGACGCGTTCCGCCACCCCTTGTGGGGCTCGCTGTGCTCACCACCTTTCGGGGGTGTTGTGGATAGTGGGTGGGTGCCTAAATACCATTGTATGTCATACAAGTGTATAGTACATTAAATGGCATCGCACCCTATAAAATCACATGCGATCTCCCTACGGTGCTGTACGTATGTTATTTGGGCGCCCGGCTAATACATAAGTACCGACCATGTTAACTAGTCTTGCCAGAAGATATTCTGCTGTTTCTCTGACATTACAAAGCATAATCTGAGGGGTACATCTTCATATGAGTAGTTACAGGTCCTGGGGAATGTTACTGGTGAGATGCTACATGATCTGCATAGTCTAGTTTTCAGATGATTGCTTCACAGTGATTCCGGTCTTCAATATTATGTGTTTTTCAGTCTTCGTTGTACCCCAGCTTGTGTTCTGCTCAGTCAGCCGCCCCTCCCTCTCCCAACCTTCCCCACCAATTGTTTTTCTAGGTGACATTCAAATCCCCATATGAACTCTGTGCAAGGTGCTTTGACTGAAACAGGCAGACAGCCATGTACCATATTGAGTAAACAATACACTTCGTCAGGGAGACATGTGTGCATTCTTCTGTTTGAATCTGAGCTTTGAAGTGGTGCCACCTCTGTTATTATTTGGATTTCTGGAGACAGAATCACTAAGGTGTATAAATGGGTTACCAATGTGTCATTTTCTGTTCTCCATTGACAGATTAAAGGAATACGAAGTATCATTCTGGGTGATGATTCCATCTAAGGAAGCAGAATTTGCATACTCCTTTTGAACAGAGAGCCACAAAAAAGTATACAAGTTGTGCTGGGTGTTAAAACATTATATTAATGGTGGTCTCTATAGTAATAGGTTAGATACAAGTATCGGGGAGTACAAAAACCTTCCATGGATCAGAAGGGCAGAACACCCTTTAGGTTGCCATACTTTATCCCGAGAAAATCTGACCTTTTTTGTACTTTGTTCTTGTTCCTTTAAGTTGGGATGGTTTCTAGTTCACGACTAGCATCCAAGGACAGAACCATTGCCACCTTTTTCGCCTGATACTGTACTTGCTAGACTCTGGAATGCAGTAGTTTATTTAAGTTCAGAATAGTGATCATTAATGTGTTTATTGCTTGTGGGTGGTCTATGTATCAAACATTGTAAAGTATGTTGCTTATGTTCTCCCATCCCCATCTTTCAGCTGGTTTCCTCGCTAGGATTTTTGCAGGCCAACAGCTCATACCTTACTTATGTGTTTAATTGTTAGTATTTTGTTGTTGTTGTTATTATTATCCTTTATGGTGCCACAAGGGATCCGCAGCGGCTAATTTCAGAGTGCATAAACTAATAAGCCACACAATGACTTACATTTGAACTCAATAGAGGACAGGTTCAGGGTAGATAGCCATAGCTGCATCAGCAGAGGACACTGGAATAAGTAACAGCATGGCAGAAACCTGCAGAATTTGGTGCCATCAAAGATGATTTCAGTAAGAGGAGAAAAAGCACATGAGGGAAGAGGGCCCTGCTCGTGGGAGCTCACATTATCGGTTATTCTCCACTGGGACTGGGACTATGGGGTTGGAATGAAAAGTGATGGTGTTGCTGTAACAACCATTACTAATCTAGCTATCCTGTTCTCTTTTGCATCCTAAAAAAAATATAGAATTTGATGGGTTGCTAAGGGTTACACCTTTATTTTTAGAAACTTTAGTAAATCTACTCCTATAATCAGTTCGGGATTTTGTGGGATGTGCTTTTGATTAGGTGATCAATAGACTAATATAATGCCAAATAAACGTCAGTAAATTGCAGCATGGTTTCAAAGCTATTTGGGCTTATTTTACTAACAAGGTATATTCTTGTTCTCACACATTGCTAACCTTTAATTGTGCTTCCACCAATCCACTCCTATATTTCCTTTTTCAAACACGTCAGGAGGTTGGAGCTACAAGTCATAACACATAATGGCACTTCTATCTATCTCTATCTATCTATCTATCTATCTACCCTCTAATGTCATACAAGTTTTGGTATTTGATTAGTTATCTCACAGATGCTTTGCCTGTGCTTTATCATTTCAGCATCTCCTTTATTGCTTTTTGCCAACCGCCGAGATGTCAGATTGGTTGATGCAGGTGGAGCAAAATTGGAGTCAACGGTTGTAGTAAGCGGCTTGGAAGACGCAGCTGCAGTGGACTTCTTTTACCATCAAGGACTCATTTACTGGACAGACGTTAGCGAAGAATCAATAAAGGAAATATCTTATAACCATAGTGGGAGCTCCCAGCGTGTAATTATTTCTGGCTTGGTGTCCCCAGATGGCCTGGCTTGTGACTGGATTGGGAAAAAACTTTATTGGACGGACTCTGAAACCAATCGGATAGAGGTTGCTAACCTCAATGGCACATACAGGAAAGTTCTCTTTTGGCAAGATCTGGATCAACCCAGGGCCATAGCGTTGGATCCTGCTCATGGGTACGTTCCGTTCCTTTATGCATAGGTTTTCTTTTTCGGTATTCTGACCATATGATGAGCACAGTGCATGTGGGTCATTCCATGTAGTTTGCATTGCATTTCATGTTGAGATTTAGAGGTTTAAATGCACCACACACAAAATGGAGCTAAAAGTTAAAAAATTTTAAATAACAATTATATGGTCCTCCGAACCCCCAACAGGGCACGTTTTCCAGGTCACCCGGCAGGAGCTCTTGTTTTTCACTGACACATATTAAAGATCCCACAGGTGGAGCTAATTATTTCACCCGTGATCCTGTGTGGAGACCTGGAAAACGTGCACTATTGGGGGGGGGGGGGGGTCCTGAAGACCGAGGTTGAGAACCACTGGCTTAGTAGCTAAATAAAGGTACACTTTTATCAGTTTACATTTTATTGATTATATGCATGACTCCTGCTACAACAGATTGAGGAACTGATTGGATGTATATTTATTTAAAACTGCTTTGCTAATTATTTTTACAATATGATATGTTATGCTGTACACATGTAAGTCCCTAAACTTATGATTGACACACAAATAATACATTTACCAAACTATACCTAAAATCAATTTGGACATGTGACTCATGATAGATACATGTGTGATTATCTATGAAGATATATAAAATGTTTTGGGCATTATCCAGTTACTTGCGATCAGGTTATTGCATTGCCCAGGTGGTGCACAACAGTTCTTCTCTTTTTTTTTTTTTTCTTCATTTGACCATTCTTGGATAATTATGTACAGTACATACAATATACATCCATTGCTTAAAAAATAGGAATTATTAGGATCTTTCCTGTAACTCAAGCTCATACACACTAGACCATTTACTTTGAACTTTCCCGTGTCCTGGACAAACAATATTGTGCATACACATTGAACAATATGATGAATGATCTAGCTAGAGTCTAGTAATATTCAGATGTTTCTTTTTGTACAGACTACAGAAACCCTCGTTAACACCTTGCGGGATCGCGGATGGTTAATCGTTCATTGCATAAAAACTGACCGATATTTTGAACGATATCGTTCAGATGGGCCAACATGAACGACTTTGTCAAAAAATCACTCGGTGTATGCACCTTTTAGAATTATTTATTATTCAGTCCTGTTGTGCAAAATAATTTCAATGTCAATAGGAATGCTGACAGCACGGTTTATCCCAGGGCTGGGCAATTGCGGCCCTACAGATGTTGATGAACTACACATCCCAGCATGCCTTGCATCAGTTTCAGCATGGCCACATAGCAAAACTAATGCAAAGCATCCTGGGATGTGTAGTTCATCAACATCTGGAGGGCCGCAATTGCCCAGCCCTGGTCTATCCAATCCATATTGTTGTATATTATTGTAGTATTGTTCCCTGCCTTCAGGGAATTTAGTGGGTAGGCTGCCAAAGAATAGTTTCACATTAACAATATAGTAGCGCAAATTGGAATATTGGCGATATATAAAATAATGTATGTATGCAATATCCAAATATCTGTTCTCCAAATTATTCCTAAAACCATACATTCCAGAAAGTGGGGGGGGGAAAGAATTTCTTGCTAAAAGCAGTACTGGGGACATCTGTAAAAGCACCACTGAGGGCATGATATGTAACTGCCACTAAATATGTACAAGAGAAGGATTGCTTGGTATTTAATTTTACTACCTGAGATAGTACACAAACTTTGTTTCATATTTCGAAACCTTGTTTTATGCACAAATAAAATATATTTGTGTGTTTGTACAACATAAATGCAACATACCTCAAGATACATAATTGAAATTTTAAAAATATTCTGAAATACGAAATAATCCCTTATCCAAAATGCTCAGGACCAGAAGAATTTTGGATAAGGGATACTCAACCTGTATATAGAGAGATGTGTTTCTATTTCCTTAAGAAATTACTGTAAAATGTATGTTTATTTAAGGTATTAATCCACGTACAAGCGTATTCCTAAAAGGACTAGTATGTTTAAGGACTCTCAGCAGAGGTGTGCTAGGTCGACTGAGGAGACAGGTGACATAGCATTAATTCTTACCTTAAAGACTGTTCCCTGGCGGTATATCGCGGACCTCCAGTGATCGGTGCAGCTCGGCGTGAGAGGAGGCACTGGTCAGCCGGGAGGCGTGACCCTGTCAGGTGGCCGGTCCCAGAGGTGCGCTGAAGACGAGGCTGAGCAGCCCCCAGAGTGGTGTTCCATTATTTGGGCGTGGCTCAAACAAGGTGGGCAGCAGCGGAGGCACAGTCACTAAGTAGCAGCTGGGCACGGCCAGGTACAGAGCACAAGAGCGCATCGTCAAAAGTTCATTGGATACAAATTATATTCTTCAATTTGCAACAACTTTGCTAAATAGGACACACCAAAGGTTCTAAAAAGTAAAAAGCAGCAAGACCCCTTATACAGCAAAGGTTTAGACACCTTTTATCACTCAAATTACCTGCAGGGAATGGCGAGAGGATGGAGACGAAGCTTTTAAATAAATTCCTGCAAACCAAGAATAGAACCAATTACAAAGTGTATGGTTGAAATGCAAGGAACAGTTGTTGCAGCAACCGTAATTTATTTTAGCTTTAACAAATCTACACTGAGGAAGGACAGTTACAAGCTTAAAAACGAAAACCTACAAATTTACTATTGTATTTATGTTCTCTGATGATATATTCTTACACCTACATTACCATAAGAAAAATAGTGTGTAAGGGGAATAAATCATTTCTGGTTTATCAAAGGAAGAAGTGTTCTTGCAGTAAAATTGTAAGAAGTGCTGTGAAGTGTAATGTTAACTTAAATTAACTGTAGAAACATTGTATTATACCAACAAATTATTGTATTGTTTTAGTAAACTCTGTTTAACTTTACCTGAATAAAATAGGAAAAGTGTAGACTATACTTACGTGGTCACTGCTTCACCAGGTGAATTGGAGTATTAAAACCACGTCAAGGTTTTTTTTTTTGTCCTCATTAGTGTTTTTAAATGCTGTAGTTTGTAGGTTTAAGGTGTTAGTGGGGTTTTACTTCGCCCAAAGCATTGGCATTTTTTGACTTGTCCTTTATCTGTAAAGCCCCGTACACAACACAATTGGTCTCTGATGAAAATGAGACACACTGCTGGGGGAAGCAGCCTGCGACCATTGTAGTGTTCATTCTAGCACCCGCCATCTTTGAAAACCCATGCAGTTCCTGTTCCCTGCCTGGGGTGTCGCTGTCTGCTGTTGTGTTTCTAGCACAGGTATTGTTTGCAGATCAGTGCTGATATACAGGCCATGCTGTGCTAGAAGCACCATAGCAGACAGTGACACCTCAGGCAGGGAAGAGGAACTGCATGGGTTTTCAAAGTTAGCGGGTGCTAGAATGTACACTACCACTGTTGTCCTGTTCCAGCTGAAATCCCCCCCCTGTGTACGGGGCTTTAGGGTTCTAATATATGGTCTGTCTTCAGAGACCACAATTTTCTTACCTTGCGATCTGCTGGCATTGCCACATTTACTTAGGCCTGCATATTGTGGAGTACTATAGGCTCTGGATACATTTCATGAGGTTGTATGAAGTGGAAAATGGCTATTCTGGGCAGTACGGATGGTGTAATGGTTAGCATTACTGCCTCACAGTGCTGAGGTCATGGGTTCTATTCCCACTATGGCTCGAACTGTGCGGAGTTTGTATATTCTCCCTGTACTTGCATGGGTTTCCTCCAGGAATGTCTGTGTGCGTGTATGTATGTATGTATGTATGTATGTATGTATGTGTGTGTGTGTATGTATGTGGAAGGGAATATAGATTGTAAGCTCCACTGGGGCAGGTACTGATGTGAATGTTCAAATATTCTCTGTAAAGCGCTGTGGAATATGTATGCGCTATAAAACAAACTGATAATAATGTTTGACCATTGAATTCGTGTTTGCTTTTTTAAAATTGTTCTTTAACTTCAGACTAGTATTCTGACCAGTTTCTGCTCCACCGGTATCGCTCACGTCCTAGGGCTGGTTAGAAACCTAGCAGAGCCAGTGTTGGCTCTGCTAGGTCTTTGCTTGGTCTCTGCTTGGTCTTTGTTGTAGGAACTGTATAGAGCAGGCATGTCCAAACTATGGCCCTCCAGCTGTTGTGAAACTACAAGTACCCATCATGCCTTGCAACAGTTTTGCTATTACAGAATGGTAAAACTATGGCAAGGCATGCAGGGATGTGTAGTTTCACAACAGCTGGAGGGCCACAGTTTAAACATGCCTGGTATAGATAGTATATAGAAACATAGAATTTGACGGCAGATAAGAACCACTTGGCCCATCTAGTCTGCCCCTTTTTTTAAACATGTTACCTCAAACCATATTTGATCCTTATTTTTTTGTAAGGCTATCAATATGCTTATCCCAAGCATGTTTAAATTGTACTACTGTATTTGCGTCTACCACCTCTGTTGGGAGGCTATTCCACTTATCTACTACTCTTTCTGTGAAAAAATTCTTCCTCGCACTTCCCCTGAATCTTCCTCCCTCTAGTTTCAGTGCATGTCCTCGTGTTCTGTTGCTCCTCTTCCTGTGAAGAATGTCTCCCACCTGTACCTTGTTAAAGCCCTTGATATATTTGAAAGTTTCTATCATGTCCCCCCTTTCCCTTCTCTGCTCTAAAGTATACATATTAAGATCTTTTAGTCTTTCCTGGTGCGTTTTGTGATGTAGGCCATGCACCATTTTAGTTGCTCTTCTTTGTACAGTCTCTAATGTATTTATATCCTTCTGGAGATATGGCCTCCAGAACTGAACACAATACTCTAGGTGAGGTCGTACCAATGACCTATACAGTGGCATTATTACTTCTTTCTTTCTACTGCTGATACCTCTCCCTATGCAACCAAGCATCTGACTTGCCTTCTTCATTGCTTTGTTACATTGCCTACCTGCTTTTAAGTCCCCTGAAATAGTGACACCTAGATCCCTCCTCTTCCTCAGTAGTTTCCATTATAGTGCCATTTATACTATATTGAGTCTTTGGATTTCTGAGACCCAAGTGCATGATTTTGCATTTTTTGGCATTAAACTGTAGTTGCCATGCTCTTGACCATTCCTCTAATCTGCCTAGATCCTCAATCATTTGTTTTACCCCTCCTGGTGTGTCTACCCTGTTGCATACCTTTGTGTCATCTGCAAAAAGGCACATTTTACCCTCAATTCCATTTGCAATATCACCAATAAAGATATTAAAAAGCACCGGTCCAAGTACAGATCCCTGGGGTACTCCACTTGTAACCTTTCCCTCCTTTGACTGTACTCCGTTTACTACAACTCTCTGTTTTCTGTCCTGCAACCACGTAATATATAATATATAATACTGACCGTTTTAATCTACATGGGCTTAAGTCATATAGTTATTTTTCAAGACCGTAAAGTGACTGGCCTAAAGCAAACATTCGTTTTGCTGAAGTTTTAATGATCCTCCAGCTAAAGGAACTGGCATTCACTGTTGCAGCATCTGTCTGTATGGAAAAGGGCAGACTGAATTCCTTGGCTGCCTGGCTCAGGGAAGGTTAAGTTATCCCTAAATACTCCTGACAGAACTGCTCTGAAGTATACACCATCTTGCTTTGAGACTGTTGACATTGCATTTTGGCTCAGAAGAGTGGAACATATGCCAGTGAGTGGCGGTCTCTATTTTAAGCTTAACCACTGTTTAAACTACCGGGTCCCCTACCCTTTGCACAAAAATGATTACATGGAGAGTATGCATGTTCTACTGCCAGAATCTGTGCCAGTTCCTACAAATGCTAGTTTTCACACAGATTTCATCATTTAATGAGACCCCAAATTGTGTGCAATGTGGTCTAGTCAAAATAATGTATTCCCCTCCTACAAACGCCTATCCAGAGACCGTCCCAATTCATCTGGAAAGGCCGAATGTTTGCTGTTGGACATATTCTGAAGCTGCATTTTCAGTCTGTTTAATATCTCTATATAAAATACGTGTGTGTGTGTGTGTGTGTAAAATATATATGAGTGTGTGTGTGTGTGTAAAATATATATGTGTGTGTGTATATGTATGTTATAGTATGTCAGTGCAGGCTATATATGGTTATAAAATTAAAGAACAATGTGGTTCATTTTGGTGAATATGTGGAACCGATGTTTGATCCTTGCACATAATTGGTTACTCAGGACTTCTGTGAGAGCGCCCTCACCGACCTGCACTGTCGGTGTGGCACTCGCACGAGGGGGGGCAGTGGCAGTACTCCGACATGGGAACACCCAGAGTTTCATGGGCGTTCCCATGTAAATCCGGCAGTGTGCTGGGGTTGGGTGGCTGATGTCACATGATGTCTGTCGCCCACCTTATCTTCGTGTTGGAGCCCGCAAATATAAGTTATTCTCCACTGACTTGTATTTGCTAGACCAGGAGAAATCATTCAATGGTCGCTGAGCATTTTAAAGGGCAAAATGCGCCCTGCCCCTCCAGCAGCGCCCCGCAAAAGAGCCTGCTGTCTGACTAATGGTGTGCCTGGGGAAGCTCCAGGCACCGCAATCTTGGCGGAGCTAGGCTTCCCCGGCAGCTCACAGACTTCGGCGGTGCCCCCTTGTTCGACGGAGGAAGCCCGGGCACGCCTCCTTTAGTGACGCGGCGGCCCAGGCATGCCTACAACGATGACGTCGGCGGGCCCGGTCCGCCCCCATTGCGCTGCCCTCGTGCAACGGCACCCTGCCCCCTAGGAAACAATAGTTCTTATAGCAAAGTTGAGACAGGAGGGCATAAAATTGTGGCCTTACCTGGATGACCTATTGATCGTGGCAGGATAAAAGAGTGTTGTGAGGGATCACACGGCAAAAGTTCTACAATATCTAAAAGGACACAGGTGGCTTATAAATGTAAACAAGTCACTTGATGCCGACACAGGATATACAATATCTAGGAGTATTGATAAATACTCGCAGCATGAGAGTAGCATTAACCGCAGCAAGAAAAGCAAAACTGCTCCAGCAGATGAGAATGATGCAGAAAAGGTCAGTGGTGTCGTCTCAGGATTGTAAGAAGACGCTAGGACTGATTGCAGCAGCCTTAGACACGTTACCTCTGGCGAGGTTCCACACAAGGAAACTTCAAGGCGGTTTCCTGTCTCAGTGGGACAAGGACAGCGAAAATCTTACCCAGAGGATCGTGCTAACGAAGTCTGCAAAACTAGATTTGGAATGGTGGTTGGATGGAGGTCGACTAGAAGGAGGAAGGCTGTTTGCGGCAGTGACGCAAGTCACGATAACTACGGATGCCAGCCAAATAGGCTAGGGAGGTACATGCCTTAAAGAAATAGTACAAGGAGAGTGGTCAACAGAATGGCAGATGGCACATTCAAACGTGGGAAATGAAGGCTGTAATTCTGGCATGTCATCATTTTCAAAACTGATTAAAAGACAAGGAGGTAATCCTAAAATCAGACCATCAGGCTGTGTAGTATCTTACATAAATCTGCAAGGTGGGACCAGAAGTCGACGTCTCATGAAAGTGACCACATACCTTTTTAAGCTTGGGGGAACATTGCGTACACAGCGTAGTGGCAGTATTCCTGGCAGGGAAGGACAATCAGCTGGCGGACGCGCTGAGCAGGAGAAGATGCCTTTTAAAGGTCGCTCAACGAAAAAGTCTTCAATATGCTAGTAGACAGATGGCAGCCACAGGTGGACCTTATGGCCACAGCCAGGAACAGCAAAGTGCCTGTATTTTTTTCAAGGTTCGAGGACAACAGGCGAAGCAGGTGGAAGCACTGATTGCAACGTGGGCCATGTCAAGAGCATATGTTTTTCCTCCAATACCGATTATTCCAAGGTTGCTGAGGAAGATCCAAAGAGAGAGCGGAGGTCAGAATAGTACTCACGTATTGGCCGCGATGGGCATGGTTTGCCACAGTGATGCAGATGGTAGTGGAAGGGCCATGGACGCTACCGTCAATACCCGATCTTCTAGTCCAAGGCCTGGTACATCAGCCGCAACCTCCAACATGGAAGCTGACAGCCTGGCTGTTGAAACCAAAACATTTAAGGATAAGGGGTTCAAAGATGTAGTAATTGGGACCCTACTTAAAGCAAGAAAACCATCAACCTCCTAATCCTATTATAGAGTGTGGAGGAAATATATATCTTGGTGTAAAAGAAGGTCAACAAGTTCCACAAGAGGTATCCTCCGTACTAAGTTTTCTGCAGACAGGATTACAGATGGGTCTGTCTCTGAGTACTTTGAAAGTCCAAGTGTCCGCTTTGGGAGACATGTTAGATTGGAATCTGGCAGAAAACCGTTATGTGCGCAGGTTTATTCAAGCAGCTAAGAGAATAAGGCCCAGGTTTCAGTCACCTCTGGCACCTTGGGACTTGAATTTAGTTTTAGGCGTGCTGATGGAAGCGCCATTTGAACCCCTTCAAGAGGTCACGCTAAGGATTCTGTCATGGAAGGTCATATTTTTGGTGGCGATAACCTCTGCCAGAAGAGTGTCAGTTACAGGCACTGTATTCAGAAGAACCTTTTTTTTTTATTTGTTTGAGGATAAAGCGGTGCCGCGCACCAACCCTCAATTTTTACCAAAAGTGGTATCGGAATTCCACATGAATCGGGAAGTTATCTTACATCTCTGTGTACCAACCAATCGAATACGAAGGAAGAAAACTTACACAAATTGGACATAGTAAGGGCTCCTAAAATTTATGTTCAGCAGACAAGAGGTATTCAGAAATCTAAAAGCCTGTTTATATTAACAGAGGGCAGAAATAAGGGCATCAAAGGCCACGTTGGCAAGATGGATCAAGGCCTGCATTTGCAAAGCATATTACTGAGACAAAAGGAGCCACCAGTGGGAGTGAAGACTCATTCCACAAGGGCGGTGGCATCATCTTGGGCGGAGAGAGGATCTGCCTCGGTATTGGAATTATGTAAGGGGGCAGGTTGGTCGTCAAAACATACCTTTTACAAGGCATTATCGAATTGATGTGATGTCTTCATCTGACGCTAAGTTCGGGAGGAACGTTCTTAGTGTGGTGATATGGAAAAAGAAAAGGAGAATTGAGAAGTTAAAAAAGGAGAATATATCCGTTTTTTTAAGTTTGGAGCCAAGAGTGATCTGAACTCTGGTTTGTGAGTATAACCCACCCAAATGATCAACTGCTAGGGTATGACCCATAGGTCATGGCTGCCATGGGGAGGTAGAGAAAATATCAGATTATTACCTGGTAATATGCTTTCCTCTACTCCACCATGGCAGCATATATTCCCTACCCTTGTTGTGTAATTGAGTCAATGTGTTATGTGGATTACTGATGTTTGTTTTGAAGCTGGAGAATACAAAGACCCTGGATACAGGAGGAGGTACCTTCTTATAGGGCAGGGGTGGGCAATAATTTCAGCTGGGGGACCGCTTAACACTTCCAGTAAATGTTCGAGGGCCGAGCTCAGGAAAAGTGGGTGTGGCCATGCAAAATAGGGTGTGGTCACATAAATAGGTGGTCTCTTTGAGTGTAGTGTACCACACAATATACCACTTATGAACATTATGCAACACAATAGTAGACCCCTTTATACTTGCCCCTTACACATTATGCCAGGGCTCGACAAATTTCTTTAAAATCTAGGAGCCAGGATGAAAAGGTAGGAGCCAGACAAACTAAAAATAGGGACAGTGCATGCCGAAGGCACACACCATAAATTTACACATGCCATAATGCCCATTTCATATACCGCATGCCGTAATGTCCAGTACCCATTATACCAAACATTGTAATGCTCATTACACATTATGCCACACACTATAATGCCTATTACATACCACATGCCATAATTACATATGTCACATAAGTTTTGCTTACCTACATGCTTGTTGCTATGGGTTTTATGCTGGATGCCAGGGGTTAATATGCTCATTGCCAGTGGGGTCACATGCTCTGCCAGGGGTAAAAGCTTGTTTCTATGGAGCTAACCTGCTCTGCAATGCCACACCCAGTACTAATTATATTGAGGGGGGGGCAGGGTTCCCTAGCAAACTGCCGCACTGAGGGGGTCGACAGGGGCAGGAGCATTAAAGCACTGCAGGAGGGTGGCTGGAGATTCAGCAGACTAGACTAGAGCCAGGGCTTCCCAATACTGAGGCCAAAGATTTACTGATAGGTATACACAGCTACAGAGCAGGGGCAAAATTAAAAAAACAGGCTGCCGCACACAGTTATACTCACTGCCGCTCTGGGGGTGACATGCTGCAGGCATAACACAGGTATCACAGCAGGAGGGTGGCTAGAACCGCGCTGACATCCGCGGCTTCCCGGCAACTGACAGGCATGTGGCAGGCCCCAGTTTTCAGAGTGGAGTGGTGATGCGGGGGTCCGGATCTCAGACATGCTGCAGGGGGAGTCACACGGCTGCCAAAACCGAACTGCGTCCGCCCCGAATAGAATTACTGGGAGTGTGGGTGGGGATGAGGTCATGCGGCGGCCGCACTAACCAATGGCAGGGAGGTGGCTACCGCGTCCCGTCCCATGCTCCCAGTAATGCTGTGCGCGGCAGGCACAGTTGGGCATTGACAGTGGCGGCAGCAGTAGTAATGTAAAAATATAAGTGCCAGTTAAATGACAAGCGTCTCTAGTCGGGCTGCTTGTCATAGTAATAGATGCGGCGGGCCAGACCTAAGCGTCTCGTGGGCCGCCTGTTGCCCACCTCTGTTATAGGGGATGGTGTCTTTCTTTCCCTTTCCGGAACACTACCGCTCTACATTATATCTTTGATAATTCACGATCAGGAAAGGTACAAAAAGACTGGAGAATAGCAGAGGTAGTGCCATTATTCAAAAAAGGAGGATCCCGCTAATTACAGACCTGTTAGTTTAACATCAATAGTGGGTAAACTATTTGAAGGACTTTTAAGAGATGGTATCCAGGAATATTAAGACCTTCATAGTTTACTCCAGTAATAACCAGCATGGGTTCGTGAAAAATCATTCATGCCAAACTAATCTACTTGGTTTCTATGAAGAGGTTAGCAAAAACCTTGATAATGGAAATGCTGTAGATGTGATTTTCCTAGATTTTGCTAAAGCCTTCGACACCGTACCACACAAGAGGTTGATAAATAAAATAGAGGACCTGGGATTAGAGGCAAATATCTGTAGATGGGTAGGGAACTGGCTGTGTAACCGAGAACAAAGTACTGGTCTCATATTTAAAACAGCACTGTTCATGACCACTCTAAGTGGAGTGCCACAGGGTTCGGTTCTAGGGCCCATTTTATTTAAAATTTTTTATTAACGATATTGGGATGGGGTTACTCAGCAATGTATCCATCTTTGCGGATGATACAAAACTGAGCAGAGTTATTAAATCAATCTACTGTAGATGAGTGGGCAAAAAAGTGGAAGATGAGGTTCAACGTGGACAAGTGCAAGGTCATGCACCTTGGGAGACATAACCAGTGTGCTAGTTATAACCTAAGCGGGATGAATTGGGTAATTCAGTACTCGGAAAGGATCTAGGAGTCCAAATAGACAACAAACTAGGGTGTAGTGCTCAATGTAATATAGCAACAAAAAAGGCCAACAAAACTCTAGCATGTTTTAAAAGGGGCATGGAAACTAGGGAGTCAAAAGTAATTATGCCTCTGGGACTATTTACACTAGAGAAGAGATGTTTAAGGGGGGACATGCTCAATATTATTTATTTTTATTTATTTATTAACAGTTTCTTATATAGCGCAGCATATTCCGTTGCGCTTTACAATAGCAGACAGTGAAACAACAAAACAGGGTATTTACAGACAGTCAAAATGTAGGAGGGCCCTGCTCGCAAGCTTACAATCTATAGGGAAATAGGCATTGATACATAAGTATAGATACTGTATTCTTTATTGCATCTATTCCACCAGAACGCAAGGTTCTATGACTGGTTCTGGAATTTGGGGCCAATATAAGGAACTGTTAAACACCCTTTTTTCTGCTAGACAGGAATCTAGGGCACGAGTTTAGATTAGGAGAAAACATTTCTTTACAGTCAGAACAGTCAAACTTTGGAACGCTCTTCCTGGAGAAGTGGTGTCGGCAGACACTATAAATACGTTTAAAATAAGGTTGGATAAACCATTTATTGGTTAAAAACATCCACGGGTATGAATAAGTAATATAATCTGTCTTTAAAATATCGGAACATACTATATAACAAGGGATAAGCTATTATGAACCTAGGTTGAACTAGATGGAGGCAAGTCTTTATCCAGCCTCACCTACTATGTAACTACCCAGAGGGGAGGAACCCATAGGTTATGGCTGCCATGATGGAGTAGTGGAAAGCATATTACCAGGTAATAATCTGATATTTACCCTGGCTGCCCTCAAGAACATAGGGGTGTAGGTTCTTGGCCTTGCATCTCTGTACTTGCTGTGTCAACTCTTGCCAACTGTCTTGGCCTCTACCACCTATCCCAGTGATGGCTAACCTTGACACCAGCTGTTGCTGGACTACACATTCCATCATGCCGTGCTACAGTTTTACTATTTGACCATGCTGTGGTAGGGCATGAAATACCGCCTATTGGCACATGTCGACTCAACAAAACAAGTGAAAAATCCCTTGTTCACTTTTCGACTCTCAACCTTCCTCATGTCGACCTAATGCTTGTGTCGACCTACCTGCATGTTGACTTCGTCATGTTGACCTTATGCTTGTAGACTTAGTGACCATATGCCTTTCTCACAGCGACAGGAGCTGCAAGGTAAAGTCTGATGGGGTTTAACGTGCAAACCCCCTTTAAAGACTTTCACTTTAAATTCTGTTTGCCAACCACCACCCTATGTAATCTTGTTAAAATAGAACCTTTTTAACATTGTATATTACTTCCCATACACAGGAAGTCTCACATGGTCCTTTACTAGCACATTATTACATTTGATTAGTTTCAGCACAAACTATATTATACGCAAAGTTGGAATGACAACACACAGTGGCTTCTGGGAAATATTTACCTTCAGAGCCATGCGGTTAGATCCAAACTTTCTCTTCTATCTTCTCACACACTTTACGATCATTGGTCATTGAAATATGCCTGTGGTGTTTTGGAAAACAATTGAAGGTTTGTGTGAGCAGATGATCTCATAGGTGTGTATTATCTGCAGGGCACTCAGTGTACCTCTTTCCCACATAATAATAATAATAATGCTTTAAATTGTGAAACTGTTAGTAAACATTGTTCCACAGCCATCGCTGTTGCCCTGTATATCTTCACATGACACCATCCTTCCTTCTCCCTCTTGCACTTTTGTTGCTGTAACAAAACCATTACTGTTACAGTACCTTTCTCAGCATTTACTGTTTTTATTGGTCTGCTGTTGTGCAACATCAATTACTCCTTTAAGTAAATATTACATTTCATTAGCCGGTCCTTTTTTGTGTTTTGTATTGTCAGGGTTTGATTATATTGGGATTATCTTGTTGTCTGAAACAGGTGCTCGCCTAACCTCCGTCACCCATGTGTGTTCCTGAGTGGATTAATGTATACCGCCACTTACATAATGTGTTTTATTGTATTCCTCACACCGGTACAATGGGAAAATATACATTTGCTTGGAATAAGCCAGCAAAAGTTAGTGATGAGAAGTGCATGAAACCCCGTTAAGGTGTCAACCCAGTCTTCTGTACACCAAAAAATGATTTACTTTGTAGCTAGGGATACAAACCTCTAAGCTTCCCGAAGAAGCCAGAAGTTGGTTAATAGGTGTGAATGGAAAAGGTACATCTAGACTTTATTATGTATTTAGTGGTGTAGAAATCAGCGGCCTTTTTATATACGGTCTGGAAAACTCGGGGCTATATAAACAAAAAATAATGATGGAGCGTATAAATGTGTGTCAATGAAGTAGCAAAACGTGTGTACCTAAATATGTGGGGTTAATAGATCCTTAAGGGAAATAATGTGTGACTATATGAGAAAGATATCCCTAATAAAGTTTCAAAATTAAAACCAATGAGTTTGTTACAAAAAGTAAGGTGTTCTACAAAAAGTAAGGCTTATTATTGAGGGTTATTATTTCCAGTGGAAAAACTTACACTTAATACTAATGGTGATATTAGACATTAAAAAATGTTCCACACAATTTTTTCATTCAAGCCGAATGGGCTTACAGTACAGAGTTCAAATATCCATCGGGTCTCCATTCTTAACAGTTGGTTTCCTTTGTCGCCTCCACTGATGCTTGCTGGTACATGGTCCAATATAAGGCATCTTAAAAACGCAAGACTGTTATTATATCAACAATATGCCTTGCCACAAGCTGATCCGATGTTATTTTCAAAATTGCTGACTTGATGGCCGATCTGTGGAGTGCAATAGACTGAAACCTATATAATTTATTAAATGAAGCAATTGCTTCTCTGTACATCCAAATACATTTTATTTTTTTTTGCTATTGTCTTACGGTCTCATCTTATATATTTTTTTTTTCCTCCCCAGATACATGTATTGGACAGATTGGGGAGAGACCCCCAGGATTGAACGAGCTGGTATGGATGGCAGCACCCGTAAAATCATAGTGGACTCTGATATTTATTGGCCCAATGGGCTAACAATCGATTTAGAAGAACAGAAACTTTACTGGGCAGATGCAAAGCTGAGTTTTATTCACCGGGCCAATTTGGATGGTTCATTTAGGTATATATAAGTTTTTTTAAAGCTTTACACAGATTGCTCATTGTGTGTTATTGCTGGGCAATATTTCCGTTTGTCTCCAATTTTAAAGTAAATGATTCCAGTGCTGTCTGTTTTCCATGCTGTAATCACAATGCCACCATATACAGAATGCCACTGGAATCCCCCCTTCCTCTCCTACGTGATGTGGAAGGTGCCTAGAAGTGATATAGTTGGTGTTAGGTACTTTGAGTATGACGTGCAGCTGTCGAGTACCCAGATGTAAGATTGGGTAGAGACATAGATAGGTACAATTTAGAACTAGTTTTAGTATGGTACATGAATGGTGGAGAACTTATGGTTAGTTATGGGAATGAGCGAAGTGGCATTACTACTGTAAGAATATAACCCATCGGTCCTCAAACTGCGGCCCTCCAGATTTTGTGAAACTACAAATCCCAGCATGCCTTGCCACAGTTTTGCTATAAGGGATTGTTAAAACTGTGGCAAGGCATGCTGGGATTTGTAGTTTCACAACATCTGGAGGGCCGCAGTTTGAGGACCCATGATATAACCTATTGTACTGTTACCGCATAGGTAAAGGAGGACAGATTTATTATGACTTTGCATCAAGGGCTACAAACATGAAATGTGAGTGTTCTAATGGAATTGTATCTGGCACCGCTTTTGTTATACTGGTACTTGAGATAAATGTGAAAAATGGGTTTTTAGCCCAATGGTCCTAAACTGCAGTCCTCAAGGCACTTAAAGGGATACATTTACAAAGATGGGAGTTCTATTGGGATGAGATGTTGCCCATAGCAACCAACCAGATTATATTATCTTCTAGAGCTACCAACAGTTCACATTTTCCAGACAATCCAGCTGCTGCACAGGTGCACTCATTACTCAGTGACACATTTTAAAAGATCCACAGGTGGAGCTAATTACTTCACTTGTGATTCTGTGAGGAGATCTGGAAAACATTAACTGTTGGTAGCTCTCGAGGACTGGAGTTGGCTACCTCAGTTCTAGACTGTGCTAAATAAGTAGAATCTGGTTGCTATGGACAACATCCCATCTTTAATAGAATTACCATCTTAGTAAATTTACCCCTAAGAGTCCAGGCTTGAAGGCTATACCAGCTTAGGCATAGGTGACCTAATTTGAACCCCAGTCAGCTTGATTATACCATCTGTGCATAAGCAGGGATAGCCAAAAACCGGATTGTGTGCCTTGAGAACCACGGTCTAGCCTACACCCCAGTGCCAATGTTTTTACTTCAATATATATATTTTTTAAGTTCAGAAAGCTTATTGGCACTACAATATGCTTTTGTTTTATTTTTTTATTTTAAGAAATGTACTAAACTACATGAACAAAAGGAACAGCCATGCAATCTTCATAGTCCAACATTAGTAGCAGAGTGAGTCCTACCAAAGAGCTCAGTGACTCTGTTTTGACACTGACTTTTTGGAAAGGTTGAAAACTACGACAGTCAGTTCCTGCTCTGCTAGAGCTGCCTTTTCCAGCTGCACGGTTTGTGAAGTGGGAACATTTTAGCAGCAGTTGCAAAGCAGTAGTCCATACACGCTTGCCAAATGGTACGGGCCCAGTTTTGAAATTTAGGAGTAAAATTTACTAGTTCCAAGCAATAAACCATGCAAAATGCCATATGATCGTAGAACACACAATGCATTGGACACGGCATCAGCACAGACATGCTCTTAGGAGTGAAAAATCACACTTAACCATCTGGTAGACAAGTCTGGGTTGGGTGGATGTCTGGAAACTACTTCCTTGCTGGGTTTACACTGCTATCTGTAAAGTTTGGTGGTGAAGCAATAATAGTCCTCAATTACCCCCAACAGTACATGTTTTCCCATTCGCCACACAGAATCACAAGTGACATAATTAGCTCCACCTGTGGCTCTTTTAAAATGTGTCTGAATAATGACTGCACCTTCTGGGTGATCTGGAATACGTGTATTGTTGGGGGTACTCGAGGACCAGGGTTGGGATGGCAGGACCGTGACCCATGCATACATTGAGGTCCATCAACAAAATAGCTTGGGGTGTGAGAACCTGACTGATTGGCCTGCACAGAGCCATCACTTCAGCCCTTTTAAATACCTTTTTGAAATGGATTAAAATGATGACCTCAAGCCAAACTTCTCGTCAGATGTCTGTGCCATCACTAATGCTTTTATGGCTGAATGGAGACTGTTCCAGTAGCAATGGGGTGACAAAACCATGTTACCCATAGCTTTGAAATGAGATGTTCAATAAGCACATGGGTGTGATGTTCTGGTGTCCACATGCATTTGGCCCTGCAGTGTCTTTTTAACTCTGACATTTAAATGCTAAAACCAAGCTACCCCTGCTGAAAATATTGTACATGATATTAAAACCGTTTAATGAAGTTTTTAATTTTAGCACAGATGACTTGTAAACTTTTGTTTTAGGAAATGAAACCTTTATATTGGGAAAAGAATGGTTGGTGACCATTCAGTACAGACAGTAGTCGAAAGTGAAGCTGGGAATACTGTTCTATAAACAGTTAACCAGAGAGAGAGAGAGAGAGAGAGAGAGGGTGGGGTGATCTGGGAGGTGGTGGTATCACTGTACAGAGTCAAATGGTGACCCTTTCCCAGAGAGTTTTAACATGACTGTTTAGACTGCTTATGTGTGGAATTTCACAGGAATTTCCCCATTTAATTTATGAAAACATTGCTTTGCTGTCAGTAAACAGAAAGAAGGGGCAATTTATATATTTTTTTCTCTCTAAAACCAGAGCATCAAAAAGTCTATATAAACTGAGCAAAAACTACAGTGATTTTAGTTTTTGCCAGTCTAATGGTAAAATAATGTCCAATAAAACAATATAGGTAGAATCTATAATGTAAACTAATCTCAATAAAAGTGGTGACTGCTATTTTGCAATTCCTCCTTGAGGGGAAATTAGTTCTCCATAAACTACGCAGGAGGATGACTCCTAGTGGTCAAATAATTTATGAAGTGTGGCTAATTGTGTATTAGCAGGGCGCCCGGCTACGCTAAGCTGACAACGTACCTTTGGCTACAGTACGTTGTCAGCGTAGCCTAGCCGGACACCCTGCTAATATGTGTGTAGTGCTTTATACTTCACGTCCATCACTATCCCCGCAGCGATGTCCCCGGCGCCAGCGTTCCCCTCCTTCGGCACTCGCCTCCGCCATGACACTCCGGCGCCAGTGTTCCCCTCCTCCGGCACTCTCCTCATCCATGACACTCCGGCGGCAGCGTTCCCCTCCTCCAGCAGTCTCTCCCCAGCAATGTACGTAATTCAGCGTACTGCCGCTGGGGGAGCATCACATGGTTTCCTTGCTCCCCCCAGCGACACTACGCTAATTGTGTACATTTCTGGCGCCGAGGAGTGACTGCTGGAGGAGGGGAACGCTGCCGCCAGGGATACAGTTAACTGGGGGTATCATGGAGGAGGCGAGTGTCGGAGGAGGGGGAACGCTGGCGCCATGAACATTGCTGCGGGGATCGTGATGGATGTTTGCCAGCCCGGAGGAGGGTAAGTATAAAGCACCACACACACTATCAACACACATTTCACCCACTAACACAATCCTATCCACGTCATACCCCAGTATCCACATGGGCGTGGAGTTAACTTTATAAAGTGTGGCGAGCGCAGCGAGCCCCGCTTCGGTCTCGGTGGCTCGCTGCGATCGCCACACTTTATAAAATTAACTCCACGCCCACCTGGATACTGGTGGTATGACGTGGATAGTGGGGATATGAACCATTGTGTATTAGCATACAGATGGGGTAGGTCTCATCTTTGGCAGGGAATGGCGCTGGCGTCGCCAGCCGCCATCCCCCGCCAGCGCCATGGAGATGTCGAGAAGGGGACGCGCGCGCACATCCCCTTCCGACGGTGCTACCATCGGTTCCCCCGGGTCCCCGCCGGCTTGCCAGCGGTAACCCGGGGTCCCCGCCGCCTGCCCGCACCCCCCCCCCCCTAACCCTGTCCGTCTCCCTGAGGCGGAGACGGACAGGATTTCCATCGCGCTGGCCACAGAGACTGAGTCTCAGTATATTCGCCGGCGAGGCGCCTGGCGGGTCGCCAGGAAGTCCCCTTTGGCGACCCGCCAGCAAGGATGGGGCCTACCCCATCTGTAGCTCCTGAACAAGTTATGTAGTTTACATAGCCAGCATAGTGGTGTATTGGTATTCTCCATACACCACTACGCAAACTACATAATGGGCGCCCTGCTAATAGACACATGTACCGAAATGTGTTACATAGGCAAATAACACGTGCTGGCCAGTATACAGGTTACTATGCTACTTTAGTATACAATACTGTTTTTGTATATGTACAGTATGTGTTTCATGTCTGAGATTCTGGCTGGTAATGTTTTTTTATTGTGCTGCATGCAGGCAGAAGGTTGTTGAAGGAAGTCTCACACATCCATTTGCTCTGACCCTTGCTGGAGATACCTTGTATTGGACAGACTGGCAGACTCGCTCTATACATGCCTGCAACAAATGTACTGGTGAGAAACGGCGGGAGATCCTCAGCGCACTTTATTCTCCAATGGACATACAAGTGTTTAGTCAGGAGCGGCAGCCACATTGTGAGTGTTGAGTTTTTCCTGTTTTGTTATTTTTCTAATTCTGTTTTTAGAAATAAACATTAATGTGTTTTAGCCACATTCTGATATGTTCTTCATAATCGATCATTAGAAGGAAACTATGGGCTTTGTTCTCGATCATTCGCTCCCCCAAATGTTTTGCTCATGCGCATATGCTGGGTTTGAGCTGGCACAGCAAACTGCTAGTTCCCCGTCCCGTTCACACCCACCAGTGTAGGTGGGGCAGCGACGAGGGGACGCGCCCATTGGAATGCCCAGCATTTCATGGGTTGTTCCCATTAAACCGCTGGGCGTTCCCATGGAAATTAGGCAGTTACATGGCTGATGGGTGTCGGCTGCCCACCCTGTTCCTGTACAAGCAACATGCAACGCTATGACACCAGAGTGTCTCTGTTTTTCGTGTACGTTCCAAATCATTCGATGGTCTGCAACCATCTAATGACTTGTCCCCCGCACCCAAGGCTGCGAATGGATGTTTATCATTCAATAATGTTAAAAAAGTGGTATTTTCAGTGCCATTATAAAAAACATGCTCGTAAAATCCATATTATTATTATTATTATATTTTTTTTTTTACTGATTTTATATAAGTGGATTAATGCCAAAGCAAGACCGAACTTTGTTAGTCACAAAATGAAAATTTTTTTTTTCTTTTTAAGTTCGTTTTCTTGTAATCTCAATAAATAAAGCACTTTTTTGCGCTATTTTGGGTCAATTTACTTTTTTCTGAAAAATTGAATAGGAATGCTTATTTAGGTACTTGTGCATTATCTGGGCGCCTAAGATTTCCATCGTACGACATAGTTTTGGTTGTATCGCATGCGAACCAATTGCATGCGATGCGGCCAAATTGGACCCGATTTTTAATTGTACAGGCACCCTGATGGGTGATTACTATGTTAAATGCACCCCCATTGTTAACGCCACCCCCACTATCAACGCCCACCCGAAGCGTGGCGAGCGCAGCTGTACACGTCCTCAGACCTTTTTATACCCCCACTATTCACATCGGCATGGAGTTGATTTTAGATAGTGTGGCGAGCCCGAAGCGTGGCGAGCGCACGCGGATTACTTCACATGTAATCCGCATCCCCTCGTGGGGCTCGCTGCGCATGCCACGCTTCGGGCTCGGTGGCTCGCTGCGCTCACCACACTATCTAAAATCAACTCCACCCCGACATGGATAGTGGGGGTATGAAAAGGTCGGAGGACGCGTACCGACGCCGCTCTCTGCACTCGCCACACTTCGGGTGGGCGTTGATAGTGGGGGTGGCGTTAACAATGGGGGTGCATTTAACATAGTAATCACCCATCAGGGTGGCTGTACAATTTAATATCGCATCGCATGCCATTTGTAATGGCATGCGATGCAATATTTTATCGCACAGTGCGGGTCTGTGCGCCTGGAAATTGGGTCCCATCGCATACCTGAATTAGTGGTATGCGATGCGATGGGCGCCCAGATAATACACCAGTACCCTTATTTCTCTTTATAAGGCAAAGACAAACTACAGAGAAAGCATAAATAACTGACGGTATACCAACCAATACAGTAAATGAGGGACAGTAACAATGTTCATAACATTGAGCATTGATATTGTTCAGAAAGTCAACAAACTATTGACTTCACAATGTTGACATCTGAAATGTTACCATACAAAATGTTGACTTAATTGATGCCAACGATAAAGCCTCAATGGTAGGGTTAGCGTTAGTCTGCAGGTGAGGTCAGGGTTAGACTGTACTGTGGGGAGTTACGGTTAGGCACTAGGGTGAGGTTGGTTAGAGTAATGCACTACGGGAATGGTTAGGAATAGAGAGAAATACTAACTGGAACACTCCAGCATCAGAGGTCCATGCAGAAAGGGTCTCCTTTAGCACCACCGTGACCCAGAGGAAGAAACTGGAGCCACTGCTGTTGCCAGGAGAAGAAGCCACTAAAATAGCAGGGATGTTTTTCGACCGTTCATATCAATGTTATCGGTCACGTTTGACTCTGTCGACATCCTCATGTTACCCTGATGTCTGTTGACATGAGGATTGTCATCAAGTCATGCCACACCCATTGGAATATGATCAGCCCAAAGTGCTAAAAGGGGCTTTGCAGCGAAGAGGTTGAGATTGGTATGCAGTCCCGTTTGAAATTAAACGAATAGTCATTTTTGTACGTTGGCGTTTTGAACGACTGTCGCGCTGCAGCAAGACAGCCTCTTACCAAGCCTATGCAAAGTGTCTTACAGGCGATACGCCTCCTGTCGATATTTGGCCTGTAAGGCACGATGTGGGTGTTGCGAAGTCACCTAGTACGATACTGGCGTGGACGTGGGATAGAGACCCACACTGACTTACACAATGCAGCCAATCTCTGAGCACGAATCCTTCACCCACCATCCTGCTGTTGTCGATGGTGATGTCTCACCTGAAGGACTTCAATGAGGAACACCGCAATTGTGTAAGAGAAAGGCTCCATTATTGTTGTCCATGATAACAAAGTTTGGTTGTAGTTAAAAACGCAACTTCCCTACAAAAAAGTTGACAAATCAGCAGACTGCAAAATGCTGTGATCTCCCTGAAGCAGGGGTGGTGAACCTCAGGCCTGGGGGCCATATACGGCAGCCGGTCTGAGTGGCCCTCCCACCCTTCCGGCGGCTTTGTCGGGAGTCAAGTACTGGGGAATTCTCGCGAGAGGTCGGTAGTTCTCACGAGATTCCTCTTAATCAACAGCAGCCGGAGACTGTCAGTCCTATTCAGTGGCAGCAGCTGGAGAAATTTGTAAGAGAAATTTTTACATATGGCCCCCGAAGGCTTTTTTCCCCATTCAAATGGCCCTTGGCACAAAAAAGGTTCCCCACCCCTGCTGAAGTATCAAAACAGGAGTGAGGCGTGAAACAGAGGTTTATGGGGGGAAAAAAAACATGAACTGGCTAAAACAAACAACAATGCATCATGGGGTAATCTGCCCAATCATGGAAACAAGACACAAATGGAAATATTATTGGATAAACCATAAAAGGGCTCCCAAAAGGAATATGAACCTCCCTCTTCAAAAAAAAGGGCAGGATACATAGGAGACTCATAAATACATGATATAAGCACATGAACATCAAAATGTACTGCTCCATTTGCTAAAGTACCCTTGTCACGACAATCAAAACTGTCTAGATGAAATGGATATAAGTGTTTGTTAGTGGTTGTAAACATTGCATAGGTTTGTGAATATATAGTTCGAGGACAAATCAGCTCGGGTAGTCGCCAAAACAACATTTCCACGTGCGAGAGAAACGCAAATAAGAAACTGTCGATGTCTAAATGACAGTGGTGAAAACATTACATTGAATAGGCGAAAGCAAAATGACAACGTTAACAGGCGAAACAACTAAATCTATCGGCACAAAAAAAAACTTTGGTAGGGATTGCATACCCCCCTAAGGCTCATTTTCTGTTTGCATCAGTTCGGATCATGGCAGCAACAGCACAAAATTTCCCTGTTCTATCATTTTAAACAATCCCCATACAATTTGCCTGGATGTTACAGTATATCTCCATTTATGTGGAAGAAGAGTTGAATGAACTTGCATTGTCCGCCTATAGAATACAGTTGAATTGTAATCCCTTTTATAGTTGTATACAGACATACCCTGTCCACATCTGTGTGAGAGAATGGTTTCCAAGAGCATTGTGATCATTCCTTGGGCTGTCTCGCAACCCAGTAAAGGGGGGAATCAAACATTCTCCCTGTCATCTAATTGGCTGAGAGTCACCAGAGCTCAATTTGGCCATTTAGCAAAAAGTCTTCTTGCTTAAAGGAAAAAAAAAAGCTGCAATTTCTTCCTTTTGAATAGTTTTAAATGAAATGGCAGAAAATTTGCTTAAAGAAAGAAGTGATGTGCTTTATTAATCTGCATTATGTAGTTCCTGGCACGGTGAATTTGTGCATTCCATGCCAAATAATCACACAAAGAAAGCTGTTTTCAACCCGACTATTTCAGATTTTTATGAAATTTATTAGGATGATAGATGACCTAGTTACTTTTAATATGTAAACCGTTTTAGCCCTCAGTGATAGTGTTCATGCAACATTGTTGCAAACATGACAAACCATGCAAAAATGTATGCTTGCAAGCAAACATAATACCCCTTTCACATCGCACTTTTAAACTGGTAAATTGCCGATTTTTTTTTTATTTTAAAACGTTTAAGCCTGCACTGTGAATGCACCAGAGCCGATTTACCGTTTAAAGTTAACTGGTATTTCGAACCGTGTAAAAAGCAGAGTCCTACACGGTTCCTTGCCGTTTTTTGAGCAATGTGAATGTGTACAATGTGTCTGAAACGGTATTTCAGGCAAACAACACAAGCTACAGAGCAGTGATAGGCTGTCCCCTTTAAAATGACAGGCAATGTTGACACTCTGGCTTGAAACGTGTTCGGGTTGAAACGGTTTGACTGCTATGTTGAATGAGACTTAACCGGTATTTAAAACGGTAATCTGCGGCAATGTTAAGGCTCTGACCCGTTTTAATTACCGTTTTAAAATACCGTTTTTTAAAACGTGTCGGCGATGTGAAAGGGGTATAACTGTTTCTATTGTAGTAGAATTTTCATGTTGGTCTTGTTTTGAAGCTAAGGTTCTGTAGTTTTCACAAAAAATAGTTTTGGATTTAAATATTGACTTCTACATTTCAAGGTCACGTGACCTTTTAACCTTGAATATCTAAAAGAAAATGTAGGTTTCATTTTTTATTTTTTTTGTACATTTTAAGTATGTTATACAGATAAATACAAGCTCTCTTGTTGGTGTAAGTATAATTGTAATAATAAGTGCAATATTAGTGCTTTAACGATTACCAGTTTATCTGAAGTTGTTAGTACTTTTCCCTATACTGACAACCTTTCTTACTTATGCCCTCCACAACATTGTATTGTATAATGAAACTTTGTAAACTTTCAATTTAGATATCTAAATAATAATGTATTTTCTTGTTACCTTACTTAAATTTAGCCAGCCTATCTAATAACCTCACTATATAATTTGCCTGTACTTTCTGTACATTTATGTCATTTTTACTGTTTTTTTTTTTTAAAGTCAACACTCCATGCAACGATGATAATGGTGGCTGCTCACATCTGTGCCTGCTTTCCCCACGCGACCCATTTTACAGCTGTGCATGTCCTACAGGGGTACAGCTGACCGAGGACGGCAAATCCTGCAAAATAGGTAAAAACAAAAAAATATGTACTGTATAGTGCTGTTTGACTTGTTACAGTTTACTTTTTAATAAATGACTCCATTATCATTAGGGCAGAGAACGTAGACCTTGCTAGCCTTCTTTAAAAAAAAAACATTTCTCTGGATGTCTTGGCTGTTAAGAGCAGAGGTTAGAAAACACAACGTGGTCCTTTTTGCTGCATGCTTTGAAAGTCCCCCCTAAACTGTTTTGCTGTATGGTCGCTTTGCCTTTTTTCTTTCTGTTGTCTTAAAACTTGGGCCTCTCGGTGCAGGAAAGGGGTTGATGAGCTGTCAGATTATGTGGGTGCAAAAATGAAACAACAGCCTGCATTTCCATTTCTCTTTAGAGAGCCCAGGGTCACTGGAAGATGTGATGCCACATGTCCACGAGCAGTAAACATTTGCTTTAGAAATCAGACCGCTAATTTTTAGGCTGAGTCCATCAAGACTTTTTGATTAAGGACATAAGCTGCTCATTTACAAATGAACAGCTTCAGTGCGGAATGGGAAAAGTTGCAGCCATTTGTCAGTCTATATAATTGCTCCTAAGCAGTGCTTTTCACTTCCACAGTTGTCTATGGCTGCCTTCTTAGAATTTACGGGCGTACATGTCAGAGTGAAGGTTTTTGTCTAGCACAATTTATGCATTCCTACTATGAAGCAAATGAGGGCTTTTTCTCCATTCCTTTGTTTCTAAATCGTAAATTGGAGACTAGAGTGACATTTTCGAAAAGCGCTTAAACTTGCAGGTTGCACTTTTCTCACAGTGTTTTTCCATCTTTCTACATTCCGATAGCATCAGATCGGGAGCGCGTTGAAGGCCTGTTTTGGAGGCATTTTCTGACCTCTGACCCTTTTGTCGTGCTCTATATGAAGGCAAAAACCATGAGTTTTACTGTGCATATAGCACAACGGTTTATGTTTTACTGAAGCAGTCATTGAGGTACAGCATAAAGGTACATTTTAGTTAATTAGTCAGCATCAAAGCAACACACTTCAACCTCAATTTTTCAGTTCCTTTGTTCACCACAATGGGCAATAAATTACCCATAATTATTTACGTTTTCTCTGTCCTGTGTTTTTTTTTTTGCCATTTATTTCTTAATAAACTAATATGTTGCTGCTTAAGGTGCCCATACACGTTACAATTATTGTATACAGCATCTCATCTCATATCGGTTTTGCGATGAGATCTAGTATAAAAATGTGCAGCACATACTTTTTGTACTAGATCTAATCGCAAAACTGAGATGCAATATTGTATACAATAATTGTAATGTGTATGGGCACCTTTACTCCTGCTTGATTGGAAAAGCTGCTGGGTACTTATGTACTTTCACGGCTCCCATTGCATGCCATATGTAGTGGCATGCGATGGGATGCGATTTTTGCAGTTTTTAAGCATTTTTTTTAAAAATCGCATGCTATCGCATTGCATGCGATTTTTAACAGAAATGCATCGAAATGCATTGAAATTAGTATCAAACATGTTCAATGGCCCCCAAATTTAATTTTTCAGGCTGTACCACCCCCACTATCAACGCAAACCCGAAGCGTGGCGAGCCTGCGTGGGGCGGCGGTACGCGTCCTACGACCTTTTCATACCCCCACTATCCACGGGGGTAGTTTTTCATACCCCCACTATCCACGTCGGCGTGGAGTTGAGAATAGAAAGTGTGGCGAGCGCAGCGAGCCACCGAGCCTGAGTGATCTGTGCTTGACTGAAATGAATCACTAAGCACAGATATTTAGTCACCCCAATTGTAAGGGGCATAATTTAAGTATCAAGTTATAGCATGTTTGTGCAATATGAACTCCTATTCAGACTTTCTGATCTTATTGATAATAGGTCTAAAGGTTCATACACACTGGGCGATTTATGCCCAGCTTGTATGGACAGCAGTGATCGCGATCATCGCTGGGGGGAAAGCCGCTCAGTGCATATACACTGAGCAGCTTTCCCCCTGCCCGGTGCCGTCATCGTGGGGAGGACAACTTTCCATATAGCAGCGCTGAAATCTGCTCATCTGCTGGTAATACCAGCAGATGAACGGCTTTCCCAGTGATGATGCATCACTGCTCATTGCCGGGCCGTGCACACTAGGCGGCTGGAGAGGTAGCGCCATGTATTTTGCACTAGATTGCATTGCATCTAGTTAAAAATGCTTGTTATGGGTGAAAGCACTGTGCATTTTGAACTAGATGTGATGGCACGGGCAGCGCATTCTTTATGTGCTGTGCGATGGGATGTGCACAGCAGCACGCATCTCATCGCACCGCTCTGTGTATGGACACCTTAAGAAAATCATTATTTAAACAATAGAATACCAAAGACATCTATATGTGCTGCCCATTGTAACCTATACATAAATTATGGGTCTATCTATGTAAGTGTCTGTTCGGACTAATACTGAGAACCGCTGGAGGAATGTAGATTTGTTTTCACTATTTTATAGATCATTTGATGAGGAAGGTCTAGGTGTATGAAATACTAATCGAAGACCAAAGGGAGCTGCACAGTGATGATTTTAGTAAAGCTGGGTACACCCCATTCGATGTTAGTTAAAGATATGCATGATAATGATATCAAGAATATTATCATGCATATAGTCTAGTCTGCATACCCACAATATTATTAACTACTGCGGGCCGTTACCGATGTCCCTCATCATCCAAATATAGTCAGCGACTGCATATATGGCGGGGGTCCCGGTGATGTCATTAAACAATATCGCTAATGCTATCATTTAGTATTTAAACACTAGTCCGTTTTGGCGACACCGCCAAACGATCCCAAATGAAAAGTGACAATTTCAGTAAAAGAAAAATGGTAGTGCTCTACGCTGCTCACAATGGCTAAGAGTGGTACTGCATCAGCTAGCAGAAGAAATGGAAAGAAGCAACACTTTAGATAAATAATGATATATTTATGACACTCTCCATCCCATAACTAGTACCTTAACCGCAGTTAAAGAAAAAGCCGCATCAACTACATCTCTGGCAGTATTACCCCTTTTATACCAAAAACGCTGGGTCGCACCCGGGTTTTTGATCCCTGCTTCAAGCCGGGTGCGACCCAGCGTTTGCTCCATTTACACCGCCCACAGCCCCCCGCTTGGAGAGAACGTCCTCTCCAAGCGCCGATCGCCGGGACCCGTACCTGCACTAGGGGCAAGCCCAGCACTAAGGTAATCTGCTGGGCTGCCCCCGTGCAACCTCCCCCCCCCCCCTTCCGCCAGCTGTCGTCCGGAAGGTGAATGGATGCCGCACACATTCATCCATTCACCTCCTCCGCTAATCTACTTGCTATAAAATAGTTACACACTGACTGTTACAAATAAGCTTTTGTTTCATCAACTGTGGATGTTAGCCACGTGCTCTAACTCCATATGCCACAAGCACTAGGACACTTCATATTTGCTATATTATATGGGATTTTTTGCCTACATCAGTTCTACAAATAAAGTTATGAGGATTTAAAGATCAGAGTGGCGGTCCATGCCTCAGCTAGTGGCGGTCCGTCCTTACCCCAGATAACTTGGCAGCTGATAAGTATGATGGGTGGGATGATGAGGATTATGCTGCTATGTACATATATATGTAAAGATAACCTTCCTGCTAATAGTTTCCCTATGGCACATTTCTGCCTCTTGCGTCAGATTATGGGCAGTCATTGTTTTATTTCTGCCTTTAGTTTGGTTACTTATATTAAACTTCTAAAGTGTAACAGGGTTTCGTGGAATTGTTTAGTTTGCATTTCTTGTACAAGGAATGTAGGGAGTGTGTGTTGTCTCGGTTAAAACAATATACACTGTTAATAGGCAGCACTTGGAAAAATAATTAATCTCTATTGTAGTTGTGTATATTTGTCTCTATTCCATCTGAGGGAAACTGTAAAATATTCCAAAACTGGGTATGAGAACCACATTTTAATGGTTGATCCCCCTATTGAGCTGCCTGGTGGGTGAGCTGCGCTTGCCACGCAGTGGACCCGGTGTCTCGCTACGCTTGGCACACATTTTATTCTCACTCTATGGATGACGTGGACACACACAAAGGGACAAAGTGCGGGGATTTCGGCGTCGAGATTTTGACCACCGGGATTTCAACTGCATCCCCTATATACTCGTGTATCATTGACATATTCAAATTGTTAAATAAGTGACGACAAGACATGTTATTGTGACCAGTTTTATTTAGCAATACTTTATTGATTTCACATGTAACTATTGAAATGCTCATCTCTTTTCATATGTATACTTTGTATGTGTAAAATTCAGTGCTATTGCTTCAATAAAAAAATAAAAAATAACTTCCAAAACTGGAATGTACAACCCCATTTATTTTATTATTTACTCATATTTTTTTTTTGCTGCAAGTAATGAAAATGTCGCCTGCTACTGCATATCGCTAGCAGACGGTGGCCAGCTGTTTATACGGAGAGTCCAACTGGCACATGCCACATCCTAGCTCTGAATCTATCTACACATGATTGTAGCCCCCCCCCCCCCGCACACGCCCACACACGCGCACACACACACACACTCCTGTAGTGTGACATGGGTTTGCAGAAGTGAAAAAGAACACCTTTTTAGCATTTACTCAGTGGGGCTGATGTAGAGTTGTCATTACTGCCGTATTGCGTTTATGTTGCGAAATCGGTATATCAGAAACCAGCTGCTATGGCGGTGCTAATAACCGTTAACTTATAATAATTCTACACATACATACATACGTACGATAAATTGTGGTATATTTCACTGATAATCGGGATTCCGACAGTCATTACTCAGACGTCGGAATCCCGACTGCACAGCGGGGGAAGCGCAATGAAGCCCCTTGCGGGCTTGCTGCGTTCGCCACCTATTTTATTCTCCCTCTATGGGGGTCATGGACCCCCACGAGGGAGCAGTCAGGATTCCGACGTTGGAGTAATGACTGTCGTAATCCCGACTGTCGGGGAGCCGTCTGGCACCCAATGTATTTTATGCAATCCTGTTCCCCGGGAGCCGCTGGGTGAGATTGCGGGGTATCTCATGTGAGGCACTGGATGTGATACCTCAGACTAGTGGATGGGGGGGCCTTAAGACTTTAATTTTGAATATGTATAGCAATATACTTGAATGTAAATTCATAGTCTCCCAGTCTTCTGTAAAAGGGAATGCAGTTCTAATCCAGACGGTCGGAATCCTGGCGTTCAAAATCCCGACCGACGAAATCCCGACACTTTCTCCCTCTATGGGTGTCCATGACTAATCCACGTCGCCCCCCCCCCCCCCCCCCCCCCCCCCCCCTTTGTTGGGATTTTGAATCAAACCCTGTAAAAGTCCCTGATAAATGTGACTGAGCAGACACTGACTCAAATGCTAACTTATGCTGGTTTCCCAAACCAGATAGTGCATGCGATACCACCTAAGTCTGCTGTTGTAACCACATGAAAAATGGGGCTATAATGTTGTTCTGCCACTTGCCTGTAGTTCTGAATATGTGTGTCAATATGTGGACATAAAATAGACACTATGATGAGAATTCTATTTCACATGGGATTTTGCTAAGGGCAACCAATACTATCTATTATCTTCTAGATCAGGGCTGGGCAACACCGGCCCTCCAGATGTTGATGAACTACACATCCCAGCATGCCTTGCATCAGTTTCAGCATGGCCACATAGCAAAACTAATGCAAAGCATCCTGGGATGTGTAGTTCATTAACATCTGGAGGGCCGTTGTTGCCCAGCCCTGTTCTAGATGGTGCTAAATAAATAAGTAGATTCTGGTTGCCCATAGCTACATCCCATGTAAATTAATTCCCATGTAATATTTTTTTTCTTCAATATAATTTGTTACTCTATTGGTACTTTTAATGTCACAATAATAGAAATTGTGACAATATTTTAACAGAGCTTTCACTTTTAACACCATTTCTACAATTCTAATAATTGTATTTGTATATAATTCTTTCTCCAACCACAATGCTTTAGCAATAATGATTTATTGGACAATGAAATACATTGCTTGGTCATTTTAGGTGCTGACGATGTATTGCTGCTAGCAAGGAGGACAGATCTACGAAGAATCTCATTGGACATGCCAGATTTTACTGATATTGTATTACAGATAGATGACATCAAGCATGCTATTGCAATTGATTATGACCCAGTGGAAGGATACATCTATTGGACTGATGACGAGGTCAGAGCAATACGTCGTGCTTATCTCGATGGATCAGCTGCACAGACCTTAGTCACCACCGAGGTCCAGCACCCAGATGGCATTGCTGTTGACTGGGTGGCTCGAAATCTTTACTGGACTGACACTGGGACTGACCGAATAGAAGTCACCCGACTTAATGGAACCTCCAGGAAAATTTTGATATCTGAAAACCTGGATGAACCAAGGGCCATAGTACTGAACCCTCTGACAGGGTAAGTGGAAGTTTGTACTTAGAACTAAATGTTTGTGAAAGCCATCTCTTGTATGTGAACCTTTTTTTTTTGGTGATGTCACACCAGCGCTTCCAGTTCTAAAAGCGTTATAGTGCTCAAGCTCTTTAGTTTTGCCCTTCGAGTTGGGAACCACCATCTCCTGTGTTAAACTGAAAACTGCTTACAGTCTGTAGAGACCAGTTCCAATGTGACATGACCTATTAGTTCCACATTCACTTCAATGAACTAACCTGAAAGCAAGGGGGTAACTCGGAAACCTGTGATTTGTGTCTGTGTGTTACAGTACTCTTAAAATGTGTTACTGATTGAAATTTTAAAGCATTATCTCACTAATCCATTTTGTTACTAAGTTAATGGGGTATATTTAATGCCACCTGGCAGTGCTGATTGCTCGCTGTCACAGCTTGCGGGTCAGTATTCAACTGAAACACACACACCCCCCGCCGTTATCACCTCGCTGGGGTTTTACAGAGAGGTGGAAACAGCATGTGCAGCCTCCAAAATGGCAAGGCTCGTGGCTAAATGCAGCGAGCTCCCTGCATTAGCGTCAAACCTCACCGTTCGGGGGATCCACGCCATCCTCTGACAGCGAAGATTCCCCCGAACTGTTTAAAAGGGAAAGCAGCGTGTGTGTGTGTGTGTGTGTGTGTGTGTGTGTGTGTGTGTGGGGGGGGGAGGGGGTTAACCAGTGAGGATCCCCGAAAACAAGCCACTCTTCCCCCAGACACCCTCTCGTTGGCGGCTATGAAAACCGCCTAATGTATAGTGTTTATGTAATACATTAGATTTATTAAATTTTTCTTCAGTAAGAGCAACACAGGCATTTAAATGGATTCCCAGATTTTCTATTTTTCTCTTTCTCTATGCCTAGCTTTATGTACTGGACGGATTGGGGAGAAAAGCCAAAGATTGAGTCTGCTTATTTGGATGGATCTGAAAGGATTGTTCTGGTGAACTCATCCCTGGGCTGGCCTAACGGATTAGCATTGGATCTTCAAGACGGCAAACTGTATTGGGGAGATGCTAAAATGGACAAAATAGAGGTAGGTACAGTGACTATCTCTGTGCTAGTATTGTCAGACAATGCTCCACTTGCTATGTACTACGACAATGACCTTCATTTCGTCATTTGAAATTATTTCCATTGCAGCACTTCTAAGCTAGATGAATTCATATCTCTTTAGCATGTTTATGCTTGTATCCGCAGTAGAAAAACCACCTTGTATTTTACCTAAATAATAAAGGCCTCTGGCTGCAACATGGGCAGTTGGTGATTGATACCATGTTTGTAGTGAATTTGGCCTGCAAAGGGTGCAAGATCGTTGCTGGCGTTTAAACACAGTTGGAACGGCACCTCGCACCCATCTCAATGATTAGGATCCACTATCTCAACTCTTCTTTTATTGCAAAATGCACCAGATAAAGTGTAAGAATTATTCCACATTTTATTTTATGTAGCATTTAGAGTTGCCATATATCCCTACAGCATGGACCGTGGAGCTGTATGTTTGGGGTAATGTGCTGCTGATATTCTATTATTGCTGTCAGTGGTTGACATAGAACAGTGATGTGTGTGGGTGGTAGCTTAGGCCGGGAACTGTTTTGCAGCTTCTGTCCAATTTCCATGTCAAACTGTAGTACACTTCTGACCCCGACATGTAATCTTGAAATGCGTAGCCTGCTTACTGGAAGTTCAAGTGCATGTGAGATGTTCCTGCTGTTTAATGCTTAGTGTTTTGGGTCTGCAGTTTACTGTGGATCAGTAGACTAGGAGGGATGCGGTCGTTAGGTTGGCATAGGAAAGGTTGACAATCCCTACGTCGACACCAGAAGGTCGACAGTTTGTTTATTTTTTTTGCCACCACTGTGGTTCCAGAGCAGGCTGTAGTACATGCCCTACCATCCACTAGGGCATGGAGGGGGAATAGAAAAGTGTGCAGAGCGTAGAGAACGATGCGAGGGGCTGCCATACACTAAGTGTCCAGAACTAGATGTCTAGATCTAGACGCCAAAATAACAACGTGTCGACCGTCTGCATTCTCGACCTTCCGCTAGTCCACATAAGGACCCTGTCGAACTTCGGCCTGTCAGCCTAAGCAGGCATGTCCAAACTGTGGCCCTCCAGCTGTTGTGAAACTACACATCCCAGCATGCCCTGCCAAAGTTTTAGCATTCCCTAATAGCAAAACTCTGGCAAGGCATGATGGGACTTGTAGTTTCACAACAGCTGGAGGGCCATAGTTTGGACATGTCTGGCCTAAGGAGTGTCGACCTAATGATCCATACCTGACTAGGATATAGTTGGGTTGTTGCATTTTGTTATGAAAACATTTCAAGAGTATTTAGTTGTGTTATGAATCATGAAATAAATCTATGCGAAGGCCGAAGCTTGAGTGCTATTTAGGTCTTCGAGCACCCTCATTCAGTGTACAGTGCTCTCCGTTTCAGAGTACACTGTGTCATGTATCAGCGGTTAGTGATATTTAAAAGGGCTATATTTCACAGGTACATTGTTCATATGAAATAATTGCTGCTTGTTCCAAATTAGTCCTGCATAATTTCTGTTCTGAAATGACAAAGATTAATTTATACTAAGAGGAACACTAGCAATTGTTGATACTGGTTGCATTCAAAGTATCTCTCATAAAATAAACTAGGAATTTTAATTAATTAAAAAAACAAAAAACATTTAAGCATGTTTAGAATTAATTACTCCAAGAGTTCACGGTGTCGCAATGGTGCTTTTCATACATCACATTACGTAACTTGCCTGTCCTGCTTCACTGAGCTGGTTGTGTTTCATAAAATGAAGCAGCAACATACAAGTGACCTCCGAATAAGACCATATTGTACCAAATTTGTCGCAAACCTTTTTCTTTAAGTTTTTCAAACCACAAAACAAGCAGGGATATGAAAACCGTACATAAGCATTTCAGTACTTTTAAACCTTTTTATTTATTCATTTTTGAAGCAATCAGTTTACCACCGCTTACATGTTGTACAGGTGTCATACATCCTTTTATAACATTTATATATTTCTTCAATACCATATTGGGATACCAGGATTCAGCATTAACATCTTCTGGTCTCCTAGTATGTGGTCCAGTCCCCTACATAATTTAACCTCCTCCTCCCTTTCATTGCTATCAATTAACGAATAGGGTCTTCTTGTAATACTATTCTTGTTTCGTACCAATTTGTTGCTTAGAAGCATTTTCTCAGTTGTATCCTTATTGTTATGGGTTGAGGTTTCAAATCGGTCCTTGACCCTTTTTTCTTTTTGAAGCGTTGCCTCCACCCACTCCATTCGAACTAAATAGAATAATTTTTCTTTAAACAATTTCACTGTGGGAGCTGACCTGTCTATCCCCATGTGGAGTATACATTTGCTTGCTGATGATATAGCTAGCAACAATTTTTTGGGGGGCCTTTCACAATCTTAATTTATTTCCCTATTAACTACAAAATTGCCCATTCTGGGGTTATTGGGAAGGGATTAGCTAATAAATTGATGGCAAATTGCCATACTTCGGGCCAAATTTTTTTGATGTAACAAAAGATAGCCCCATATTAAACCACCTTTTGGGAGCTAAATATGTTTGCTGAAAAATATTGTAAAACATTTCTGTATACATTATAGCAGGTATAATTCTAACTGATTCCTCAAGTGTTTGAAAAAATGAGATATTGTGTGTGGAGAATACACCATACTTTTCTGCAGCCAAAATATATGTTAGGGGTTTGCCTGTAGTTCTTTCTGTGAGGTGTTCCACTCGATTTATGCCTAGTTGTATCCAAATCTTAAAGAGGGAGCCCTGCTTTGGTTTCCTTAAACTCCAGGTTTTGTATATATGTTAAAAACTGTGATTTGTGTGCTTTTAATGGAAGCCTTTATCGGAATATAAACAATAGCCTTCTCGTTGACGTTAATATTGGGTTATTTATTATGTCTTAAGGTGCATAAACACTGTACAATTTTTTTGACCAATTTCGTCCACTTCGGCCATTCTTAAAATGGTCAAAATATCTTTCAGTGGGACTGTGACAAACGATGAATGATGATGCGCATACCCACCAGTTGTTCATCAAGACTGTTCGTCGACTGTGCATGCAGCTCAATTTGGATATCTTTCAAAAAGAGCCTATAAACTGTAGCTAGATCTTTCATTTTTCGTCTGTCAATATCTTCGTCAACATATTTCGTCCAGGACACTGGGTTGAAGGGAAATGTCTTTCAACGAAATTGGTCAAAATAATTGAAAAGTGTGTATGCACATTTTTCTTAATGTAGAAAATTGATCAAACGTGTGTCTCCCAATAGCCCTTGCTCCAATGTTGTATTTGTGTAGACTTCTGTCTGCTGTATCCAATCTCTAAGATGTCTTCGAACCGCCGCTTGGTTGGACCATGTCACATTGGGTAAATTAAATCCTCCATTATTTCTCCTTTGTTGCATTTTAATTAGGCTAATTCTTGCCTTCTTATCTTTCCAAATAAAGTCACAAAAAAGCTTATTTATTTCCAGCATGTGTCTCTGTGTCAGTATTGGAGGGGGTATAATATTCTTGGTAGTGATATCATTCTTAGTAGATTGACTCTACCCATGTATGATAGATTTAGAGGTTTCCATTCCCATATTTCCTTTCTTAATTGATTTATAGCATTATTAATATTTTTTGAGTGTAAGAGCAGTATATCTTTTGGGAGATAAACCCCAAGATACACTAATACCCCTTTAGCCCACTTTAGTTTCATCTCTTGAGCCCATTTAGGTTTAGTACGTTTAGACTCAAGGGACATTGCTATTAATTTCTCAAAATCCTGGTTGACTGACGTTTTTTTTTTTTTGAGGGGTTTTAGTGATACTTCCAGATTTGCTATATATAGAAGTAGGTCATCTGCAAAAGTGGATATTTTAATAATTTGTGATCCTATACAAATACACTTCAGCCTTGGCCAGGCTTGTATTTTTCGTATCATAGGGTCTACAATTACATTAAAGAGGAGTGGGGAAAGGGGGCATCCCTGTCGCGTCCCTCTGGACATCTCTATTTGTTTGCTTTTATTTCCATTTATCAAGAGGGATGTTATAGGTTAAACATTTCTAACAACTTCTCTAAAGTCCATACCAAAACCCCTCCATCGTACCCCCACTAGACCGTATCGAACGCGTTTTGGCGTCTAGGTTCATGCGGTTCTCATTTTGTCGGGCGGTCGATGTTATTGCAACTTCTGGTAATATATAAAGGCTATCCCAAAATCTAAACCAGTGTCCATCTCTTCACGTATTTCAGAAACTCTTAACTTTACTTTTCTACTGGCTCCTTCACACAACTACAGGACTTCTTTCAGGCTGCACCCACTCTGTGGAATACTCTCCCGTGCACAACCAAACGTTTCTTCTAGCCTCCAAACCTTCAATCGGCCCTTGAAAACATTCCTCTTCAGAAAAAGATTTTACATTTCATATTTTCTATTTCGCACATCCCACTGACCTCTGGCAAACATTGCTGTGTGACTGGATCATATAGGCCACCAAGGACATGCTACCTTTGCAATTTACCCTGCCTAATTTGCAGTAATATGTTGTACCTATCCTCAGGTATCAATATTTATTTACCTAAAGGTTGTAAGCTTGTGAGCAGAGCCCTCGTCTCTGTCATTACCCTGTCTTGTTAAGTTACACTATTGTTCCCAGTTCTAGAGCACAACAGGGTTTATAATTTGCTCTGAATTCAGCCATATACTTTATATTGCACTTACAAACCTAGAAATGGAATTATTCACAAGTTCTCTGCCAGTTTGTACCAACCAGCGGCTATGGGTCATAGGATCGACAGTATGAAGGTTGACATTCGTTTGGTCAATCACTAAAGGTCAACCGGGCTTAACTCGACACATGAAATAGGTCAACAGGGTCGGAAGATCACAGGCCTAAGGTCAACACAAGCATTAGGCCAATAATGAGAAGGTCGACAGTTTAAAAGGTCGACATGAGGTTTTTGGGCCGAATGAAGATGTAATTTGACATGGGCACTTTTATCAGTGTGCCGTGTCCCCTTGCACGGCTCTCTGCCCTCGCCATGCTTCGGGCACAGTGCCTCACTGCGCTCGGCACACTATTCTATTCTCCCTTCATGCCCTTAGTGGATGGTAGGTCGACCTAAGGCCTGACTATGTTGTCCTAATGCAGGCATTCCCAACCACGGTCCTCAGGGCACACCAACAGTGCAGGTTTTAGTGATATCCAGGCTTCAGCACAGATGGTTTAATCAGAATCCCTCAGGTACTAATTAAGTCACCTGTGCTCAAGCCTGGATATCTACAAAACCTGCACTTTTGGTGTTCCTTGAGGACCGTGGTTGGGAATGCCTGTCCTAATGTATGTCTGCTTTCATAATGTCGACCTAGCGACCATCTCCCAAACCAGCAATATCCCAAAGATTGAAGGGTTACGTTTCAACCAGACCTCAAAAGCCATTTGTATACTTGCACAGATACAGCCAGAAATGCAACTCCATATACTCAGCATACAGACTGCTGGTTTTAATTAATTTAGGGAGGAGCTTCCAGCCTAATTGGAACCATGTAACGGCATTTATGTCCATTACATATATGTATACTGTACATAACACCAGTGTAACAAGAATACTTCTTATCCCCAAACCAATACAAAGCACTAGTACGCTTGCTGAGTATCCTGCCGTTTGAAATTGTCTCTGGTAAATGAGGGGAATATATACAGAAGAAAAAAGGTGGATATAGTAAGAAACGTTTTGAGTGGAGCTAGCGGAATGCATGATAAAACGTCATGGTATTTTTGGATGTCCTCGTGATTTAAAGAATGCAAGAAATCCTCGAAACTCCATTACCTTTGATTCTGTTAAAGCAGCAGTGGAAGTAGTGAGAAGTCTCTCGGCAGATGTTTTGTCTGCACCACTTTTAAAGCTGCTTGTCTCTGCAGTTGTTGTGGGACTGCAAATCCCAGCATGTTCTTATTTGTATTTCTACAATGTATAAGAAGCATGCCGTGCTGTTCCATTTGATGCTTTTTAAAGTCAAATACGCAAATAATGGAGTGCAAGCCTGTGAATGAAAGAGCGGTAAAGGAGGTCTATTGTCATCTGTAATAGAGTGGGAGGAAAATGTGTTCTTCTGGTAATATTTCACATGTAGTAACCAGAAATCTTCCCATCTGCAGAGTTAAGCTGGAACACAAAGAGCTCAGTCACTGCACTAGCAGCCATTTGGCAAGACTTGTCAGACGTTTGCGTGACAGCAGCCTATAGGGTTTTCTCCTGTAAATTTGGCCCCCTATGGCAACATTGTTCCCTGCGTCTAAATGCTTTGCTTGTCTATTTGGCAGGCAGTTGGGGAAAATGAATCCACTTCTTCAACATATGGTTTTATACTTTGTGGGTGAAGATTTATCGGGCTGTATGTTAATTGGCAGAGATTCATGTTCACACAAACGCTGTGTGAAAAAGATGCAAGATCACGTTTGTGCTTTGAGGAACTTTAATGGACAAACTGTAGATTAGTGAGGATTACAAGAGTCCAGCAGAGAGGGAAGCAAAGAGCTGGCGATAAGCACGTGCTCCATTATGTTACCCAAGTTCTATCTCCCAGAACAGGCTTCCTCAATGCTCACCTTTCATTGATGAGCATGATCGTACTATCTCTTGTTATTACACTGGATTTAGCAAAAGTGCCACTCACGAGAGGCTTCTTCTAAGTGAATGTAATCACAATTTTGTTCCGACATTCACCCGCTCAATTAAATTAGTGATGCCGTTAGTGATGTCGGCCAAGTGCTGCAAGGAAGGGGGTTGTTTTTGACTAGAGACACATGTTTCCCCAGCACACCAAGGGGCATTAGTGATCACATTTAATTATGTAATACTTTTGATTTATTATATATATATATATATATATATATATATATATATATATATATATATATATATATATATATATATATATATATATATATATATATATTTGCAAAAATATGCAAAGCCACCAGACTGGAGGTCCCTTCACTGCATGGTAACGGTACCCACTCTGTCTTCTGTAAAGCTGGCCATACACTAGTGCCGATACAAGATACCGAAGTATCTGACTGCGAAATTGGGTATCATATTCGATCTTGCCACCTGGGAAGCTGCCAGGTGGGTCAAAGAGATCGTATGTGACTTTTCCCCTCGGAGAAATCACGTTGTGTATGGGGGACATAAGGCTACATGGTGAAAGCCAGCTTACCTGCAGTCACTCCTACGCACTCCTGTGTGTATTTCTTCCTAAAATGTACACATTTTTGGACGGTATAGACGGTGTAATGGTTAGCATTACTGCCTCACAGCACTGAGGTCATGGGTTCGATTCCCACCATGGCCCTAACTGTGCAGAGTTTGTATATTCTCCCCGTAATTGCGTGGGTTTACTCCGGGTACTCCTGTTTCCTCCCACAATCCAAAAATATACTGGTAGGTTATTTGGCTCCAAACAATTGAACACTAAAATGTCTGTGTGTACGTGTACATGTGGTAGGGAATACAGATTGAAAGCTCCACTGGGGCAGGGACTGATGTGAATGTTCAAATATTCTCTGTAAAGCGCTGCAGAATATGTGTGCTATATAAGAAACAGTTAATAATAAATAAATTATACGTTTGTCTTTTTATCTTTTTTATACATTAGATAACCTACTCTACAAAGATGTTTTTTTCTGTAGTGTTTTTTTTTTTTTATGTTGAGCTGTAATTGCAGCAAGCAGGGATAAATGTGTCCATTGAGGGACAGAGGAGGAATTCCTTTAAGAAGATCAGATAACCCATAAAGGGTCATGAGCTTGCCTTTCACAATGTCAAAATAATTTTGACACCACTATGATGACATTTGTTGTAATGTTGACATTCTGTAAAATTCTGAAATTTTTTGAATGTCACGTTTGGGTTAGGCAACAGGATAGATGCTTTAGGCCTGGGGTAGCCAACCCTAGTCCTCGAGAGCTACCAACAGTGCATGTTTTGCAGGTCTCCTCACAGAATCACAAGTGAGCTAATTAGCTCCATCTGTGGATCTTTTAAAATGTGTCAGTGATTAATGAGTGCAGCTGTGCAGCAGCTAGGTTGTCTGGAAAATGTGAACTGTTGGTAGCTCTCGAGGGCTAGGGTTGGCTACCACTGCTTTAGGCTAAAGGAAGCGCTCCAGGTGGGGTAGATGTAACATGTGCAGATAGTTACATTTGGGTGGGGTGTATTGAAATTGAAATCTAGATTGCAGTGTAAAAATAATGCAGTCACCACCTGCGCCGTTGTCTTTGTCTTATATGTTATTGTTTAAATATGGAATTGTATTTTTAGAGGTTTGTATGTATTGTTTTTGTATTTGCAGAAAAAAAACTGAATAAAAAAAAAAAAAAAAAAATAATGCAGTCAGTATTTACCCTGCACAGAAACAAAATAACTCACACAAATCTAACACTCTCTGCACATTTTACATCTGCCCCACCTGCAGTGAACATGGTTTTGCCCATTTTCCAAACAAATTTGTACTGCGATCAGATCTGAATAAAGGCCTAGGGGAGAAGTATGGATTAGGACTAGGGGTAAAACACCCAACAGAACACCACATGTTTTAGCCAGAACTCATGACTGCCAGAAACCGCTGTTGGCAAATGTTCTATCATGATGATATTACAGCAGCGTCAATATGGTGATATTGTTTTATGTGGACCTAGTATACTATACACCTGTGAAAAATTATTTGAAAGTACGCTGAATAGTTTGGCAATAATTTCAAATGAATATTAATATACTACATAGTAGCATGGTCTTGTGTTGTCTCATTTGTGCTTCTTGGAATTCAAATATATAAATTAGTTTTTGTATTTCTTTTATTGAGTAAACATAACAGATGGGTAGAAGTATAATGAACAAACTTGTCAATGCACCAGTATAAATACAGTGTATGCACTGTATTTTCCTGTGGTACCACCTATATAGTTACTGTATCGGCGGCCACAGGAATCGCTCCAGTGTGTACCCTGCATAACCATCCTAATTTTAAAGATATCATGGTTCAGCGCAGATGGTCAAATTAAATTGACTGATGAACTAATTAACTCACTTGTGATCAAGCATGGATATACATAACCCTGGACTGTTAAGGTGCCTTGAAGACATCGTTTGGGAACCTTTGGATTAAGATATAGAAGACACTGGCTGTGTAGATGCAGGTTGCCCCCTCTTGCCTGGTTTGCATTTCTTTTTTAGTAAAACATGGTGACACCCCTTCAGAACCCTTTCCAGTGGCGGCTCTTACTATAATAAAGGAGGGGGGTTGCCGCAATGCGGGCCCTTCACTGCCGCTGTCATCGCTGTCCCTAGCCACGGGGCCAGCGCATGCGCTGTACCTTCATACATACTGCGCATGCGCTGGCCCAAGCCTCCATGGGCTGCCTTTGCAGCAGCCCCGGGAGGCTTGATTGCGTCCTGGGTTCCGGCGCATGCGCAGTATGGTCTGCGATACTGCGCATGCACAGAACCAGTTTTGGGGGCTGCTGCGCATTTGTGCAGAGGCATCCTGGAGGGAGGGAGGGAACACCTCCCGATGGGATGCCTTGAGTGACTGGCAGGTCAGACTTCCAATAGGAAGTCACTGCACATCACAGTGAAGCCAGTGCAGTCTCACAGACTGCATCTGGCTTCACTTTAGGCAGAGACCGTGGCGGATTTTACCTGGGGGGGCTGCAGCCCTGCAGCCCATAGGTAAAAACCGCCACTGACCCTGTCTGTATTGATCGCTGGGTAGTTTTACTTTGCGCTGTAAACTTGTCATCCAGTACATGAGCTTCTTAAATCTGAGCTTTATTGAAGACACTGTAACCTCACTAAATTCTATTTATTGCATTTATGTTCTTGTGTTGCTGATGCATGTGCATAATACTGAATATCTCATTAAGATTACTATTAAGCAATGCTAATCTTTGAGTCCTATATACTGTTAAAGTGCAAATCATTGGCTATTTGGAATAAAATATCTCGTGTTACCTGCAGATGAATGCAGTCTCTGCTGAGCGGAAAAATTTGTAGAGTTTTTGTTAAACTCTACATACGAAATACACAATGTTTCAAGCAATTTACTATGTGTGTAATGGTGAACAGTAACATGATTGAGGAGTTTTCTCCTGTGGGAAAATCCAGTTTATCCTAATCCAGGAACAGACTTTGCCTTTACTGTGCAATAAAAGAATAATAGAGATTCAGCTAGTACTCATTAACGCCCCCCTCTCCCTGCCATCTGTACTCTTCACCAGCACAAGTGGCTTTCACTTCAATTTCATTCTGACAAGGACTTTCTTCCTCTATTCAGGAGGGCCCTTCAAAGGCAACTTCTGTAAATGGCTTTCTATGTAATTTACCCTCTTTTCTCTACACTTGACCTGCCTAAAACATGTCATCTGATGGTAAAAGTTTCAAATGTGCACCCTCTGCCAGACTGCAAGGGCAGCCGTAACCTGCAGAGGTCTTCTGCTGCAAGAGTGGCCTGCCTTGCTACTGATGCTCTAGAATCTAGAGTCTAGATGAACAGCAGAGTTTTGCTATATGAATAAATGTGTATAGCCAAAATCTGCACCTCCTCCAAAAAGTGGTAAATAACAAAACAAACAAAGAAACGGAGAAAATAGCATGGTTAAATTACCACTATTAACTATATCATCGATTGTCCGCTCCAAAGTGCCAACAACTCGTATTGTTTCTGTATGTCTCTTAACCGTGACTGTTGGGAAGATTGCACACATTTTAGAAGGCGCACATTGGAGATGAAAGTGGGGATCTTTCTCTGCCCTCAGTTATGAATATGCATTCATATGTACATCTAGAAACTGGTAGCATGCTTGTGCTAGAACTAGTTAATTTGCTTGGGTCTGTTGTTGATGTTGTTCGTTTACAAATATACTTGATATGTGATATATTTTATTCTTTTATGGACATTCTAGATTGAAATCTAGTTATATCGGATTGTCTGACATTGGGGGTTATTCTAGTCCATTCTTTCTGACAAAATCCTTCTTAGATGGACAAAACCATGTGCACTGCGGGTGGGGCAGATGTAACTTGTGCAGAGAGAATTAGATTTGGGTGGGGTTTTTCTTCAAAGTGAGATCTATATTGAAGTGTAAAATCATGCAGTCAGTATGTTCCCTGCACAGAAACAAAATAACTCACCCAAATCTAATTCTCTTTGCACATGTTACATCTGCCCCCCTGCAGTGCACATGGTTTTGTCCATCTAAGAAGGATTTTGTCAGAAAGAATGAACTAGAATAAACCCCATTATGACAGTGTTCCCTTTCAGATGCATCCAGTGGGTTTAAACCATAAATTTAGACATTGTAGTGGTTTGCTAAAAGAATTTAGACTGTAAGGAGTAAACTCAATTAGCCATGGTAGTTTACCGCACAGACTTTTTCTTTGACATCATCATAAATGATATAAAAAGCAGCTTATCACTCCTTTGATTCACTTTATTGAATTGCAAATTCATAAAAATAGGAGAAATCTTGCTCTCAAAACCAGAGAAAAGTGTAGGAGAAAATGGGGGAATCTAATATAGGAAAACTGTTAGTCTATTAGTAGTGATTGTAAATGGGTTTGGCATCAAATAGCTTATACAGTATGTATGTTCTGGTAATTCTAATTCTAAGAGATTCTAAAACTATGGCAAGGCATGCTAGGATTTGTAGTTTCACAACAGCTGGAAGGCCGCAGGTTTGATATGCCTGATCTACAATGACTTGCAGGGCAGACATAAGTTCAGTGTCAAAAAATGTTGTTCATGGGATAACCTGGAAGCAAGGTGCAGTGTAAATAGGATACAGGAGCCAGGAAATAACAGGATCAAAGCCCTGGCTTCAACTTTAAGATGAAGTCAGATTCTGCCACTGGGGAAGAGACTGATGTGAATGTTCAAATATGCTCTGCAAAGCGCTGCGGAATATGTTTGCGCTATATAAGAAGCGGTTAATAAACAAATTTTGACTGGCTTGTAAAGCAATAACCACTTATCTGGGGAGGTTGTCATATAGGCTGATTTGAAGCTACACCTGGTTCCTACTCCTATTTAGTACCAAATCAAAGATTCCCAAGCTACACATTACAGTCCAGGTTAAGGATATCAATGCAAGAGCACAAATGACTTAACTAGTACTTTAGTTAGTTTGATTTGACTAGCTGGACTCATGCATAGAATTTGGGAAAAAATGTACCAAATACCACTTCTTTTTTTTTTAAATTGTTTTTATTGTATTGTTGCAGTGCACTTAAATAAAATCACTAAGATCATAACACTGTTGTATACATTTAAGTCACTACCAGATAAGAATGAATGCAAGGAACCTTGTCAGGATTTCTTGGAAAGCTGAATGACCAGTTTGCCTCAGTTTGCCTCAGTTTGCCTTAGTTTGCCTTAGTTTGCCTTAGTTTGCCTTAGTTTGCCTTAGTTTGCCTTAGTTTGCCTCAGTTTGCCTCAGTTTGCCTCAGTTTGCCTCAGTTTGCCTCAGTTTGCCTCAGTTTGCCTCAGTTTGCCTCAGTTTGCCTCAGTTTGTTTCTGCAGTCCCTCGCATACAACAATCACCTCGGATCGATGAAGTATGCAGCATCTCTCTCCCTCAAATTTCTGTCACTGTAACTAATAAGGTTTTCCTGACCGGTGCGAAGATGTGTGATGGTGGACAGAGAAAATAGAATTCTATAATGAAGAATGATCTGCATGCTCCCACTGTCTGAGTGCCTATCTGCCTTCAGCTTCTTCAATCTCTGCATTCATTTTCATAAAAACATAATCTCCAAGCGACGGAACCATGGTCATCCCCACCGGGACCACTGATCGCCGTTCTGGGGGCAGCTCAGGACCAAGGTAAGCTGCTGGGCTGCCCCCAACCCCCGTGCACCCCCCCCCCCCCCCCCCCCCAGTTGTCGTCCGTGAGGTGAACACAGGCATCCATTCCCCTCCTCTGCTGCCGCCGCTGCTGTCAGAGTATAGCAGAGGAGGCTGTGTGCACCCCATTAAACCTGCGGACGTCCCCCATTCATGTAACCGGGAACAGAGTCGGATGACCCGGGGTACCCGTTTACACCGCCCTTTACCGAGGTCCTAGCCATGTTCTACCCAGGTCAGGACCTGGGTAGAAGTCCTGTGTAAAGGGACATGGCGTGACCCATTTACACAGACGATGACCCAGGTTTTTGCGGCGGTGTAAAAGGGGTATTATTGTGCAGCTGTGTGTTTAGTGATTGGCTAGTATTTTTTTTTTTTTTAGAACATTTGGAGGATTGCTTTACGCCCACTGGGTCAGATTAACAATGGGGTGGATGGAGCTGCAGCCCCACATGCAGCAACATTTTCAGCCATTTTCTGAGTGATTTCCATGCGTTTTCAGGCACTTTCTGTGTGTGATGTGCAGCCCTGATGGTCTGTATCCGGTGGCAATTAACCCCTTCCCGACATTTGACGTACATTTACGTCATGGTCGGGAAGTACTTCCCGACACATGGCATAAATGTACGTCATGGTTTCTAACTGTCACTGCGTCTAGAGACGCAGTGACAGTTAGGTGATGTCTGCTGTCCCTGACAGCAGACATCCCCCCTCGTCGCCCAGGGGGGGCAGGGGTGCCCCCCCCGGTCGGCGATCGCTGTGATTGGCTGTTCAAATCTGAACAGTCAATCACAGCGTTTCCTGTGTTACCGGCGGCTAAGCCGCTCGGTAACACAGAAAACGGTGGTGATCGGTGCAGCACCGATCACCACCGAGCGGCAGCACCCCCCTCCCACCCGCCGGGCACTCACCCGGCAGCAGCAGCAGCTCCAGCGGCTCAACCGCTACGTCCGGAGCGCACGCTGCGCTCCCCTCCTCCCCCCTCCCCCCCGCAGCAGCAGCAGCAGCAGCATCATGCTGCTGCTGGAAAAGTTAAAAATAAAATAAAATAAAAAAATGTGCAAATGTGTGTATATATATATATATATATACACACACATATATATATATATATATATATATATATATATATGTGTGTGTATATATATGTATATATATGTGTATATATATATATATATACACACACATATATATATATATATATATATATGTGTGTGTGTGTGTGTGTGTGTGTGTGTGTGTGCGTATACCGCAACGATCGCCAGCCCCCCCCCCTCCCACCCGGCAGCCCCCCTCCCTCCCACCCACCCGGCTGCCGCAGCGCCAGCACCCCTCCCACCCCCCCGCCAGCCGCAGCGCCAGCCCCCCTCCCAAAGCTGGTGACCAAAATGGGGTCACTTGTGGGGGGGTTCCACTGTATTGGTGCTTCGGGGGTCTTGCTAATGCGACATAGCACCCACCATTCATTCCGCCACCAAAAATCACTCCTTCCCTTCTGAGTCCTGCCATGCACCCAACTGGTATTTTTTGGTCACACGTGAGGCATTGCCGTACTCGGGAGAAATTGGGGCACAGATTTTGGGGTGCTTTGTCTCCTTCATTCCTTGTGAAAATAAAAATTTTTGAGCCAGAACTGCATTTTTGTGTAAAAAATTACATTTTTTTACACAAAAATGCAGATCTGGCTCAAAATTTTTCATTTTCACAAGGAATGAAGGAGACAAAGCACCCAAAATCTGTGCCCCAATTTCTCCCGAGTACGGCAATGCCTCATGTGTGACCAATAAATACCAGTTGGGTGCATGGCAGGACTCAGAAGGGAAGGAGTGATTTTTGGATTTTGCAGCACAGATTCTGGTTGAATGACCCCCGAAACACCCATACAGTGGAACCCCCCCACAAGTGACCCCATTTTGCAAACTACACCCTTCAGGGAATTCATCAAGGGGTATAGTGTACATTTCAACCCCCCCGGGGTTTCACCAATTTTGATACAACTGAGCTGTGAAAATGAAAAATTTATTTTTTTCATTTTCACTGCCCAGTTGTATCAAAATTGGTGAAACCCCTGGGGGTTTGAAATGTACACTATACCCCTAGATGAATTCCCTGAAGGGTGTAGTTTGCAAAATGGGGTCACTTGTGGGGGGGTTCCACTGTATTGGTGCTTCGGGGGTCTTGCTAATGCGACATAGCACCCACCATTCATTCCGCCACCAAAAATCACTCCTTCCCTTCTGAGTCCTGCCATGCACCCAACTGGTATTTTTTGGTCACACGTGAGGCATTGCCGTACTCGGGAGAAATTGGGGCACAGATTTTGGGGTGCTTTGTCTCCTTCATTCCTTGTGAAAATAAAAAATTTTGAGCCAGAACTGCATTTTTGTGTAAAAAATTACATTTTTTTACACAAAAATGCAGATCTGGCTCAAAATTTTTCATTTTCACAAGGAATGAAGGAGACAAAGCACCCCAAAATCTGTGCCCCAATTTCTCCCGAGTACGGCAATGCCTCATGTGTGACCAAAAAATACCAGTTGGGTGCATGGCAGGACTCAGAAGGGAAGGAGTGATTTTTGGATTTTGCAGCACAGATTCTGGTTGAATGACCCCCGAAACACCCATACAGTGGAACCCCCCCACAAGTGACCCCATTTTGCAAACTACACCCTTCAGGGAATTCATCAAGGGGTATAGTGTACATTTCAAACCCCCAGGGGTTTCACCAATTTTGATACAACTGAGCTGTGAAAATGAAAATTTTTTTTTTTTCATTTTCACTGCCCAGTTGTACCACAATTGGTGAAACCCCTGGGGGTTTGAAATGTACACTATACCCCTAGATGAATTCCCTGAAGGGTGTAGTTTGCAAAATGGGGTCACTTGTGGGGGGGTACCTAACTTTTAGCATCTTATGGTGCCTAGAAACCTACATGGTTCCTAAAAAATAATCTCATAAAAAGGAGGCTCCAAAATCAAGTAGGTGCTCCTTCTATTATGAAGCCTGTGGTTTGGTCACCGTGCACACTAGGGCCACATATAGGATATTTATGAAAACCAAAGAATTGGGGGAATCAATTTTTAGTCACATTTCTCTAGTAAAATGTACTGTGTTCCTTAGAAAAATGTATTAAATTTGCACATCTGCAAAAAAAATGAAATTTTGAAATTTCACCTACACTTTGTTTTAATTCCTGTGAAACACCTAAAGGGTTAACAAACTTCCAAAATGCTGTTTTGAATACTGTGAGGGGTGCAGTTTTTGAAATGGCATCATTTATGGGGGTGTCTCACATACAAGTCCCTCAAAGTCACATCAGAACTGAACTGGTCCCTAAAAAAATCAGTGTTTGAAATTTTCTTGAAAATTTGAGAATTTGCTATTCATATTTGAAGCCTCCTAGTGTCCAAAAAAATTAAAAGGAAGTTGAAATAATGATGGCAACATAAAGTAGACATATGGTCTATGTTAGTTATTAACTATTTTGAGTGGTATGATTATTTGTCTCACAAGCAGAAAATTTAACATTTTGCAAATCGCTAAATTTTCCATTTTTTCACGACATTTTGGTATTTTTCACAAAAAAACACAGACTGTATCGACCAAAATTTACCACTAATTTGAAGTACAATGTGTCACGAAAAAACAATCTCAAAATCACTGGGATAAGTAAAAGCAAAAAAAAGTTATCCCCACTTAAGTGAGACATGTCAGATTTGAAAAAAATGGCTCTGTCAGGAACGCAAAAACTAGCTCTGTCAGGAAGGGGTTAATAACCTGCAGATTATTAATCGGTTGGGGTCAGTGTTCTCAATGGAGTACTCTGACCCTGACACCTCGATCTGCAGCACTGTGTGCTGAGAGAGACCGAGCGTTCTGAGCGAAGCAGCATTGCTCAGAATGCTCGTAAGCCCGTGTGCAGGGCCCTTTAGCTTGATATGTAACTAGGTATCTGGATGGGTGACCATATCTATGTCAAAAGGTTGTCATAAAGTTGTAGTTTGAAATGGGAATGGTCGACACATACGAGAGTCATCTTTAACTTTTTAATTTTTTTTCTTTCATTCATTTGTGGACTTTTTTCATACTTTACCTGCCACGTAGACTATGATTCAGAACTGACGCATGGCAGAGGAAGTGGTACACTTGTTGGGAGTCCACATGCTCAGGTGTCAACATTAACATAAAAAAAGGTGAAAAACTCCCATCAACCTTCTCATGTGCCAGCCTTTTCTGTGTCGACCACCTTTGCCGATCTTTTCTGCATAAAACTAATGACTGTTGACCTAGACATAGTCTGTGAGCTATACCATACTGGTGTAACTATACAGTCCCCAGCAGTACCCCAATGATGACTTTATAGCTGGGGTAGCCAACCCTAGTCCTCGAGAGCTACCAACAGTGCATGTTTTGCAGGTCTCCTCACAGAATCACAAGTGAGCTAATTAGCTCCATCTGGGGATCTTTTAACATGTGTCAGTGATTAATGAGTGCAGCAGCTAGGTTGTCTGGAAAATGTGAACTGTTGGTAGCTCTCGAGGGCTAGGGTTGGCTACCACTGTTTTATAGTAACAGAAGTTGTGTTGAATTCATTCCTCAGGGCTAGGGTTACCACCTTTCCCCTTTAATTCCGGACACATATTAATTACACAGGTTCTGTGGAAGTTTAAAACCAGGTGATATGGAGTCTTGAAGTCAGCCAGCCACAGAACCTGTGTAATTAATATGTGTCTGGAATTAAAGGGGAAAGGTGGTAACCCTACTCAGGGCATTTTCCACAATTACTTTTTATTCCAGAATTAATGAGTAATTATCTTTTTATTAATGAATCTTTTTTTGTTTTTAAATGAGGTTTGTTGCACTTTTCTAATGCGAAGTGTTGATGAAAGCCATTGTCCTGTGTCATATAAGGTTCTGAAGAGGGCAGGGGTGTTATAGCAGTTTCCCAAGAGAAATGGATATCTGCTGGCATATAATTTTCTGATATTCTGTTTATTAGAGAGGCTTTTTTTCAGCATTAGAAAACAAACAGGCGTTTCTTTGTTTAGTTTCAAGCCACTCCCATTAATTCTTCAGAGTTTGGTTTACGAGCAATTACAAATGCAGACACGTCCTCCCTGTCATTCAGCAGCACCTTAAGGTTCTTATTTTTCTGTGTAATGTGTGCTCAGATTCCAGACTGACTGGTTATGGTACTGTAGGTTTTTGCGTAGCCTTCAACGATTCTGTTTATGATACGAAGATGTGCAAGATGTTTACTGTTGTTCTGCCAGTGTTTGACAATCTGCGAGAGGAAGTAATTAGTCAAGATTTTTTTTCCGCTATTAAATTTGGTCTAAATAAATGCAAGCTGCAAACCAACAATGGCGTGAATAAAAACTTTAACTTTTCATGTTCCATGGTAACACCCCCACATTGATGGTTTTCACAAGGTGATGGATTACTTTGGAAAGTTTTAAAGCTACTCTACCAACTGGAAATAATCATCCCCTCCTATGAAGACCAATCAGAAGCCACAATCATGAAGATTGCAGTCTTTAATTGGTCCTTGCACATAAGTCAACTATTTAAGCCACTGTCTTATTTTGTGGACAAGATTATTAGGATACAACATGAAGTGAAATCTTCTTCCTCAATCCTCACACTGCTCTGTCCCTGCTATGCACTCATTAGGACATTTGTTTAATGCAACAAAACTAACCTAACATCTACTCTCCTTATCCTTCTATATTAGTACCTCTTCTCTTGATATCGAGCCCAATCCAAACCAGTCTATCCCTGTGTTCTTTTCTCAATTCAACCGCGCTAAAATATTTACTTACTTTCTGCTGGTATCTCCATTAATCAAGCGCTCAGTGATTACTCCTATTTTGGAAAATAAACACATTTTGATACAATCTTTCAAATTTCTATCCCATTTCTAGGCTTACTTGCCCATACAAGCTTCTTGAGAAGCTTGCATATATTGAACTGACTTGCTTTCATTCCTAATGTAAAGATGTGTCCACCTCTCATCAAATCACCCTGTTTATTGCACCACAGCGTTTGATACTTAGCCATGCCGAATCACTGATCTGAAATGCCTAGAACGTTAATTGCAAACGAAGACAGAAGATTGAGGAAAAAGTCCACAAGGCAGGTCTGTGTGACCCTCATCATGCAGTAGTATGCTCAATCTGCGACTATGAAAGTCCTTTTGAACAAAAGTACAATAATTGCAATTAAGGTGCAAGACTGAGGAAAGCGTAGGCTGCATGGCAGTCGCACAAGGCACCTCATGCCATATGGTGCAAAGGAGATGGATATAGGAGGACCCATTGAACTTTCAACCAACCACTTAACCTCTGTAGGCTTTTCTACCAAATGAAAAACTTGTTGCACAGTTCACCTAAAACTTAATGTGTGCTGCTTCTTCTTTTTTTTTTTTTTTTTTTTTTTTTTTTTTATGATTAAACCATTCAACCCAAACTAAATTGCTATGTGACTATGGGCCTTATTCTAGTTCACTCTTAGAGTTAAATTCCTTCTCAAATGGACAAAACAATGTTCGCTGCAGGTGGGGCAGGTATAACGTGCAGAGAGAATTAGATTTGGGTGGGGTTTTTCATCAAAGTGAGATCTATATTGCAGTGTAAACATGAAGCAGTCAGTATTTTCCCTGCACAGAAACCAAATAACGCACTCAAATCTAATTCTCTTTGCACATTTTACATCTGCCCCCCTGCAGTGCACATGGTTTTGTCCATCTAAGAAGGATTTTGTCAGAGTGAACTAGAATAAGGCCATATATCCTATAGCTAGGCTTCACATAGCATCTTTTTTAAACCAGGATGCTAAAGGCCGAGGGGAAGATCTAATAAGCCTGGTGATGTGCAGCAAGTGGCTTGTATTTTATCACTAACCAATTGGCTCCTAATTGTCAATTTACAAGCTGGGTTTGAAATATGATGGTACGGTACCAGCCACCTTATTACTTCACCATGCTTAATACCTCTATCCAGGAACCTTCCCTTGGTCAGTCACTCAGTCTTCTGCATCACTGTTCCTGGTTCCCTAATCCACTCTCAATGTTTGGTTCAAGCAAAGTCCTCCGTAATACATAATGGGAGTAACCGGGTAAGGGTTGAAACGGTGCACAGTTGAGGCCCCTTTTTTGTGTGTGCAGTAAACAATTCTGGAGTGTAGATAGACACCGCATACACCATACTTGCCTACTCTCCTAGATCCTGCAGTATACACCTGTTTTTTTGGGTACTCCCCCATAAAAGTGGACACACCTCCCGCATTCTGCCCACTTCCTATTGAATGAGCAGAATGGCTAAATAAATACAGTGAAACTGTGGTTCCGGCGGAGGGGGACAGGGCCTAATCACATAATTCTATGATCATTGTGTCATTTTATCTAGTTTCTATACAGATACTCTCCAATCCCAGAAGATTTCCTGTAAGGGGTAGGGCCTACCTAATCACTCCATTAATATGGTCCCATTCCCATTGCTAACCACCTGCTTCTTGTTTCCGGTCATCTCCAAAACTGGAATACATAAATGTAGACAAGTATCTACGCCATGCCCTAAATACCCAGTTTAACAACGGCCCCCCCGAGCTACTAGCCTCCCCAGCAAAAATATTCCTGGCCAATCTCGGACAGGTCAAAACCATCTCTCTAGCCTATTCATTCCTATTATCCTTTTTACATAAAGACTCACTTCCCGCCCTAAAGGCCAAGTGGGAGAACGATGTTGGTACCTTCGAGGAGGAGGAGTGGGAGGAGGCATTGGCCTCGTCACGACATGCCACAGTCTCCGCGAGGTTTCAACAAGTCCAGATATTTATCACGCACAGAACGTATCTGACTCCATCCACCCTGGTTAAATTCGGTGGACGGGCCTCCTCGGCCTGCCCAAAGTGTGGCTCCATGCAGGGGAACCTGTGGCACCTCCTCTGGGAATGTCCCCTGGTTAACTCATTCTGGGTGACGGTTAAGTCGGTCATTACATCTACTGGAATATCTGGGCAAGCCCTGACCCCCAAGATGTGTATTCTGGGTAGTAAAGCAAATACTTCATTAAGAAACACAGAGGGACAGTACGTGACTAACTTGTGTTCCCTTGCCAAAGTAGTCATAGCTAGGCATTGGATGGCTAGCCTGGGACCTACGGTGATGGAGTGGAGGGCTCTGGTCAACACCACAGTACAGCACGAAAAATATGTATACATGTCTCGGGGCACTCTTCCTAAATTTGAAAAGATATGGGGCAGGTGGCTGGAGTCCCCACACTCCGCACACTCTTGTGATACAGGGCCAGTGTACAGTGTTGGAAGTGGACCCTGATAACCATAACGCTAATACCCATCTAAGAACTAGCTAACCTATGATACATAATGATTTGCCACCCTGAGTGGGACTGAACCCCCAATCTATGTATATGTATATGCACTTATTAGTGACTAAAGATTCTCTACCCTTCATCTATCTCTTTCTTATTATCTTTTTCTTCTTCTCTTCTATCGTTTGTTTCTTAATATATAATTCAAAATCAGCAAAAATCAATAGTATTACTCAGTCAGAATAGAATGGCGACACCATCTTTCCTTTTAACCAAAAGGTCTTTATTCTTTCTTTCATTTTATTGCATCCTGACATTTATACAAAATGATGAAACTATATGTGAATACAATGTACACTCTGATACTATATGATTGATTTGGATTGACTGATTCACATGCACAATGTCTGACTCGTTGTTTTGTTCTGTATTTATGACCTGTAAAATAAAAAAACTTTATTCAAAAAAAAAATGTAGACAAGTATGGGTTACACTTTGTGTGACATCACAAATCTCCATCCTCTCTTTACTGCAGCTTGCCTCTCTGGACTTAGTTTTCGAAGCAGCTTGTTTCTGGTTTTATCATTAATATATTATTCATATACCTCTTTCTGCTCTGTTTAATCTTTCTCTCTAAAGATGTGTATATATATTTTACGATAATTGCAGCAAAATAATCAGTCTCCACTTTACCTGGAAATACAGCTTTCAACATTGGATTTTGAGTTTGAAGTTTATTGGGGTCTTCTCTTTTCAAAAAAAGGGTACTTTTAAATCTATTAATGGGTAATCTCAGATACTGACTAAAGTTATTCTTGCTGGAACTTGGAAACTGACTGCATTGGAAAAACAAATTGTCCTTGATGTGTACAACTTTATCTTCAATACGTAGAGTTCTGATAAGTTACTGAAAGTACTACATGTGTTTGTGAATGTTTGTTTCGAGCGGTTTTATAAGAGGACTTGTATGTTTTTTTAATGGCCCTTTCTAACCTGAAAGAAATGACAAGCAATACAAGAAATACAAGCAAGCAATACCATAATAAATCTCCTACACTTCTGCATATGGACTCCCTTCTTTGTATTTCCATAGACTTAAAATAAGGACTTACTGCACTGTGGTCTAGGGGTTTATCCTGCATAAAACAAGCTCTGAAAGTTTTAAAAGGGACCATAACAAACATGCAGACAGTGAAGGCAGATGGTTCTTTGGCTGACCCATTATTCAGCATGTCGCTGAATGGTCACTGTGCAGCAGTGCGGTGCATCTAATTACCTCACACACAGTACTGTATGGGAGACGTTCTCCAAATTCTCAATCTGCAGGCTGCGTAAGGGGTGACGTTCTAAGCAAAAGGGAGCACCTCTGGTTGTGTTGGTGTGGGCTTTGGGTAGGTCATATGTCTTATTTTGACCATGTTTGACATGGGAATTTTTCACTGTAATCCACAACAAATTTCTAGTGTGTGCAAGCATATATGGCCAATAAAGTTGATTCTATTCAATATAATATAATGAATAAAAAGGAAAAAATCCAGTAGGCTGAAGAATACCTGAACATCTTGTTCTATATTGTATTTGCTGAAGTAGATTGCCCGGGCATTCACTCACATAGATGCCTGTTATTGCTCAACAGAACGAACACGCACTGAGCAGAGAGTCTTTCTTTTTTTCTTTTCTTGTATTGCTCCTCTCCCTGATATCACGTCAAAATAATACATACCTCCAGCTGCAGCACCAACAATGTAGTTCTTTAGGAGACCGCTTAGCCCATATAAATATGTATCATGTATGTAATTGTGCTGAGTTGAACCAGGATCCCTGGAGATTGATCCACAACATACCTCCCCAAGGAGAAAAGGAGTGTAGCCTCAGATGGGAGGGGCGTGGTCTCCTGGGTATTGCCAGGCCGTGAGCCACACCCTGTTTTTGTCCATGTGGTGGCATGTTCTGCGCTCTAAAAAGGGCTGGCTGAATAGACACTGCATAGTGGCTATACATTGCTGCTCTGCTGAGTGGGTGTTACACCATAAAGCTATTGTTTTTGAGTGGACAGCTTGCTATGGACGAGTGGTATCATTGTACAATATTATCATTATTATTCTTATTATTTATTTACAGTTTCTTATATAGAGCAGCATATTCCATACATAGAAACATAGAATTTGACCGCAGATAAGAACCACTTGGCCCATCTAGTCTGCCCCTTTTTTAACATGTTACCTCAATCCATAGTTACATAGGGCCTTATTCTGGTCGGTGCGGTCGGATGCGTATATGCGGACAGGACTGAGCGTCCTGAGCCCCGCCTTCCGTACGGACCGCTCACTGCGTCCGAATGCGGTAAGCCGATGACCGCACGGAGCACAAGTGGATTTCTCGTGTGTACACCTCCTCCATCTCTGGGAACCTCCCCCATCATTCTATGGTCGCAGGCCATCGAATGCAGGGCCGAGTCAGATCACTCGGGCATTTCTCCGTGCAAAAGCAGGGAGATGGGCGGGCAGCTGACATCCGGCTAGGTCATATGTCCGCCCCCCACATGTGCGTCACGGCCACATTACCATACGTACGCCCAGCGTTTTCATGGGAAACTCTGGGCGTACACATATGGTAATGAGCCAAAACAGCCCTTCACGCCCCTCTCCTCCCCCTTTTCGGAGTGTAGAAAATTCATGCGGTATTTGGACGTGCCTGCCGTTCGCACATGCGCAGATATGCCTCTGCACATGCGCAAACACCAAACATCCGCACGCGGACGGAACCGCACCAACCAGAATAAGGCCCATAGTTACATAGTAGGTGAGGCTGAATAAAGACTTGCGTCCATCTAGTTCAACCTATGTTTATAGTAGCTAATCCCATATATATATATATATATATATATATATGTGTTCTGATATTTTAAAGGCAGATTGTTACTTATTCATACCCGTGGATGTTTTTAACCAATAAATGTTTATCCAACCTTATTTTAAACGTATTTATAGTGTCTGCCGACACCACTTCTTCAGGAAGAGAGTTCCAAAGTTTGACTGTTCTGACTGTAAAGAAATTTTTTCTTCTAGATCAGTGGTTCCCAACCTGGGGTACTAGTAACCCTGGGGGTACTCTGCAGACCAGTTGGGGGTACTTGAAAATAATATTGGTAATGGCGGACGATGAAAAGGTCTTTTGATGGCTGAAGAAGACCCATTGCCATATGACTGACCAGCAATCCACTGGGAGCTTCCCATGCTGCCCTCAGACATCAGCAGTCATCTGCCCAGCACTGACAAAGGTGGAGGAAGCAGCGGCATTAATCCTACCGGTGTTAGAGAGAATCATGGAGATAATACACAACCAGTGTCTAGACACAGAAGGGCATGATTCCTGGCTGTGTACTACTCCTCCGCTCCTCCTTAATATAAGGACATGCATAAGGATCCGCATACCGCTAAGTACTGTCCATATTTCAAAATGAGAGGAGGGGGTACTTATCAATGAAAAGCCTAATCAAGGGGTACGGGAGAGAAAAAAGGTTAGGAACCACTGTTCTAGATGAACAAAATCTTTTTTCTTCTAATCTAAACTCGTGCCCTCTCGTCGTAGATTCTTGTCTAGCAGAAAAAAGGGTGCTTGACAGTTCCATATATTGGCCCCTGATATATTTTTACATGTTGAGCATGTCATATTTGATCCTTTATTTTTTTGTAAGGATATCAATATGCCTATCCCAAGCATGTATAAATTGTTCTACTGTATTTACCTCTACCACCTCTGGTGGGAAGCTATTCCACTTATCTACTACTCATTCTGCGAAGTAATTCTTCCTCAAATTTCCCCTGAATCTTCCTCTCTCTAGTTTCAGTGCATGTCCTCGGGTTCTGTTGCTCTTCTTCCTGTGAAGAATTGAAATACAATCAATACAATATGATCATTATTATTTTTAACATTATTTTATATAATATATAGAAGTCCAGTGGGGACAACAGGAAGATCGACAGGCCTTAGGTCGACACCCTCAAAACTTCAACACAAACATTAGGTTGACATGGGGAAGGTTGACAGTTGAAAGGTCGACATGGGTTTTTAAAGTTTGTCCCAGATGTCAACAGTCGACACGGACACTGTATCAGTGCACCATGTCCGCGCGCCATGCTTCAGGCACAGTGCATCGCTACGCTCGGCACACTTTTTTTTTCTCCTTACACGCCCTAGTGGATGGTAGGGCACGAAATACTGTCTGTCGGATTAAATTGAAAAACTCATGTCGACCTTAGTCTGTCGACCTAAAGCCGTGCCTTAGGTCGATCTTCAAGATTTTGATACTCTAGGGGGCCATGATTGAAAAACTTTTGGGAACCATTCATTACACCATTCATTCTGCTCATAGTATATGGGTAAAATGCAACGGTTTTTCTATGAATTGGCAAAGTACTGGTAAGCAAAACGTTATGCTTGTTTTTGACAATGGAAAGTCTCAGATATACAACGATAAATAAAAATACAGTTTATATGTATAGCATGTTTTGACTGCACCACAGGCTATTGTTTTGAGCACTATAAAAGGATAAAATAATATCTAGCAGGCTTTTGGGTATGTACCCTTTAACTTCTGTACTTGTAGTCATTGATCAGCTATTTTTTCTTGATCTTGGTGCTGTAATGGTTCCCACATTGTGCCAGATATGGAGCTGCTGGCGTTCCAGTCCTGCCTCACTGAACTGTAGGCAGGAGGTAACTAAACTATGCAGTTCAACGCCTTTTTGTGGACGGTTTTGTTTCATGGTTAAAACTGGCATTGGGGGAACAAACTGAGAGCTATTAACAGTGCATTTAGTGTTTTGAAATGTGCTTTGACTAAAGATTGAGTAATATCCTTTGATGCTAATGTGGCGCAACCTGCTTTGAATGATAGCAGCTGGTATTGTTTAGGTTTATTACTCACTCCCCCCCCCCCCCCCCCCCCCCCTCCTCCTCCTCCTCCCTTCTCCAGCTCTGGATGGTTTGCTGTCAGGAGAGGGAGGCATGCTGGTGTGTAAAGCCCTGTTAAGGACCCCAATGAAGGCATTGGAGTGGGAAAGACTGCCAAAATGGAGAATTAGTTTTTTTTAATTGTGCATACTGATGTTGCCTGTCTGGATGATAAACTCATGTTTGAAGGAAAAGCTTGAACATAGACCAGTGTAATTTTATTTTATTTTTTTATATATAGTTTTCACTGGGCTTGGGTTATTTGGAGGTTTTGCTTTAGACAGAATAAAATAGGAATGCATCAAATGCAGGCTGGAGAGGAAAAGGGAATTTTACCAGTACTTGTGTATTATCTGGGCACCCGATTTTTTTCATTGCACGTTAAAAAATCGCGTTGCATCGCATACAATCATATCGCATGCGATACGACGCGATTGGACCCAATTTTTAATTGTACAGGCACCCAGATGCCTGATTCCTATGTTAAATGCCCCCCCAGACTTGATTTTTTGATTGTACACCCACCCTGATGGGTGTCCTGCTACAGAGGACCGCTCCCAGCCGACTCCTAGCCTCCCCTCCTGCCCAGCTGGTGCCACCGCTACCTGCCCGGAGGCAGGCAAGCATCACCGCAGCGCCGCTGTCTGCCCTGCTCCCGCCAGCCTGTAAGTAAATCTGCGGGGCGGCACCAGGCACCCCCCCGCGCAGCGCTGCTCTGCCCTGCTCCCGGCTGCCACGCACCTGCCCGCCCATGTAGGGGTGGACAGGGTGTGTTTTTTTTCTTTTAGGGATGCCAATACCAGGATCCCGAGAATCCCGGGATTGAGCAATTTTCAATCCCGGAATCCGGGATTGAAATAAATGCCCCGGGATTTACATCCCTAGGCAGAAGTGAATCTGTGCATAGGGGCATCAACTGCTGTCTAATCATTTCTGTCTAACTGCTTACAGTTGCTGTTACGTCCATACCATTGTTGCAAATTAGGTTGCAGATTCTTAGTGCCTCTGTAAACACGAATGGTGTGTACACACAGTGAAATTCCCTTGCTATTCGACTTAAGATTCGACTGCTATACAATCTTTGCTAACTCTGTACTTTTTACATACAATTCATGCGATCTACATTCAATTTGAACTATATAGTCATTGCTGCTCTGTCTATCTGGGTTTCGATTTGTGCTGTCACTGGAGCACGCATCGGGAGAGCAAGTTAAAAAACCTGTGCGATCTGCATGCGATTTTCACTACCGGTATATAGACAAAATCTCATGCTGGATTGTACCATGTGTACACAGCATAAGCTGCTCTCCTGGGATGCATAGAGCTCTGCAGTTGCAAGCAAGATTGCAACTGGTAATTTATACAGCCCACTCACTCCCAAACACGGTCTTACTGTCATTCATTTTGTGACCAATCTGTTGTTACAGCCGCCATCTTAATTAATTTACTGAGCATGCACACCGTAATAGACGCATTCTCTGAAAACCTCAAAAAGATTTGCGTACAGTAGCTGCTTGGCTCTCTGTTCTATATAGGTACATTGGTATTGGACCAACTGTGATGAGAAAATGTGTATTATACCGAACACAACTTTTTATTAGTCGGTCACCTACATGTGCGTGTGTGTGTGTGTGCGTGTGTGTGTGTGTACTGACCTAATTTTAAAGTCTGTTTTCTGGCAAGCACTTGTAGGCTTGTGTTAGGGTTCACATACCATCTTTTTTATATTCATCTGCTGGAAGTTGGTTCAGGGAAATGAATGCATTCAAAGTATTTCTGAGCCATTTTATCACTGTCTTGTGCCATCCAGCGTGTGATCTGTCCCACATATGGAATGAATTGTGGAGTACATTTTCTCAGCAGCTGTGTCAGCTGCAGTCAACCACAACATCAGTGTACAACAGGATAGAATCCAGTCCTAGTTTTGCTGCAATTATGTAAATGAGCCACAAACAAAACCACCCTTTTCTAGTGTAATAATCGTCCCCTCAGAGATCACTTGGATAAGTGAATTAGCCTGCGGATTGTATATGGTATCTTGCATTTCCTCATGTGATGAGAAGATAAGCTATTTATAGTTCATCATGTGGTTATAGTACGATTTGGAAAGTTGTGTTTTTGTTTTTCTCCAGTAAGTGAAGCATTTTGCAGATTTATATTTGTAACCAAAAGTAATGTACCGCCACTGGCCACTAGAGGTCAAATTACTCCTTTGTGTACTAAAAAATGTCATAACAAAAGGTGAAAGCATTTTTGCTGGGACAAACTTGCTCTGTGGAGAGAGGGAGCTGTAAAGACAGATGTAGATAGAGGTAGAAGCCGAGAGGGACTGGGCATAGGGTGGATAGTGTGTAGGCTAAAAACTGTAACCGCTCAAAGTGAAAGTACATTGCAGAAGCCATCATTTTGATTGGCTTTTAACAAGTTCTACATAAAATGACCGTTCTCATTCAGCTTACAATGGGCTTGCGTCCTATGTTGCTATATGCTGCAAGTTAAGTATCTACAGTAAGTAAACTTATATTTTAATATTTTTTGAATGGGCAGTATTTTACTAATTTGAACAATATGCTTTTCTTAACTGCCATTGATACTTTGTTTATTTCTGACCTGCGTTTAACAGAAATGTAATATCAATAGAATAAAGTAAGGCGAAGTACACACCCGAGCGACAAAATGTGTCCGAGTAGGTAAGCAATGCACACATGCGTATACTAAAGTAAAAGGACTCCATCCACAGTGCTATAAAACAGGTGAAAGGTATAGTATAGTATATACATACGTCATGTATACACCATGCAATGCACTGCTTATACACCATGCAATGCACTGCTTATACACCATGCAATGCACTGCTTATACACCATGCAATGCACTGCTTATACACCATGCAATGCACTGCTTATACACCATGCAATGCACTGCTTATACACCATGCAATGCACTGCTTATACACCATGCAATGCACTCCTTATACACCATGCAATGCACTCCTTATACACCATGCAATGCACTCCTTATACACCATGCAATGCACTCCTTATACACCATGCAATGCACTCCTTATACACCATGCAATGCACTCCTTATACACCATGCAATGCACTGCTTATACACCATGCAATGCACTCATGTATACACCATGCAATGCACTCATGTATACACCATGCAATGCACTCATGTATACACCATGCAATGCACTCATGTATACACCATGCAATGCACTCATGTATACACCATGCAATGCACTCATGTATACACCATGCAATGCACTCCGTATACACCATGCAATGCACTCATGTATACACCATGCAATGCACTCCTGTATACACCATGCAATGCACTCATGTATACACCATGCAATGCACTCATGTATACACCATGCAATGCACTCATGTATACACCATGCAATGCACTCATGTATACACCATGCAATGCACTCATGTATACACCATGCAATGCACTCATGTATACACCATGCAATGCACTCATGTATACACCATGCAATGCACTCATGTATACACCATGCAATGCACTCATGTATACACCATGCAATGCACTCATGTATACACCATGCAATGCACTCATGTATACACCATGCAATGCACTCATGTATACACCATGCAATGCACTCATGTATACACCATGCAATGCACTCATGTATACACCATGCAATGCACTCATGTATACACCATGCAATGCACTCCTTATACACCATGCAATGCACTCCTTATACACCATGCAATGCACTCCTTATACACCATGCAATGCACTCCTTATACACCATGCAATGCACTCCTTATACACCATGCAATGCACTCCTTATACACCATGCAATGCACTCCTTATACACCATGCAATGCACTCCTTATACACCATGCAATGCACTCCTTATACACCATGCAATGCACTCCTTATACACCATGCAATGCACTCATGTATACACCATGCAATGCACTCATGTATACACCATGCAATGCACTCATGTATACACCATGCAATGCACTCATGTATACACCATGCAATGCACTCATGTATACACCATGCAATGCACTCATGTATACACCATGCAATGCACTCATGTATACACCATGCAATGCACTCATGTATACACCATGCAATGCACTCATGTATACACCATGCAATGCACTCCGTATACACCATGCAATGCACTCATGTATACACCATGCAATGCACTCATGTATACACCATGCAATGCACTCATGTATACACCATGCAATGCACTCATGTATACACCATGCAATGCACTCATGTATACACCATGCAATGCACTCATGTATACACCATGCAATGCACTCATGTATACACCATGCAATGCACTCATGTATACACCATGCAATGCACTCATGTATACACCATGCAATGCACTCATGTATACACCATGCAATGCACTCCTTATACACCATGCAATGCACTCCTTATACACCATGCAATGCACTCCTTATACACCATGCAATGCACTCCTTATACACCATGCAATGCACTCCTTATACACCTCATGACGACCTTTTACTTGGGTCAACTTTGTGCATATCAATCTCAAGCATGAATAGATGGTTCGCCCATCCACATCACAGTCCACACCTACTTCCTACTCTAACCAGATGCTTCCACATAGGTTGAAAAATCTAAATTTCAGTATAAATGAAAGTCCTACTTCCTTATACATTTTAAACCACCCTTTTCATTAAATCATTTTTTTTTAATCTAAAAATAATACTGTATTTTAATTTGATTATGGACTCCATATTAGGCAGTGCTGTACAGATAATATTTAATCATTAATATATTTCCCTGTACCATTTGGAGTTGACCATGTAAATTCCCTACTGCACATGCATGTATTATTGATTATACTGTGTTTTTTGTATGAAGGGTTCATTATTTATATTCATACTTTCTGGAGAATATTTGTTTCTTGCCCATCTAAAAAGAGCAGTCTTTCCTGGCTAGGATATTGTGCAGTAAATATGACCATTGGTCAGTAACGGTGCCCATACATGGTGCGTTTGCACCATGCAATGAAATGCACGCTCCCGTGGGCATCTCATTGCACAGTACAAAAAGTATGTGCTGCGCATACTTTATGTGCTGCCTTCTGATTGCATCGCACGCAAAACGCATGCAATGCGATCTAGTCCATAACACATGCGATATTCGCATTGTGTATGGACACCTTAAGCATATGGTGTTCGATTTGTTGGATTTTATTTATTAAAGTGTTATTTGTAAAACACCATTTTATTGGTCAGCCATGCAGAGTATATAGGAACTATGGGGGTTATTTTGGTTCACTCTTTCTGACAAATTCCTCCTTAGATGGACAAAACCATGTGCACTGCAGGTGGGGCAGATGTTACTTGTGCAGAGAGAATTAGATTTGGGTGGGGTTTTACTTCAAAGTGAGATCTATATTGCAGTGTAAAAATAAAGCAGCCAGTATTTACCCTGCACAGAAACAAAATAACTCACCCAAATCTAATTATCTCTGCACATGTTACATCTGCCCCCCCTGCAGTGCTCATGGTTTTGTCCACCTAAGAAAGATTTTGTGTTCACATCATTGTCTTATGGTAATCTCTATACCTGTGGCACACAACAAGATTTTTATATTTCAGTAGTTCACCATAAGCCCCAATAGGGAAAGAACACACACATTCTCCACCACAGGAAAAAACCTGAACCTTTGGCCCCACATGAAAAAAAATAATCACGCTGTCCACCATAGAACACAAATATAAAACATGTTGTCCCCTGGAGAGACCTTATGCAAATTCCTATGGTTTTCAATGTGGAGTGCCCCAGGATGTAGAATTGTAATTACCTTCATGTGAATACTGTCTGAGTCACTGCCCAAATGCCATCATGTGCTCCTAGAGATCTATTGAGGACTGTATAACAGCAGGACACCTGAGCAGCTCCTCACCTTGCTCCCATCTTCTCTAAATAACACACGGAAGCGTTTCGACATTGTTCACAAGTGTATCAAATCGTTCATCATGCGTACACGCGGAACGATTTGATACACACCAAAAGATTGGTATATGATCTTTCTGCATGCAGGAAAGATCATAGACCATAGTTAACGATGCAAGGAACGATTGGTCATACCCATCGATCGAGAATGCCCACATTGTCCTTCAAATCGTTTCTTGTGTATGGGGCTTTAAACCCATACATGGCCTATGCCATCACTGAGCAGATCTCTGAGCAACAAGCCCTTGAACTGGGACTCATGTTAACGCCACCGTTGTGTGACAGGGAGCAGCATCAACCACCACCAACCAGTGATTATTAGCAGATGACAGGGGGAGGAGAGGCCAGCAGCCAGATATGGATCCATTGAGCTCCAAGAGACATTTGCATATGCCCATGATACAGGCAGAGGACTGTAGCACGTACAGACCAGTATGGCCCAATATAATAGTTGAACTGTTGGTTGAAAACTAGCACAGACATCTCTGGCGGCACACTTGGGAACACTCAGGGCATACTAGTGTCAATGCCATATCGGGATGCGGTCGGGATCCCGGCGTTCAGAATCCCGACGCCGGAATCCCGAATGCCGAAATGCCGACACTTTCTCCCTCCGTGGGTGTCCACGACACCCCTGGAGGGAGAATAAATTAGTGTGCCGAGCGTAGCGAGGCACCTGGCCCGCTGCGTGGCGAGCGCAGCGAGCCTGCAAGGGGGGGGGGGGGGCGATCCACGTCCCCCCCCCCTTGTCGGCATTTCGGCTGTCGGGATTCCGGCGTCGGCATTCTGAACGCCGGGATCCCGACCGCCGGGATTCAATACTGAATCCGCCATATCACATGCTTAGAGTGAAGTAAGTGTTTATACCTGTCAGTGATAGACCTTACTCTGGTGTCTTCGTTTAGTAGACTTACTGTTTGAGTTTTTGCCATTGTTTGTTGCTTTATCAGTATGAGTTTTGTAAGTCACACCATTGTCAGATTAAATGTTTTAACTGTAGCACCCATTGTGGCTGGCGATGTTGCAGGCCTTTTTTTTTTTTTTCTGTATTTTTACATTTATATACCCAAACAGCAATGGTGAATGAGGCCTTCATGACACTCTGCATTTTGAAGGAGTCTTCTGTTGATGTAAGGCAGAGAGAGACTGCTAGCGAGCCACAGAACATGACTGAATAAAGGTTATTAGGAGGGCAGGACCCTCCGGGAACATTAACCACAGTTTCCAAATAGTGAGAGACTTGAAAGATTTTCAAAATAAACTAGTAGGCTCCTCAGCGCTGCTCAGATCTCACCTCGTATGTGTCAGGAGGGAAAGAATTAGAGGAAGTGCTTGTGGCAGGCTCTCCTTCGCATAATAAAGGGATAACAGAGAAACTATTCTGTCAGGCCTTTCCTTTAAATTAATGTTGTGATAAGTATCTGCTTAAAAAGTTTAATGTGTTGCTACCTCTTCACTTCATTTTCAAATAAAGGGTTTTCAAACTGGAAATTTTCTATTTCTAATATAGCATTCATTTCTAAGCAGAGGATTGTCGATTTGTTTAACAAATTTATGAATGCTTGGGGTATACGCTAGGAAAAAGCACTATTACCAGTAGATCCCAGAGAGATCATGCCTTATGGCAGCCAAATCCTTTCATGCTATTCAGGGAGCATTGTGCTCGAACCTCGGTCTAGTCTTCCCTATGGCCTGTGTGTAGTTTGACAGGCAGATTAAAACCGCATCTCCTTCCTAGCAGTCAAGGCTAGATGTGAGGCTCTGAAGAATGCAGTTTGATGGTAGTAGGATAGAATTAAGTTGAATTGGTTAAACTGGGGTACAAACAGACAATAACCTACAATTGCAATATAAACACTGCGTACAATACAACAAATAAGGAATTCCGTATGTGTGCGAGACCTAGAGTACTAATGTGCAAACAATAGAATAAATGTAGTATATACCTTGTATATTGGGTTGCCGTTTCTCCCAGATTTCCCGGATTTGGTAACAACCCTCCAGGAGGCTTTTCCAGTCACCCGGATTCCGGGATTATCCAGGAATCTGAGTTACTGGAAAAAGCCTGGACAGCCTCCCACTGGGATGCGGCCCCTGCCCAGTCTGCAAGAGCCGCCTGTTCCTATAGAAACCGGCCAGGATGGAACACTGAGCTGCAGCAATGACATCCCGACTCCCCATGCTCGCCAAGGCCACCGCCAGGCAGTTTGATTTATTTCCAGTTTCTTATATATCGCAGCAGATTCCGTTGCGCTTTACAATAGTAGACCGTTATAAAACAAACTGGGTAACCACAGACAGACTTGGAGGTAGGAGGGCCCTGCTGCAAGCTTACAATCTATATATACAATCAGTTGAGGTACATGATGGGACATGTAGTCCAAGCACCTTGGTCACACATTGCAAGTGCCCACTAGACAACCTTAAACACATCTGCAGTGAGGGGCCACCACAATGCAGGCTAGGTGAAGTGCTCATTATACAGAATTTACTTTACACCAATTCCCTTTTTTAGCCACATTTAAAATTCATTCAGTGACCTAAGAGTGTCTAATCAGGGTTTTCGGGTGATTGATAACATCTAAATAGAGTATTGTGTATTATTCAAAGATCATGGAACTACTTGCTTTATTTAAGCTAGGGAGTAGGGACATTTAGAAAACGAAGGTGCAGCTTTAAGTTATGTAAATATATAGGTAAAAGTCTTAATTCAGAAGTACTTAATTCAGAAAAAAAAGAATAATAAAAATGATTAATGTTATTGCACACTCATGGTAGAATTTGTACAGTTTACTTTGATGCAGAATTTCTAATCATTTCTTAATATATTAATATACTGCCATTTTCTCTTGCTACAGTGTTTCCGTTGTTAATTGGTTACAGTAGGAATAGTTTCCAAAATCATTTTCTATTTGTTTCTTGTGCTGTATAATGTGACATAAGGCTTAATGTGACATAAGGCATAATGTGTAATGGGCATCACGGTGTGTGACGTAGCATGTAAGGGGCATTACAGTGTGCAAAATACAGAATCGAATTGAAGCAAGGGTTTAAAAAAACAGAAGGCTGGTCAAGGGGTGGGGCTGTGGGGGGACCAAAGTCCAGGAATCTCTGAACACAAAGGTGGTAACCCTACTTGTATACCGAATATGAGAAACATGAGCACAGAATCATGGGTGGGTACGTGTAGAGAATCTGCTGCAGTATAGAATAATAAGGTATGACTCATAGGATCGACAGTAAGAAGGTCTATGCATGAAAAGGGTAGACACAATTAATAGGTTGAACTTGACATGGAGAAGGTCAGCATGAGGTTTTAAAAAATTTTGGGTGTCTGTCAGCAGATGCAGAGGTAACAGATAAAAGGCCATGTTCTTATTGACCATGCTACTAATAGTAGTCTACAGTGGCCAAATTATTATGACCACCAGGTTAGTACCTGCGGAGTTACATTTAAGCCCTTAATACGGCTTGAATTCTTCTAGTCATGTATTCTGCTTACTATTACTGTTTTGTGAGTAATATTTGCCATAATCTTGCATCTGCTGGCCTTGAACACTTGTGATGATGCAAGAGAGTTCCCATGCTTACGTGCTGTTGTCTCTCTCCTCAAACACTATTTTATACATGGTGTAATTTGAAAACATGATTGGTCAGACCCATTTCCAATCATTTACTGTCCAATTCCTTTGCTCCTGAGCAAACTGGAGGCATTTCAGCCTGTTTGCAGCAGACTGCAAAGTTGTATGGCCATGCCTTCTGATTCTGTAGCCCATTTAATAGAACATGTGTGGTCTATTTCTTCGAGTGGCAATCTGATTTGGATTCAGATTATCTCTAAATTAATGCATTGTTACCTGACTGTGGGACTGACCAAGTCTGCCCACTATCTGTTCTCTTGAGCATCTAGTAGCCATTTATGACCACAGCCCTTGTGCACAGCTGCTGCCCTCAAACAATTCACCAGTGCAGCCATTTTGCCACTGTTCGCATCACTGCTGTAAACCTAGTAATATAGTGTTCAAAATCTATCAAAGTCCGCTTTTTACTCATTATTTCATGGGTGTGCACCTTGCTAGTCTCTGCATAACTCCGCAATCCCATACTTATACATTTCCAGGTGCATCCTATGTCTGCATTATCTGCAGTGCTTTGTGTGGAAGATGAAGGATGCATCCTTCATGCTCCCAGAATCTTATTAGGAGTCGAATTAAAGACTAAAAGCACAGAGCTTTGGCAATATCTCTGGAATGAGGGGAAACACTGAATGGTGCTAACATAAGTGGTTCTCCACTCCATTCCTCAAGTTCCCCCGACAGGTCATGTTTTGTAGATTTCTTCAGTTAATGTGTTTTGCTTGCTCAGTAATTATTCCAGCTGTTTCCACTGACAGAAATCCTTAAAATATGATGTGTTGGGGGTTATTGAGGGTTGGAGCTGAGAACCACTGGAATAAGTATACACAGACGATACAAAATGCTCTGCTCATGGACGTCCCTCTAGTTTACAATCAGCCACTTGTGATGAACCATTTTTGTTTTAAATATATTGGGTCACGCGAAGTCCAGGAGTAGAGTATTTTGTGCCAGGTAGAAAAGGGGTCATGTTGGAGCAATGATGTCCAGCAATGATGCAGGAATACTGTTCCCGAAGTCTTCCTTTTTCCGATTGGAGATATGTTTGTCCCAGGTCAGTAGCCTCAAACGTCTTTTATTTTATTTTTTTCGAAAAGCCTAATTTGAGAAGGTGGAAATCTGCAACAGACCTGGAACAACTCCCCTGAAAACAGTGGTAGCTGATAATATGCAACCACCATTCTCCACTAAAACTGCTCTGGCAGTAATCATGTAGGCAGAGGTTTCAGAGGTCTGTGCTGTATTACCTAAAAAGCTGCTTGCCTATGCAGTTTTCCTGCTTTGACCATTTAGTTTCCGGGTAGGTTCTGCAAGTGCAGTCTGCGAACTGGTTTAAAATCTACCAACGTATCCTAAGTATAGCAGCCCTCTTCCTCAGGGACTCCCTAGAGGAAGTAGTCTGCCGCCCTTGAAACTTGTTTAAATAATATAAAAAAGAAATAATAATTTCTTTTGATCTATAATTGTATGTGGAGAAAATATATACTATTTCATTATAAATAACTTTTAAGCAAAATTGCATTTGAGAGCACTCTAAAAATAACATTTATGTACTGTAGATCTTGGGCTTGATGTTAATGACCTTTAAGGGAGAATATTTTTCTTTTCACTTTCTTTTATTTTTATCATTTGACTGGTACTGTATGTTGGTGGCATTTAGTTGACTTTTATATTTTGTTGCATTAAACTACAAATATGATTTTTGCAGTAATAGTACTAGGGTCTCTTGTATAATAGCACTTTACATAAAAAAAAATTATTGGTTAAAATAACTGCCGCAGTATCATTGCTCAGAACCTGACAGCAGACAAGCCTTGATCTAGGTCGGCCTCTGGGCTCTGTAGCTGCACCCTTCACACTTGTTTCCGTGATGAACAATTTCTCAAATGTACTAAAAAATACACATAATTTAAAGGTAATTAGGATAACCTGTTGTGGGTGTATTTGAAATTCAAACTGAAATTCAAAATCTACAAAGTTCCAATGATCGATTGGGAGGAGGTGGGGTAATGACAACTTATTGCAGGTGACTGTTGTGCCAAAAAAAAAAAAAAAACAGAAGTCTGCGATATTAATGAAGATTTAGAAAAAAAACGGTCTTCTAGATCTGCATATGTAAAGGGGCCTACACACGGGTAGACACTGCTGAGCTATGTAGATGGCTCAGCAAGATTGCCCAGCACACAGCGTTTCTTGGGTGAGAACACTGACCGGCGATCTAACTACATTTATCCAGCATATTTGATATTAATCGCCGGATGATAGTGATACAGGGCAGCGCATTGCTATCGCTATGGTCCCTACACAAGGAGTGTTGTAGGGGTATTTTCTAAGCAATCTAGTGAGATCTAGCTAAGATTGCTTAGAGAATTCCCTGAAATCACCCCGTGTGTGGGCCCTATAAGGAGGGAAGTTCCACTTTAGTCCTATAAGTGTAACCGAAACTTCAACTTGCATTTTAAAATGTGATTAGAAATGCATGTAGGATATATCCTGCTGTGAGCCCAATGTGTATCCGTTTCCTTTCTCGTTTCAGAATAGTTTACATACTGTCCCCTGCATGGACATTTAATAGCTGCATGAGGAAATTCCTTAAGAATAGTCTGTTTATAGGGCAGGTCAACTAATCCGTTGACTTTCTAATGACAATAAAGCTGGAGGAAATGTTACACTTTAAGCTAGGCTAGGGTTATATATATGTAAATATTCTCATGCTTTGTTAACATAGATCATTTTCTGTATTATTTTGTTTTGCAAAATTAATAGGCTATGTTTTCTTGTGGCTGCTGTTGGCATTTTTATACGTGCAAAGACGGTCAATGTGGTTTCCTGGGCTTGACTTGTTTCTGGAATGATCAGAAGGTTCACAGGAACTTCCATGTTACACACTAAAGTGTCGTCATCTCCCTGAACATAGGTGTCTTCTCCTCTTACTGTAGGCTTTACTGTATGCTGTGTCTAGTACCTTGTCCCTAAATCAGCGTTGCCGACTCTCCCGGAATGTCCGTGAGACTCCCGGAATCCTGGGACATCTCACGGACTCCCGGAAGAGGGCCCCTTTCTCCCGCAGCTGCTGCTTTCCGTCCCCTATATGTATAGTGCGCAACTGCGCATGCGCGATGAAGCGCCGTACGCATCGCGGCAATAGTACCTTCATCAGCCTGGAGACCTCCCCGATCCCCGTGTACGGCAACACAGTACAGTGTGCACGTGAAGCCGTCCACTGCCTAACAGCAACAGGTGACAGCGGCTTCCCCTCCCGTCCTCCAGGCAGCTAGTATTAACTAGTGAAGTCTTTTCCTGCAGCAGCAGCACACAGTGACACTTGTGACAGCCGGCTCCGGCACACGGGTCACGGAGGCTGCTGCTTTCCACACACAGCACTAAGGTAATTGGATACTCTAGGCTTCTGTGTGAGTTCCCTGTGCAGCATTATAGCCCCTTTATCACTTGCCTTAACGTAAACAGTGCCCAAGCAGCAGCAGCAGAGTTGCAGCAATAATATTATCATCTCCCTCCTTGAGTCTGTCCTCCTCCTCCTCCGGGCACATCCAAAACCATATAACCCTTTGAGGACTACAGTGCAGGCAATCCATAGAGATATTTTTCTGATATTAATTTCTCATATTAATACCTAGATATAACCCATATCTGGCTGCTTATCAAAGTACTGTAGGCCCGCCCCTGGTGACGCAAGGCCCGCCCCCTGGCTTTTCATTTTCTCCCTGAAATTAATTTTCAAAAGTAGGCAACCCTGCCCTAAATACATACAAAGCAGCAGCTGCTTCTATGTGTTCAAGCAGAATACTATACAGCAAAGTAATGTAGAATTGAAGACCCAGACAGTCTAGAGGGCATCATGAGCCCTTATTTATTTATATGTTATGAAGCCAGGAAAGATGTGCCGCCTTTAACATTAATCAAATGCTGGCTGAGAGCAGCAGTGTTTCAGTGCATTAGCTACTGCCGTGCAGGGGCGGATTGGACCACCGGGAAACCGGGCCATTTCCCGGTGGGCCGGCCCCTAATAGTCACTAAAAGGCCGCTCACCCCATTGGCGGGGCCGCAGACCGCCATCTCTGCGGTTAACGGGCGGCCGTGGCCGCAGCACTGTGCCCCAAACAAATATGGCTGCGGGCAGCCTCGGCTATTACAGAAATAAAAATGGCCGCGGGAGTGCTGGTGCGCATGTGCGACCGCACGCAGCTGCTCCCGCGGTTCTGTGTGTGGCAAGCACTCACTGTGAGGATGGTTGCGCAGGGAGGCTCTCTCCCTGCTGTACATCCCCGGCCGCTTCTGTCCTCAGACTCTGTAGCTGCCGGCTGCCAGTACACTGTCACACTACATTAGAGGCAGCAGCGCCGGCAGCACAGAGCTCTCTCCCTGGCTTCCAACCCACTTTCATGTGTCATCAGTCATGACAGCAGGGACTGGAAAGGGGGCGGAGCAACACGGAGTTGAGGGGCGGGGCTACACGAGTGGAAGGGGGCGGAGCTACACGGGAGCACACATCTAATGAAAGGAAGAAGTAGATGAAGTGCCAGCCAGCTTGATTTTAAGGTAACTAAAGTGTGAGAGAGAGGTTCATACTGTGAGGCATATGTATAATGGACATCACGGTGTGGGGCATATGTATAATGGACATCACGGTGTGGGGCATATGTATAATGGACATCACGGTGTGGGCATATGTATAATGGACATCACGGTGTGGGCATATGTATAATGGGCATCAGGGTGTGCGGCATATGTATAATGGGCATCACGGCGTGTGGCATATGTATAATGGAGCATCACGGTGTGGCATATGTATAATGGGCATCACAGTGTGCGGCATATGTATAATGGGCATCACGGCGTGTGGCATATGTATAATGGAGTATCACGGTGTGTGGCATATGTATAATGGACATCTCTGTGTGGGGCATATGTATAATGGACATCACGGTGTGGGGCATATGTATAATGGACATCACGGTGTGGGCATATGTATAATGGGCATCAGGGTGTGCGGCATATGTATAATGGGCATCACGGCGTGTGGCATATGTATAATGGAGCATCACGGTGTGGCATATGTATAATGGGCATCACAGTGTGCGGCATATGTATAATGGGCATCACGGCGTGTGGCATATGTATAATGGAGTATCACGGTGTGTGGCATATGTATAATGGACATCACGGTGTGAGGCATATGTATAATGGGCATCACGTGTGTGTGGCATATGTATAATGGGCATCACGGTGTGCGGCACAAGTATAATGGGCATCACGGTGTGCGGCATATGTATAATGGCATCAGGGTGTGCGGCATATGTATAATGGGCATCACGGTGTGCGACATGTATAATGGCATCAGGGTGTGCGGCATATGTATAATGGGCATCACGGTGTGCGACATATGTATAATGGCATCTGGGTGTGCGGCATATGTATAATGGAGCATCACGGTGTGTGGCATATGTATAATGGAGTATCACGGTGTGTGGCATATGTATAATGGAGCATCACGGTGTGGGGCATATGTATAATGGAGCATCACGGTGTGTGGCATATGTATAATGGAGCATCACGGTGTGTGGCATATGTATAATGGGCATCACGGTGTGCGGCATATGTATAATGGGCATCACGGTGTGTGACATATGTATAATGGCATCACGGTGTGTGGCATATGTATAATGGAGCATCACGGTGTGTGGCATATGTATAATGGAGTATCACGGTGTGCGGCATATGTATAATGGGCATCACAGTGTGCGGCACAAGTATAATGGGCATCACGGTGTGCAGCATATGTATAATGGCATCAGGGTGTGCGGCATATGTATAATGGGCATCACGGTGTGAGGCATATGTGTAATGGGCATCACGGTGTGTGGCATATGTATAATGGGCATCACGGTGTGTGGCATATGTATAATGGGCATCACGGTGTGAGGCATATGTATAATGGCATCACGGTGTGTGGCATATGTATAATGGGCATCACGGTGTGCGGCATATGTATAATGGCATCAGGGTGTGCGGCATATGTATAATGGGCATCACGGTGTGAGGCATATGTATAATGGGCATCACGGTGTGCGGCATATGTATAATGGGCATCACGGTGTGCGGCATATGTATAATGGGCATCACGGTGTGCGGCATATGTATAATGGGCATCACAGTGTGCGGCATATGTATAATGGCATCAGGGTGTGCGGCATATGTATAATGGCCTCAGGGTGTGCGGCATATCTATAATGGGCATCAGGGTGTGCGGCATATGTATAATGGGCATCACGGTGTGCGGCATATGTATAATGGCATCAGGATGTGTGGCATATGTATAATGGGCATCACGGTGTATGGCATATCTATAATGGGCATCACTGTCTCCTCCACCACTTTGTGACTCCCCTCCCTGCATCCCCTGCCACTCTGCATCCCCCCTCCTACCCTGCATCCTGTGCCACCATGCCCCCTCACACTCTGCGTCCTGTGCCACCCTGTGTAAGTCCTCACTCCCTTCGTTCTTAGCCACTCTGCATCTCCCCTCCCAGCATTCTACGGCACCCTCCATCCCCCCCTCCCTCCCTGCATCCTCTTCCACCCTGTCACTCTACTGTGTTGGGAGACCCCCTGTCACCCCCCCCCCCCATCTCTATCTCCCCAGCCCCACAGGCTGTAGAATAAACGCTGTACGCATGCGCCTATTCTGCAGCCTGAGGGGCTGGGGACATAGCCAGCAGCTAAGAGAGCCACTAGCCATGCCCTCACAGCGGCAAAAATTGGGCGTGGCCTTGTTGGAATAGGCCACACCCCCATATTGATAGGCCACACCCCCTAAAAATTCGGGCACCCCCCTCTTAGGGCTGCTCCAAGATTTTTCCCGGGCTGGTTTTAATTCCCAATCCGCCCCTGCTGCCGTGCCTCCTGGATTTTGTATTTTTCATATCACATATGTAACAGCCCCTTATTTTGTTGTGTCCTGGGCAAAGTGTCAATCTCTACTTTTGGAAAGCCTAGCTCTTATTTATGGAAATAGCCCTCGCCTTTTTTGTTCCATCTATCTACCTATCTCTTTCTATACATCTATTCCTTACCTCTGAGGTGAGGTACCTCCAGTGACCACTAGAGGCCACTCGATTGCCAAAATGACTCCTTAACAGAAAGTGAAAGCAAAATGATCTGTTTCAAACTTGCTGGGTATGGAGACGGGGAGCTTTAAAGACTGAGGTTGGAGGTAGAAGCAGATAAGGGACTAAGCTGTCATTTTTGATGGGCTTTTAACTAGTTTATATCATATTTGTACATTCAGTGGCTTGTAAAGGGGACCTCTAGCCTATATAAGGCTATACCCCTGAATTAACCCTTTAAGTGCCAATGTTGCTGTGAGATATGTGCAAAATATCGCTAAAAATTCCAGTGTCGATGTCAAGGAATATGAATCAATTTAGTTATTGCATACAAATGATCTGAAGTTGCTTAATTGAAGTTTAGTTAAACATTGGGCCAAAAACGTAACAGTCGATTTGCACATATCTCACAACTACATTGGCTTAAGGGTTAAGTATGCCAGAATACTTTGCTTTTTTCCTGGTTTTGAACACCAGATTTAAAGCAAAGACTGATGGAGAGCTGAATTACATCCCAGTTTGCAACTAGATTGTTTGTTGCACTTGTTTTAGAATTCTTCACTATTTAAGAATAAAATGAGAAAGGAGGAGCAAGTGAGTTGGTGGGGTTTAGTTAGTTTCTTTAAATATTGGAAACTGTGTTTCAATGGGCCTTATTTTGGTTCATTCTTTCTGTCAAAATCCTTCTTAGATGGACAAAACCATGTGCACTGCAGGGGGGGGCAGATGTAACATGTGCAGAGATAATTAGATTTGGGTGAGTTATTTTGTTTCTGTGCAGGGTAACTACTGGCTGCTTTATTTTTACACTGCAATATAGATCTCACTTTGAAGTAAAACCCCACCCAAATCTAATTCTCTCTGCACAAGTAACATCTGCCCCACCTGCAGTGCACATGGTTTTGTCCATCTAAGAAGGATTTTGTCAGAAAGAATGAACCAAAATAAGGCCCTATGTTGGAGATGTAGCCAACCTGGGTAAAGTAGCACTGCACTCCTGTTATTTAAACATTGTCAGAAAAAGGACAGTTAAATGGGTCAATCCTCTTCCCTGCAATGTCTTTGTGGGTTTGAGTAAGTGCGGTGTTATGCTAAATTTATAGTACTGCCGTCTTACATAATTTTGTTTGCAGCACCATAGGACTCTATGCAAAAGCTGCAGGTATGGCACTAAAAGGTTCTCCAAGGGGTGAGAATTTGCATGCCGTTGCTGGCATTTACACTCTGTAGCAAACGCATCTTGCACACTTTGCGGGGAATAGAATTGATCCAAAAAATGGATTAGCTTCTCTCTCCCCCAAGGTTTGATACACCTCCCCATGTGAGATCTATACTGGAATTGTGACTTTAGCTCATACAGTAAAGAACCACACCTCTCTTCTCTACCTACTATCTTCTAAGTGTTGCAAGACATCCATTAGTTTTATGTCCCTGAGGTGATGAGTGTAGATTTCACTTGCAAGATTCCCAATGTCAGTCTTTCTCCAGAGTGAAAGGTGTGGTGATCCAGCACTCATGAGCTTAACATGCTTATATCAATCAAGGGAGAATAGGATTAAGACCTATCAAGGTACACTCTGGTGTCTCTCTGCTATAATATCTGTAATTACCCAGGAGGCTTCTATTCTTGCTAACTTAAAAGGTGTAATCCTTGTTGTTTAATGGGAAAGTCTATTTTTTTTTCTTCTTTAGCTATGATATGACCCATACACAATATAACACGTACAAATGCTTTGTTTTATGGTTTTCTAGCTTGATGAGGCTTGTTTGTGAAACCTGATGGTAGTGCCATATGATTATTATGTAGAAGCTCAGTGAGCGGCTGTAAAGTGGTGTTATATATGAGCAAACAAGGTCTTGTGGAAAGAAATGTATGCTCCTAATTGACATAAGGTTTTTTACATTGTTTTACTACTGCATTGTTTTTTGTTTGTTTTTTTCTAGATCCAGCTGTATTCCCATAGATGCTTTTGTTCCTTAAACAGCAAGTTTCATGCCATTCTAATGCAAAATGTATATTTTGTACATATGTCTGTCTTGCAAAATCATTCTGTGTGGGAGGCTTGGACGATCACCAACATTCCCACGCATATTCCCTCACCTCTCAGGGATTTGAGACGAAGGCTATTTACTCAAAATACAAGCCATCCCTCTATGCACAAAATAGCAGAAGAGGGTTGGTGAGTGTTGGCCAATTGATTGGCTTTGGAACTACTCTAAGCACAATGTTCTCACGATTACTGTAACTTTTTGAGTTTAAGTTGCATTCAACATGTCCTGGTTGAAGTGCTGCAATGCAATTGTACCGGTAGTGAAGTCTTTTTTTTCTTTTATATAAGTAACTTGTCTCTTCCTACAAAACCCTGTCCCAGAGACGTCCACTAACCAAGAGGTTTATAGGCAAGAGCTGAGAGTGTTTTAAGCAATAATGAGCTTCACAATGATTTATTTTCTTCCCAATCAGGTTATGAATGTTGATGGAAGTATGCGAAGAACCTTATTGGAAGACAAGCTACCGCATATATTTGGTTTTACGCTGCTGGGAGATTACATCTATTGGACTGACTGGCAACGAAGAAGCATAGAAAGAGTTCATAAAGTGAGGGCAAGTCGGGAAATCATCATCGACCAGCTGCCAGACCTAATGGGGCTAAAAGCAGCCAGTGTAACCAATACATTTGGTACGTTGATTACATAGTAAAACTTAGACTATTCTAAAAGTTCACACACTGTTTAAATGTGTTAATCATTTTCTGTGAGGTCTCCATTTGGTCATACACTATACAGGTTAATGGCAGATTGGAATGAAATTCTGTTAATGGATTAGAGCAAATGACAATTTGCTTCCAAACATTAGAAAATGGACAGAACCCGTCATTCAGACCTATTGGTTAAATCCACAATTTAAACAGTTGATTAAGTCAGTCTGTACGACCGATTCTGCACATTCTCCAATGTTTGGAAGCAAATGGTTGATTGTCGTTTGGGGAGGGTTCAACATTCCTAGGAGGCTATGTAAAGTGGTTCACTTGTCCTATAATACCAGGCGGCAGGTCGATACACCGTCTCAAAGTAGTTTCAAATTGGAAAAGTCATCTACTTTCAGCTCAAAATTGCCTAATATGTATGGACCTTAATAATTGTCCCACAGCATGTCGCTTTAGTTTACCAGAGCAGGTATATACATGTTCCTTCAAAAGGGGAACATTTATATGCTACTTAAGTAATTAAGGGATTCCTCCTTACTGAGCTTGCTTTACAGGTGAACTTCAATGTACTTGTGGATTTAGCGGTGTTAATGTTTTTTCCTGTCCCATTTGGAAGTGCCAGTACATTTTATTTTACCTGTTCAAAATTCCCTGAATTCATTTGTATTGCATTGCTTAAATAAACCTGTGGACATAATATTTTAACCAGAAAAACATTATGTTTAGTGCCACATTACCTATGTTTGGCTTAGAAATCGTTTCCACGTGCCAATCTACTATGAGACTAAAATGATTCTGCACGTAGAGTAAAATGTAAGTGGTTTCCATTGTCACTGATCTAGTCCCAGCATGTTGGTCACAGATGGACAGGACACAAAGGAAGGAAAGCCTGCATTGTTCTGTGCTCAGAGGTTATATATAGACCATTTGAAAAAATATGCTTCAATATTGGTCTACGTTAAATCCGTGTGTAGGTAAACATTGTCTGCCATATGGGCCTGAATTCTTACCAAATGTTATCCTTATCCAGCCCATGCCATAAACAGACCGACAGTAGGATCAGAAAAGGGCACTGCTTTTATTGTATAATAAAAAATAATACATTGGAAAGAAAGCAATTAGGTCACTGGCCCTCTTACCTCCAAGTCTGTCTGTTGTTACCCAGTTTGTTTACAATTGTAAACAGAATCTGCGCTATATAAAGGCCCCCATACACTATGCGATTTGGGCACGATTTCACCCGATTCGGATGAATCGGGCCGTGAAATCGGCCCAAATCGCACTTGCAGACACCCCGTCCGATCCGATGCGCGGTCCCGTGCGCATCGGATCGGGGTCGGACGGGCTGCACATAAGATTTGCTAAATCTTATGTGCAGCCCGGAGCCGTGCGGGGGATGACAGCGGGCGGGGGATGCCGGCTATAGAGAGCCGAACAGGGGGAGGCTGCATAGGGAGCCGGGCAGGAGGAGGGTGACAGCAGGAGCAGCGCGCTGGGCAGGGAGCATGACGCTGGCTGCCGGGCAGCGGCGGGAGCCGGGAGGAACACACTAACTTGAAAAAAAAAAAAAGCCCATACAGATGACTAGCAAGCGATTGATTGGCTGAGACCTCTCTCAGCCAATCAGCGATTGGCTGGGAGAGGTTTCAGCCAATCAATTGCTTGCTAGTCATTCTGTATGAGCTTTTTTTTTTTTTTTTTTTCAAGTTATCAGTGTTCCTCCCGGCTCTCGCCACTGCCCGGCAGCCAGCGTCATCCTCCCTGCCCAGCGCGCTGCTCCCGCTGTCACCCTCCTCCTGCCCGGCTCCCTATGCAGCCTCCCCCTGCTCGGCTCTCTATTAGCCGGCATCCCCTGCCCACTGATGATCCCCCCGCACGGCTCCCTCCTCCTGCAGCTCCCCGGGGACCGCATATGATAAATCCATGCGATTTATCATATGCAAACCTTGGCACATCAAGTGCCTAATCGTGTGTCCCCCTCCCTGGGAGCTGCAGGGTGATTTAGGTCCGACTTGTCCTTAGGACAAGTCGGACTAATGTATGGGGGCCTTAAGAAACTGTAAATAAATGGCAACAGCATATCTCGCATGTCTAGCAAATTAGTAACTAAAGCCAACTAAAAACAGATCTACCGCTACCCTGTGAAGATGGGTGTGGGTTGTTAGGTCAACGGTCACAAGGTCAACCACTATTGGTTGACAGTGAAAAGGTCGACATGGGAAAAGGTCAACATTCATTTTCACTTTTTTGTGTCGAAATAGAAAACTCATGAGAAATTATTGTTCACAATTTTAACAAGTTGACCTAATGCATGTTGACTTTTTTAATGTGTTGACTGTGTGGCGGTCGACATAGCCCCCCCCCCTTCCCTCCTTTCACAGATGGTACAGATGTGAAGAAATCTACAAGAAAATGCTGGGCCTGATTTACATGCACAGAATCTGTATTGCACATGTGAAGATCCGTGTCTGCAACGGCGGCCGCACTGTCCCCTAAGCCAGTGGTTCCCAAACTTTTTTTGAATCACGACGCCCTTTAGCATCAAAATATTTTCACGGCACCCCTAGGCCGACGGTTAATTATTGATAAATTCCGGAAAAATTATAAATGATAAAATTTTGTAAATTGTGTTTGTATGTCATCCTTAGGGTATATGGTAATGGGCAGGATTTGCTACTGTTTGTCCACATGTTATCATGGACAGCACTGGTTTTACCTGTTATGTTGATCAGAAATAATTTTAATTGGTCCTGTTCCACCAACTCAGGGCACCCCTGCAAGTGTTCTGAGGCACCCTAGGGTGCCACGGCACAGTTTGGGAACCTCTGCCATAAGCTACGGTATGGTTTGATTGACATGCCATGGCCATTTGGGCGCCCCAGAAAACAAGGGCATGTCCGCTTCAGTCACTGGCTGTGTGAAAACGCAGATGACCGATGTTTATGCAGAGTAATCAGATACTGAGTCTTCAGGTGAAGCAGCAGCTCAAAGGAGCCAGTATGAAGCCCCCCAAGACTCCGGCAGCATTAGCATACAAAGACATAGAAACATGGAATTTGACAGCAGATCAGAACCATTTGGCCCTGTGCTCAATAACCGATTGTTAAAATTGAACACGTGTTTTTGTCACTCAGACCAATATAAAACGTTGAGTCTCCACATCTTTCCGCTTATGTTTCATTCTCCAGGAATAATCAAGAATATTGCATAAAGATTTCGGGCACATCAGGATTTTATGATTGCTTTATGATTCATTAAAATCATTCAGTACATTGCCCCATTTTATATTTAAGCCAAGTGGGAAATGATTGATTAAGATCACAATTTTGTGGAGCAGTGGTTTTTTTATGTTTTCATTTGTTTAGTTTTTATCGTGCTTTAAAATAGAGATGTGCAGGTTCTGATTTACTCTGATTTCAAAGCAGGATCTTATTGGCTATCCCAAATCACATGACAGTTGTTGATAGTCAATAAGATCCTGCTTTGAAATCAGAGTAAATCAGAGTCTGCACATCTCTACTTTAAAACACAAAATGAAGGTATAGTTTCAGTTCTGAATATTTAACTACAATAACATACTAAGGCAGGGGTTCCCAAACTGTGTGCCGTGGCACCCTGGGGTGCCTTGGAGGACTTGTAGGGGTGCCCTGGGTTGGTGGTCCAGGATCAATTCAAGTTATTTATGTCTAACATTATAGTCAAATTGTGCACAAGAAGAAGTGAATACTGTCTATTACCACATTACTAATCCTAAGGATGAGATATAAACACAATATATTTAACTTAATATTTGTTTTTAACTTTCTCAATGAGAAACCTGTAGCCCTAGGGGTGCCGCAAAATAATTCTGATGCTTCGGGGTGCCATGATTCCAAAAAGTTTGGGAACCCCTGTACTAAGGTAATATGATCATTATTAATCCTGCTAGGCCTAAAAGTGCTCACATACAGGCAGATCAGTCACTCTGACCTAACCTGATCTACGCTGATTACTTGCTACTTGGGTGACCAAATGGACAGGTTAATTCAGTTGGATCCATGACAACATGCAGCACCTTGACCTGTAATATGACAGGAGCTGGTTGGTTAGTGCTTTATCGCTCCACACTCTTTTCTTCAAGCGTTGCTAAATTTCTCCCAGTCGTGCAGATTTATTAAGCCTGGTGAAGTGATAAAGTGGCTGGTGATAATGCCCCAGCCAATCAGCTCCTAGCTTATCAAGTAGAGGCTGGGTTTGAAAAATGAGTTACCAGCTGGTTGGCTGGTGCATGAAACCTTCCACTTTATCACTTCACCAAGTTTAATACATCTGCCCCTGTGTGTCTATTTGACCTACTGACTAATACCCCTTTTACACAGAGGAAAAACCCAGGTCAGTGTTCGTGTAAAAGGGACCAACCCAGGTCCATTGACACTGGACTCCTACCCAGGTCCTGACCAGGGTGGAACACTGGTTGGACCTCACTGTCTAAAGGAATCCCTTGTTGAATTTTTTTTTTATTGTCCTAAATGAACATGTGGTGTTGTATTTTGACCATAATATTCTTCTCTAATGTGATGTCATTTCTGCTGTTGCAGGCACTAATCCATGTGCAGACCATAATGGAGGCTGCAGTCACTTGTGTTTTTTCTCTCCTCGTGGAATACGATGTTCTTGTCCAATGGGATTGGAGTTGTTGAGTGACATGAGGACCTGCATAATTCCAGAGGCCTTCTTAGTGTTCACAAGCAGAGCAGCAATTCACAGGATTTCATTAGAAACTAATAACAATAATGTTGCAATACCACTCACGGGGGTTAAAGAGGCATCCGCCTTGGATTTTGATGTGTCTGATAATAGGATCTACTGGACTGATGTCTCACTGAAGGTACAATTACAAACTTCATGACTCTACTAGTGCACTTAGTCAATTAGCTGTACCTAGCAAAGATTTGTTGAGGGGAATTTAGTTAGCAGCAATGGCTGTGAAGTGCAGAGAAACAGTTGGCATACTGGCACCAACAGCACACCTTTTCCTCCTAAATTTCCATTAGAGAACCTTTCTATTTTCCTTCAGAATATAATTTGTTACCAGACCAGTTGGCTCTATATCAGTGTACTTTTTTCTTGTTAGGTGTGGTCATACAGTATCCTGTAGATATTTCTTATTTAACACCTAATATTCAAGTAATTTGACTTCTTTTAAAGTCAGAACAATTGGTAGTTTAACATCACGTTGTATTTATTTTATAAAAAAAATTTATAAGCTTGCTTTTTGCTTCTCATTTGGTTAACTGAATCACCAGTATAGTTTGGATAGTTGAGTCACCACAACAATTTTAGTTCACCTATTGATTTTTATTGTGACCAGTTTAACTTCCTTTTTTTTGTCATTGTCTCCTTTTTTTTTTTTTTTTTTTTTTTTATGTCCGCAGACAATAAGCAGAGCATTTATGAATGGAAGCACAGTAGAACATGTTATTGAGTTTGGCCTTGATTACCCAGAAGGAATGGCAGTTGATTGGATGGGAAAGAACCTTTATTGGGCAGACACTGGAACCAATAGAATTGAAGTATCCCGTCTTGATGGCCAGTTCAGACAGGTCTTAGTCTGGAAAGATCTGGACAACCCAAGATCTCTTGCTTTGGATCCAGCAAAAGGGTAAAGCAGGCATAATGATTACAAATATACAAGTTGTATTACCCTTATTATCTAGTTGATACTATGTTATATAGCTGTTTTCTACTGGCATTTTATTTAATAAGAAAATTAGGTCTAAAAGTGGTTTAAGAAATTATGTAAATTCTAACTATGCAGTCATGTTCTTTGTTTGTCACTTTAATTTATTCCATACATATAGTGTTCATTCTAGCACCCGTCATCTTTGAAAAAGCATGCAGTTCCTCTTCCCTGCTTGGGGTGACGCTGTCTGCTGTGATGTTTCTAGCACAGGTCTGGTTTGCATATCAGTGCTGATATACAGACCACACTGTGCTAGAAGCACTACAGCAGACACTGACAAACTTCACATAAATTAATTCAATGTTTATCACTCGCTTTACCTGATTCATGTAGTTCAGGTTCACCAGGAACACTTATTAGGTCATTTTGCAGAAATGTTTTAATAATACTGCTTTCAGACATAAGCCGGAACTTATGCTTTTAGGAACATGGGTTGGATCCCGTTTGAGCTCAGTACCCCCTTAACACAAGAGATGTAATTCCCACGGCATGCATTTGGACCAGGAGTTTGATCGCGGAAGCCTGCTTAAACCAGGTCCTTTCTCTGTGTGAAAGGGTCAACATGGATCCAAAGTACCGGGTCCTCGACTCAGGTCATGGTTAAAGTCCTGTCACTTTTGACCTGGGTGGACTTTGAGCCGGCTTTGTCTGGCAACTTACCTGGTCAGAATCTCTGTGTGATAGGGTAAGTTATTCAACTTTTAAACCATTAAGCTGTAATGTCAATTGGCCATCGAAAAACTGGAGCAGTGTTTGTGAACCGATCTAGAACTGTAACTGTTTTGAGGACAAATCAGGGTACTTTCTTGGCATCCTGACAATAGCTGCTGTTGCAGTCATTAACAGTAAGATCACTAACCTGTCAACCAATGTGGAGAAGATCAACATTATGTTTTTGACTGGTCATGCCCAACAAAGGGATATGTGCAATTCTTTCAAGACCTACTATTCTGGCGATTCCAATTTTATTTCTGGACATGAATAGAACAACAGAAAAAACTTTATCCACAGAATATATGCAACGGTTTTTCGGTAAAGATGTCATGACGGTCCGTTACCCAGTAGTTGCTGATATATGATGAACTTGATCCAAAATCCACTTTTTTTATTTATTTTGTTTTGATATTTTTTTTGCTCTGCCTTCCTTTTTCATATCACTGCTTTTTTTCTCTGTGGTTACTACGATATCTACAAAGGACAAAAGGATGGCTAGTGAGTGCGCAATGAAACCGGCATGCAGCTAAAATCCCATTCACAGAGTAGAAACACCTTAGACTACCCAGAATGCAATACAAGTAGAAAAGAAGTTAAAAGACAATAATAGCGCTCAGTGGTAGCTATGTTCCAAGGTGATTAAACCTTGCATAGGTTTAATCACCTTGGAACATAGCTACCACTGAGCGTTACTACGATAGCATCTAGGACTGTCTGAGGTATCTGGGAAGAAATTGTACTGGACAATGCACCCTTTATTATGGATGTTTAAGCAATGTAAATGAAGTTTTAGGTCATGCCGTACAAATGTGGTTTCCTATTTTTTCTTTCTATGCATCGATCATATAGGTCTAGTTTTTCCTGCATACATTTGATGCCTTTTAATATCTATTTTTTTCATTGCAGCTACATGTACTGGACAGAATGGGGAGGGAAACCTAGAATAGTTCGAGCCTACTTGGATGGAACCAACATCATCACCTTAGTTGACAAACTGGGCCGTGCCAATGATCTGACGATTGACTATGCTGACCAGAGACTTTATTGGACTGACCTTGATACAAATATGATCCAATCATCCAACATGTTAGGTAACCACTTCAAAGGCTATTTTTAACTTATATCCTGGTATCTGTGTGTTTTTAGTTTTGTTTTCATTTTGAATTGTTTTTTTTTACTCTGTTTATTGAATTGTATCTCAAATTCTGAAAAGGCCAATAATTGAAAAGCAATTCTATATTTACCGCCTTACATTGTACATTTTTTGTCCTAACATTGCAAATGGTGTCTTGCATTGCTCCGGATGCTCTATTGTGCATTTGCTGTCTTAGGCCATTAGTGGTGGTGATGATGATAACATTTTGGAATAGTGTTGTCACTGGGTTTTACATTTTTTTTTTTTTCTATTTTGTGAAAGTCCTCCATTACAGCATATAGTTTTGTAAACCCAATTCTGTTTTTTTTATCTTCTTCAGTGAGGAAGAAATTACTAAAATATTTTATGTTGAACAATATTTAATGATTTCGCGGGAGCCTAAGCCACTGTTCTATTATAAGTACATTTGTTACCCTTTCAGTGATGGCTAGGCTGTTTTAGCAGGGCACGCGCCACTTCTGATATTTTCAGGGAAAAACTGGGCCCCACCCCTTTTAACAGCGCCCTGCTTAATCACTCTGCCTGTTCCTCACCACAGCATCTATTCATATTGGCCAGAGAGCTTGGGGGCGAAGCCCAACACCTTCGTAGGTGCTTAGCCTGTGCACATTGGTGACATCGGTGGTGCTGGCTCGCGCACTCCTGCTGTCTCCGTATCCCTGCCCTGTCCTAATCCTAGAAGTTTTGCTATAATAGTTTGCTTTGCTTCTGGATGAGTTCTTTGAACAAAATAATGGAATTGAAGGAAAAGGAGAAGAAAGTATTAAGGTACAGAAAAAGTTCAATACTGGAAAGACTATTACTAATAAGGCAATAAGAGCGGAGAAAGAAAATTCTAATTTATTACACAATTATATAAAATACAAAAGTAGTAATGATACATAAGTAATGTAAAGTAATCATAAAAGTTAATAAATTAATTTATCACAGAAATATATGGTTGAAGATGAAAGAGAAATTTATAGTTGAACTAAAAGTAAAAAAAAATAGTATTTCCGAACATGGGACTTACCAGTCCCATCCCTTGTAAAGCTACTGCAGTACTTTACATCATATCTCTCTACAAGGTAGAGGAATACCACTTGTGTTGCATTTTTACTGTTATAATCCACTAAACACATGAGTGAAGTGGTGCATCCTTACCAAACGTGACTAAATACAGCAGCTTCTTACAACCTGCACACGTCACTGCTGATAATCCGTGGATCTGAGGAGGATGTTTTTTCACTTGCTGTAAATCTTTCTGATCAATACATCTTCACTGAGGCATGAATTTGATGTAGAGGAATTTATTTTTATATGTTTTAACGCTGCTTTTGAAGTTTTCCGAGTAGCATACTAATAAAAAAAGCGAGAATAAGGTAGAGGTTGGAGTTGGTTTGCTGAGCGTAAAACCAGCTGCTGTGTCTGGGCAGTTTCCTTATTCCTGCTTTCAGCGCCTGCCTGAGGAATATTATGACTTCATGCATTTTATGGTCATGCCTTCATAATGTAGGAATTATTCAGCAGTGCAATAGTTAACCAGCAGTTTTTACAGGAGTCTATGTGCATTAAACACACATTTCAATTAGACTTTCTGGGTTAATTGTAATAGGGTGAGAGATTCAGAAAGTGAGAGATTTGGTAAGAAATCTCCAGTTTTTTTTAAAGCGGCAATCATTTACACTTCAAAATCAAACTGGTGTTGCAGTGTAAATGATTGCCGCTTTAAAAAAACTGGAGATTTCTTACCAAATCTCTCACTTTCTGATTCTCTCATCCTATTACATTTCCCCCGTTGCTTTTACATGGAAAGCATTTAATATTTTTCAAATAATTGAAATCGCAAACGATCATACCTGGAAGGAGATGAGTGTGAAAACCTTCTCGTATTATATCTCAGTAATAGCTTGACCACATACCATATGGCAAGACAAAAATGCCTTTTACTGCATCCTACTTAGTATTCATACTTATAGACTGCAGCATGCACCAAGGTGGTTGTATCCTGCACAACTTGCGGTTATTGGACCAGATATATCAAGTTTCAAAAAGTGATCAAGTGCAGAGTGATAAACAGCCAGCCAATCAGCTCCTACTTGTCATTTTTCAAACCCAGTCTGTAGCGTGGTAATTGGGAGCTAATTGGCTGGCTGTTTATCACTCTCCATTTGATCACTTTTTGAAGCTTCATACATCTGGCTCTTAGTCCTTTTAGGGTCTATAAAAGTGGCGGAATATTGTCCTCTCCCTTTCCCATAAACGCAGCATTGTGCTGATGTTACAGGAGTTCCAAGAACAGTGCAGGGTACAAGAATGGAACAGGGACTACAATGCAATTTTCTACTTTAAAAAAAAAAAAAAGACGGTCTTCATTCAGTGTATGTATGTATGTATGTATGTATAAAAGTGCTAGCTCAGACCAGTACTTTTTGTTTTGCATTTAAAGTGTCTCATATTCTGGTCTCGGTCATACAAGGAAAGGGCTAGTTGTGCAGTTTGTCTGATGCAGCCCTGCTATTTGTCTCAACAGGCCAAGACCGGGAGATCATTGCAGATGATCTTCCTCACCCCTTTGGACTGACCCAATACAGTGACTTTATCTACTGGACAGATTGGAACCTGCACAGCATAGAAAGGGCAGACAAAGTGAATGGGAAGAACCGCACATTGATCCAGGGTCACTTAGACTTTGTGATGGACATCCTGGTATTCCATTCCTCCCGACAGGACGGCTCCAATGAGTGCATGCAGAACAATGGGCACTGCGGTCAGCTCTGCCTTGCTGTGCCTAATGGATACAAATGTAGTTGCTCCTCTCATTACACCCTGGACTCCAACAACAGGAACTGCAGCTGTAAGCACCAGTACTCTCCATTACATTGTTTATAGGCATTTCTTCATTCATTTTACATTTAATGTTACCATATTCATGTTCTGTCTCCAATATGCAAGTATCTAGTTCTATACAGCATGTTATGCTGGGACATGCATCTGAAGGGCCAGTATCTAGTTATACACAGCAAGCTATGCTGGGACAAGCATCTGAAGGGCCAGTATCTAGTTATACACAGAGCAGGCTATGCTGGGGCAAGCATCGGAAGGGCCAGTATCTAGTTATAAACAGCAAGCTATGCTGGGACAAGCATCTGAAGGTCCAGTATCTAGTTATACACAGGATGCTATGCTGGTGCCTTTCCTCTTAAGGGCCAGTATCTAGTTATACACAGGATGCTATGCTGGGACAAGCAACTGAAGGGCCAGTATCTATTTATACACAGCGCAGGCTATGCTGGGGCAAGCATCGGAAGGGCCAGTATCTAGTTATAAACAGCAAGCTATGCTGGGACAAGCATCTGAAGGGCCAGTATCTAGTTATACACAGGATGCTATGCTGGTGCCTTTCCTCTTAAGGGCCAGTATCTAGTTATACACAGCAAGCTATGCTGGGACAAGCAACTGAAGGGCCAGTATCTAGTTATACACAGGATGCTATGCTGGTGCCTTTCCTCTTAAGGGCCAGTATCTAGTTATACACAGCAAGCTATGCTGGGACAAGCAACTGAAGGGCCAGTATCTATTTATACACAGCGCAGGCTATGCTGGGGCAAGCATCGGAAAGGGCCAGTATCTAGATATTAACAGCAGGCTGTGCTGGGACATGCATCTGAAGGGCCAGTATTTAGTTATACACAGGATGCTATGCTGGGGCAAGCACCCTTCTACTGTGGATTAAAATCTTGGTACTATCTGTTTTTAATAAATAAATAAATAAATAAAATAAAAAAAAATACATTTTAACAGTTTTTATATAGTGCATACATATTCCGTCCTTGCCCCAGTGGAGCTTACAATCTATATTCCCTACAACATGTACACGCACACACAGACATTCTAGGGTTAATTTGTTGGAAGCCAATTAATCTACCAGTATATTTTTGGATTGTGGAAGGAAACCGGAGTAACCGGAGGAAACCCACGCAAACACGGGGAGAATATACAAACTCCACACAGTTAGGCCCATGGTGGGAATCAAACCCATGACCATCAGTGTTGTGAGGCAGTAATGCTAACCATTACACCATCCATACAATTTGATGTATTATAAATTGATAATAGTAGTGACCTGAGAAATGTAACCATACATTACAGCTTTTCTCACTTTATCATGGGACAGGTGCTTGCTGAATAATATTAATAATGAGTAAAGAAAGATTCATGGGGGATATCTAATTAACAGTGGTAATTTACCACGGTTGATTATAACAGAGCACAATTAAAAGCACATATCTTAGTACACAATACAGCTGAGAGATAGGGAGGGGAGTGAGAACAGATGCAGTTATAGATTGTAGGTGCCTAATACCGTGTTCTCACTGCCAGTGAGAAATACACTGCTTTTGCCTGGCATTTGGGACGGACCCCCATTCTCACTGCAAGGCAAATTCCCAGGTGAATAAGTTCTACCCGGTAATTTGCCTTTTAACACGGGTTTTTATTCAGTGAGAACGGGTTAACCTGTGTCTGCATACCCGGATCTCAAACACGGGTAAAAAGAAGGGTTTCACCCGTGTAGGAGATCCGGGTATGGGACCCGTTCACACTGCAGAAAAACCTGTGTTAAAAGGCAAATTTCCGGGTCTACATGATAGACTTTGATAGAATTTGCCTGCAGTGAGAACGGAGTATTAGAGAGCTGTAATTGAAATGCAAGAAGGGAGCTGTGAGAACAGGAGGGCCCTGCTCTAAGGAGCTTACAATCTAGAAGAAGGAGGGAGACAGACAGGAGACCTGAGGCAGGAAGTGAGCATGGCAGGGATGGTCAGGACATGAGGCAGCAGGTAGAGAGAATAGACAAAGTAGTCATCTCCCTCCTCCTATCCTCCTCTCCCCCCTCCACCTGCACCTTTGACCCCTAGCAGCCCTGCACTGTGGCCCATACCACAACGCACCCTGCTAGGGGGGCAGAAAGCATGCAGAGTGAATAGGTATAGCACAGGATTGAGGAACGATGCCTCTGATTCAGAAAGATAGTGTCAAAATAGAGCAAAGAGCAATAAGTACAGAGTTGGGGTAGGTAGTGTGAGAAGCAGGTGTAGAGGAACATATACAATGCACATAGAACTGATGTGGAATCTGGCACACAGAAATGGATACAGAGAAAATCTGACTTGTGATATTGGGGTGAACAGAAAATACTGGCTATGAGAATTGGTCTTAGAGACCTGCAGGTAGGGAGTTCGTGAGGGCCATCCAGGCTGTGCATTAAAAATGTGTTGGAGGTGGAGGTGAAGTCCTTAGCTCACTGTTGTATGTTTGGGTGATATTGGAAGGTAGACTGGTGTTCTCCTGTCCTCTCCTGTCCTCTCCTGTTTATCTCTGGAATATCTCCAATATTCTTATTAATATTTCTGCACACTTTACACTACACATTTAACAGCTACACACAACACAGCCTTATATGTAGCAACTTGAGTATTTGCTTTAATAGAAACACTTTAAAATGTTTAGAATTTAGAAGCATCTAACAACTCTGCTGCCATTAATGTTCTTAGTATAATCTGACTTCAGCAAAGGATGAATTGTTCTACGCTCTAGGCTCTGTAGTGAACAAGATCAATTGTTTTGAAAAAAAGTAAATGCTAGAGTACTTTTTAAATGGAATTTATTTTAAACCTATGCTTCAGGAACAGTATGTAGTTTGGGGATATTAAAGGTTCTTCTATCAATGAGCTCTTCGCTAATATTAATAATTGTATTTTTATTCTGCAGTACCCTCCAGCTTCCTGCTGTTTAGCCAAAAAACAGCGATAAATCGGATGTTAGTGGATGAGCAGCAGAGTCCTGACATTATCCTTCCCATCCATGGTCTGAGAAATGTCAAAGCCATAACCTACGACCCAGTAGACAAACTCATCTATTGGGTGGATGGAAAACAGAATATTATAAAAAGGGCTAAGGATGATGGCACACAGGTAAGAGTTGTCTCTAGATCTCATTGTTGGGGTAAATATATCAAACCGTGTAAAGTATTGAGAAATGGACAAGTCAATAAGCTGCCCATACCAACCAATCAGCTTCCACCTATCCATTTTTTATTTAATTATTATAAAAAAAATTTAGAAGGTACTTGGAAATGCCACCTCCAAACTGATTGGTGGATATGCGAAACCTCTCCATTCTTCGCAGTGATTGATATATCTCTACCTAAATCAATTTTTTTGTTTCTCCTGATTATAAATGAGTAATGGATATCAAAAGTGAAGCGTCTATTTTTTTCTTAAACATTAATTTAGATTACAGCGCTATATTTTTCAAAACTAAAAATGACTTTTCCATATCATAGATTACACTTGTTTACAGTGTTGCGACCTGGGTTATGTGGGAGGCGTGGGCTAATCAGAGGTGTGACCACAACTTGCCAGAAAATTGAAGGAAAATGATCAAAATTACAATACAGCAGGCTGCACTTCTGGCATATATATATATATATATATATATATATATATATATATATATATATATATATTACATAGGGGCACACTCATGGCAGCAAGGGCGCACCTGCGCCCTGGGGCTTCTGAGTTGTACAAAACTTTAAGGTTAGCCTAGGATTGTTAGTCTTTGAAGAACATCTTCTTTTTATAAGTAAATGCAGCATGGGGGTGGCTCATCCGTGGATGCCTCGAGGGGGGCAGCTTTTGAAATCAGCAGAAGGTGAGCACAGACTTCGTTGGTTTTGTCTGTGGATGGGGGGGGGGGGGAAGGGGGGAGACAGGTTAGTACACAATGCAGGCTGTGGAGGGTGATTGGTCAAAACTCATTAGGTAAACACCCACTGCCTCTCCATAGGGTGATAGGTAGGCAGAAGGTGACTCACCCTTACCATCCTTGAATACACTCTGCCATCTATTGTCACTCAATGTCATCCCCTAATAGCCTATTAATGCCCTGTCACCCTGCCTATCCCATGTACCCCATTGCCATCCCTGTCATCCACTGCCTTTCCTAGTTACCCTCTGCTTTTCCCGGTCATCATCTGATTATATATGCAGCCACTGCCTCAACCTCTCTTCCACTGCAACACTCTGCATCTCACTGCTTCCTCTTGCCACCCTCTACCTTTCCATCATGTTAGGTCTCCTTAGTCACCCACTGCCTCTCCCTAATCACACTTTGCATTCCTCTTCCATCACCCCTGTCACCTTCTACCACTCTCTGGCTCTCTGCCATCTCCTGTCAACTACTGCCTCTCCCACTGTAACTATTTGCCTCTCTGCCACCCTCTGCCTCTCAATTACCCTCTCTTACTCAGTGCCTCCTCCTGTCATCACGCCCCCCCAGATTGGATTCTAACACAACCTCAGTCCTCGAGGCACAGTAAAAGTCCAGGTTTTAGAGATATTTATTATTGAGCACAGATGGTTAAATCCAAATAACTGAGGTACTAATTAAGTTATCTATGCTCAAGTATGGATATTCTTAAAACCTGAACTGTTAGTATGCCTTGTGCATCGTGCTCTAGACTTTCTATGGTTTCATTGTGGCATATGAACCTCTCCCTTAGAACAGTTATTAGAAATGCTGTAACCTGTAACAGCAATGAAACATATTATTTATATAGAGGCCCATCGCATGAAGCCTAGAACTAAAGCTATTATTTCATTTGTAGTACTTACAGTATCTAGTGCATGTATATTCTGCAATATTTTAAAGGTATAGTCTCAACAAGCAGAAATCAAAGACTATTTCCAAGTAGAGGTATTTGTCCAGTCCTGAAGATATTAGTTTTGCATACTTGGTATTTCACACGCTCTAAAAACTAACATGCCATCATTCGAATAGTATTGCAAATGAAATGAATCTGGGTTGAAAGGATGCCAGCTTTTATGGGTGTAAGCCAGAGAACAGATGGATCTCAGGAGGGGGATGGAGAAAAGAAACTATGTATTCTGTATATGTCCGTTACAACCTGAATCGCTCATTTGTTTTCCCATATAATTGGCTGGCCACGTAAACAGACTTTAACCGTAAAATAAAAATATTCTATTTTAATTGGTCTTCAGTCTGTCCGTTCATCATAGCACAATATTCTAACTTAAATAAATCCCTTCAATATATGGACATTTTAATTAAATAATTATTTCTTCTGGTTGATGGCTTTTCTAAAGTAATTTTAAATATTCTAGGTCAAATAAACTTCAGTGTTAAATGCAGAAACTTTACCACCTCCAAGTCCAGTGTTTAACATCACACATAGACACAGCTATTGGGATGTAGTTAAAATCCCGACAGCCAACATCCCAAATGGATCGGGGAAAGGTTAGGATTAGGCTGGAGGGTAGGATTAGGCTGCAAAAAAAAAACCAGGGTTATGAAAGGGAGGGGAAAAGGGTGAAATACATACCCTGCAACTGTTGGGATAGTGGTCGTCTGAATGCCAGAGTCAGTCTTCCGCATTGGGATCCTTTACCAAACTTCAGCCATTTAAGCTTCCGTTTATATTCAGGAACAATATTAAATTAACATAGGAAACTCCTGTGTACAGTTTTACAAGGTACATTGCAGTCTCCTGCCTTTAGTGTCTCTGCTTAAGTACAAGAACAAATGCTTTAGTAAGAAGTAAATATCAAAGAGTTTGGGCAGCATGGACGATGTCATAGTTAGCATTACTGCCTCACAGTGCTGAGGTCATGGGTTCATGGTCATGTGTTCAATTCCCACTATGGCCCTAACTGTGCGGAGTTTGTATATTCTCTTCGTGGTCGCGTGGGTTTCCTCCGGGTACTCCAGTTTCCTCCCACAAGCCAAAAATATACTGGTAGGTCAATTGGCTCCCAACAAAATTTAGCCCTAGATTGTCTGTGTGTGTACATGGGGTAGGGAATATATATTGTAAGCTCCACTGGGGCAGGGACTGATGTGAATGTTCAAATATTCTCTGTAAAGCGCTGCAGAATATGTGTGCGGTATATAAATGCTAATAAATAGAGTTTAGCAAAGCTGAGATATCCCGAGAAGGGAGGTCTAATGTTGAGGTTTATTATTTTACTCTGAGCAAGTTCCAAAGTTTTTTCAGCCAATTTTTTTTTTCTGCATTAAATCTTTCCTCATCCCGAGTAGCAGAACTCTTGTATACCGTTGTTGGTCGCAGTGTTTAGATGTGCCTATCACTGCTTATTACTGTAGTGTAGCCCATCCTTCATGAGATGGGAGGAGAAAAAAATTGAAACCCCAACATCGCATCCTCATGGCTATGATTTAAATTGTACATTAATAGTAAGTAAGTTTTATTTACGGTATATAGCGCACTTTCTCAAACAGGACTCAAGGCGTTTTACAGGGGATGCGGTCATCTATTAGAATGAACTTAGGTCTACAGTCATTAGGTCGACCCCACTAGGTCGACTGGCAGGAAGGTCGACCTGACTTAAGGTCGACATGGGCCAAGGTCGACATGACTTAAGGTCGAATTTGCATAAAGGTCGACATGAGGAAGGTCGACTGGTCATAAGGTCGACATGGGTTTTTCACTGTTTTTTGAGCCGACATGTGCCGACAGGCGGTATTTCATGCCCTACCAGAATAAAATAGTGTGCCGAGCGCAGCGAGGCGCCGTGCCCGAAGCATCGCGAGCGAAGCGAGCGATGCGAGGGTCCGATTCTCATTGCCAACTGTGTCCATGTCGACTGTGTCGACATTCGGATCAAAAAACAGTGAAAAACCCATGTCGACCTTATGACCAGTCGACCTTCCTCATGTCGACCTTTATGCAAATTCGACCTTAAGTCATGTCGACCTTGGCCCATGTCGACCTTAAGTCAGGTCGACCTTCCTGCCAGTCGACCTAGTGGGGTCGACCTAATGACTGTAGACCTAAATGCAGTCTGACAAATGATCCCATTCCGTTTTACAGACATTAAAAATAACAATGCACATACTGTAATGCAAAGGATTACCAGTACAAGAAACAGGCAACAATGGCAGCACAGATATACATCACACGTACCGATATGCACAAGACGCATTCTAATAAGGGACACGAACATGGGGAACATATTTACCGAGCTGTACAGCACCCAGGCAGCCAATCCGCGGCGCCCCATGGTTAGGGTTTCCAAACGAATTCCCCATTGCTGTGTTCTGCAGTGTTTGAACATAAATTCCTACATTTGTCAGTTAACTTTCCAATTACAAAAATAAAAATGATTAATAATGATTTATAATGGTGCTTGTGCTGGAAACAACTGTAGTCTTCTTGGTAACCCATAAACCACTACACACACTGTCTGCTTTTCCTCTGTCTCCTCTATGTTATTATTCAATGTTGTGCTTTACAAGTTGTGTTTTACCAGTCAATTTTTAGCATGCTTTTATCTGTTTTTTGCTTTAGCATCTTGTCGAATTGTACCCTTTAGTGTATATACTATAGATCAGTCTTTTCAAATGGCATTGTACCATGTAATTGATGCTAGAACCCATATTGCTTACCCCAGGGATGGGGAACCTTCGGCCTTCCAGCTGTTGTTGAACTACATATCCTAGCATGCCCTGCTACAATTTTGCTATTTGGTCCTGCTAAAACTGTTGCGAGGAATGCTGGGATATGTAGTTCAACAACAGCTGGAGGGCCAAAGGTTCCCCATCCCTGGCTTACCCATTCTGCTACTTTGATGATGCTGGTGTCGGAGATGTCTGTCTCAGAAGAAATTAACCATAATTCACGCTCATGCAACTGTTCACTGCTCATCACTTTTTGTCTGTCTGATTTTCTTTTTCCTGATTTTATGTAGTGCTTAGTTGTGGCAAGCCAATACTAGTGCATGTCAGTCAATCCCGTACAGTTAGAATGAGGTCAGTGACACTTCTCTCTCTGGGACTGAGGCCAAGTGATCTCCTCTTACAGTCATGTTCAGACTACTGGGCATGAACCCATCATCATGAATATTAAAAAATGGGGAAACAATGATAGAAAACATTAAAAGTGAGTGTTGAGCAGTGTTGTGTTTTTTTTTTTTTTAAGCTTTTATATTTTAATTAGAAGACTAAATCTTGGAATTACATGGGGTGGAGCAGTTAGCCGTGTTGAGCTAACATTTTACTACTGGGCAAGTTAATGTGCATATGGCGGACTATTTCTAGCAGGCAATCTCCTGTGATCCTTGTAGTTCAATTAGAAAATAGGGTACTTGTTTAGTTTCACGGCGGCGGCGCGTGCCGCTCTAGCTATGAATCTTGGCAGCTTGCCGAACTGCCTTACTTCTCTAAGCTACGTTATCAGCGTAGCGCCTGTTTGAATCCTGGCAGCTCGCCAGCTGCCTTCTGTAATGTTTGTCATCAGCCTCCTACGCTGACTCCGCGGCAGCCCAGCGCTGCTACTCCTAAGTTACTGTCAAGCCTAGTGAGCACTTCCCACACAGCGCTGGCGCCCGCATGATATCCTCTCTTCTGTGGAGAGGGGATCATGCTGGAGCCGGCGGAGAGGCTCTGCGTCTGTGTAGCGCGTGCCTCTCCTTCCAAACAGGGGGTGCGGACGCAATTGCGTATCATGCACAATAAAGGAGGCATTTGCCAGTGTTCCATGTTACATACTGGCAAATGCCTCCATTTGATAACCCCCCCCCAAATAAAGGAGGCATTTGCCCGTGCTCCATGTTACATACTGGCAAATGCCTCCATTTGATACCCCCACTATCCACGGCAGCCGAAGCATGGCGAACGGACACGTTACGCGTCCTCCCGACCTTTCCATACCACCACCATCCATGTCGGCGTGGAGTTGATTTTTATATAGAGTGGAGAGCGCAGCGAGCCACCGAAGCGTGGTGAGCGAACGCGGAATACATGTGAAGTTTCGGGCTGCAGTGGATAGTGGGGGTGTTTCAGGAACACATTCACACCTGCCATATCATACATCTGAGCAATAGCTACTCAGAGGTCAGAGCCAGGAGCGTCTCATTGCTGGAGCGTCTGAGACGCTCCTACGTATCACACAGATGGAGCGCCTCTCCATCGGCTCCCGCATGATCCCCTCTCCATCGGCTCCCGCATGATCCCCTCTCCACAGAAGAGAGGATATCATGCGGGCGCCAGCGCTGTGTGAGAGGTGCTCACTAGGCTTGACAGTAACTTAGGAGTAGCAGCGCTGGGCTGCCGCGGAGTCAGCGTAGGACGCTGATGACATAGATTACAGAAGTAAGGCAGCTGGTGAGCTGCCAGGATTCAAACAGGCGCTGCGCTGATAACGTAGCTAGAAGTTAGGCAGTTTGGCAAGCTGCCAAGATTCATAGCTAGAGCGGCACGCGCTGCCGCCGTGAAACTAAACAAGTATCGAAAATAGTTATCATGGTAATTCTTCAATGTCTGACTTGAGGGAAGATTTTCCCTTCAAATAAGGAAAAAGATTCCAAGCTGATCTTCATTGTAATATGCATCCTGTTTGGTCGAGAATGCATTCTTGGGCATATTTGACCAATTTTCGAAACATGGAGATGTATGAACGATAAACATGGGTGAACAAACAGTATTCTATATGCAAAACATGCCCAAAAACGCAAATAAGGCTAATTACACTAACAAACCAACTCGCAAGAACTTTTCAATAGAAAACAATACAGCACGCAAATGTACCAAGAACTGTGTTTACAAACACACCAGTAAATGGAGCAAACTCACCCCAAATACACTTTTCAAACAGACTGCATCGAGTTTACATTGTTTTCAATGTTTTATTATGATGAATAGACACAATTGACACAATTGTTTGCATATAAAATTGAACACTAATAAAGGTTTTTTTTTTTAGTTTAAATGTTTAGTAAAAAAATTTATGTACAAACATTACAAAAACAATTAGCGAAATAGTTATGTTCCAAAAATGTTTAATTATTTCTGAATATTTTTGTTCCAAAAAAAGGGACACTACAAAATGTTGCTCCACATTTGTAACACACTTTAACAAAAACACTAATGTGATTTTTGTTTAACACTACTTTTGTTGTCTTGCCCTAGGAGCCCCCTTCCTATCCTGGGTGCTTGGGACACACCTCTGGTGAGGTACAAGTAGGGACTGATTAGTCACTTTCTCTACCTTACTCTCTCCCTAACTTTCGTCTGCCATGGACATCCTCCTGACACCCTTCCTCTACAAACACGAAACACTGAGAAAAAAAAACACAGGTTTCTAAAATAAAGTCCATGCTAACGTGAATAGTTCATACCCCCACTATCCACGTTGGCATGGAGTTGATTTTAGATAGCGTGGCGAGCGTAGTGCGGGCGAGCGAAGCGAGCCCCACAAGGGGACCCAGACGCTGCTGCGAGTGAGACGCTGCCACCGTGAAACTAAACAAGTACCGAAACACAAACCCATACCTCCACTAGCCACTACTCACACCACAGACACACACACACACACAAACCCTGACTACGTGTTAAAAAAACAAACAAAAAAAAACCACACACACACACACAATGAAGACAGGGCTACGGTATCTTAACCTATATAGCAATCTGGGCATCTCAACTCTTTGGCTTTTGAGCAGGGTCGAGCTGGTTTAGGCCATGCAAATGATACAGTATGTGGCATCTTCAACCAATCCTAACACATTTCCATGTTCACGTATGTTTACTCACCCATGTTTGCATTTAAAGGCATGTTTTGAGAGAACATGCCAGAGGCAACACGATTGCATAAACCAAACAGAAAAAGTACATTTGTTTCTTTGGTTTTTGAAAACCTGGGCATGTTTGAGTAAATCTTTAAGTGCTTCATGTCCCATCATCTGTATCAAACATTCTTTCAACTCCTATCCTGATATTCATCACAAAATAATCAAGTCCGCCTTGTTATGAATTCCAGCGTGGTCCCGTGCACATTGGATCAGACCCGGAGATCATACGTGCTGCGCATATGATCTCTAGAGTGGACCCCATCCCAGCGGCAGGGAGCCTGATTGTATGCGATACATTGCATGAAGAGGGGCTGCTTGCAACGTATCGCATGCGATCCTGCTGCCTGGGAGGCCCTGGACGGCTTGAGGTGAATTGGATGCGACTTCTAACAAAAGAGATTAAAAAAAAAAACATGGATCGGCGGCAAATTCACATGGTTTTCGACTGTGACAGATTTTTCGACAACTGGAAATTGGCACTTTAATTAAATTGGTTGAATGTGTATGTGTGTTCAAAAAGTGAAAGTTTTTCGAAGGTTGAAAAATCCGGCACCTAACTGTAATCCTCTGTATAATAAAATGAAATAGTATATTTGGTACTTGTTTCCTAGAACGGCCACACCGATTTTGATCGGGTCGGAAAAATCGCGTCGGTCACATCGCATGCGACGGACCCGATTTTTACATTGAATCAAATGTGAATAGGGTCCCTGGGACCCTATTTTACATTGGATTCAATGTAAAATTGTCCCCAGACCCTAAATGGCCCCATTGTGGCACCCCACGATTGATGCCAACCCGAAGCATGGCGAGCGGCAGCGGTACGCGTCCTCTGACCTTTTCATACCCCTACTATCCACGTCGGCGTGGAGTTGAGAATATAAAGTGTGGCGAGCGCAGAGCGAGCCACCGAGCCCGAAGCATGGCGAGGGGATGCGCATTACTGCACAGGTATATGCGTCCCCTCGCGGGGCTCACTGCACTCGCCACACTTCAGGCTCAGTGGATCGCTGCGCTCGCCACACTTTATATTCTCAACTCCACGCCGACGTGGATAGTAGGGGTATGAAAAGGTCCATTTCCCATTGTTAGCTATGTAAAATGTGCTTAATCGCGTCCATCGCATCTTGTGCCATTATAATGGCACAAGACCGACGCGATGAACGTGATTACAATGTTAAAAATATTTTAACATTGAACCCTATGGCAAAATCGGGTCCATCGCGTCGGTCGCGTCGCGTGCCATGTTAATGCACGCGACCGACGCGATGGACCCGATTTTGCCTTTGCCGGCAAAATGGACCTGATTTCAAAGGAAATCGGGTCCATCGCGTTAATCGTGTACCTTAAGTTAAGGTACACGATTACTCCCGATTGTGGCCGTGGTAGGAAACAAGTACCGTATATTTAACATTATTTTAATTGGTGATCAATTAGATGACTATAGAATATTACATTGTGTAAAGTTTATTTCTGTTCCTCTATTAGCCTCTTGTGGTGGTGTCCAGTCCAAACCAAAGCCAAACCCAAGAAAAGCAGCCACATGATCTGAGCATAGATATTTACAGTCACACCTTGTACTGGACCTGCGAGACCACAAACAGCATCAACGTTAACCGGCTAACTGGTGAATATATTGGCATGGTCTTACGTGGAGATCATGACAAGCCAAGGGCTCTTGCCCTGAATGCAGAACGAGGGTAAGTTTTCTTATAATAAATTATATCTGTCTTTTTAGTTGCATTCATGCCTAAACCAAAGTGCTTTTCCCTAGCGCAGTGGTTATAGAAACATAGAATTTGACGGCAGATAAGAACCATTTGGCCCATCTAGTCTGCCCCTTTTTTTACCCTTCAGGTAAACTCAACCCTTTTTAATCCTTATTTCTTTGTAAGGATATTCATATGCCTGTCCCAAGCATGTTTAAATTGTTCTACTGTCTTAGCCTCTACCACCTCTGATGGGAGGCTATTCCACTTATCCACTACCCTTTCTGTGAAGTAATTCTTTCTAACATTTCCCCTGTCCTCGTGTTTTATTACTTGTTTTCCTTTGAAGAAAATTTCCCACTTGTACTATGTTAAAACCCTTGATATATTTGAAGATTTCTATCATGTCCCCCCTTTCCCTTCTCTGCTCCAAACTATACATGTTAAGATCTTTTAGTCTATCCAGGTAAGTTTTGTGATGTAGGCCATGAACCATTTTAGTTGCCCTTCTTTGTACACTCTCCAATGTATTTATATCCTTCTGAAGATATGGTCTCCAGAACTGGACACAGTATTCCAGATGAGGTCGTACCAATGACCTATAAAGTGGCATTATTACGTCTTTTTTTCTGCTACTGATTCCTCTCCCTATGCAACCAAGCATCTGACTAGCCTTCCTCATTGCTTTGTTACATTGCCTCCCTGCCTTTAAGTCACTTGATATAATGACTCCTAGATCTCTTTCCTCCTCAGTAGTTTCCATTATTGTACCCTTGATACTATATTGAGCCTTTGGGTTTTTGAGTCCCAAGTGCATAATTTTGCATTTTTTAGCATTAAACTGTAGTTGCCATTCTCTTGACCAATTCTCAAGTTTACTTAGATCATCAGTCATTTGATTTACCCCTCCTGGTGTGTCTACTCTGTTGCATATCTTTGTATCATCTGCAAAAAGGCATACTTTCCCTTCAATACCATTTGCAATGTCACTAAGAAAGATATTAAAGAGCACTGGTCCAAGTACAGATCCCTGGGGTACTCCACTGGTAACATGTCCCTCCATAGAATGCACTCCATTTACTACAACTGTCTGTTTCCTATCCTGCAACCAGGTTCTTATCCATTTAATTGTTTTATAATCCAATCCCACACTTTCAAGTTTATTTAGCAGCCTGTGATGTGGGACAGTGTCAAATGTCTTACTAAAGTTCCCAAACTTTTTTGAATCACGGAGCCCTAAAGTATCAATTCTTAACATGGTGCCCCTAGGCCGAAAGTTTGTAATTGAGAAATCTAGTAACAAATATTTAGTAGATTGTGTCATCCTCAGGGAGTGTCCGTTATGTGAGTTGGGACAGGATTAATTTCTGTTTGTCCATAGAGCTTATGAGTGAAAGCCACAAGCACTGGTTCTGCCTAATACATTGCCAATAGATCTAAGCTACCTTACCAGGATGTACCCGAAAATCCTCCATTATGGCACAACAAGGACCAGCATTCCCTCCAAGTACTGTCCCCATGCATGCCTCTCAAAACGGTTATGTACAGAATCCAAGTTGAGCAATCAGTAACTCGATTAAACAACTTACGTTTTGAAAGTAACTTGTATAGGTCGTACCGTGAGTGTACAACGAGCTGCTGTGGTATATTTCACTGATTTATATCAGAAAACAATATCTCCAGTTTGCAAGCAGATAAGTGGTGTAGGTGTTGTACATAAGCTAGTTTGGATTAATTATATTTGGGTGTTTTTTAAAAATCATTCAATGTGTATTTGCTTCAGGATAATCTGTTAAATTAGAGAGAAATTAATAACCTTTATTTATGGCCCAACAATGCTAATGATATTGTTTCCTTAGCGATGTGTTGGCTTATCACTGTGTGACAGTGTTTCCATGGTTCTCTATGTCTCTGACCATATTTGTTGTGCTTGTGTCGGAAGGGACACGCAGAACTTTTTTTGTTGTTGTTGTTAAATATGTTCCACAAGTAAAGTCCCTCAAGACAAATAAATAAACAAGCTGGCAAAATGGGAACCATGCGTATCCCAGCTGGTGAGGGCCTAAATATGATGAGCCCTTGTTAGACATATGTTGTGTGAATGCAGTTCCCGGCATCGGGTTTCATTCAGAGGAAAATGTTATAATTCCAGTAACATGGAGACCAAAAACATGGGGAAAATTGGCTTTCTTATAATCAACTTTTTAACCACAGTGAGCTTTGTAAATTTTTATTTTCAGTTCATATTATTAATAATGTCTGAACAATCATAAAAGCTAATTGCATTCTTCATCTAATTAAAAACGAGTCCTCTCTGGTCTTCCTAAATTGGGACAATAGCTAGCAGATATTCACACTAACAAAAAGATCTTCGCACTAATGTTTCCATCCGGAAAAACACACTGAGAACAAGAGCCACAGCTCCAAATATAGCTAATCGCTCCCATTTTACATTTCTTTTGTGTTATTTTCTACAGGCTGTCTGCTTTTACAGCATTGTGTTATGTGAGCTGCAGTTGACAGACCCCCTCAAAAAATTAATAAAGATCCCTTTTTCTTTTTGAGAGAGAGCAGTAGATAAGTAGTTTGTTTTGTTTTTTTACCTCACTAAACCTCTCATACAATTGAATCTTCCCCTGATCTTGGCAACGCATCATCTGTGGGATCAATCCTGCACCATTAGTATACAGATGGGAAGAGTCCTGGCTGTTTGTTGCCCAGGATGCTGTAACAGTCAGCTGTAACATTGCATTATATGTGTTATGAAGTACAGATGTGCAGGCTCTGATTTACTCTGATTTAGTAAAAAGTTGCTTCCCTTGCTCACAATTTTGGAATACTGCGGGAATATTTATCCCAATTCATGTGGTATCCAATATTTTTCTTAAAATGGTTGCAGGATTTTCAACGCTGAAAATCCTCCAACACGTAACAAAATTAAATGGTATACTCCGCTCTCTGGTACTATCTGCAACCTCTGGTGCTCTCCTCTCCATCTTTTAACTGGGGAGGGGGGGCTGCAGAGAGATGCAAGGGCTGCAGGGTGATGTAACTCTCCCAGTGCCCTGCTCTAGGGGCACACTACTCCCCATTGCTGCAAACGACCCAGCTCCCGATGTTGGATATAGAAGACCTGTTGCAGATATTGAGCAGTTACCGACTAAGTGAATTGGAAACTTTCAATTGCTTAATTAGCCCTGTTTTCAAAAAAAAATCAGACTTGCTGTGGATGAGGGAGAAAAAAAACACTGCATTATCATGTCCCATTTTCAGTCCAGCAATTGAATCACTAAACTGCTGCAGGGTTTTTATTTTGTTTCCCGCCACCAGTTGAATTCCACTGTATGTGTGTAGACCATGTTATTTAAAGCAGTTAGATACCTAGCAATGGATCTGTGGAGGGTGCAATCAATTAACTAGCACAATGTAAGGAAGTCCGCATGGGACTGTCACAGCCTTGACACCTTGTGTTGAATCTCTTCAGCAACAGTTCAAGTCTGTTGTAAGGACCAAGGAGTATGTAGTATGCTTATTTGTAAAAGAACCATTAGATGGGCTCTTAGTGGAAAAACGTGTGAGATTGCCTTTGTTTTTGCACTTGAATATTAAGTAATATATTAGAACCAGCTTTATTTCTACATGTATACTCTGGTATTTTTTTTTTGCGGTTTCAATGCAGCATTGAGCATGGTTACAGGAGAGAAGGCATGACATACATTATACATATAATTTGACAGTTCGCATATTAGGGTTAGCATTTAAGACCATTTTTATGTTCGGTTGAGTTAGCTTGGTATGCATTGCTCAATTGATGGATCACTATCGGAAAGAAGCTTCTTGCGCTTCTGGGCGACTTGACAGGGATGGATAAAATATCCCTTACAACGTTAAGGGGCTGTGCTTTTAGATTTGCAGCTCTGACCCTATGGAACCTGTTTCCTTGCATGGTTCTTGTGGTCTCCTTTCTACAATCCTTAAAAAAAAAAAAACTCACAAACTTTTAAGTTTAATCAGCATTTCACTAATATCTCTCTGAGGGGGGGATGCTCTAACATCCGAGCCCCCTTACCGCCCCCTATCGCCGGCTACTGCAAACATAATTATCGCATATGCTGTAACATATGCAATAATTATGGCAAAGGACAGCTCTTGCATTAAGAGCTGTCCTTTTGCGGTGAGTCAGCTGGTCCTATCGGGTCCCTGCGGCTCCCCCCTCCCTCCCTTACCCGGCGATGCTGCTGCGCGCGTGGGGGGGGGCTGGCTTTCCTCCTCCCTGCACCCGGAAGAGGATCATAGTGCAGGGATGAGGAGGTCACAGGTCCGGGCAGCACAGCACTGTGCTGCCCGGACACAGGTGAGGGGGGGGGGGGTCGGTGCGGAGCGGTGGGGGGTCGCGTTAGAAGCCCATATGAGCTTCTATGGGGCATCGCCAGATAACCCGGCGGAGGATGCTTAGAGCATCCCAAAATGCGGTAAAAACCCTGATAACAGGGTTTTTATCGCATTTTTAGTTTAGAGAATCTCCCCCTAATTCCTTAAGAATTTTTTTTATTATTGTTACAATTTTTATTGTTTATATTATTATTCTCATTCTTTCTCATGTTGCAGGTACATGTATTTCACAAACATGCAAGAGAGGTCCCCAAAGATCGAGCGTGCAGCCTTAGATGGAACAGAGAGGGAAGTTCTTTTCACCACCGGGCTCATCAGACCGGTTGCTCTGGTCATTGACAACAAACTTGGAAAAATGTTTTGGGTGGATGCAGACTTGAAACGTATAGAAAGCAGCGACCTATCTGGTAAGAATTAATAAGTGCATATGTTACAAGATGCAAAAAATAACAAATTTGAAAAAAGTATTCAACTTGTATAAAATATTTAGAATACATTAATAGATTTTGTCATGTTGTAAGTTATTGTCTGAATTGAAGATTGATTGATTGTATTTTGCAAAGGAAACAATGACCTTATGCAGTTGTGATTATCGAAATCTCCATTCATTTTTTCTCATTCATCTATTCTGGTGACGCAGTTGACCTTGGGATTTAGTAGGGTCCGAAGGAGCCAGGCACCTATGCTAAACTTTGAAGAGAGGCAGGCTCCTCCCCACTGCATCCCATGATTCCTCTGTTCGTCTTAGGAGCCCACAGGAGTGGGTGCTATGCTGAACGGGCTGCTGCCGCAGCCTAAAGAACAGATTGCTAGGTGTTTTTTTTTTTTTTATCAATTTTACACTGTTAGGACAGGCGGCAGTGTGAGGATTCTATGAGAATCCTCACACTGACAGCGCAGCAGGAGCTGACAGAATTGCGTCCTGTCAGCGTCCTGTGTGCAGGAGGCCATTTTAAAAGAGCCATAACACAGGGCACAACCTGTTACAGGAGCCTGGACATGGGCAATCCCAAGTGATCCCCAGCCGAGGGGGAGGCACTAGAGCAGGGGTGGCCAACCGGTCAAGAGACGAAAAGAGGTAAAGAGACGAAAAATATCGGTAGTCAAGCTAAAGAGCCGACATCATGCGCGCGCCGAAGGCGCATGTGCCAAAAAAAGGGCGTAGTCTAATTTGACCCCTTGGGTGGGTGTGATACAAATATTACCTCCAAAAGTGCAGTGCCATATATACATATGCCCCCAATAGTGCCAGATACACATATGCCCCCCCCACACGGTGCCAGAAAGCTGGTATGCCCCCACAGTGCCAGAAAGCTGGTATGCCCCCACAGTGCCACAAACTGATATGCCCCCACAGTGCAAATTTCCCAGCAGCAGCACTCACCGTTGTTGCTGCTGCTGCCAGGCGGGGAGAGGACAGTCTGGCGTCCCCCTGCAGTCCTGTGATGTCACCGAGGGGAGGAGAGCACAGCACACCACGCGTGTCCTTCCCCCTCACTTTCCTGTGACTGGGCCGTCCACCAATCAAAGCTCGCTGGCCGGCTCCTGATTGGCTGCCGGCCCGCGAGCTCTAATTGGCAGACGGCCCAGTCACAAGGATGCACAGTAAGGGGTAGAAGAGATGCGCGATGCGCAATCTCCTCCCCTCAGAAGGAGAAGGGATTCAGGGAACCAGCAGCAGGGGGGACTGGGACGGACGGTGGGCGGCGGGCAGCAGTGGGAGCAGGAGCCACACTTTACAAGGGGGAGAGCCGCATGAGGCTCAAGAGCCACAGGTTGGCCACCACTGCACTAGAGAGAGGAGAAGACAACTGAAGGAGCGGCTTCCAGGGGGTAGATGGCGCCAAAAATCCACGGACCCCGCTGGAGCAGGGACAATGGTCTCTTCCTTTCACTCTGTGTTTGTCGCCTTTGGAAAGCACTGTGCTGCAGAGCTGAAGGTTTTTCCTGCAGAGTGACAAGCTTCTCCTGTGCATCGCTACCCCCCACTGATCAGAAGGGTCCACCAATAGACAGATAAGTACTCTGGCATACTTTGGCTCAGTACTGTCGCCTGACATTTTGCAATGTGATATTTAATCATGACAGAAAGGCATTCTGCTGTTATGGGGATGGAGCGATGGCCTTTTTAAACCCCTGAAAACGTTGTGGGCTTGTGGGCCCTTTTTGCAAGTCATGCAGGACACTGTGCAGGGCATTCAGAAGGCTAATGCTCTCACGGAGCAGTTTTCTAAGGAGCCTGAAGGGTCTTCCAGACATTCTGTAGCATCCCTGACTACCCTCAATGTGGATTCTGAGGAGGAGGGAGAGTGTGGACCTGATATGTACTTGGATCAGAAGGATGAGTTGGATATTTCTGTACCCGGTATTGAAGATTTAATTTTGGCTGTGAAGCAGTCTTTACATTTATCTGAAGGAGATAAAGCTCCAGGGAATTTTCAAGAGAAAGTGCAGAGATGCAGTCACTTTCCCCTCGGATGAGGGTATGCAGGACTTGTTAGGAGGGGCTTGGAAAACGCTGATTAAAAATATCCTGTTACCTAAAAGATACTTGAGCTTATACCCTATGCCGGAGGAGCATGTTAAGTTGTGGGAAAAAGTTCCCTTAGTAGATGCTCCGGTCGCTGTCAAAGGCTTTGCCTGTGTAAGGCGGTGCTGCATTTAAAGACCTGGTGGATAAAAAAAAAATGGAGGGTTGCTTAAAAGCAGCATTTGAAGGTGTGGGTTTTGCTCTTAGGCCTGTAGTTGCTTCAGCATGGGTGTCCAAAGCTATGATAGTGTGGGCTAATACCCTCTGTTCTTTCCTACAGCCAGATACGGAAGTCTTAGCTTTGGCAGAGGATTTGAAGGCCGCTGCGGAATATACTAGGAGGCTGGTGACGAGGCGATTAAAATGCTGTCCCAAGATATCGGCAGTTTCTGTGCATACTCGTAGAGTTTTGTGGCTCAAAGCCTGGGAGGCTGATATTGAGTCCAAGAAATCCCTTGAGGCTTTGGCTTTGAAAGGGGAATTGCTTTTTGGTTCGGAGTTGGAAGCCATTATTTACCAAACAAGAGGTGGGAAAGATTACCTTTCTTCCTACACAAGTAGCAAAACAAGGTTCATCAAGGTTTGCTGCCTTTCGTTCCTCTTTTTGGCCTTTCTTTCGGAAGGTGCATCATCAAGGGGTCAGTCCAATAGAGGACGGTTCCCTGCTGGAAAAGGCAAAGCTCCAAAATCCCACTTCGGAGCCTTTACAAAGAAACAGGTTTCCAAAGGGAAGGAGAAGCCCTCAGCATGACTGGTCGGAGACTCCCCAATCTGTGATCAGGGTGGGGGGTCGCCTCTTGCAATATCGGGACACTTGGACCTTGTTAGGTCAGGATCCTTGGGTCCTCAATGTGGTGTCCCAGGAGTACAGGATAAACCTGAAGTGGTTTTTTACCTACTCCGTTACCCAGAGAAACTCTACTCAGATCAGCCCTTTTGGGGGCGGCGAGATCTCTCCTGGAGATGGGTGTGGTAGTTCCGGTACTGCAAGAGGAAAGAAAGAAGGGGTTTTACTCCATTCTTTTCTTATTACCAAAGCCGGACTTTCAGACCAATCTTAAATATGAAGTCTCTGAATCTCCACTTAAGGGTGGACCATTTTAGGATGGAGTCCCTGAGGTTGTTTCTGCTGAGCCTGGAACCAGGAGAATTATGGCAGTCATGGCAGCTACCCTCAGACTACAGGGTATAGTGGTAATTCCATATTTGGACGCCCTACTCTTCAAAGCAGAGTCGGCAGAGAAATTGCAAATAAATCTGTCAGTAGCAATTCAGTTCTTAAGGGACCACGGGTGGATCCTAAATCTTCAAAAGTCTCACTTGTGTCCTTCTCAAAGACTGCAGTTTCTGGGAGTTATACTGGACACACATCTACATAGTGTATTCCTTCCGGAAGTGAAGGCCAGAGACATTTGTCAGCTGGTTTGGTCACCGGGCTGTGTTACTTGAACCACCAAGTGGGCACGCGCAGCAAGATGACGATGACAGAAGTGTCCAGAATTTTTCAGTGGGCAGAGATCAATGTTCTAGCCACCTCTGCTGTATTCATCCCAGGAGTCCGGAATGTGGAAGCGGATTTCCTGAGCAGGGAGAAACTTCTGGAGGGAGAGTGGGCATTACATCCCCAAGTCTTTCAGGAGATTGTGGCTCGTTGGGGCCTTCCGGAAGTGGACTTGATGGCATCCAGGCACAATTGCCAAGTTCCCAGATTCAGGGACCCTCTAGCTCGGGCAGTGGATGCCATGACGGTACCTTGGAAGTTCAAGTTGGCTTATGTGTTACCACCATTTCCAATGATTGCACGGATGTTGCAGAGGATGAGGTCACAGGGGACAGCCGTGATACTGGTAGGGCGTATATAGTTATACGCACACAAACATTCAATTATAGTTATGTAGATGGACCTGGTAATAGCCACTTCTCTACTTTTTAAGTTAGCTCTACCAATTAGCGACTGCGTACACATCATGCGATATTTTCTATGGATGATATTGTCAATGATTTCCCCTTAAACTCCTGGGTAAACGATATTGTGCATACACACTGAACAATATAATTAACAATATAATTCAGTGACGTCACCCAGCCTCTTGCTGGACATGCAGTTGTAGACTATGTATAGACAATGGGAGGGTCCTTCATGAACCATGATAGTGCACCTCGACATTAAGCATACACACTAGACAATATTACAAACTGTAATACTCAGAGGGGCCAAAATGAGCAATATTGTGTGTAATATCTCATAGTATGTACGTGTTTTTAGGTTAGAAATGACTGAAGAATAGCCTGACAAAATAGCCAGTTCCTCCATCAGTAGTAAGCTACACTACTGTGGTTCAGACACATAACATATATTAGAACTTGGAAGAGAGTACAATGTTCAGCTGAATCATACATTAGTAAGTTTTATCTGCAGATCTGGCTGGTTGGAACAAAAACATGGTTATGGATGAATGACAGTGTCAGTTTTCCAGCATTTCCAAGAAAATGGTCAACTGTCATATGCTCTCATCCATAACCATGTTTTTGTTCCAACCAGCCAGATCTGAAGATAAATCTGCGTGTTTATGGCCACCTATACATCGGCTACATAAGATTGGACGTTAGTATGATTGCTCTGTTGCTACTAGATTCAATTGATCAATTCACTGTTTGCACAAGTGATCCCCTTTTGCAGTTATAATGGATCCAGCGTCCTTTCAAGGACCATAGGCTTACTCGGGAGGTCACTTATTGACCAATGTGTGTCTGTGTACAAAGATGCAGCCACCAAGCAGTGGATTGGAAATGGCTGCAGTAGGCATCTCATTACAAATGCTGCTGGCTGCAACAATTGCGTATGTTTACACAGCCGATGATACTAGATTGCAGTTCCTGTGTATAGATCGGAATCAGTCACTCAGTCTTTGTGTAAGCAATAGGCTCTCTGCTCATTCTAGTCAATGATGACCATTGGGGTAGGAGTAGAGATATAATAGTAATAAGTAATGTCCAGAGTAATGTCTACCCACTTTTGTTAATGACCACTCTAGGCCTCCACAGCATCTGATTTTACCCTGTGCGAGTACTGAGTCCGCAAGTGATAAATCACTGTAGGATAAGATGAAAGCCAGGCGATCGGCAAGAGATGAGAGGACACGCATCACTTAATCAGACAATGATGTTTTTCTGTTTGATCCATTCACACTTGTTTTGTAATCCATCCTATTTACTGAATAATGAACACAATTGAAAGAATTTAGCAGCAGACTTCAGAGAAGGTGCAGTGCCAAAAGCAAAAGAGGCACAGTTGCCAAGAGGAGCTTAGGTCTGGAATGTGCCTTAAAAACACCAGATACAGGATGTTTTAGTTGTCATATGTTTAAAAAGGGCTAAAACCAACAAAAAAGAAACTGTAGCCACATACTTTTGTACAGCGTGAATGAAGGCATGGTCCTCCAAAATATATAGGCATGGTTACCTCTTAAATCATTTTTGCTATATGTTACCATAACTTTGTCATAATCTTCCACTCCATTATTACTTACTATTTAAAAAATCAAAATGTCGGCTTCTGCAATGTACTTTCACGTAGAGTTGTGCCAGATTTTGCTTCATTTTGAGCTGTGATTGTTTTTAGCCCACAAAATCTCCACCCCATCCCAAGTCCCTATCTGCTCCTGCCTCAATCTCTGTCTTCACAGCTCCCTCTCTCCATATCCAGCTAGTTTGAAACCAATCCATGTCCCTGCAAAAATAGCTTTCCCTTTCTCTTTTGACCTCTTTTAGCACACAAAGTAGTAATTTGGTCCATCGAGTTGCCACTAGTGTTCACTGGCGGTACTTCACCTAATAGAGGTGAGGAGTAGTTAGTTGTGTAGATATATATTAGTATGGGTCGGATGGCACTCAGAATAAAGCGGTTCAAAGTCGGTGTAACTGCCAACGTTTCAAAGCTTTTATTTTCGCTTCGTCTTCAGGACAACATCGTCCTGAAGACGAAGCGAAAATAAAAGCTTTGAAACGTTGGCAGTTACACCGACTTTGAACCGCTTTATTCTGAGTGCCATCCGACCCGTACTATATGAAAGGCTGATTATTTAAGGAGTGCTATCCTGTTACCCCCATCATATATATAATCTCTATTGGCTGTGTGTCACCGAAACACTGCCATCTGTTCAAAGCAAGTGAAACAACCTCTCTCTGTCTGTCTGTCTGTCTGTCTGTCTCTGTCTGTCTGTCTGTCTGTCTCTCTCTCTGTCTGTCTCGCTCTCTCTCTCTGTCTCTCTCTCTCTGTCTGTCTCGCTCTCTCTCTGTTTCTCTCTATCTCTCTATCTCTATCTCTTTATCTATATCTCTATCTATCTATCTCTTTATCTATATCTCTATCTATCTATCTATCTATCTATATCTCTCTATCTCTCTCCCTTACTAGCTTTCAAAGCATTTGCTTTGAGCGGGCTTACTAGTAGATATAGATAGATATAAATACAGATTATGTGACCTTTGACATGTGCAATATGTTAACAAATTAAGAACATCTTTCAGCCGAGCTATACAATACAGTGGAGACAATTTGTGGTCTAGTTCACCAGTTGTTTCATATGGATTTTAAATAAAGATTTTTGCAGCCACTCCTTAAAGCTTCTCGCTTTGGTTGACCGATTACAGTGCCAATTAGTTTAAAAAAGGAGACTATATTAATTCCTAGTAAAGAGCCCGCCTCAAACTTCCCGGCGCATATTTGCTTGTCGCTACCTTAACTGGATTTGACAACAAGTTCGGGAAAAGGCTGTGAATGAATATGCAGCATGGTCACTGGGGCGGAACTTCTATGCTCTTTACAGTTTGAGGAATTACTGCCCTTTGTGTTTCATGTAGCAAAGGAGCCAGTTTCTTTGCCAGTTTGCAATGTGAAGCAGCACATCTGAGAAGGGTTTATTAATCACAGCTAGGTGATGACAACCCCACAGGCTCTAGTAATTAAGCAGTCTTCATTAAGACCCCTTGCGGCAGTGGAAAACATTTTGACATGTAGGAAACCGCTTTGTAAATATGACCTAGCACACTTGGTATGCACCTATGCTAACCGAAGTGTTGACTTGAGTTTCAGGATCTCTTACAGTCTTGATCATTTACTGTAGGCAGCGTTTCATAATATTATGTTCCTTCCTGTCTGTCACATATATAATACAAAATGACGAAATATGCTATCACTGCTGTACCAGTATTTTATTTTTAGTTAATAATGTTAATGGGCATACACACTGCTCTATTTTAACCCTTATTTCTAAGAGATCTGACTATATCGCTTAGAAATGAAGCACGGATCGCTTCGTGTGTATGGCCCCAGGCAATGTGCGGTTCCGCATGTAGCGATCGCTCACAGGGATAAACAGTGCATGTTCTGTCTATCCTGCTAGATCGCAGGGTTTTGCCTCTAAACCATAGAAAAAGCCCCACGCAGCACATGCTCAGCATGGAGGCTGGCTTCACCCCGTGTGCACGTGGCTTAAAGGTTTACAACAGGGATGGGGAACCTTCAGCCCTCCACATGTTGTTGCATTGCTATTTGGCCATATTAAAACTGTTGCAGGGCATGCTGGTATGTGTAGTTCAACAACAGCTGCAGGGCCGAAGGTTCCTCATCTCTGCTTTACAAGATCAAGGGCCAGCTGTACTAAGCTTGAAAAGTGATAAAATGGAGAGTGATAAACTGCCAGCCGATCAGCTCCTACCTGCCATGTCACAGGCTGCTGATACAGTGCTGATACAGGTCTCAGGAATATGATCTATACACCTGATATTCCTGAGACCTGTATCAGCACTTTGCACTTTACCTGCCTACTCATCTGTTCCTGCTGTGACTTTCATCCCCCATCTGGAGCACTTTACACCCCCAAGTACGAACGTACTTAAGAGAGGATCCCTCCATCTTTGGTAGTCCACACTGGACTCGGACACCTCCAGCAGACAGCCTGGATTACAAATTGTCTCCAGCTACCACTTTGGCTTTGGCCCCACTGGACTTCTCAAATACCAACACACGGTAGAGAGGATCCCCCACATTTGCAAGTCCTACATCGGACTGGGATACCTCCAACGTCCTCTCTGTAACACCATTTGATTCCAGAGGTTACCATTGGCCTACAAGTCGATTCCACAATGGGAGATTGACTGACCAGAGCAGGTTATAATAATTACAACTATTCAGGTCCCAGTGACTCATTGATTTTAATATATGCACATTAATGTCACTTATTATTAATTTGTTTTTCTTTTAATAAATTTGTTTTAACATAATTGTTTGAATCATTAACTGAATTGCTGCATATTCTTCTTTGTTCAGCATTTCAATGATGTCCCAAGCTATTACTTTCTACATTTCTGCTGTTGCTGCTGTTGGTTTTGTGGAATTCAAATACTTACTGCACAATTTTATGAGCCGTTCACGCTGCATTAATTGCAATAGCTACATGTGGGTCAGAGGGGACAGGGAAACATTTGTATTTTTGTCACATATGAAACATTTGTTGGATGTATTGTGCTATTTCTTTGCAGGAGCAAATAGAATAACTTTGCAAGATTCAAATATCCTTCAGCCAATGGGACTTTCCATCCTTGGAGATCACCTCTACTGGATTGATCGGCAACAGCAGATGATTGAAAGGGTAGAAAAGACGAATGGGTTGCAAAGGACAAGAATTCAGGGCCGCATAGCCCACCTCACAGGAATTCATGCTGTGGAGAGTCTGGACATGAATGAGTTAAGTAAGTATCATTTTTGCTGCAATCCCCTACTGTGTAGGAGTATTGGTTGAGGTCTGCTCTTGGTAAAGTCTATAATATGTTTTGCACTGCTGAGAAAATTAATTAAATATTGTATATTTTAGTTTTTGTCCGCTGCAGTATTTAGTAAGTATTACATAAAGAGAGAAGAAAAAAGGATTTGTCTTGGTCTGGTGCACCAATGAAAGGATTGGAGTCCTAAAATCTAACTTTTAATTGATTTCGCATTAAAACAAGCGAAATATAAAAACACATATAACAAATACAGATGGGGAAGGTATTAATAAAAATGCCCGTGCGAGCGGTGTGATATTTTTCACAAGTGTAGACCAGCCTCCTCTGTACAAATTTTGCCCGTCAGGGTATAATTTATTTCTGCAGTCATTCACTGCTAGGTATTTGTATCAATTTGTTACAGAGAAGAAATGTAGAATGTTACTTTTGTATCGTTCAAGGAGAAACTGAAAGTGCATGTATTACCAAGCCTCTCTGAGAGTCTACAGTCCTCTTAGCTGGTTTGGAATTGGTACATCTGTCAGACCACACTTAGGTCTACAGTCATTAGGTTGACCCCACTAGGTCGACTGGCAGGAAGGTCGACCTGACTTAAGGTCGACATGGGCCAAGGTCGACATGACTTAAGGTCGAATTTGCTTAAAGGTCGACATGAGGAAGGTCGACTGGTCATAAGATCGACATGGATTTTTGGCTCAAAAAACAGTGAAAAACCCATGTCGACCTTATGACCAGTCGACCTTCCTCATGTCAACCTTTATGCAAATTCGACCTTAAGTCATGTCGACCTTAAGTCAGGTCGACCTTCCTGCCAGTCGACCTAGTGGGGTCGACCTAATGACTGTAGACCTAAGTTCATTCTAATAGATGACCGCATCCCGCTGGTTTAGCGTAAGTGGGAGACCAGGACCTAAATATGTGTTATTATTATTCACACTGATGTTCACAAAATCACATTTAATTGGCACATAGGCTCGATTTTATCACAGTACTACAGCCATAGAGAATATAAAATCATCACTGCTGACACAATTAAGATTGTCCAGCCACGTACTGCGAGACCAGACAAATTCTTGTAGTAATATAATCAGCATTTGAACATAAGAGGTAGCACTGTGATAATATTGAGCCCATGTGCCAATCAAGTGTTATATTGTGATAAATCAGCGCTCCCTGATACTCTCTGAGCTCAGGCTCCTATGTAAAAATATATACATTTACATGCTGAGAGAATACCATTATCCCTGCTATCCAGTCACTCGCTGCAAGATAATATAAATCAGTGCAGCAATTACAATCAGCATTTGCACAGAGACCTAAACAAACATTCACCAATAAAGAGATAGTACTGTGATAAAATCGAGCCTATGTGAAAATTAAATGTGCTTTTGTGAACATCAGTGTGAATAATAATAAAAACACCTTTAGGTCCTGGTCTCCCACTTACGCTAAACCAGCTAAGAGGACTGGAAACTCTCAGAGAGGCTTGGTAATACATGCACTTTCAGTTTCTCCTGAACGATACAAAAGTAACATTCTACATTTCTTCTCTGTAACAAATTGATACAAATACCTAGCAGTGAATGACTGCAGAAATAAATTATACCCTGACGGGCAAAATTTGTACAGAGGAGGCTGGTCTACACTTGTGAAAAATACCACAAATAAAAATTGGACACACGCCGCACGCTCGCACGTGCATTTTTATTAATACCTTCCCCATCTGTATTTGTTATATGTGTTTTTATATTTCGCTTGTTTTAATACGAAATCAATTAAAAGTTAGATTTTAGGACTACATTCCTTTCATTGGTGCACCACACCAAGACCAATCCTTTTTTCTACTCTCTTTATGTGAATTATTCTATTTGTCAGTGGTAGCACACCCCTAAATTATACCAGATACAAGGCTGTTATAATAATAAACAGGGGGTCACTCCTATATCCAACCAATATAACTCAAGGATACACGATCTTGTGCGATTGTACCCAAACCCCATTTTGTTTAGTAAGTATTACCCTACCCCTCCCAAACACACACACCAGTTATATTATTTTATAATTTATATTCCATATTTCCCCAACAAAGTTCTCCTTTGCAAATTGTTTCATTGACCACAGCACAAATTAAGACAGACTCAAAGGAGCCTTTTCAATTCTCGTTGCTTTTTGCCAACAGACACCGAGATTACCATTGAGTACAGCAGGCTGCTTTTCCTGTGCACCTCAAACATTTTTACTTTGCATCCATTCGCACGGAAATCAAAAAATTGTTTTAGACCCGACAGATTTGTTTATTTTTGTTGCTCTTGGATACCACAAGGGAAACTTCTTTCTGTGCAAATTAATTATTCTTTTTGTCATCTAAGAGCAAAGGAAATGAGAAAATCTGCTTGAACAAGAATGCTCTGAACTTCCCCTTTAACCCATCAAGTTTATTCCCAGTGCTTTCATTAAGGTGGCGGTAAAATGACATAGTTGAGTCATTAACAACATAGTATATTTTTGTATGTGAAATTCCAAGCACTGATTTTTGGGGTTATTGTACGGTCTTGAACTGTAGATAAGAGAACAAAGAGTAAGATTGAATATTTCATTTTTTATTTGAGAAAGTGCTAAAGAACATGGACATTCCAGTGCATTCTCAGTCTAAGTAAATCTTTTTATTAGTATTGTCTGTATTTTCAGACTGTTTGATGGGTCTGGGTTTTAGCCTGTTATTACCTTCAATATTGCAGGAGAGTGACATTTTGTTTCAGGTTAACTGGAACTGGTTACATGGCAGGAGCTGGTTATAGACTGACATGGTTTCTAGGTGCATTTCTTTTATATGAGCAGTATAAAGTCCCTTTTTAATATGGGACATTTAAGATTTTCACAGATTCTGTGGCTGGTTAAATTTCACCTAGTTTTAATCAGCCACAGAACCTATGGGAATAATGGGTGCTCTGAATTAAAGATATATTATGGCAAGCCTAAATACATAGATATAAATAATGCAAAACCTTGTTAGGGCGGTATTCAATGCCGATTTTCGGCATGTGCAGCTAATCCTTTTTAGGATTCGCTGCACATTCGCCACGTTCCGGAGAGCTGGAGCATTCGCTGCGAGCCCTGCATGTCGCCCTACTCAACGCCGCAGGGAGATGGAAGTCTCCCTGCCTGCGCCAGAATGTGTGGGGAAAGGAGGGCTCCCCGGGACACAGGCAGAACAAGCTGGCAGGGGATGCTGGTAGGGAGCTGCTGCACTGCTCCCACTAGTGTATATGTAATGAGCGGGATCAGTGAATATATGAATATTTAATGAGCTGCTCTCGGCCCCCTGCTGGCTGATATGTGTAAAAAAAATAAAAATTAAATATATATTCATGTGCAGCCCGCACATGAATAAAAATAGCATGCCCCTTCACACCAAATAAAAAAAATAAAAAAACTTTATTTTAAAAGATAACATTCCAGTTCACCTTAAAAAGATGGTGACTGCTACACGGTGAAGCACGGCAAAAATCGCGTTGAAAGCAATTCGCCATCCTAGCATTGAATACACTCACAGCGAATGTAAGTGAAAATCACATTAAAAACAACATCGACTTGCAGCGAGCATGAAACTGAGAACTGGCCGGCATTCACGGTTTGCTTTCGGCAAACAGTGAACATTGAATAGGGTGAATCAGATTCACTAAATACAGCCCGATTCTCCGAAAAACACGATGAATCGGGAGCATTGAATACTGCCCTTAGTGTAGGATATAATTGAGAATATTTCTACTAAAAATAAATCCGTACCTATTTAGGAATTTTGACTGCTCAGAGGAGGGTCCATTTTAATAAAGCTTCTCTGTTGCAGCTATAGCAGAGCATACTGTACTGGCCTTTACACTTCTGTGCCCTAGTGATTTCCCAACAGAATGTTCACATACAGTAATGTCCATTGCAAGTTGAGTTTGGCATACCCTATTTGCCTATATACTGCTCCCTTGCACTACTACCTCTTTCCTAGTGAGTCCTCATATGAATAATACAGATCAATTGGTTTCTGCTCTTCTGAGACCATATTGTAATGCAAATAATCATCCACACTTATAGTGTGTACACACGGTCCGATTTCCTTTCCGATGTTGACGATATAGTCAACATCGGATCGGAATCGGATGCAGATCGCAAGGATTTTAACCCTTGCAATCCCGATCCGATCCCGATGGGCGTTCACATATCGGAAGCCAGAAAGTCTTGGCTGCCTTGTCTATATAGTGCAGATCTGCACTATATAGTCAAGATTGGATGCAAATCGGATGTGCCTTTAAGATCCTATCCACGATCTGATGGGATCGTGGATAGGATCTTAAGGCACATCTGACCATGTGTGCACACCATTAGAGGGTTATTCAATCTCCTGCTGCTATTCCCGACAGGGGAAATAGTGGCGGGGCCCTATTCAATGCGATCTTCCCCAACAGCATTGAACAGGGATTTCAGCAGAATGTGCCAGACTTTACAAACAGCCGGGCCTATTCTGCCGGGAATTGTCATGCTCCCGGCCGCAGCTCATTGAATTAAGCCTGCCGATTCAGCGTTGAGCCGGACCGAGAACAGGATAGGGTCACGGCTGTTGGGCTAGCCCGACAGTCGTGACCCTGCATTGAATACCCACTTAACCTGCTGGCACCTTCATAGGTGAATTGGTCACTCCTGGTCTATGTACAGCAGAACCACCTGCTTCCCAGATATTGCTGCTGCTTATCTATTTACTTCTGGGCTCTCTTGCCAACACAAATGGAATAAATAACTGCGTGCTTTATTTTGATGTGTACAGATACAATAGTACACGTATTTGGCATTTTAGGCCTCTCTTCCTGCTCTGTTAGTTAACGGTTCACAACCTGTGGGGTCTTGTTATGCATAGGCAGAGCATTATATACCAAATATTTCACAGCAAATTGTATGGTTTCAGCTACACATCCGTGTTCTCGTGACAATGGAGGCTGTTCTCATATCTGCATTGCCAAAGGAGATGGCACCCCTCGCTGTTCCTGCCCAGTGCACCTCGTCCTCTTGCAGAACCTTCTGACGTGTGGAGGTATGTGTTAGAAGAACTTTTTTTTTTCTGATATAAATTTGTTAACATGTATTGTATAGAATTGCTGCTATATACAGGTTGAGTATCCCCTATCCGAAATGCTCGGGACCACGGTTTTTGGAATAAATTTTTGTAGCCATACTTACCTGTCCCCTGATGGTGTCCGGTGGTCCCTCGGCATCCGCGCAGTCCCCGGGCGTCCACAGCAGGCCTCCGGCATCTTCTCCGGGTCTCCAGCGGTCCCAGGAATGCATTGCGCGAGTGTGCGCGCGCACCGGTGACGTCACCGGCGCGCGCGCATACTCGCGCAATGCATTCCTGGGACCGCAGGAGACCCTGGAGAAGATGCCGGAGGCCTGCTGTGGACGCCCTGGGACTTGGTAAGTATGAAAAGAGGGTTAGGGGGGTTAAAAAAAAAATTTTCGAATGATTCCAAAAACCACGGTTTTTGGAATAATTCGGATAGGGGATGCACGGATAGGGGATACTCAACCTGTACTGCTAAAAGACCATGGGCGAAGAGAGATTCAGAAAGTGAGAGATTTGGTAAGAATGCTCCAGTTTTTTTAAAGCAACAATCATTTACACTGCAAAACCAGTTTGATCATCCTCCTCCTATTACATTTCACCCCATGTGTTTTTGTAAAAAGAAGTAAAATAAAGGTGTCATTTCACAGAGCCTCCAACTTGCTCTCCTGAGCAGTTCTCATGCGCCACCGGCGAGATTGACTGTATCCCTCTGTCCTGGCGCTGTGATGGCTACTCCGAGTGTGAGGACAAGAGTGATGAGGAGAACTGCCCCTTGTGCTCTCCCAATCAGTTCCAGTGTGAAAAAGGGCGATGCATCGATGTGCGCAAAAAGTGCAATGGAGAGTTTGACTGCCAGGATAAATCCGATGAACTGGATTGTGAAAGTAAGGAGAGAGCTTTTCTCACACGGGTCTACAGTATCCGCAACGGGAGCAATTGTGCATCAAAACTCGTGATTTAACCCTTTGAGTGCCAACATTACTGTGAGCAATCCTCAAAATATCTGCTAAAAATGCCAGCACCGCTCACAGCGACTCTTCTTTTAGTATAAATAAATACGAATACAGTCAAGTCAATTAATTGAAGCTAAGCTAAATATTGCACCCAAACAAAGAACAGTCGCTGTGAGCGGCGCTGGCATTTTTAATGGATATTGTGAGGATCTCTCACAGCAACGTTTGCACTCAAAGGGTTAAAGGAAAAGGAAAAATAATTGTGTGTATGCTGAGCACGGCTGACTATTCTAATCCTGTGGCAAACCAGCCATAGCTCAGATATGTCCATGCAGGCTGACTGATCCGAGTTCAGTGAGTATCCATATAGCCAGCGGCAACTGTTGCCACTGGGGTGCAGCACTGACCAAAGACTGCAGGGGGAACTGGCCAGTACATATCTTACATACACCTTCAGGCTTTTGTCAGCTCTGTACATAAACCTCAATTATAATTTCATAGACTGCATGGTGTGATAATTAAACAGGAGGCAACATTTGATTTTTGGTCTTTGCATAGGTCTTTCTAAGTCTCGGTTTAGGTCAACTATAGGAGCCATCAAGTGCTCATCCAGATAAATTGCTGGGTTAATAATATTTCTCGCAGGGAACTACACAGCCCAGCCCATGTTTAGTCGCTGACGCTTAAGGTTGCGCAGTCATTTGAAGTAAGTGTCTACTCTTCTCGTATTGCAGCAGTATGTCTACCTAATCAATTCCGTTGTGACAATGGCCAGTGCGTCACCACAAAGCAGCACTGTGACACCTTCCCGGACTGCAGTGATAACTCGGATGAGATCATGTGTGGTGAGTAACTGTAGCCATTTGGCTTTTTCTAGTTCGTCAGCTCATGCCATTTGGCACTATACATTAAAATAAGGGCAACACACACACACTCGGTTGGTCACTTTATTTGGTGCACTGGTATAGCTGCTCTTTAATTCAAATATCTAAGCATACAAATGTATGGCAGCAACTCAGTGCATAGCATGGTACATGGGTTCAGTCATTGTTCATTCAGAACACAATGGTAGATGAAATCTAAATGCCTTTACCCGTACAATGGTTATTGGTGCCAGGCAGTCTGATTTGAGTAACTCAAACTTCTGATCTCCTGATATTTGAGGTCACAACAATCTGGAGTTAGGGACCATGTTGTGAGGAAAAAACATTCAGTGAGCATCAGTTCTGTGGGCAAAATGGTTGAGGCCAGGTGAGAATGGCCGACTGATTTAAAGCTGACATTATGCTGACCATAAGTGAAATAACAATGTGTTGCAGCAGTGAGCAGAAGGGGAGCTCCGTACACACAGCTCATTGAACCTTGAGGGAAGGAAGATCTTAGACTGCCCACCCTAATTACACATATAGTAAGCGGCACCATCATGCTGAGACTTGTAGTTCCACAAAGAAACAGAACATATAGTGCTGCTGCCCACGATACAAAGTTGTTGGCGTACTTTTTGGCCCAAAATTACCAGCCTACCGACCAACGTGTAGGTGACGTCATCTCTGGTGGGTCCCTGATACTAAATACTGAAATCTGGGGCGTGAAACTCCACTAAGCCAGTGAAGGCCAGCTACCCCAGGGAGGCACACTAGTGAGAGGCGAAGATGCAGTGTGTTAATAAAAAAAAGCAAAAGGTGTTAATTAAGGCTAAAAAGATTAGTAGTATTCATGAATAGCACAAGATCCCTACTGTGAGTGAGCATCCATGTTCTGTGCAATCCTGGTAACGTTGGATGCACCAGGAGTGCCTATTACTTTGATATGGTTTTTGTGTATCTGTTTGCGGCTGTATACTGAGCAGACAGAACTTGTATTGTACATTTCTGCAGCTGCTACATTGAAACACACTCTGTACAGATTCAATAAAGGTCACACACATATATAGAGGTGTCATATAAGGTAACTCTGCACCGTCTCCTCCTGTGTCCTAGTCACATTTTTTTTGTGCCCAAGATGCATTTTCTGCAAAAAAATAAGCCTGAGGCTAGAAGAATCGCACACAGCCGGGCTTTGCAGGAGGGACAGCATAGATGTATGAGGGCACATTTGTTGCCAACTGTAATTCAGATCTGCATTTATTTCACAGCACCCAATGCTGATTACTTGCATGTAAGGCTGAATACATGTGAGATCGTGTACACCGAAGATTAAGTTAGGCATGTATTGCAGATGGTTGGTCTAGTTGCCGGTCTTCCCTGTACAGTTATTGCTTGCTTCTGACTGTATATTCCTTTTATTTCAGAACTGAATAAGTCCCCATCTGAGGCAACCCCTTCGCATAGCAGTGCGATATTACCAGTCATCGGCATTATTCTGTCAGTATTTGTATTTGGTGGCGTCTATTTTGTGTGTCAGAGAGTCGTGTGTCAAAGGTACACTGGACCGAATGGTCCTTTTCCTCATGAATACATCAGCGGAACACCCCACGTTCCTCTTAACTTCATAACAAGTAGAAGTTCACAGCCTGGCACCTACACAGGTAAGCCTTCATATTGCAAAGGGGGGGGGGGGGGGGGGACTAAAACTTTATAAAGCGATGTATGGTGAGAATGTGACATTCTCATGTATGAGTTTATATATAACCACGTATCCTTAGTCCTAACTTGGAATTCATCCCACAGTAACTTCTGTCTGACAATGAATTCTGATAGCCTGTGCTCATAAGGCATCTGGTGCTAGGAATTGGTCCCGCTCTCCTGGGCCAGCCTTCTCAGACATGTTTTTTTATTACATTTCCCAACATTGGGGGATAAGTTAATAACAGGTCTGTTGTGGTAAACAAGCAAATCCAGAGAGGGACTCTTGTAATTATGTTTTCCTGGGGGACTCTGCTTGTGTAGCTCCTAAAGAATCTGCAGTGGCAGCTGGGAAGTTAAAATATAGGATCAGCTGAAACGTGATCCTATAAAATGTAAAGCATTGAGTCATGTGGATTACTCCGCTAAGCTTTAAACACTGCCCCGGCCTTGGTTTCACATAAACTGTCTGACACAAACTTCCATATTCACTTTCTTTGTTTTCCCATCAAATGACACCTTTTGTATTTGTCTATATAATGCCGCCTTGTTTAACAAGAGATGAGGTAACTGTCTAAAAAGAAAGAAAATATACTGTATATTCCCCTTTATACTTTTTAAATGATTTTTAATGGTTTCCAAATAGTAAGGAATAAGCTGGTGTTTAACACTATGGAGCAGAGTCAATTCAAGAGCGAAGTTGCCGGAATGGCTTTGCGAGTTTCCTCACATAGGGCCAATACTTCTCACTGTCTATGGAGGTGTGAGCAGAATCCACCTACTGTACTGTATACCTACAATGCAAGCTGAAATTGGCATTGTAATGTAATTTAAAATTTCCAATATAGATATAATCATATAAACTATTGGAGAAAAAATACTACTGTATTTGCTGGCGTATAAGACTACTTTTTTTCCCCTGAAAAACATGCCTCCAAGTGGGAGGGTCGTTTTATACGCCGGGTGCACTTATATAACAAACTCTGTATTTTGAGTGGAAATGTTGGGGGGTCGTCTTATACGCCGGCAAATACGGTAATTGTATAACAAATGATGGATCACCAACATATTTGTATAGTTATATAATGCTAGTACAATTTTCACTTTAAGGCCAATAACCCCATTAATTAGCAGATTTGTGAAGCTCCACTGTCCAGGAGTTCAGCCATAATGAACATTCCTCCTCCCCTATGCATGTTTGTGTGTGCGATCTGCATGGCTCAGCCAGTAATGGGGAAGCCCAACATTTCCTCTTATAAGCTCTGGTGATTGTCTTATGTGTTTGGTGGCCTGTGGTAAAGGGGTTTATTTTTATTCTCAAGTTACCTAAAAATGGTCATAGTGAATGATCTTACCACATTGTTTGTGCATTTACATATCACTTTTAATTAATTTGTTTTCTTTTTCTTCAGTTGTTTTTATAGTTTGTGTATAACTAACATCATGGATTATTTTCTCTTTGGGTTTATGTGGAATTTTACCAGTGATCATCATCCAAAATTTTCGTGGTTATTCTGAATCACTCAGAAAGGCACAATCACTCTCTAATGGACAAAACCATGTGCACTGCAGGTGGGGCAGATGTAACATGTGCAAAGATAATAAGGTTTGGGTGGGGTTTGTACTTCAAACTGATATCTATATTGCAGTGTAAAAATAAAGCCGCCAGTATTTACCTTGCACAGAAACCATAAAACACCCAAATCTGATTTTCTCTGCACATGTTACATCAGCCCCACCTGCAGTGCACATGGTTTTGTCCATTAGAGTGATTGTGCCTTTCCGAGTGAATCAGAATAACCCCCAAATTAAGGCCCCAATAGTAATTTATTTAGAAGAAACTGTGGTGAAGTATAGTTTGTACAGATTTATTATTATGTACAGTATGTTGTGATGTATAGTTAATAAAACTTAACTTAGCTGCGCGTTTACTTAGAAATCACTGCAGTAACAGTATTAGGTGTACTTATTTTGGTTCTTACATTTTTGTTTATTCTGATTTTTCTCAGGTATACCGTGTGGGAAGCAAATGATCAGTTCCATGAGTATCATCGGAGGCGGCAGCAGCGGAGCCCCACTGTATGATCGCAATCATGTGACTGGAGCCTCTTCCAGCAGCTCTTCTAGCACCAAAGCCACTTTATACCCTCAGGTGAGACACCCATTTAGGGATATACACAATTGCTGTCTGTTTGACATCTTACCCCTTTTAGGGTGGAATTTAATGTGTGCCAATATTTCAAATATCAGCACACACGTATTCTAAGATGGCCATCTCAAATCTCTCCCCCCCCCCCCTGTAGATTCGACTTTTTAAAAAAGCGAATCTGCATTATCAAAGATGGCTGATAGATTGCTGAACCCGCTGCCGTTTTCAACAAAACAGATCTTTTCACCGATCCATGTGTTTTACGACTGTCGTAACAGTTAAGATAGTCAGATATAGAATACCGATCGGCGAATTGATTGATATTTCCGACAGTCGGAAACGAGTATTTACATTTTTTTTTATATAGATTCTAACAAGTGTTTCCATTGTCAGATTATTTTGTGATTTTGCAATCCATGTATTATTATATGTAACTAGTCTTTGTGATTCATTCACATTTGTTGTACGATAGGGATGTGAGTATGGTAGGAAGGCATTGTTAATGATGATCATGCAGGCCCATTGAGCCAGCGCCTTACTGCCTCTGTCTAGATGATGACATACGGAAAGCAATGATAAAGAACCAGATGAAAGGACATCTCATGTGCCAGCTGTTTGAGTGATAATGTGGAACTAGGTGGTCTTTCAGACATTGGCAGAAGGAAAGCTTTTGCTGCCCAGTGATGGCGATAACAACATCTAAACACATGAGAGGCCAATAGGACAGCTGGAGAATTCCAAGACACTTTGATAGCTATGAAAAATACTTTCTAATATATTAATCATCATACATGGAGACAGATAAAAGGCCCTGGCATATATGTCTGTAGATGAGCTCCATCACTTGTACTCTGTGAAATTAGGATCCACAGCTACTTATTCCAAGCAATTAACGCTCACACAGTCATTGCTCTGTGGGAGTTTATGGGCAGTTATGCTCAACATTGCTTCCTAAAGACAAAATGACCCAATCTTGGCCTCGGAATGCAGATAATGCTAATGATTCCCTATGTTGCCATGTTTGCCATAGAAAGCTACTGGTCTGTGCTGCTCCGTTTTGTATCCACTCAGGTTCAGTGTTTGACGTAAGCCAGTGATTTATACACCACTCAGATTGTTTCCAGACCGGAGCATGTTCCAATCTTGTCCTATGCTACAGCGTGATTGACAGACTTAATCCATTTAGGGGCAGGGAGGGATAGCACCGGTAACTCTGAGTAAGCTTAGTGGGATTTCTGTTAGTCACGGTCTCTTACCACAGGATAAATTATCTCCCAGGACTATCTAATTAGCCCATCATGCAAGTTGCAGTTAACAGGGATTTCCTTTCAGATCTGAGCAAACCCAAATATACTGTATAGCCTGAACCATGGTAAAAAAAAAAAAGGTCTGGGAATTTATCCCAGATATTGTGTGTTAACGCTGATAACATGGTTATTAACCAGGTGAGAATGAACGGCTCTAATTGAATTGTCCCAGATGTCGCCAGGTCAAATTGAAGACCACCTAAGACTCAGATGCTGTGTCTTTAGATGCATCATCCAGATCTGCGATGCTGGCAGGTGTCCTTTTTTTGTTTTTGCTATGTCTGACAGACTCTAATTCAGGCACTAACTGAGCCCTTGTCACACCAAGCTCATAATTGTGTTACAGATTACAGTGGCACAAAATTGAGGTTGTTATAGCCATTTTATTATACTCCATTCAAATTGCAACAGTAAAAAAAAAAAAAAGGGGATGATCCCATTAGTTTAGTGTTCAAAATCCATTTCTACATCTGCCCTGAGCAGTATATACTATGTAACGGACATCATCCCAACTAGAGACATTTGAAATCAAAATATGAAAGTGCTGTTTGATACTAGGAAGTCCGATGTTTCTGCTCTACATTATCTGCTGGCTGCTTGTGTCCCGGCCCACTTTGACCATAGAATAAAAGTTTGTATTCAGGGGACTAACTCAAATTGTTTTTCCAGATCTTGAATCCGCCTCCATCACCAGCTACAGATCGGTCTTTATATAACACAGAGGTGTTCTATTCCTCTAATAGTCCATCCACTACTAGATCGTACAGGTAAGATGTTGGTGTTAATGCAAGATATTGCTGGTTTGACATTTAAGCAAAATGTAATACAGCTTTTGTTGTTTAGATCTTCCCATAGGGCTCAATTCAGACCCGTTCGTTAGCCTGTCCCTGATGGTTGGGGTTAGTGCATACGCAAGCCCCCTGTGGGAACGTCTTCGGCGAGTTTCACACTCGCCAAGGCGTTCGTACGGTGAGGGGAGGGGTCGCGGCCGGGAACCAGAGCAGCGAAACGCCCAGCATTTTACTCACTTTCATTAAAAATACCTAAAAAATAAACAAAAATGGAAAAACCATCAATGGCACCACACAGAATAGTTATCTGCCATGGATGTTTTGCGTTACTATGGTAAATCGTTAATGGTAACCACTGCAATGGTTATGGCTTCCTAACCGTAAAAGTAGGAAGTGGGTTCTGTCAACTGGGGCCAATTGTCTATAAAGTTTGTTTAAAATAAAAAAGTAAAAATGATTCTGCTGCACAGAACGCGACTCCAGCGGCAGTGAGTGCTGTGTATGTGCTGTCTGTCTGTATCGCCGAGGAGGTGACTTACTGGTTACCTCAGTGGGTCTAGTATTAGTACACATCACAATAGCAGAAGTGGCTTTTAATACACAATATGTGAGCAGATAGTCCATGGACGTATGGGTACTTATATGTGAGTTGGGCGTCCACTATAGTTAGTACGCTCATACCCCCACTATCCATGTCGGCATGGAGTTGATTTTATATAGTGTGGCGAGCCGCCGAGCCCGAAGTGTGGCAAATAGCTTAGTGGGCGCCCAACTAACATATAAGTACCGACGTATGTTTATCAATTTAACAATTTGGAGTAAAATCATTTTATTTTGTTTTTTTACAGACCCTACCTTATTCGGGGCATTGCTCCTCCAACCACACCGTGCAGCACAGATGTGTGTGACAGTGATTACACGACCAGCAGATGGAAAGCTAATAAATACTACATGGATTTAAATTCTGATTCCGACCCCTACCCACCTCCTCCCACTCCACGGAGCCAGTACATGTCAGCAGAGGAAAGCTGTCCCCCATCCCCAACCACAGAACGGAGCTATTTCCACCTCTACCCTCCACCCCCCTCACCATGTACGGACTCTTCATGACCCCAAGCAGAAGGAACCTGTCCCTTTTTAATTTGTAAATATTTTTAAATATGAACAAATATATAAATATATATATATATTTTATGATTTTAAAGATAATTCTGATTTGTTGTTTTTCTAAAAAAAATGCGAAAAAAGCTAAATGAGAAAAAATAAATGTGAATACAAATGGGTTGGGGGGGATGTGAAAATTGTACAGTGGAAAAATATTTATATAATTCTTTTTTATTAAGTGCCATGTTTCTAATAATTTTTGAATCCCAAGGTGCGGTTTTCATGTTTCTTTACCTCATCCATTAAACTATGAGAGGCGCCTTTATACCTGGGTTCTACCAAGGCTGTCTCGGGAAACTTTGTCTATCCTGAAATGGAGCTTTCAGAATCTTCTCCCTTACCCTAGATTAGACCCATAACAGCTGGAATGCTATGCAATCCATAAAAAAAGGCAATATCGGGTGTATAATTTACATTTGTGCCTTTCTAAAGAATTGGTCACACTCACAAGGCCATGGTGGCAGAATTATGGCAGCTGGGGAAAATTGTTTATGTGGACATGCTTCATGTGGTTGAACATACCATCTTCTTTTACATGGCTCTGGTAGGACTTTTATACTGGCGCCATACCCTTCTGACGGGGGACCAAGTGATGGGCCCTATCTCCAGTGTACAGTATACCTAGAAATCCCATAAGTGCAAGCCAAAAGTCCTAATCCGTGCTAAATTGGGATCCGGATATAACTAACATTACTGAGGCCTGTTATTTGTGTAAGCCCAGCATTGGTGCATAAAGGGAAATCTGTCGCTTCAAGTTGTTCGTATATTGCATAGCTTACAAAGCAATTACCTCCTGGCCCCAGCTCCATTCCATATTGCTGCGTGCATGAATCCAGTGCATCAAATATGGACTCTTCTATGCCTGTATGTGACATACACACTGCAGCCTGCGGCAATTCTTAGCCCTTTGTTCTTTCTGTATATGCCCTTGTGGATGGACCTCACAGTTTTACTAAGAATGACCACTGTAGCCGGCATATGCATTCTCAGCCATCCATCTGAAATTCAGTTGAAAGATCCAAGGATCACTTGGGGAAATAGGCTTATCATAAAATGAAGAACTGCACAGGGATTACAGTGGGTATAGGTGTTAACGTTCATTACAACGGCTAGCATATATTACCATTTGTATGTTGCTCTATTGTACTATATTAAAACCTACAGGAATTGGAAATGTATGTTTATCCCCTCAGACATAGCGGGAGATCCGTGTGCTGTTTACGTTCTCATCACTTATTAAGCACAAAAAGAAACCAGTATTTGGCCATGTGGAAAAATGTGTGTTATGGAATAGTCATGTTCTGCAGTCTGAACTCCCTTATTTTTCTGGAAAATAATAATTGGATAGGGCAAAAAAACTAAATCATCAATGTAATTTGTTTTTTTAAGGTTGGGGGAGGTATTTGGATACCCCCTAAAGACTTAAATATCTTGCCATATTTAAGTAAAACTATCAACACTTGCGAAGGCCCTGTTCATAAAGTCTGTTACACTCTACTGGAGATGAGCATATATACTGCCAGAGGACAGATGTGTCCACATACATTTTGGCTATTTTTCCTCAATTTGGCACGACATGAAAAACACGGCTTAGCTGTTTTTCCAAATGTAGCAAGTTGATGGATTCTAAAAAATTTTTGCAGAAGTACAATTTGTATATGTAATAGATTAGAGAAGCAAAGGTGTACTGTATGTCATGTTGCACCAAGGTTAGAACATTCTGTTACAGAAACCAGGATAACCACTGTCCCTTAGCTGCAGTGGATTTGGAATCTGGATTGCTGTAGGGTCTCAGGAGTTTACTACTTTAAATGTTAGGCAGTTCTTTTAGTTTCCGTTTTCAAAACTGCAAACATTCAGCATGGATCAATAATGTGAGAATTTTCAGTGGACTGCGAGCAGAAAAGTGCAAATGCATCACCATCTAACCGTTTTTTCCATCTGTGTCAGTTTAGTGTTTCCACTAATTTGCTCAAGAACTAAGCTCCAAGTGTTTGTTGCTGACGTCGGAGACGCTGCCATAAAACTCTTGGGAATACCTGCATTTTTACCAATACACCCAGAAAGTGACCTGTTTCCGCCCATAAACGCATGCTTCCTGTCAATCAAACTATGACTTCTGTGCGTACAGATATTTATTCACAAAATGCGAGGGCACATTGCAGATATTGTGCCCCAGCAGCAATTCAATAATCAAATGGATTGAGAATTCTCCAATTAGTGATCTACGCTGAATTAGGACGATTGGTGTGTTTATGTTCTGTTTTGGAACTGCTAAAGATACAAATGTTGAATTGAGAAAAGGGAAAATATTGTGCTTATGGACAGCAGTTGAAAGGCAAGGGTCATCCATACCTAAATGTTCAAATGAGCTCTGTTTCGTCAGGGTGGACATGTATGGGAGTCAATGGGTGTGTTATGACGGCCCGACAGTCGGGATGTTGACTGTCAGTATACCGACATCGGAATCCCGACCACCGGTACTCCGACGGGGGAGCACAAGAAGCTCGCTGCACTCACCACAGGTTCTATTCGAACAGTCAGGAGTATGATGTCTGTATACTGACCATTGGGATCCCAACTGTTGGGCCGTCATCAGGCACCCAAGCAGATAAGCTCAGCCGGAACGAAGGTGAGGTATATTGCTAACTGATTTGGAAGTGTTTGATCGCTCTGCTTGTGACAAGTTTAATTCTTCAGCTTATTGTTTATCATATGTGAACAGTTGCCCCCTCGCTTCTCCTTAAATTCCTATTGTGTACTTAATTGTTCTAACAGCACTTCATAAAATGTATATATTGTATTTTGTAAAAAAGAATAATTCACAGTAATACTGAACTTATTTATTTTTGCTTGCATTATACCTTGAATGATTTTGTTTTTAGTTTGTTAATCCCGATACTTTATTCCACAGCTAATATAGCACGTCATTAAATTTTTCTAAGTTATATGAAGTTCATATTAAGGCATTTATTTCCTTACATTGCAGTGAAGTACATCTGTTTAATCTGGTCTGTAAGTGCTTTTACACTACACATAAGTGAATGAGAGATGAAGGTAACCACCAATAACATTAATACCAACCAAATATGCGATTGCAAATCCCCACTGCATAAAACAAATCTGTTCATAGTGAAAACATCTTGTACTTCCATTTCGCTCCACAAATGGGGTTTTCCTTGGTATGTAATACTGGGGAAAGTGTTTTATTCTGGCATGGATTGTGGCAATATTTTTCTTTCTTGATGTATAAACATCTCGGATGCTGGGGTGGGAGGAGTGGAACCCCATCACCACCACTGGTGATTGGGGTGGGAGGAGTGAAACCCCATCACCACCACTGGTGATTGGGGTGGGAGGAGTGAAACCCCATCACCACCACTGGTGATTGCGTCACAGCCTCAGAGTGCATCAGCCTAGTGCTGATGTGCTGTGTATCTTCTCGCAGGACATGCTCAAGATTATCTACGCAGCCACTGTGACCGGGGCAAGGACACCTGCAGCTGTCGGAACCGTCAGTTCTTGTAGATAGCAGCACTGATAATATCAAGGTCTCACATCTCCACAGCAATATATGGGAGGGATGCATTATCAGCCCACACCACATGCACCGATACCACTATCCCAATAATTGTTAAATATATACCTACCACTCTGTTTCTTTATAGCTGTCTACATATCCAGTATGTTGGTATCTGCATCGTATGACCTGGGCAATGTAGCAGGATCTTCAAATTAATAACGCTATATAGGTTTATGTTCAAGGGTGTAACTACCAAAGATGCAGGGAGAGCCGCTGCTATGGTACCTGCCAAAAGAACACGTGCTACATACATTTTTCACCATTGGGCGGTACAAAGGGGCCCTTACAAACGTTTGCTATGGGGCCTCCAAACATCAAGCTATGCCCCTAGTTATATTTAAAGGTTTTGTTATTTAATGGTATTTTTTGTATTTAAAATTGATTGATCTTTTCCCAGACTATTGTCTGGACAAAGGGGAGAAATAAAGTGAAAGTGTAGTCTATATGGTCCAATTGACCTTCATCTGTGGTCAGCATGATGATCTAGGTTGTTTTCCATATCAAATAGGAAGGTTTTATTAAATGCCAGGCAATTCTGCTATTTCACAGAACGTAGTTTAGCATATTGCTGCATTAGAATTACTTTTAATCTTCTCTTTTGTTTTCCCGAAAAAACTATTGGCTGAATCATGCACTGTGACTGATAAATGTACTGTGCACACCACACTGATGCATGTTAATATTCTGAATGATTTCAAAGCTTTTTTTTTTTAGGTAAAAAAAAAAATGAAGTAATTTCAGTTTCAAAAATGCACCATAAAGAGAGATTATATGTTATTTGCAGTAATGTGTTTTCTGTTAACTTACTAACAAAGTACACTGGGGTTGCAATTGGCTTTATGCAACATAACATTAAACTGGAAGATAAAACAAGTGACCATAAAACATATGTCATGGGCCAGCGCACCTGGGCTACTTTTTTAGCTGGCTACAATTGGGTATCTTTTAAAAAGAAGCTAGTCATTGATGCTCATTTTTGTTAGACGTGTAACATTTGTTTCTAGGTCATTGTTGACCACGTGGATCCACTTTTAAGTTGTGCATTTATGTTTTTTAATGACTTGGTCAGTAGAAGTGCCATGCATTATTAATAGACTTTTGGTTTATTCAGCGGAACTCTAGCAAAATACATGAAAGCACATCAAACACACTGCACTATTGATGTATTAAGCAGGGTTCCATTCATTGATCTGAATCCAGTCCAACAAGCCCCCTGTTCCTCTTCACTAGACGTGTCAACTTTGCTTCACACAGGCAGGTTACACAGGTTCCTTTTATGCACATACTTTATATATCCATCTTGTTCCAGCTACATCGAGGCCCATGTGGTGAAACCGCGTTTCTGATAGTCAGCCGCCTGTCGCTTGCTTTTACAAAAACTAAATCGCTACACGTACTCCAGCTTCCCGGACTGTTACTTTGCCTGTTCGTGCATTCCGCATTGGGGGAAATTGTTATAATGTCAATTATCTATGATTTAATAATTGTTGACTCAATATGTAGACTGGAGACACTGACTGACTGGAGTACTGTTATTATCTTGTGTTTATTATTAGGAGCCACAAAGTGTACTCAGACATAAAAACAATACAGAACCGATAACCATTGTGCAAATACGGGGATATGGGTGGGGCACACTTGCCGATCGCAATGGCGCATGGGGAGGGGGCTATGCTGCATTCCCTAGCATGACCCTTGCTAGCAAAGTTGGCTGATGGAGGATGTTGATGACCGCGCAGGGAAGGACATATAGTCAGCGACATAGTGTATACACACATCAACATAATAACATTTTGTTGATACAACCTGGAATTGACCAAATCAATCGTTTATATTGTCTGTGTACCCAGCATTAGAAGAGAAAAACGTAAATAAAGTGAAAATGTGCACAGCAATTTAAATTAGGTTAAAAGTAAGAAAATAAATGAAAACGTGAATTTACAATGTGTTGCTTTACATTTTTATTTACATTTTTTTTTTACACTGTTCTTACTTTGCCCATATTATTATGTGTTAGTAGTAACATACATCTAATATGAATATACTTCGAAATCGCCACTGCTGTATTCATTGTACTATTTCCTATAGGCCTGGGTCCAACATAATTTAGCTTGTAGGAGCAGGCAGGGCTGGATATACAGTAGGGCCATATAGGCCTGGGTCTGGATTTATTTTATGGACCTATACTGAGAAAGGGAGGAGCTTTGACCAGTGTGCTGGGTGGGTATGGGTGTGTGGTCAGTGATATGGATGTGTACCGTCTACTCCATGGGTCCTCAAACTGCGGCCCTCCAGATGTTGTGAAACTACAAATCCCAGCATGCCTTGCCACAGTTTTGCTATAAGGGAGTGTTAAAACTGTGGCCAGGCATGCTGGGATTTGTAGTTTCACAACATCTGGAGGGCTGCAGTTTGAGGACCCATGGTTTACTCTATCAGACCCACTGTCTCACAAAATACAAAGAAATAGAAAAATTGCAGATTTTTTGTGAGAAAACTAGAAATACAATATCAATACTTGATTTATGTTAAAAAAAAAAAGTATTAAGCAACCACTAGCGCTACCCTTAGTTTTCATAAGGTGCACACCACAATTCACAGGAAAAACATGAGAATAAGTGACCTAGTCATAGAGTTTTCCAGAAGTTCAGTGGTCCATAGATATTTATTCAGACCTGAAACCATACAAAATTGTCTCCAAACACCCTCAACCAAGAGATAGTGGTGATTGGAGACGATACAGACAATAATTGGTGCAATATGTCTGGTTTAAAACACAAGTAATTTATTCCTAAAAGAACACTCACAAACGAATGAGGTATATAAAGCATAAACAATCCCACAGGGCAAATGCTGCTGGGCTTATCCACACATCACTCCTCACCCACAATGGTATCAGGGAGGAGGGGTTGCTCAGATCCAGATTCCGGCTCAGGAATCACCAACCTCAGGGGATACAGCAGCAAGGTCCACAGTGGGGGGGGGGCGACTATTTTGTATGGTTTCAGGTCTGAATAAATGTGGACTACTGAACTTCTGGAAAACTCTATGACAAGGTCATGTATTCTCATGTTTTTGCTGTGAATTGTGGTGTGCACCTTATGAAAACTAAGGGTAGCGTTAGTGGTTGCTTAATACTTTTTTTTACAATTGTCTTTTTGTTGTTGGTGATTGACAAAAACACCAATATTAATGCGACCTAAGCAGCATAACTCTTTGTCTTGCGCTCAGATCTGGGATTTACCTATTTGTCAATACTTGATTTATGGCCAACTGTGTGGGCAGCAAGTCAGCTTGCTGTCATCATACTGCCATGATGGTGGGCATATATTTATGTGGAGGCCTGGAGCTGCAACTCTGTCCACCACATTTTTAATCTGGCCCTGGGAGCAAGACAAACCACTCTCAATGATTCTGTGCCAATAATCTGGGTTAGCAGACCGGGTCGGATGCTGGAAGTTCAGAATGGTTTCCATGGGACATCTCAGGAAATTGGATGAAACTATTATATATTTCATTCATTCAAAAGGAAATGGACTGAATACAAAAAGATAGATCAGTCCTTAGTCGTACACACCTTAACAGTGGAAAGTACAAATGGTCTAATGAAGTGAAGGTGCAGTTGCACAATAGAAGCATCATAGTTCTTAGGCCACAACTGATTGGCCTGCAGTGTTCTTGCTGTCTATTGTGTAAAATAAAGGGAATATAAGCTGGGCGTTTATGGTCACACCCATCAGATATCATGTCCAGACACTGGCCCTTATTCTGCTTCGTGCGGTAACGGCCGCATGCGGCCGTTCCGCCGATGTTTTCGGTCTGCGCATGTGCAGAGGCTACTCTGCGCATGTGCAGCCAAATTCGCCGTACACGTATTTTGTCCGCCGCAAAGGGGGTGGATAGGGGCGTGAGGGGCTACGAAGCCTCATTTGCATATGCATACGCCCCGCGTTTCATGGGCGTTCCCATGCAAACGCGGGGCGTACGCATGCTAATGAGGCTATGACGCGTGGGTACAGAGCGGGCATCTGACATCGCCGGATGTCAGCTGCCCGCCCCCATACAAGATTTCACACGGACAAGTGTCCGTGTGGTCTTGTGTAGCGGGACCTGGTGGAGCGTGCGGCCCTGCATTCGATGTTCGGCGACCATCGAATGCAGGGGCTGCTCCCACCATGGAGGAGGCGTATCCCCGTACACATTCATGCGGATCGCCACATGTCCGCGTACGGACGGCCGTGGCGATCCGTATGGAAGGCGGGGATTCGCCTGGTGCGGTCAGAGCCGCATATGCGGCTCCGGCCGCACCGATCAGAATAAGGGCCACTGAGAGATCTCAGTATCTGGCCATGGGATATCTGCATCCCTCCCTCATACTCTGCTGTGGCAGAGTCTGTCAGTCATGGCAGGGTGTAAACACTGACTAATTCGGCAAACATCACACTTCAAATGATTGCGTCGGACAGACAGACTGGATGATTTGACCTGTCCGATGATTGGTACCAGCCAATACAGAGAGTTCTCACTATTCTTATGGACTCAACAGCAAGTTATAGATGGACAGATTAAAAATTTAGGGGGTTATTCTGGTTCACTTCTGGCAAATTCCTTCTTAAATGGACAAAACCATGTGCACTGCAGGGGGGCAGATGTAAAATGTGCAGAGAGAATTATATTTGGGTGAGTTATTTTGTTTCTGTGCAGGGAAAATACTGACTGATATCTATAATGTAGTGTAAAAATAAAGCAGTTTGAAGTAAAACACCCACCCAAATCTAACTCTCTGCACAAGTAACATCTGCCCCACCTGCAGTGCACATGGTTTTGTCCATTTGAGAAGGAATTTGCCAGAAGGAGTCAACCAGAATAACCCACCACAACCTTTTTAGTTGTGGGGAGGAATGGGCAGATATTTAATTTTCACGCCCCTAAATCGCTTGAATATTGCCCCCTCAGGGGCACCCGGACTTACCCGCCCCATCACCTACCTAATGACAGCGGCCGCTATCAGTTTACCCACAAACAAGTCTCACATTCGGCTGCATTGTGATTGCAATTAGCTGCACCCATGTGCAAACCCATTCACATGCACATACACAAACATGAAATCCTATGGATTACAGTGCAAAATTTATAGGTACATTTTCAGCTGCACAAAGATGGAAATAGGGAGGAGGTCAGGCGGTGCTGTGACAGAAAGGGGTGGGAGAACAAAGTGGAGCTGCGCTGAGATTGAAGCTGAAATGTAACATTAATGTGATAGCTATGTGTATTGTAATTAATTTGAGCAATAGTGTTAGGACCTGCTCAAAAGTGGGGTCCCATGAAGGGGGCTGTAGGCCTAAATGCATTGATCAATACATGAACTAAATTTTCACTGTTTATTAAAATTAGTTAACTTAGGGGGAGATTCTCTAAGCAAGAAATGCGGTAAAAAACCCGTTATCAGGGTTTTTACCGCATTTTGGGAAAAATCTAGCGATGCCCCATAGAAGCCAATAGGCTTCTACCGCATCCCAAAGCGCCGACCCACCGCCGTCCCGCATCGCCCCCTCACCTGTGTCCAGGCAGCACAGCGCAGTGCTGCCCGGACCTGTGACCTCCTCCCTGCACTGATCCTCTTCCGGGTGCAGGGAGGAGGAGAGCCCGGCGCAGCAGCAGCAGCGCCAGGTGTGTGAGTGAGGGGGGAACTGCCAGGACCTGCTGGGACCCGGCGACTCTCACCGCAAAGGACAGCTCTTAACGCAAGAGCTATCCTTTGCTATAATTATCGCATATGTTAGAACATGTGCGATAATTATAAAGGCGAAGGGGGCGGAGATTCTTAGAGAATCTCCCCCTGAGTGAGTGCAGAGCCCCTGCAATTTCTATATATTTATATCAAACTGATAGTCAATCATTATAATTAGGCCCCTAAACATCATCTTTTATAACTAACACCAGTGCAGTGGGCCAGGACCAGCAGTGGTCCAGGGACCAGCAGTGGTCCAGGGATGAGAGAAGTCAAAGCTCATGTTCACAGGAAATCCAATAAGCATTAACCATGGGATTGGGGTCAGCAAGCACTGTGGTATGATATGTCAGCTTGGTCATAAATGTCGACATTTACAATGTCCACATTCATCATGTAGACACATATGACATGATAGACTGCTGACATATCAGCTGTGGTGTCCCAGTGGTTACCTACTGCACCCTCTCATGATGGTTGCAGTAGCTTCTGGATCCAAACAGACCTCTGATCTTCCAGAATTCCAGTACTATTGTTTCATTATCAAAACCCCTAATTCTTACTAGTTTAAACCCTTCACCTACCCCTAACCTCTCCCTTGTGTCTAACTCTCCCATCTAATAGCCTAACTATCATGTCGACTGTCTACATTATGACCATGCCATCATAATTGTTGACACCATAAATGTGGACCTATTGACTAAATCCGGTCAAAAAATCCTGGAACATAATAAAAAAAAAAAGGTACTTGTGTATTATAGCTGCGCCCATCGCATACCATAAGGCATGCAATGGTATGCGATGCGACGCAACGCGATATAGCGCGATATTGTACAATGTCATACAATTTTAAAATTGTATGACATTGTGTATGGCATACAATGCGATGCGATTAAAAATTGTATAAGCACCAAATGGGTGCTTACAATGTGAAATGCACCCCCCCCCCCCCCCCACTATAAACGTGAACCCGAAGCGTGGCGAGCGGCGGCGGTATGCGTCCTCCGACCTTTTCATACCCCCACTATCCACGTCGGCGTGGAGTTTAGAATAGAAAGTGTGGCGAGCGGACGCGGATACCTTCACAGGTATCGGCGTCCCCTCGCGGGCTTCACAGGTATCCGCGTCCGCTCGCCACGCTTCGGGCTCGGGTGCTTGCTGCGCTCGCCACACTTTCTATTCTCAACTCCATGCCGACGTGGATAGTGGGGGTATGAAAAGGTTGGAGGACGCGTAGCGCTGCACTCGCCACGCTTCGGGTTCACGTTTATAGTGGGGGGGTGGGGTGGGGGTGCATTTAACAATTCGATGCGATAAAAACATTGCGCAATGTACATCGGGGGTGCCGCTATAATACACAAGTACCAAAAAAAAAAAAAGAATCAAGAAATGGTTGAAGACAAACAATGAGGCCCAACTGTAAATCCTATTTAAAACCGTGGAGAGGTTTGTAAACAGCAGTTGGGAGGACTGGATGTGGTTTGCACAAGCAAAGAGGACTAACCACCAATAGAGAGGTGTAGTAAGTTCTGCTGTGGCTATAGCGAGTCTTTGTGCGCAGACTGACCAAAAGGCTGTACAGATTTTTTCACTCATCAGGGCTTTTACAAAATGATTCACAGGCAGCAGTTGGTTGCTGGGGTTTGCCCAACGTTTCATGCACGGTAGGATACCCATAGAAACACTGAGCAGACCCCAGCGAATGCAGGCATGCCCCTGCCTGCTTGAGTTGAACGAATGACATCACATGATGTCAGCACACCCCAATTGGCACAAGAACGGCCAGGATAAAGGTAAGTCCAGGATTACTTTTATCTGCAAAGAGAGCAGCTCATTCGATGCTGAGTAACCATCGGAATGATTTCTCCTCTGTGGAATTCTGGGTTTATGACCCAGAAGTACTTCTGGCCATGTGCGTTACACTTATGTTAATGTCTAACAGCACATTTGGAAGAGACTACAGGTCTGTATCTTAATACTAGAATGGAGCAGGGTATGTTTTCCCAGAATGCACAGCTGCAGAATTGCCGGTGTATTCCTAGAGTGGAACAACTGTACGATGCACGACTGGGATTATTTCCTCTAACAAAGGAAGTGATTTATTCTTTCCTATGTCAGAACATTTTATAATTGACGCTTTCTTTTCAATTCAAATTTCCCAAGATAAAAATGAAAAGGAAATAATCTGAGTTTAGAGGATGAATGATTTGACTTTTACAACTTCCTAAATCCTTTTCTAGAGCAGAGGTCTTCAGATTATGTGAGTTACATCTTTATTCACTGATTCTTCTTCTTCATGTTCCAGGAATTGACACGATATTACATGTAACCTCTGTTTTTTATACTATTCCTGGAAAATGTACTAAACGGTATACTGTAGCAAAGAGACGCAGATTATGGAACCACAAATCCCAGCATACTGTATATGCAGATCACTAAAGATAAAATCTGTTTCTTGTCTTTAGCATCTGCTATAGTTAATTATCATATTGTCACTGAGCCCCTGTAACCCCCAGTTATGTTCTAGGGGGGTGGTTCCCTTCCACCTACTGTAACATTTCCATTTATATCCCAGCAATAAGTATAGAAAAGTAATACATACAGATGACCAGCAGATGGGATGCCGGCGGTCAGAATGCATACGCCTGCCTCTCCCTAACCCTAAACTTCCCAGCTAGTGCCTAAAAGTAATCCTCCCGTCCTGCAGCCTAACTCTAATCACTATTTACTAATCCTAGCCTTCCTACTCTGCAGCCTAAACTAACCCCCCCCCCTACTAAACTAACCCTCCCACCCTGCAGCCTAGGCCTAATCCTAACCTTCCAACCCTGCAGCCAAAACTAACTCCCCCCACAACCTAACCCTAAGTCCCCCACTGGAGCCTAAACCTAACCCTCTCGCTCTGCAGCCTAGCCCTAACCACTAGTGCCTAAATTTCCTGACCGACAGGATAATCCTAACCCTCCTAATTAGTGCCTAATCCTAGCCTCCTACCCTGCAGCCTAAAACTAACCCCCCCCCCCCCATCCTACAACACAACCTAACCCTAAATCCCCGCTAGTACCTAAACCTAACGCCCTGGCCGAACAATGACCCATACCCATTCTTAAGTTCTGTGGCGCTCTTTATTTGTACTGTATTTTTGTTATTTATTCAATGTTGTGCCAAGCTTTGTCTCCCTGTATTGTTCCTTTGTACGGCGCTGCGAAACACTTGTGGCGCCTTATAAATAAAATAATAATAATAAAGTTCAGGATTCCAGCTGTCAGGACTCCAGTGACCGCATTCTCATCGATATTGGGATGCCGTGATTCAGGATGCCGGCATTGATATTGTGACTTGCCAACATCCTGTCCGGGGTGGTGGCGGCAGAGGCGGGCTGGGCCGGGGGACAGGGTGCCATATGCCCCCCGGGCCGCTTTATTAATTAGCGCTGCGGGGCAGTAAGGGCCGCCTGGTGGTCCAGTGAGTAGCCCTCCGGCTCCTACTGTCAGCCGTGCAGGCCGCGGCTCTTAGAAAATGGCTGCTGTCCTCCTGCACCTGAGGACATGTATAAACAGTGCAGGAGGCAGCAACAAACAGGGCTGTGGGCTGAATGTAGGCGGGACGAGGGAGGCCAGAGCAAACACAAGGAAGGAATCCTGCCTCTGACCATCATGGATGGCACCATGCTTCCGGCGGCCGGCCTGCGCGTATGTACTAGTGCTGCAGGCTTGCAGCCTCGTTGTTTTCACCCGGCGGCGGCGGCGGCGAGATCAGCCTCACTACCGCAAGTACTACAGTATTAGCATCTTTACAGGGGGAGAATGGGACTTAGGAGTCAGGACACCACAGGCTTCCGGAGAAGCCTGTGGTGTCCTGACTCCTCAGTCCTGTTATTATGCAAGGAGTGCAGCCTTCAGTGTCCTGATGTTATGCAGGGGGAGCAGCCTGCGGTGTCCTCCCGTTTTTATGCATTGGGAGCAGCCTGTGGTGTCCTGATGGTATGCAGGGGGAGCAGCCTGTTGTGTCCTGATGTAATGCAGGAGGAACAGCCTGTGGTGTCCTTCTGTTTTTCTGAATTTGGAGCAGCCTGTGATGTACTCCTGTTATGCAGGGGAGCAGCCTATGCATTATGTGTACTGGGCATTACGGCGTGTGGCATTATAATTTATGGGCATTATGTTGTCGGAATTACAGTATGTGTACTGGGCATTATTGGGGTGTGGCATTATATTGAGTTGGCATTATGTGTAATGGGCATTACGTGTGTGGCATATTTAATTGGCATTACGGTGTGGCATTATGTTCAATGGGCATTACGGTGTGTGGCATTATATTTAATTACCATTACAGTGTGGCATTATGTTTAATGGGTATTATGGTGTGTGGCATTATGTTTAATGGGCATTACGATGTTGGCATTATGTATAATGGCCATTATAGTGTGTGACATTATATTTAATTGGTATTACGGTGTGTGACATTATGTGTAATGGGCATTACGGTGTTGGCATTATGTTTGGGCATTACAGTGATGGCTTTATGTGTAATGGGCATTACGGTGTGTGGCATGTGTCATGGGCATTACGGTGTTGGCATTATGTGTTATGGGCATTACGGTGTTGGCATTATGTTTGATGGGCATTACAGTGATGGCTTTATTTGTAAAGGGCATTACGGTGTGTGACATTATGTGTAATGGGCATTACGGTGTTGGCATTATGTTTGGGCATTACAGTGATTGCTTTATGTGTAATGGGCATTACGGTGTGTGGCATGTGTCATGGGCATTACGGTGTTGGCATTATGTGTAATGGGCATTACGGTGTTGGCATTATGTTTGATGGGCATTACAGTGATGGCTTTATTTGTAATGGGCATTACGGTGTGTGACATTATGTGTAATGGGCATTACGGTGTGTGGCATTATGTGTAATGGGCATTATAGTGTAAATTTTTGCAGCGCGCCTTAGGCGCGGACTGTCCCCGTTTCTGGTGTATGTGTATGGTGGGGAAGGATTGTTAAATCCTTGCTGCATACTAGAGGGGAGAGGGTAGGGTGGTAAAACGATGGCGATGGTGATGGGCCACTTGCTTGTTTTGCCCCCCAGGCTGAGAGTTGCCAGCCAGCCCCTGGGTGGCGGTTAGGCACGCCATGGGAATGCCCAGCATTTAATGAGCGTTCCCATGAAAACGCTGGGTGTTCGCATGGTAATTGCCGGGGGCAGGCAGCTGATATCACCGGATGTCAGCTGCCCGCCCACTTCCTCCCAAACGTAATTCGATAATCGCCCTTGCGAACAAGCTCGGGGGAAGGGGGGGCACGATCAACCCCCGGCATTCACAGGGCAGCATCTGGTGGACTCGCAGGGCTGCAAATCAACCAGAATAAGGGCCATGGAAGGTCACTGGTCCAACATACAGGAATTCAGCTGATTTTATTTTCTGTCTGCAGAATTATTCTTATTAATCTATAAACCTATTTACAGTATACTTTGAATATTTTTTCAGCAGATTTGATCCTATTTGGAAATTTTTGCTGACAGGAAATACGCTGTCTAAAAAATTCTATACAGTATCCACATAATTATTTCAGCAGCTGTTTATTTGCTTAGAAAATATAATTTATGAAGCGTTTTATTTTCTTTTACCAGCTGTCAGAGCAGGAAATCTGCACAGTGTGACACCCTCTGGGCAAAACACAATGGACAGCATGTGTAACTAAAAGCACACATGGACAAACAACAGCAGAAAGTGCCCCATGCCATCATCCTTATATTTGTGGCCCCTGTTGTACACAAACTGGATGGTTGGCATGTATCTCCAATGGTGGGTGTACTACACATGTGCGCAATGGGTCTTGTGTGATCACACACAGTGTCCCATAAGCTGAAACCTTGACTGAGGAGGTTGGGGTGGAGCTGTCCAGCATTCCCAAAAACAAGTCAATTCGCCAGTGGCATAACAATAGCCCTGCAGACCCCACTGTCGCGGGGAGGCGTTGAGTTAAGTGTGGGCTCCGGGGTCTGCGAGGCTATTGATACGCTGCACTGCTAGGGACCAGCAGCCTGCCTTACCCCTCAAATGTGCCGCCGCCATGGCTGGCAAGAGAAATCTTGGGGCCCTGTACAATGATATTTCTGGGGCCCCCATCTAATCCCAAATCCACACAACGCTCTTCTGCATGAAGAGAAACAAGCTTTGAGCGCTAGGGACAGGTGTGTGTGTGTGTGTGCTGTGTGCAAATGGCTGCCTTCTGGTAGAGGGATGCCACCCCCAATAAGGAAAAACTAGAAGAAGAAACCAGTAGGCACCTTATGTACACACAATTTACAATTTAATTAGTAAAAAACATATATAGTAATTTGCATGCATGCAATAAACTATTTAAAACAGAAACATCAATGAAATAATGTTACAAGTAAGTCCTGATTGGATACTCAAATAATGCGCAGAGATTGGACAGATGTTTAACGTCCTAGAATGGAGGGTCGAATTCCCAGCGCTAAGTTGGGGGAAGCGGGTAGGTCCTCCCAGATGTGCCAAACAGGGTGGCAGATAAATTTCCTTTTTTGGGTCCTTGACCACGGGAATTGCAATTGAAAAAAAAATTACATCGATGTTTCTCTTTTAAATTGTTTATTGCATGCATGCAAATTACTATATATGTTTTTTACTAATTAAATTGTAAATTTTGTGTACATAAGGCGCCTACTGGTTTCTCCTTCTAGCTCTTCTGCATGAGCCTCATTTAACCTTTCGCTGCTCCAGATCCTGCTTTCAGGTGCAGACTTCTCTCGTTCTAAGTCCTGCTGACCTGGCTGCTGCTTCCTGCTGGCTCCTGGCTGCTGCTTCCTGCTGGCTCCTGTCTGCTGCTTCCTGCTGGCTCCTGGCTGCTGCTTCCTGCTGGCTCCTGGCTGCTGCTGGCCTGTCACTTTCACAAAAGAACGCTGAGCACTACGAGCAGGCAGGGCAGGTCTTTCGCAGAGTGCGGAACAGATGACCCGCCCAGTAAAAGTACAGGAGCCAGAGACTGAGGCCACAGAACCAGTGGCGGGTAAGACTGTGTGCCTGCGGCAACAGGCCGTGCGCACACACAGAGTAGATGGCTTTGCGAGCCGAGTGGCAGGGCGCACACACAGTAGATTGCAGTGGCACACAGTGAGTCAGTCAGACTCAGCCAAAAACAGATGGTGCACAGTAGACGGCTGGGCCGCAAGGGTCACTGACAGGCCAGCTAGTACAGACAGTGGCCGTGCCGGGGCATGGAAGCTCTGAGGCCCTTCTGATCTCTGGGGCCCATCACACTTGTCCCCCTTGACCCCCCCCCCCGTCACCTGCCCTGGCCACCGCTGGGACCTGCAAATCTCCGTGTCTACGGTCCGGGTCCCGGCGCTCCTCCTGGCTGCTGGTTAAAAATGACCATCACAAAATGGCTGCCCCCTTACAACAGACCCTTTTTGAGGATGCTAGAGGAGGCGGAAATTTCCGGCAAAGGGGGGGGGGGGTGGGTGGGTGCATTTTATAGTTACACTACTGTAAGTCGCTCTTTTTTTCTGGGAGTGTTGAGGCCACGTTCTGTAGCACCAAAAGCAGGTTTCCTGTAATTTGCTGCACTATGTAAGAGACATAATGAATCACAAATAACAAATTATATATAAACATGCAATTTGGTTACTTTTTATGTGTTTGCGTTGATTAATTGCATAAAAAGCACCCAAATCGCTTATATTTGACAACAGGTCTGATGTAATGTGCGGCCCCGTGCTCATTGCACAGAACCTGCAAGTAGCACTGGCTGCAGGAGAGATCTGTTGGATGTCAACCAAGTAAGGCAGGCAGGAAATGCATAGTTTTTGCCATCCAAGCTGACCTCCAGGGCTGCCGACAGGTGGGTCTGGGGATACTTGAGTCCTGGGCCCTGCCGCTCTGACAGACGGTAGGGGCCCGGGCAATTCTTCCCAGGAGCACGGTAGTCACTCTCACTCCGTCCGCCCCTTCACTGTCTGTCGCTTGAGCCCGCTGCCTTCTCGCTGCCCGGCTCCGAGCTGGGACTCAGGAAAGGAAGCCCCAACCGCGGCGTGACGTAATGACGTCATGCCATGCGTGACAACCGAAGAGCAGCGCAGCGGCAGCACAGTCAGGAGGCATGATATATATTGGTGCCCCCTCCTTTACACACACACACAGACCTTATCCATTATAAAGTATCTGTTCTGAAATATGTGTTTTATAAATATGTATATCTATTATAAAAAGAGAGCGAGAACACATGTAAACACATGTATATTTCAAAACTCAGCCACAGAAGTGATATCATTGGCTTTCAATTAGCTTATTTAAACTCACAGGTAAAGAGAGGTGCCCCTTGGGAGCAGGAGCCCGGCGGCAGATGATTCCATTGCCTCCCAAAGTTCTGTCTCTGGTTGGATATCAGAGGGTCAAGAGACTAGAATTGAACTGTGATAACAGGTTGCCAGGAATATATGATTGCAATAATACATTGTAATCAACTTGTAAATAGAGTGTATAGTATAACACTAGTAACATGTCTCAGGAACTCTGAAATTCATTCTGGTAAATGGGTGCTAGGAACTCTGGAAATACAGTAAGTACATAGTTTGCATGATGATAGTACCAAGAGACACTTTTTCAAAATGCAAATATATCTAAAGATATAGGAGTCCAAATCTTAAGCATCATGTCACATCCACCATGGCGTTTACTCAAATCCCCTGTGCTGTGCCCAGCCCTAGGCTCTCTAACTGCACTTATAATACCATGGCTCTCACCTCTGCTTATGTCCCTGGTTCCGGTGGGGTACATGTGTCCGCGCTGTCCAGAGGCGGATTGGCCCACCGGGAAACCGGGCCGTTTCCCGGTGGGCCGGACCAGATTTCACTCTGGCTGGGCCGCTTACCTTGGTTAGAGTGGCCGCAGCCCAGCCTGGTCACAAACGGCAGCATTGCCCAAAAGAAATATGGCCGCCGCAAATATGCATATATTAAATGCACATATGCGGCGGCCATATTTGTTTTGGGCAGATGCGGCCGCCGGATGTCGATGGAAGCGGTGAGTAGTGTCCGCACAGGCGGCCGCCCACCCCCCACCCCCCCCACCCCCAGCTGTGGCCGCCGGATGTCGACAAAAGCGGCGAGTAGTGTCCGCGCAGACGGCCGCAGAAAGAGGCTGCTCGACAGCACAGAGACTGCTCCCCTCCTGAGAGAGGAAATGGAGGTAACTTCTTGCCCGCCTATACAGTCCGCACCCTGGCGCACTATCACACATCGCTCTGCGCAGGTTAAACCCTTTGAATGCCGAGTACATTCTCTGGTCTAATCTGCACTGCACAGTGTGAATGGCATAACCCAAGTTACTGGTAGACCTGGGTCTGGTATGAACGGCAACCCCAGCTTTAACCCAGTGTCCCAGGTCCTAGCCAGGGGTTTATGTGTGAAGGGGGTATTAGCACTACACTGGGGACTGCATATTGGAAACAAACAGGGATTGCCGTGGCTCTTGTATTTCTGTAGTCAAGAACATGCATTAACCCCTTTTAAAGTGGCTCTGATATGGATGTAAAAGGAAAGCTTCAACCTGTATGATCGTGTCATGACTCACACAGGCTCTGCATTTCATGTGTGGGGTGTTATGTGCTATGTATGTTAAAATATACTCACGGGAAGCATAAAAACAAAAGACATGTAATAGTTATCATTTATATTAACTTGCCTTGCAATGTGGCAAGGTGCTGTGTACACATCCACATAGAAGAAGAAGCATATTATGTGGCAGTATTTACATGATTGTAGACCTATATCAGCTGGTGCATTATAATTGAAGGCATACATGAACTAAGAGTGTGACATTATACACATAAAGATTTATAGCTGTTATACATAGTTATGAAAATGATTCTTTATTGTATAAATAACCCTTACATTACTGATTATCCTCAGCACTGTCACCACTGGATATACAGTCTTCAGGTTCCCTGGAATTTTCATGTGCATGACCATGAGGAATGTGGATGTATTCCATAGTACAGTAGTATCATGGGAGCAAAGAAAGTTGTTGAATTTGTAAATTTTCCTATAGTCATGTACCAGGAACGTAAGTCCACAGTTACCCTTTTTTAAAGTGTTACTTGGGCACACACAGCATCTCCCGCGGTCCAGGGAATGGCTGGTTGCTCTGCCCAGCCCCTCGTGATCTCATCCAGCCATCCCAGCAGCAGCGCACAGGATTGTTGTTGGGCTGGATGAGATCCGATGGGCGGCATATGTATAATGGGCATTATGGTGTGTGGCATATGCATAATGGGCATCATGGTGTGTGGCATATGTATAATGGGCATCACTGTCTCCACTCCCTGCATCCTCCACCACTTTGTGACTCCCCTCCCTGCATCCTCTGCCACTCTGCATTCCCCCTCCTACCCTGCAACCTGTGCCACCATGCCCCCCTCACACTCTGCGTCCTGTGCCACCCTGTGTAAGTCCTCCATCCCTTCGTTCTCAGCCACCCTGCATCTCCCCTCCCAGCATTCTACGCCACCCTCCAACCCCCTCCCTCCCTGCATCCTCTTCCACCCTGCCACTCTACTCTCACCCCTCGTCACCCCCTTCTCACCCTTCATTACCAAACCCTCTCACCTTGCACCAACCCCCTCTCACCCTGTATCTTCTCATTCCGTTGCATAATGTGAACTTTAGCTTTTTTTTTTTACTCATTCTGTGTGGCATTTTGTGAATATTGAATCATACTGTGTGGCATAAGGTGTACAGGTTTTTCGATAGAAAAAAGGGCCCTCTTGTTATGGTGCATAATGTGTTCAAGGGAGGTGGCCCATACTCAGTGTCCCACGGCGCGGGGGGGAGGGGGTTGGGAGACCCCCTGTCAGCCCCCCCCCCCCTGTCCCTATCTCCCCATCCCCACAGGCTGCAGAATAGACCCTGTACGCATGTGGCTATTCTGCAGCCTGAGGGGCTGGGGACATAGCCAGCAGCTCAGAGAGCTACTAGCCATGCCCCCACAGTGGCAAAAAATTGGGCGTGGCTTCGTTTAAATAGGCCACACCCCCATATTGATAGGCCACACCCCCAAAATCGGGCGCGCCTCCGGTGCAACAAAACAGCCCCCCCTCCCCCTTTAGGGCTGCTTCAAGATATTTCCCGGGCTGGTTTTAATTCCCAATCCGCCCCTGGCGCTGTCACCGCGTGGTGACACCGGTGATGTGTGCTCTGGTTCCATGCAGGGTATAAGTGGCATGCCGCCATGTGTGTTTGTGCCTGGTTAGCCCTGTAACTGAATGCCGGCGTTTGCGCAGCTGCGTACAATCCTGGCCGGCTGAAATCTGTCGCCCTCTCTTGTTGGTTCCCTCAGCCGACCGCCCACTCAACCCTCTTGCCACGCAAGTTCCTTCACCCACCACCCAGCCACACTGTGGGCGTTACATGTATAGGTGTCATTACTACTGCGGGCATTACGTTTATAAGTGTTGTTACTACTGCTGGCGTTATGTGTATAAGTATCGTTACTACTGCAGGCGTTACATGTATAGGCGTCATTACTACTGCGGGCATTACGTTTATAAGTGTTGTTACTACTGCTGGCGTTATGTGTATAAGTATCATTACTACTGCGGGCGTTACATGTATAGGCGTCATTACTACTGCGGGCATTATGTGTATAAGTATTGTTACTACTGTGGGCATTATGTGTATAAGTATCGTTACTACTGTGGGCATTATGTGTATAAGTATCGTTACTACTGCGGGCATTACGTGTATAAGTATCGTTACTACTGTGGGCATTATGTGTATAAGTGCTGTAACTACTGTGGGCGTTACATGTATAAACGTCGAGACTACTGTGGGCATTACATGTATAGGTGTCATTACTACTGCGGGCGTTATGTGTATAAGTATCGTTACTACTGTGGGCATTACATGTATAGGTGTCATTACTACTGCGGGCGTTATTTGTATAAGTATCGTTACTACTGAGGGCATTATGTGTATAAGTGTTGTTACTACTGTGGGCATTACGTGTACAAGCGTTGTTACTACTGCTGCCGTTATGTGTATAAGTATCGTTACTACTGCTGGCATTACATGTATAAGCATTGTTACTACTGCGGGCGTTATGTGTATAAGTATCGTTACTTACAACAATACTTATACAGCCCCCCCCCCCCGTGGCAACCAGAATATCCCCCCCCCCCCCTGTGGCAACCAGCATAAAATGCCCCCCCCCCATGCGCCAACCAGCATGTAACCCCTGCAAGGAGCATATAACCCCTGGCAACAAGCATGTAGGTGAGCAGCACTTATGTACTATAATATATACTGGGCATTGCGGTGTGTGCTATAATATATACTGGGCATATCGGTGTGTGCTATAATGTGTACTGGGCATCACGGTGTGTGGCATTTGTATAATGGGCATCACGGTGTGTGACATATGTATAATGGAGCATCACGGTGTGGGTCATATGTATAATGGAGCCTCACGGTGTGTGGCATATGTATAATGGGCATCACGGTGTGTGGCACATGTATAATGGGCATCACGGTGTGTGGCATATGTATAATGGGCATCACGGTGTGGCATATGTATAATGGAGCATCACGGTGTGTGGCATATGTATAATGGGCATCACGGTGTGTGTGGCATATGTATAATGGAGCCTCATGGTGTGTGGCATATGTATAATGGGCATCACGGTGTGTGGCATATGTATAATGGAGCATCACGGTGTATGGCATATGTATAATGGAGCCTCACGGTGTGTGGCATATGTATAATGGAGCCTCACGGTGTGTGGCATATGTATAATGGGCATCACGGTGTGTGGCATATGTATAATGGGCATCACGGTGTGTGGCATATGTATAATGGAGCATCACAGTGTGTGGCATATGTATAATGGGCATAACGGTGTGTGTGGCATATGTATAATGGGCATCATGGTGTGCGGCATATGTATAATGGAGCCTGACGGTGTGTAGGCATATGTATAATGGGCATCACGGTGTGTGGCATATGTATAATGGAGCATCACGGTGTGTGGCATATGTATAATGGAGCCTCACGGTGTGTGGCATATGTATAATGGCCATCATGGTGTGTGGCATATGTATAAAGGCCTTCATGTTGTGTGGCATATGTGTAATGAGCACCACAGTGTGTGGCATATGTATAATGGGCTATAATGGACTCGTTATACATAGGCCACACGTCGTGATGCCCATTATACATTTGCCACACACCGTGATGCTCAATATACATTTGCCACACACATATGTGGCTCTCTCTGTGGCCCCGCTGTCACTCTCTGTCTGCTTTCACTCTCTCTGTCCCTTTGTCCTTGCTGTCCTTGAGTTTTGGCTCATACTGTGTTGCACAATGTTTAAGGGCACTAGTATTAGATAGTATAAGGGGTCCTACTAGTGTGGTGTATAAGGGGTATGTGGTGTGGTACGCTACACTTAAAGACACAACCCTTTTTCAGTGGCCACAACCTCTTTCCCGAAGCGCGCGCGCCTACGGTGCACGCATATATAAGTCCTTTATTTTTCCATACCCCCCACTTTAAAATGTTCACTTCGAGCACTGTCCACTTCCCCCTCCCTACCTGAATCCTCCACCACTTTGCGTCTCCCCTTCCTGCATCCTCTGTCACCCTGCATCCCCCCTCCCATGCGCCTATTCTGCAGCCTGAGGGGCTGGGGACATAGCCAGCAGCTCGGAGAGCAACTAGCCATGCCCCCACAGCAGTGAAAATGGGGCGTGGCCTCATTGAAATAGGTCACACCCCCATAATGCTACACCCCCCCATTAGGGCTGCTTCAAGATATTTCCCGGGCTGGTTTTAATTCCCAATCCGCCCCTGCCACTACACTCCTGAGCGTCTTCAAGGAAGTCTTCCTGCTGGTCGTCAACTGCATCAAGTGCCACGGACTCCATTGCCACCTAAGCGGATCCAGCAAGGTTAGCCCTCCAAAGGGGTATTACCTTGCTCCATATTCCCAACGGTTATTTCCCACGGTCACCTCTGTTTGCAGCCACGATCCGTTTCAGCAAGGACAAGTCTTCTTCATTTATATTCTTCATTATTCTTTCATCATCCAATCTTCATTCCAATCTTCAACCTAATCATCCAATCCTCAACCCAATCATCCAATCTTCAACCCAATCATCCAATCCTCAATCCAATCATCCAATCTCCAATCCAATCTTCCAATCCTCAATCTAATCCTCCAATCTTCAATACAATCATCCAACCTTCAATATAATCATCCAATCTTCACCCAATCATCCAATCTTCAATTATCCAATCAAATCCTTTTCATTCATTCTGCAACTCTTCGAACAACATTACAATATTCTTCCAAGTACCAAGCATCATCATATTCTACAATAACATATTGGACTATTGACTTTACATTTGCATAATCTGCCATATATCATTTGTGCCATCAGTATCATTGTCTTGCAATATCTTTATTAAACTAAATTAATTTTATCCTATTTGTTTCACTCCCTACTGTCGTGGATGCAACCCCCATATGTTAAAGCACCCAGCCTCCGTTATTCTACAGCTGGTGCCCCTAAGAACGTGACACATCACTTGTGGAAGAGGACGATTTGTATTTATACACCCAGACCATACTGTGGTGCTTTGAGAAACTTGCCGGGGTGCCTTGGACATCTACAATTATTTATGGTCAAAGTAATAGCCCAAACCGGAGCAAATATTATTTCTAACCCCATAATTAAACCTAGGAATGACATAAACACAATTTACTTATCTTAATAATTATTTCAAAGTTTATGGGTGCTACAAAAGTAAATTCTAATACTCATGATTCAAAAAAGGCGATGCAGTTACAATCCCGGCGGTCGGGATCCCGGCGTTCAGAATCCCGACGCCGGAATCCCGACCGCCGAAATGCCGACACATTCTCCCTCCGTGGGTGTCCACGACACCCCTGGAGGGAGAATAAATTAGTGTGCCGAGCGTAGCAAAGCACCGGGCCCGCTGCGTGGCGAGCGCAGCGAGCCCGCAAGGGGGGGGGGCGATCCACATCCCCCCCTTGTCGGCATTTCGGCTGTCGGGATTCCGGCGTCGGGATTCTGAACGCCGGGATCCCGACCGCAGGGATTCAATACTGAATCCCAAAAAAGTATGGGAACCACTGCCCTCAGTATTTTTGTTAATCTTCAATTGCTCACACATTATTTATAGGTATAGACCAGGGGTAGGCAAGTAATTTTTAATGGAGTCTGGATATCTCAAATTATTTTGATCGAGGTCCACACAATCAAATATCTATAATGTAATAAATAACAAGTTCTTATGGTGCTGAAACTTATACTATATTCCTTAAAATTGAAGTATGTTTCAGCACCAAAATAAAAACTTGAGGCTTAAAACTTAAAAATGAGCCTGCACTGCTGAGTAGCTTGATTTCAGTCCATCTCCTGTGCCTTTATATTTGTTTGCTGGGTCCTTGGGGCTCCTCCACATTGTGTTGCACGGAGGACTGGGATGCACTCAAAGCCTCAGCCTCCACATCAGTCACTTCTTGGGACTCTGCTTCAGCCAGATTATGTGACTCATGCAACCAATCGCTATAGTACTGGCACCATGGTGAGGGAAGGAAGATGGATGCTGTGGCCTCTCTGCATCATTACAGCACGACTGCTATGCTACTGTAGCACTGCGGCATTAATCTATAGTCTAGAGAGGGTCCGGTTTCCTGTACTTCGCAGTCCGGAGTCGGACCACGGTCCGCCATTTGCCTACCATTGGTATAGACTTTACTGAAGGAGCACCACATGGTTTTGGGCAGGGGTAGACAACTCCAGTCCTCGAGAGATGTCAACAGATAAGGTTTTCCAGGTCTCCTCATAGAAACACAAGTGAGTAGTGGCTACACCTGGAATCTGCTAGGTGGGCTGGAAAACATGAACTGTTGGTAGTTCTCAAGGACTTGCGTTGGCTGCCCATAGTTTAGAATCACTGCGTATAAACTTAGCAGCCTGCTGTAGTGCATCCACAACACACAGCAATGCCCAACATAAGCTATATGCCATTAGGTTAGAAACATGCATCACTGTGCCACCATGAATTATTATAAAACCACAACATGATGTTACCATTTCCTACACCCATGCTCATGCTTATGTTTACAATTAGTTTTTATTACTTGTTAAAAGTAAAATATAAATATAAGCATGTGTTTAATATTCATTTACATGTGCATTCAATCTGCATTTTCTTTAATCATACTTCTGTGACAAACAGGAAGTTGTGGATATACATATGTAAGTAATACTTAATTGCGTTTCCATCACGATGAATGTAAATTTTTTACTGTATTCCTCCCAACTTTTAGATGTCCAGACTCTGGACATCTTGTGCACTGGAAGTATGGGCACAAAAGGGGCATGGCACTGGCGTAACTATAGCACCGGAGCCCCAGCCACCGCGGAGGAGGGGGGGGCGCTGTGCATATGGGGCGCCGGGGGCTGCGGTGCTATAGTTACACCTCCCCCCAATCCCCCGCAGGCTTACCTATTTCGCTGGTCCCGGCGGCTCCGTTCTTCTGCTGAGGACCACCACAAAATGGCCGCCCCCATATAGCACACTGTTCTCTGAAACCGTCTGCTGTATGGGGGCGGCCATTTTGTGATGGTCCTCAGCAGAAGAACGGAGCCACCGGGACCAGTGCGAAAGGTAAGGCTGCGGGGGATTGGGGGGGGGGTTGAATGGGTGGCGGGGGGCGCCCCCCCTAACGGCAGGGGGGCGCCCAAAACGTAGCTACGCCGCTGGGGCATGGCATCTGCTCTGCTAGGCCATGCCATAGATTGTGACAGCCGATAAGAACCCTTTGTCCCATCTAGTCTGCCCCCTTTTTTTACCTCAAACCCTATTTGATCCTTTTTTCTTTGTAAGGATGTCCTTAGGTCTTTCCAATGCATGTTTAAATTGCTCTACTGTCTTAAGCCCCGCAAATATGGGGTGACCCGCGTTTTGGCTGTGCGACGTGCTGCAGCGTGAACACTTAGCATACGTCGCGGAGCACCTGGTCAGCACACCGCAATGCCTTGTGCTGAGTGTTCGTGCGGAGAGGGGCTCTGCCTGTTTTTATAATAGGCAAAGCCCCGCGATCAAGCTGGTAGTAGTAGTGATTTCTGAATCGGCAGTGGTTTGTGTCATTCAGTCAGTCATTACATGGCACATATTTTAATTTAATAACTGAGATTTAATTAATGTGAATACAAATATGATGTAGCGCAATATCAGTCGCTGACCAATGTGAAAAACAATTTCTGATTTTGAATCTGCTGGCACAAAACATAGGGGGTCATTCAGACCTGGGTCATTGGATCGCTGCTGTGAAAATTCGCAAGGTGGATGAATTTTGAATGACTGTTGCGAATGGGGATATCTGCGCTTGGAGGAATAACTGATCCCAATGTCACACAGCGTGCTTACTGCTTAGTATAACATTCATTACATACTAAAAAAATGTATAACATTAAAAACATTTACATAATGAAGAAAAATAAAATATAAAAAAGACATTGGTTCTGCTTTGCTTGGTAAATTTAGGAGAAGACACCTCTATTTTTTCCTCATTCATATGGATCCTGTTCCTATGGTATAAACTGCACTTGTATCAATGGAATTGGGGCAGTTTTTGATTCTTGGGAAATTGAGTCCTGCGCTGAATTGCAGAGTGTGACGATACCTTTGGAGTGGTGACGACGGCTCTTTATCCCGCAGATACTACTCCTGGTGGTAAGTCCTGGTTCAGGAATCCATCATTGTAATCCGCAGGGGTTTGTTGAGGAAAGGGGTGTCTGTGCCTGATTATGTGTCTGTGCCTGATTATGTGTCTGTGCCTGATTATGTGTCTGTGCCTGATTATTGAATGACTATGCATGCATACGGATCATAGCGCGCATGCATAAGACCTATAAGAAGTATATTCTGATTGCTAGCTGTGTGCAAGTTGATTGACAGGAAGCCGTCATTTGTAGGTGTCACCCACCCATTTTTCTGGGAGTGTCAGGAAAAATCCAGGAGTGCCCAGGCATTTTCAGGGAGGTTGTGGTGACATCAGCTCTGCCCTCGATCAGCCTGTATCTAGCGCACAATCAGAGTAGGTTCTGAGCAGGGCTGGTGTAATGCTGGGCATACATCAAGGCGATTTGGTCCGATTTCGGCCGATTGCGACCAATTGGCCCGTTAAATCGGACCAAATCGCCTCTCCCTGATATGTAGTCGGGTCCGATGCGCGGTCCCGTGCGCATCGGACCCGACTAGGTGGTCGGACCGGCTGCCCGTCCGACCACCCGTTCTGGGACGGGTGCTAAGCAGTGACGCATGCGATCCATCACAACGGATCGCATGTGTCCCTGCCGCCGGAAGGTCCCGGCGGCTTGCAGTCCATCGGGTGTCCGTACACTGCTGCGAGACGTCGCAGGCAGTGTATGGGCACCTTAAGGTTTCTCGGCACCTTAGGCAAAACATCAACCTACTGCCCCATCGGGGGCATAACTCCCAATGTAGAAAGAATTACATAATTGTCAAATTGCAATTTAAGTAGAATTCTCAACAGAACTTTGTTGTAATTACATTTTTTAAATAAAAAATAATAATTGCACATTATAATTAGTGTGTGTGTGTGTTTTGTGTGTGTGTGTGTGTGTGTGTGTGTGTGTGTGTGTGTGTGTTTAAGACTTTTTCTGGCTGATAAAGATTTGGGAGATAATTTACGTCTGTTTTGATTTTTATCCCCAGCAGAACTTTTTATCCTAGCTCAACAATTATGAGCAGTCTTCTTTGTATCATGAAGGTGTGCTGACATCTTGTGGTAACATTGCATATTGCAATTATGCACAGCATACATTTGCAAATTAATTATGGTTATATTCACATTCAGGGGGTTATTCAGTTCCGATGGTGGGCAGTCTGCACATGCACTTATTTGCGGATGTGCAGATTCACATTCGCCAAGCCATTTGCTCCAGAGGGGGTCGGCGGGGGTGGACACTGGGCTGGGCTTCCCAATAAAAATGCTGGGCGTTCTCCTGGGACGCAGGCGGGCAGCTGACAACACATGACGTCAGCACCCATCCCCTCTTTGGCAGACTCCGACTAAAATAAAAGTCACTTAAGACCAACTTTTATTTCTGAAACGGAGAGAAACCAATCGATGGTTGGTGACAATTGAAAGATTTCTTTCCCCTTAGGCCGCATGTGAGGGGTTGTGTTCACATACATCCTCTTACATGTTACCAAGGGGTCTCGGTGTCTTTTGGGGGGGGGGGGGGGGGGGGGGGGGGGGGCATTCGGCTGGGAAGCTGGTGGTGTGAAGTTTAGCAAGTGGTACTGAATCAGGCCCTCAGTACAATGACTTTACAGTTACTTATCTGAAAAAGCTTAAAAACCTGCACTTTTCCTTTGTCCTTTGATTGATAGATTTCAAATGTGTTAATCCCTGTTCTACCTTAAGCTGTGTACACATCTATACAATCCCTGTTTTCTTGTGACCGTTCGACCGACTGTAGACGCGACCGACCCTCCAGAAACACCAGCCGATACGCGTGTGCACACCTGTACAATTTTACTTGTGACGTCTGATGTACTCCCGTCCAAACAGTCGCAAGAAAAAGATTGTGTCTAAAAAGAAAAAAGGAGCCATGTACTGCTCTCAGATCACAAAACTGGCTTTTGACCCTGTATTTGAAAACCACTATAAAGACAGGGGACACGCCAGCCGGCAGGGTGAATATGGATAGATATGGCAAACTGACTGTAGTCGCGTACCCCATCTTTATAGCAGTTTGCCGTATCTGTCCATAGTTACCCTGCCGGCTGACTGTAGACGCTTTCCCCCATCTTTATAGCAGCCGGCATGGTGACTAGGGACAGATACGGCGACCTGCTATTAAGATGGGGTGCATGTATATTATGATTATTTATTTAAATATACATGGGGAGAGGTGAACGCTTCTTGTGCTGTAGGAGAGATCATGCAGCTACAAAACGTTTACATGGGCGTTCCAGCTTTGGCAGTATAGTCGCAAGAACGGCCAGCATACACTGCACTTTTGTTCCGATATGGGCCCGTCCTGTCGGATGAATATTAAACAGCATTGAACCTTCGACCGACCGAGTATGGACGGACAAGACCGTTTTTGGACGTTTATCGCTCGTACAGAGGGAGTCAGGACAGCTTACACACCTATACAATCTGGACGGCCGTATATATGTGTACCCAGCTTTAGAAGAGGAAGCAGAGGTCCCACTATTCTACCTTGGATTGGTGCACAAGGGGTTATGTGTTTAGTAGATATATAAATGAAAATAAGGCTCAAATGATATCACAATTTAATAAAACAATTCATTAAAAATACAACAAAGAATGTGATTTATGCATATAATATAGTATTTGAAAGCCAAGAATAGCATGGCAGAGTGGTTTTTCCTGATATTACATAAAGGTATTTTATTTATGGGTTTTAAGTACAATATTTTATGCATACACTAGCTGAAGTTACTGTACGTTGGATGGAGATAAAGATCAGTCAAAATCTAAGGAGTGAAAATATAACAGTTTATCTAAATAACATTACAAAGTAATTAGTACAGTAGCTAGGGTTGCCACCTCTCCCGGATTTCTGGGATTCTCCCATTTTGGGTGGCAACCCTATGGAGGCTTTTCCAGTCTCCCGGATTCTGGGATTTTCCCGGCATTCGGGTGTCTAAAAAAGCCTCTAGGCTCTCAACGCCGGCCAACGCCACTTCTCTCCCCCCCAAGTACGTGCCGCCCGCGATGCATGTGTATGTGTGTGTGTCGCACGCCCACTGCGTGCCCACTGTGTTTGTGTCGGGGGTGACAAAAAAATTATCAGCTATTCCAGCTGCAGCCCATGTCACTGCCTCTTGTTTCAGTAGACGTCTCTCGGGAACATGACAGCCCCCCCAGAGGGAGGGCGGGGCGCTCCGGCACAGGGCACGCTGATAGGCTACTGAAGGTTCCTTTCAGGACGTAGTTTGGGCAGGCGTAATTGAGGGCGTGTTTAGACGTTATAAGGGGGCGTGCACATGGGTGGGAGGTGCTTGGGGTGGGTGTCCAGAGGGCTGTCAGCGGCTGTGGACTGTGGAGGCGGTGCAGTCTCCGGAGATTTACGCAGCATAGAGCCGGGTACCGAGGCTGACCACGGATCCTGGCTGATAGCCAGGTGAGATGATTCACTCCGTAACAGCCCAGCAATGGGCAGTTGCGGTGTCTGCTAGGTCCCAGCTATTCTGCCCAATGCGTGTGTTATGTTATGTCACAACCGCTATATACTTCTTAGTGTGCAATTTTACTTATATATGTATATATACATATGTGTATATATACATATCATATATATATTTATGTATATATACATATGTATACATATGTGTGTGTGTTAGGGTGACCAACTCATCCCTTTAATCCGGGACACATATTAATTACACAGGTTCTGTGGCAGTTTAAAACCAGGTGAAATGGAGTCTTGAGGTGTGGCAGTTTAAAACCAGGTAAAAGCCAGCCACAGAACCTGTGTAATTAATATGTGTCCCGGATTAAAGGGATGAGTTGGTCACCCTAGTGTGTGTGTGTGTGTGTATATATATATATATATGTATATATATATATATATATATATATATATATATATATGTCCACACTTGTCGGCACTCTAATAGAACAACTGCTCCGGTGCCACTTCTGAAGAAATGCAATGATCCAAGGGAAAGAGCACTCTGGAGACTTGTATAAGCAAAAGAAACTGTATTGTGGACGTTTTAACGTTTTCGGGACCTAAGCCCCTTCCTCAGAAACTCCTACAAAGGCCTCAGTTTCTTTCCAACAAATGGACATGATGATTTTAAGTGGAAACTGAGTGTTCATCAATTCTCCAGGCGCCTACGCCTCAAAGAACATTTTAAAGATTCCACCACTGTACAAAACCCTATGGTATTTGATTCCTTCTTAGCGCAAAACCACCGGTCTTCCTTTGACCCTGTGTCAGTGAACAGCTCCATTAAGTCCTTCAGTCGCTTGTTAGATGATTCGGCACAACGGTATTTGGCCACTCCGCGAAAGATTCATCCAAATCTCAATAAGGCGGAGGTTCAAGCACTGAAGTCATTAGAAGCAGATCGCATACAAAACATCAAAGACTATAAAGAAGAAATCTATACCCAGCTGAGTGATAAGGATGTATACTGTAAACTTAACAGTGACCCGACTCCCAAATATCAAAAGGAATTGTTCTCCATCTTGAAGAAAGCGGTAGATGATCATCAGTTACCTACCAAAATGGTTGAGGCCTTGCAAGTGTGGCACCCAGTAGTGCCTCTTATCTATACCCTCCCCAAGCTTCACAAAGACGCCAATAGACCCCCGGGCAGGCCTATTATCTCTGCCCGGGGCTCTCTGTTACAGCCAGCATCCGATTGTTGGATAGTCTTGCCTAACCCTTCCTATCCTGCTATGGGTCCTTCCTGAAGGATACAACATCTTTTCTGCAATTGCTGGACCAATGTGACATGGTCCAGGAGGGCACTTTGATGTGCTGCCTGGACATCAAAAGTCTGTACACCTCAATCCCACATGAGGGTGGTCTCAGGGCAATGCAACAGTTCTTGGAGGAGCATATGGATCCATTGATCTGTAACCATCAATTGTTCCTTACGTTATTGGAACTTATACTTTGTAGGAACTACTTTTTGTTTGACGGTTCTTTTTATTTGCAGCTGCGTGGGTGCGCCATGGGATCATCGGTAGCACCCACGTATGCTAATGTTTATATGTTTCAGATTGAGCAAGAGATGTTTTTTTCAGACCCTGAGGTTGCCCGATGTATCTCGCTATACACGAGAGACATAGATGAAATTTTTTTACTGTGGACTGGTGGGAGGGATTCCTTCGTGGCTCTGATGGACAGAGTAAATGCCATGGACTCACCAATTAAATTTACTTTCACCTGTGACTTGGCCAATGCCAACTTCCTCGATGTGGCGGTGTGCCTGAATGAAGGCCGTTTCACCACTGGGGTCTACTCTAAGAGTACAGACCATAATACGTTGCTCCGGGCTACCAGTCACCATCCCCGGGCCCTTAAGAAGGGGCTCCCACTGTCACAGATGGTGCGAGCAGCATGTATCACCAGTTTACCTGATAAAGTGCCCGAGGAACTTGACAAAATGGTTGCCAAGTTTAGGGAGAGGGGGTATGACCCTGAGGTGCTTGAGCAACAGAAAGTTAAAGTCCTGGGCATGTCCAGGAGTCAATTAATGGAATCTGCCCCGAAGTCTATGACAAGCAGGATACCGTTTGTCAGTGAATTTTCAGTTTCTAGTCCCATTGTGGGCCGGGCGGTCAACGCCCTTTGGCCCATTGTGAGCACTGACAGGGATCTGTCGGTGTTAGCTCAATCCAAACCACTACTGTCTTATAGACGTGGTAGAAATTTAAGAGACTGTCTGGTACACGCTGATGTTACTGAGGTTCCCCGGCCTATGGCCAACGTGTACGTTAAACCATCTGGGTGCTACAAGTGTAGTAATTGTACTACCTGCTGCTTCATGATCGCATGCAAGTCTTTTTCACATCCTCATTGCGATCGCACATATGATATTAGGCATGTGCTTTCGTGCAATTCTTCATATGTGGTGTATGTTGTTACCTGTCCCTGCGGTCTATGGTATGTGGGCCAAACCTCGAGAAAATTTAAGGAGAGAATGGCTGCCCACCGCTCTGCCATCAGCCTCACTTTGAGAGGCAAGGCGGTGGATCAGCCGGTGCCCCGACATTTCAAGGCCGCGGGACATACCTTAGAGGAGTTGAGGTACTTTATGATTGACCACGTCCCCCCATCTATACGCGGGGGTGACAGGGTCAAAAATTTGACACTCAGATAATCCCAGTGGATTTTGCGTTTAGGGACCGCCAGACCTGGCGGCCTGAACGACAAGATAAACTGGAATTCTCTCACATGATTGTGGCCTTGCTTATATGTATTACAGTATCTTGTATGTATATGTCGTTTTTGATTACATGTTTTTTTATTGTTTCAGTGTGCACAACTATACCACAGAACCTGCTCAGGCTGATCCAGGAAAGCCAGGTACCCCAGATGACATGCGCAGCTCATGGAACGCTGCGTGTTCCTGGTGGAACGCAAGCATTGCGGTTACCATGGTACCGCTGCTGCGAGGACCGGAAGTGCGCCGTCTGACGGTTTCCGGCGCCATGGAGGCAGCGTGCAGGGACGCCATGGTATGGTGAGTACAGTATATATGTATATATATATATATACCTCCGATAAAATAATAAATATTCTAAAAACATTCTGAAATTAATTATATTTAAGAATAAAACTACCTCCGTTTCCATTATCAACTGTTGTTCCCCCCTACTTGAGATTTTGAATCTTATAAAGATTGTTTTAATGATATGTGTAATGTTTATATGTATTATATGTATTGTATGTATAACGTGATGTATAATGTGATGTCTTACAAATGTATACTACATTTTACAGAAAAACCCCTGATGAAGTCTCAAAGAGAGACGAAACGCGTCGGGTATTGATCTAAAGCTCTTGAAAATAAAAGAAAATTACTCTTCAAAAAACAAGAAGCGACAAGTGTATTTCTTCATAATATAAATGTTTTATTTATTTTATTGAATTGTCAGGGGACAATTGCTGGAGACACTATTGTGGGTATATATGTATGTGTATATATATATATATATATATATATATATATCTGTGTGTGTGTGTGTGTGTGTGTGTGTGTGTGTGTGTGTATATATATATATATATATATATATATATATATATATATATATATATATATATATATATGTGCAGGGATGAAATAAGACCTTGGCGACTAATTATTGCACAAATAAAATAGCGAATAAAAGATTAATTTATTATGACAATATAAAACATATAAAGATATATGACCACGGGGGAGGACTGTTATAAAATCAGACTAAAAAAATTACACTAAAGAAATGGGCATTTGGGAGTAAAGGACATATAACAACATATAAAAAAAGGGGTTATATGTAAAATAGATATAACATAAAAGATATTAAATGAAGAGTACAAGTAGTAATAGCAGCAAATTCAATAAAGAACGCTTAACTTTTTTAGAAGGTAGGAGGTAGGTTACCCGACGCGTTTCGTCTATGTGACTTCTTCAAGGGGTAGAGAGCAACTGAGCTCAGGCCGGTATTTGTACCTGTATGCCTGTCAGATACTCAATGACATCACTTCCTGTGATTTACTGGATTATTTACTGATGTAAAAAGTAAATGGGAGATATTAGGGATTATAGGGGCCAAATAAACATATGATTATAAACACAAGTACAATGTCCAGCTAATCGCTATACTTAGAAAACTTTAAAACATCTTAGACATGGTAAAAAACGTATATTGGGTATAGTTGCGGCACTTCCGCCACACTTGTCCTTATAGCGCAACTGCGCATGTCCGGCTTGCCAGATGTAATCAGTGAGCATAGACCTCCTTTCTGTGTGTGCATGTGCCGGGAGGTTCTGTTCAAAGATGCGAGTGTATAGTCTTCACATCCACAGCTCTTGTGGATGTGTCTGGAGTCGCGGGTGCCGGCGGCCATTTTCTTGTAGGTTACATATAGAAATACACTGTGATTCGACTTGCGGCCATCTTGTTATGGATATTTCTCAGCATATATGAAGCATATACAATGACAAAAACAAAGACATAGTAACTAAAAGTATCAGGGTTCAACTTATCGAAATTTTCAGCAATTAGATAATAACGGGAGTGATTCTTTCAGTATGACTACGGGCTGATGTTAAATGAGATTAGAAACATATAAATATATATATAAAAAGACAAAAAACGTGTCTCTGGTATTTGGAGGATTGTGACATAAGAAGGTGATCTAGAGATTTAATAACGCATGTTAGCGCTATATGAAAGAAATAATTTTAAAGTGCTAGTGCTGATATAAACTCGAATGTGTCAGATTAGTTGGTGACACATGCTGGAGATTTTTTAGAAGGGACAAGAGTGTTGGAATTATATGGGGTGCTGGATTTACATAAAGTGCTAAAGTGCTATATAAGTTAGGAAAAGTGATTTATATTCATAAACATTATTCCAAGGTTGTCTGGTTCACTGTTTTTGCTACAGCACCAGGTTTTCCCAAGAGGTCTCCCATCTTGGTACTGGCCTGGCCCAACACTGCTTAGCTTCCAAGATCGGACGAGATTGGGCGTATCATAGTGTGGTTTGACTGTAGAGTAAAATGACGACACCTGGAGATGTTGTTAGTGTTTTATTAGGAAATGTGAAGCAGAGTAAGAAAGAAAGAGGATTTTAATAAAATGATAGGAGAACCTTAAAGAAAGGGCGCAATTTCATAATTGTCATTAAAACCCAGGGGGTGTAGGGTGTCCAAATCGAAAATCCAATACATCTCACGTTGGGACAGTTTGTTCGCCAAGTCTCCACCTCTTGGTCCCAATTTGACCCATTCAATGGCTTTGAAAGTCAGTCCTTCTGGGTTGGCATTATGGTGCATCTCAAAGTGCTTGTAGATAGCATGGTTGTCGATTTTATTCTTGATATTGCGGTTATGTTCTTGAATCCTTAATTTCAACGGTCTCTTGGTTTTGCCCACATACTTCAGATGGCACGGGCATTCTAGTAGATATTTTACAGAAGATGTATTGCAGTTCATGAAGTCTTTTATGTGATATTCTTTTGTGTCGTTGTGGTTGGTGAATCTTTTCCTGGTGGGGTGGACGAATTTGCAGATGTTACACTTGCCGCATTTGTAGGAGCCAGTACATTTTAATCCGGAGCTGCTTTGTGTGCGTGAAGATGTAATAAGACTGGGTGCTATTAAATCTTTCAGGTTTTTGGATTTCCTGAAGATAACCTCAGGGTTAGGTGGTAATAGTTCTTTCAGGATAGGGTCCATGAGAAGTAGATTCCAATGTTTCTTCAAGCTCTGTTTGATTACCTGTTCGTGTTGGTTATATGTGGTAATGAAGGCGACTGTGTCTTTTCTTTCCTCTTTGGTCTTGTATTCAAGCAGATTGTCTCTATTGACCTGGTTCACTTTTGTGATCGCATTTTGTAGGAGTTGGTTGGGGTATTCTTTTTCTTCGAATCTTTGCTTATACATCTCCAGCTGGGCTTCGCATTCCTCATTTCTGTTGCAGTTTCTTTTTATACGGTTAAACTGGGAGTATGGGATGTTTTCCTTCCATTTGCGCAGGTGATTACTTCTAAAATGTAGGTAGCTGTTGGTGTCAACTTTTTTAATGAAGTTCTTGGTGTTTACTTTGGCGCCTTCGCCCATAAGTACCAAGTCAAGAAATTCAATCTCAGTTTTGTTGATACTGGAAGTGAAGTTTAGGTTCATTTGGTTGTCTCCAATGTACTCTAAAGACTTAGAAAACAGCTCCTCGTCACCTTCCCATACTATTAAAATATCATCGATGTATCTCTTGTAAAATCTGATATTTTCCTTAAAACCGTGGTCTGTATATATAAAACGTTTTTCCCAGCTCCCCATAAAAAGATTTGCAAAACTGGGTGCAAAAATAGTGCCCATTGCTGTGCCACATTTTTTAAGATAAAACTGGTCAAGAAATTTAAAATAATTGTGGCTTGAAATGAATTTCATGAGGTCGCATATAAAATTCTTGTGCTGTGGATTCAGTTCGTCATCTTCCTCCAGAAACTCCTTACATGCTTCAATTCCCATTTGATGTTCGATGCAAGTGTACAATGACTGTACGTCTATTGTGGCCCAAAGGAATGAATCTTTCCATGTAAAAATTTTTAAAAGATTTAAGACTGTGGTGGTATCCTTTAGATAAGCTGGTAAGTTTGTCACATGCTTCCGTAAAAAAATATCCACATACTCCGACAGGTTAGAGGTCAGGGAGTCAATCCCTGCCACTATGGGACGTCCTGGTGGGTTTTGTAAGGATTTCTGAATCTTTGGTAAAAAATAAAAGATTGGGGTAATGGGATTGGACCTCATAAGGTATTGATATTCGTCCTTTGTTATAGTTTTTTCCCTTAGTCCTTGGAGAAGTAGAAGTAATAGCCCGAAACATGTTGGAGAAATAAACCTCACTTATATTTCATCAAACTCCGAGAGTGCCGCCTGATCGATATCTGTTATATACCGGGTCCTACGGGTCCAGAAAGGAAGGCACCGGGTAATTATTACAGGCTATGTTCTGTGGAGTGCCGGGCGACATCGCTTTTATATATATATATATATATATATATATATATATATATATATATATATTTTTTATTATTATTATTTATATACATTTGGTCTATCTATAATACTTTAACTGACCCGGCATATACTAAGTCACCTAAGTGTCCATCTCTGTGCTTTGCTCCGCCCCTCTGGAAACCCCCTTCTGAAAATCCTGCGTTTAGCCCTGCTCACTGCATTGAATTAACCATGGCCGATGAGTTACTACTGATTATTAGCCTGGAGTTCCTGTGTTCTGGACTAGAGGTCAATGTTTTGGGGCCAGTTTATAATAACGTGCACGTGAGGTATAATAGTTACTTTGGTGTCAATAAGATGTATCAGACAAACGCACCATAAACAACAGCTTTTCATCTCCTTGTTTTCCAAAAAGATGTATGGTTGGCTTTATAGATCGGTACAGAGCTTTGGGGCCGATTCTGGTTCACTCTTAGTGATCCGAACTCGTTCCCTGCACCAATGGTCGGGGTTTACTCATGCATTTCTGCGCAAACCCTGACTGAGAACAGCCTCAGCGATTTACATTGTCGCCAGGTTGCAGCTGGGAGGGAGGGACGGGGCGGTGGTGGAGCTGGGCCATGCAAATGCCCAGAATATCATGGGCGTCCCCATGAAAAACGTTGAGCATTCTCATGGGGGTATGGATGGGACAAAGTCTGGCAGGGCTGGGTGCCTGAGTCACATGACGTCAGCCGCCCTCACTGTCTTCGTCCCGGCACTCGCAAATATAAGTCAGTCCCCACGGACTCATATTTGCGAAGGCAGGATAAATCATTTGAGATTCCCAGTTTACTGAGTCAATTAGAATCACCCCCTTTGCCAAAATGATAAAATGACTTCTCTGTAACAGAGCGGTAGATATTCTAGTTGTGAAAACACAGTGATTATAGTAAGATATTCACCAAAACACCAAAATATACTGTTAGCAAAGACTATGGGTAAAGGTGGATTAAAGGGTAAGTGACAATACAGATGGAGCCGGGCTCCCTCTTGCTGGCGAATCACCATACTGTCTCCGCTGGCGATCCGCCAGCAGCGAGGCACTCCATCTGACTGAGACGCGCGTGCGTCTCACATGCACGCGCGTCTCAGTTTCCGGGCGGCGGGGCGACGGGAACCCTGTCCGTCTCGGCTTCAGGGTTAGGGGGGGTGCGGGGAGGCGGTGGGGACCCCGGGTGACCGCCGACAAGCCGGCGGGGACCCGGGGGAAGCGCCGTCGGAAGGGGACGCGCGCGCATCTCGTGCGCGCGTGTCCCCTTTTGCATATCAGATGGCGGCTGGCGGGGGATGGCGGCTGGCGATTCTGCCACCATCCCCTGCAAAGACCAGGCCGGCTCCATCTGTACACAATTTAATATCTATTTCGTATTCGACAGGCAAAACTGAGAACAATCTGAGTAAAAATAGAGCAGCCAGTATTTACCCTGCACAGAAACAATAAAACACCCAAATCTAACTCTCTCTGCACATGTTACATCAACCCCACCTGCAGTGCATATGGTTTTGTTCATTAGAGAGTGATTGTGCCTTTGCGAGTGAACCAGAATAACCCCCTCAGTATACCTCAGGTTTTCACCCCCATTCGCTGGATTCCTGTCAGTCAAACTGCAGATGCATTGTGTTTGCGATTCATATGCATATTCAGTCGCTGATTCCACTCGCACATGCTCAGTGCATTCAGTAAGCATGGGCAGTAGTTCAATAATCGCTCGATTTGCAAATTCTCTAATTAGTGATCCATGCTGAATTATGCTCATAGTGTGGGTTACCACTGCCACAATGGGCTGCAGCCCCAATTTAACTCTGTTACATTTGTAACTTGCAGGGAAATCATAACACTGGTTTATGTCCAGTATATGTGCCTTAAGTTATATATACAGTTAGCCAGTCTCGGCTCAGAATCTAAGCAGAGTTTATTTGGTGACCTCAGATTTTTATTACTCCATGATTCTAATTGTGGTGCTTTGAGCAAACAATTATACTGTATAACATGTGTAATCACTGTAAGATACTGCGGTTAGTGATACGAAGTTACATCCTAAGAGGAAAACCAAATGATTTTCCGAGCAACTGTTTGAAAAATACATTTGTTCTGATAAGTACATAGTTTAAGCAAGGACAGAGTTCCATCCAAGGATAAGCCAGTAATATTTGCCATTAGATCTCTTTATACGTTTTCATAATGGTAAAAAGATATTTCTGAATTAATTTACTTTTAAAAAAGTATTTTAAAATAATATTTTATTGTTGTAACTCAAATAGTATATTCAGTGCTATTTTTCAGAAGGAACCAGCAGGAATTCAGTTCTTCAACTTTTAATAAAAAATTACATCATCGGGAACTTGGTTCCTGAACCTGTTCTGTGCCAAAATTTTCTATCCAAAAGATAAGTTTTATACTTTTATTTTAGTCACCTGTGGGTGTCTAATATATAAAAATCTCTCTCCCCCCCCCCCTCTCTCCCTCTCTCTCTCTCTCTCTCTCTCTCTCAGGAATGAATGCAGCATATTTGTAAATTTGACACTTAGTATTGGCTACAGCTGTGCACCAGCTATGTGATTTGGAAAACGTGGACCATTGGTAGAGCTTGAGGACCGGTTTGGTCACCCCTGACCTAGTAGTACATTAATATTGAATTCATTATGTATCCCTGAATGGCCCTAATTCAGCATGGGCTGCTAATGATACAATATGCATTCCTGTCAGTTATAGAACAAGTGCGTGAATAAATATTTGTATGCATAATAGTTGCAGAGCAGTTGTGGTTTGATTGACAGGAAGCCAATGTTAAGGGGCAAAAATGGCGTTTTCTTGGTGTGTTTGTAAAAACTCAGGTGTGCTTAGATGTATTTGGGGGGAGGGGGTGGGGGGGTCTCTGACATCAGCGATAACCACTTCCAGCCTGGTAGTTTAGCAGATTACTATATAAAACTATTCGATGATTTGTTTTTTTGGCGAATGGATCTGCGACTGCATCACTATTTGCAATGCACTCGCAATTTTGCAAGAGGCCTTTATTCTTTCTTTTCCATGCTGAAATAGGCACAATGGACTGGTGCTTGCACATACCCATGCGTGAATATGCGCCTGTTCCAACCCCGGGATCGAGCGCATTCCGCAGGTTACACACTCATCGGGGCATTCGCTTAATGGTGGGTGGGAAGGGGAGAACATAGGTTTGAAGCAAGGGACCGCCCAGCATTTTAGTGGCGTAAATTCACCCCAGTTGCCCGAAGGCAAGAAAAATTATTGGTGTTCCCCCACCACACATACACACAAACACACACACACACACACAGCACCTTATATAAATATATGTATGCATGTGTGTAAGTATGCATGTATGTTATGTTAAAATAAAGAGAGTGTGATGTCTATGGTCCTACTAGGAGGGGAAGTCAGCCACAGAAGTGATATTGAAGGCTTTCAATGAACTGATTTAAATTTGCAGGGGAGGAGAGGTGCCCCCTTGGGAGCAGGAGCCTGGTGGCAGATGACTCCATTGCCTCCCAGAGTTACGCCTCTGATGGGTGTGCCCACAAAAACACTGGTGTACCCTTGGGAACGCAGGCGTGCACATGCATCCTTGGGTGGTTGGCTGATGTGACATGACGAGAGCACCCACTTCCAATATGCTGGATAGTTGGCATCTGAAAAGTACTATAAGTACAGGTTGAGTATCCGGTATCCGGACATCCCTTATCCGAATTATTCCAAAAACCGTGGTTTTTGGAATCATTCGAATTTTTTTTTTTTTAACCCCATACCCTCTTTTCATACTTACCAAGTCCCCGGGCGTCCACAGCAGGCCTCCGGCATCTTATCCAGGGTCTCCAGCGGTCCCAGGAATGCATTGCGCGAGTGTGCGCGCGCGCCGGTGACGTCACCGGTGCGCGCGCACACTCGGGCAATGCATTCCTGGGACTGCTGGAGACCAGGAGAAGATGCCGGAGGCCTGCTGTGGACGCCCGGGGACTGCGCGGATGCCGAGGGACGCCCGGGGACCATCAGGGGACAGGTAAGTATGGCTGCAAAAAAAATATTCTAAAAACCGGAAAATTCCCCTATCCGAAATGCTCGCGGTCCCGAGCATTTCGGATAGGGGATACTCAACCTGTATAGGCTTTTCAGAGTGAAGGCTAGAGAAATTATTCGATGGTGAGTGACCATCAAATGATTTCTCCTTGCGGCCGCATGCTAGCCGATGTGTAAGCTTACACATCCCCTTGCTAGCTATTGCGGTTATTCCGGCGGTGGGGGGGGGGGGCGGCATTTACCTGCTCGCTAGGCTGTGAATACACGCAGTCTAGCTTGCTGGTCTGAATCAGTTCCTATGTTATAAGGGGCAGATGTATTAAGCCTGGAGAAGAGTTAAACTGGAGATAAAGTGGAAGGAGATAAACGCACCAGCCAATCACCTCCCCACTGTCATATTTCAAACACAGTTGATTGGCTGGTGCGTTATCTCCTTCCACTTTATGTCCACATTATCTCTTTGCCAGGCTTAATACATCTGCCCCAATGTACTTTAGAAGCACAGCAATATGACTAGACTTAGATAATACAGCACAGGGTTGTAGATGCCTCATTTCTTTGTGGTGTTTTGTATATAGTCCGGATTTTCACCCCACGTTTATATTTTACATATTAGTGTGTTTACGTTTAATCTGAGATTTGCGTTCATGCTAACATAATAAGAAATAGCCTACGTAATACAAATAAAAGTATGCCACTAGTATTTCTCTCTAATTATTTTCTCATTTGATTGTCACTAAAGAGATCATCTTAGACATAAATGAAACCCTGATTTAGTCAGTGGCAAATGTATTGTTTACATAGATGATCCATCAACTGTGATCCTTTTTTGACAATTATTTATATAATGAAGATGTTTTTGACATCACATTATACAGCAAGGTTGTCATCTTGTGCCCTTACGCAGTAGAAAAGTTAAGCATGCACTTGACATCTCTAAGTAGGGCTAATTAGAATGCGAGGGCAACTTCTTGTGCAGCTTCTAATTAATAGCACTGCGTGCACAATAGCAACATAACAAATAGTGACACGAGCAAACACTGTTTTCTAAATGGCATAATAACAGATTTGTCATGACCATCTTCAGGGATGGTGTCATTTTAGAAGTATATAATGTTGTTTGTCTGAGAACAAGTTGATCCAAGCATACACAAGTATGTGTGATTCAGAGTCACAAGTATGTGCGATTCAGTCATATCTCCACTTACGCCCCTTCAGTCACAGATGTGACCAGTGCTTCTCTCATAGGCTATGTGGCATTGGCAGTGCACAGGGAGGACATGGCATGGAATCAGAGGTGGATTTTCCATAAGGCAAGCTAGGACCCAGCAGGTCCCAAGGGGCTCCATAAAGATATCCTGGCCATTGAAAATGTTGCCAGAGGACCATTGCCAACTACCGTGTGACATCATGACATCTTATGGACCTGCCCAACACTCCCAAAGTCCCTTTGATGCTGTTTGATACGATAAAAAAATGTTTAGATACACAAAATGGTATCATCCACTATATGTGATCAGTCAGCTTACTTTAAATGTGACACGGGTATTAAGCCTTCCAAAAGACCAAGGGCCAGATGCACTAAGCTTCGAAAGTGATAAAATTGAGAGTGATAACCAACCAATCAGCTCCTGCCTGACATTTTTTTTTTATTATTATTATTACAATTTTATTTATAAGGCGCCACAAGTGTTTCGCAGCGCCGTACACAGGAACAATACAGGGAGACATAACTTGGCATAACATTGAATAAATAACAAAAATAGAGTACAAATAAAGAGCGCCACAGTTCAATACACATTACAGCTTAAATATAAGTAGTGAGGACTCAATAAACATACAACTAGAGGCTTGAGGCCAATGATGGAGATGAGTATGCAGACGATCACTGAGTGTTTGAGTATAGGAGAGCTGTGAGTGAAATGTGAAGAGAAGTGGGCTTTAACAACAGGAGGGAAGAGGGAATTTTTCAAACACAAACTGTGACATGGCAGCAGTGGCGTAACTATTATTTAAGCTCCCCCCTGCCCCACATTTTGGCAGCCCCCCCCCCCCCCTTTACCAATCCGCCCCAACATTTATACCTCCGCCGGTACCTGCCGCTGTGCCGCATCAGTCTGCGGTCCTGGACGGGTCTCCCTGCTCTCCCGGCTCCTGCTAATGAAAACTGACACTTAGAAAATGGCTGCCCCCGTACAGTGCATGTACAATTACAGCCACCAGATCGTCAACCGGTGTTGGAGTGAGCAATAAAGAGCCCTCCAGGAGAATGTAGTTGTAGGAGCCCATGTGTAGGGGTGTGGCCATTCCCCAGAAGGGGTGTGGCCAGATTCCAAGAGTTTGGCTAACCATTAAAGAGTGCATGGTCTGGGCCCCTCAAAAAATATTTCATTTGCATCAGCTCACCACCAATAAGTGGGTTAATTGCTTTTACTGTGTATATTTTCTTGTTGCACTGAGCTCTGGTTGTTGAAATTAAATGCAGGTTAGAAAAAAAATCTATCAGTCTGTAATAGCCATGGCTGATAGGAGCTCTCAACAACATATTGACCAAACACTCATATCTTACAGACGGTAGATAGAAAATGGCTATTTCTGCTATTGCATCTAAATCCTGGCATCATCTAGCGGTGTCTGCTTAAATGTCCTTTATGACTTGGCACTTGACTTCCTCAGAAAACCATGTCAAAGCAATCTACAGGGAAAATAACAAGTGGAAATCCTTCATTGGGTTATAGGAAACATACATAAAAGGGAAAGAAATATTTTTTGGGGGGGCAAATTAAAATTTAAAACGTATAATAAAAAATACCTTGAATAGCAACATATATTCTCAAATAAAAGTCTATACAGTACTCTCTTATGTAACACTAGCTAAGGAACCCAAACATTGTTTGGGTTCAGAATACGCTCTCCGGGTCAATGGTCTGCTCAGTGTACACCAACTTGACATCAGACAGAGGTCCTGGCCACTCCAATAGGCAACCCAGACCATTTGCCCCCCTCTCTGATTTTCTCATCCAAATCTATCCAGCAGAAGACCCTGAACATGCTCCCCACGCCCATGGTGTGCCCGGCATACACCTCTCTGAGGTCGGCTCCTGGATCTGACCCCATTTTTTTTCTTAAACCCCATGTTCTCTACCCCCTATATGTTATGCAACTTTGCCATATCTTGCTTTCCCGACCCACTTTATTTATTGTCCGGAAACTTTTTTGTGCCTCCGAGACCCCAAAGGGTCAGGATTGGGGTCTTAGTGGCCAAGAACCTAATCTGTTCCCAATCAAACCACCTCGCATTGGTTTCATCCAAAATCGGTCCAACAGTGTCCAAATGAATACCAGACAAACAAACAAGCAGATCACAAATCTGTAAGAGATAACAGACGACAAATATGTAAGCGTTCATGGCTCTGGAGACCCTGCTTGTCCCACTATATAACCCTCAGTCTGTTGTAGTGGTACTGCCATTAAAGTCCAATGAATGGTACTGCCGTTAAAGTCCAGTGATACTGCCATTAAAGGCCACTGGTCCTGCTGAAAAGTCCAGTGATATTGCCGTAAAGTCCAGTGATACTGCAGTTTAAAGTCCAGTCCAGTGATACTGCTGCATACGTCCAGTCCAGTGGTACTGCCATTAAAGTCCAGTGGTACTGCCGTTAACATCCAGTTATAGTGCCATTAAAGTCTATCAATACTGCAGTTAAAGTCCAGTGATACTGCTGATAAAGTCCAGTCCAGTAATACTGCTGCATAAGTCCAGTCCAGTGATACTGCCATTAAAGTCCAGTGGTACTTCTGCAGTTCCATTCCAGTGATAGCGCTATATAAGTCCAGTCCAGTGATACTGCTGGCTGCATAAGTCCAGTCCAGTGGTACTGCCATTAAACCAGTGATACTGCTGTAACGCTGTCTTCAGCACTGAGTATGTATAAGCGAGTTTATGTGCCTCCACCCCAAGCTTTGATGGTATAAAGATAGGTTATATCAATATGTATATATTTCTATGAGGGCGAGCTTGGGGAAACACCCTTTGAACTATCCAGCAACCAATAAAGTTAACAAGTTATTTGCATAACAATAATATTATTTACATAGGTAATTTCACACAACAAAAATAGGTGAAATAATGGCATTAATCATCACAACCAATTTTATTTGACTGGAACTTAAGACGTGTAGTCGTGTTCAGTAATATTTCTGGAATGCCTTCCTCAAGTAAAAAAAAGATTATACAAGCCTACCTTAGTCGGCTGAAACAAATAAACATATTATACGTCACATGCAAGTGAATTAATATCTTCACCGTTTAGACAACAGTTTCAATCAACAATAAAAAACATATAGTAATAAACCTTAAACTATTATTGCGCAATAATATGTATTTTAGTTAGTGTACACTAGTCTTGGTGTTACTATAAGCGCTTTTGTATTTTGTGCCGGGTTCCTTTGTTAACCATATACTGCAGTTCCTGAGCAAACTAAAGTTCCCACCTGAGTCCTGTAAGGTGAGTTTGTAAGTAATAGGAGTTGAACTTATATGAAGTGTTTGTAATCCAATCTAGAAATAGACTGCAAGACATTTACTGACGGATTCAAGAAATGAGTTCCCGCTATGAAGGATCCGCTCTCTCCTAACAGGCTGTACTTTCCTGAATGGAATTTGTGTTACTAAACAATCCACACTTGTATTCAATGTTATATAGTTCTACTATATTGGTTTGAATGAACTGTTGCTGCTGTATACAAAAAGGAGTATATTCTCTTAGATGCTAGATAGAATTATGTTCTGTTAATGAAACACTATCAGCTGATACTAGTGTAATAACAATGTCAGACACTTTTCCAGTCCGCAAAGTGTCAGTTTCATAGCTGTTTGGAGTGAAAACTTTAATAATGCTCTACGAAGAAACTTTTGTATCCTGCTAGTAATACTGCACTGTTAGGTTCCCAAAGATCTACTGTATGCAGCTCTCTATTATTAAATACACCATTTTTATTCCGGATGTAATTTATCTGCAGTCTCTGGAAAGGTTTTCTCCAAGATCATCTGTAGTGTAGTCTTTCTGTATAAAAGCCCACAGTGGTATCCTTTATCTCTATATCTTATCACTTTGTGTTCCTTACAAATAGGACTTCTGTATTTTCTCAAATGTTCCCTGTATACAGCTTAACCCTTTAGTCTGTCATTCACAATTTCTCTGCTGCTGAAGTATAATTAGCTGCTCTCTTTATACCCAAATACAATGTCTCTGTATTGTACTTAAACTCCTTTTCCCTCTCACTCTCCTTATCTCACTTTTGTGCTGCTGGAGCTGTAATGATCTTGTAGACTATTGACTGTCAGGATGCCTTTATTATTACTTCACTGTGAGCACTGAAGGGGTTAATAGTTCTTTATTCAGGGGTTGCTGATCTAAAGCTGTGCTGACAACTTGTGCAATGTTTATGATACTCTAACTTAGAGTAGTAGTGATCTTTCCCTTGCTGTAATGCAGCTGCAGTGAGGTGTCATATATCATCTGTCAGTCTTTCCCTGTGTAGCTATGAGTGATGCAGGGTGTTGGACAGCACTCACCAATCCCCGTTCTTTACTCTTTAGGCCTCCGTCCAATCTCCTCCCAGATGCCACCTCCAGTGATGATGTGCCGCACCTCTGGTACCTCTCACCGGAATGTACACTATCTGCCCAGCCAGAGATTTAGGCCACCTGTCAGCATCTGGTCAGCTGTAGAAGCTGCCATCACACGGAGCCTCTGGTAGTAGTCTTTTCTCCCTCACAGGTCAGTTCTCCTATCTGCCAGGGCTGCACACTTCTGCCCTCCTCAATCTCCTCAGGAGAATTTCTTCCTCACTCTCTCCTGCTCCCCCTTTTTATACCTTCAGTTTGAATCTACAACAACTTTATTTAACTGTTTACCTGGGGTACAATAAGTTCAATCCAACGTCTCTCCCCCAACTGCCAGGAAGAATAGAACAGTCCTTTTACCAACTGCTATGCATATACTGGAAGGGCAATACCACCTCATTATAATGGAGGGGGGTTTGTTCCACATGCATTTTCCAACAAGTACTAACTATTTCACATCATTTTCTGTGAAAAGTTCTGGTTATAGTTTGCTCCCTCATGAGGGATAATTAATAATCAAGCCATGAAAGAAGTTCATATTAACAGCATAACCATGTACAGTAACAGAGTGTACAAAATCCTAACACAGAGGTCATGTATCTTGTCCAATGTTTGGTAGATATTATAAAACTGTAAACAGTTATTTTTTTTCAATATTTATACACCTCCAAAATACACCATACACATATTTTTATGTATTATTCAATATCCCTAGTTGGGACCCTGACAATATGGGGTCACACTTCTCCCCCTGGAGGTCAAGTTTGCAATTCCTTTTAAAACTTGCAAATCAGATCTCCACTTACCGATACATGAATACAGTCATGACATATAACAGATTCATAACATTGTAAATACTGTACATCAAATGTTTACTGGCAGACTCCCAAAATATGGCCAAGAATATACAATATTCGGGTGTACCACCCTATTAACAACAGTAGGACATCCCAATTGGTCATATGTTAGTATTCGTGGCGGTCTACGTACTCGGGCTGGTAGAGGAAGTTCACTTAGACAATCAGTTACAGAAATGTCACTCCCCCAACTCTCATCCGGAAATACGTAGTTCTCAATTAATTCTGGCTCTCTGTTTATGGCCTGCGGAGTTCCTGTATCTGTTTTTTGGTTAAAGTTCAATTCCCACGTGGATGCTGGATTTGTATTTCCATCTTGGTAGAAATATCCCATTTCTGTGTCAGTCTCATCCTCTCTGGCCTCTTCAGTTACCGGACCAACAGAAGAGGTAATTTTATTTTCTTTAGCAGGAATTGGTGCTGATTCAAGACTCTCTTTATCCACACTGGAAGGAAACACAATATCCTGGGTAATAGGTAATAGATGTTGACGATGGTAGGTGAGTATAGGTCCATCTGCATTTTCAGGGGCAATTTGATAAACTGGGATATCAGGCAATTTCTTTAATACTCTATAAGGAGTTTCTCTCCATCTGTTGGCCAATTTTTGTTTGCGAGGACTGCCCAGTCTCTTGAGAAGGACTCGATCCCCCAGATTTAATACTTGTTCCTTTACTTTTCTGTCATACAGGGCTTTATTCTTTTCATTTTGTTTTCGGGTGGAGTCTTTTGCTAGATTATATGCGTTATTGAGTGCTTTTCTCAAATTGGCGACATACTTTGAATGGGATGGTGCTTTGACAGTGGTGGGAGAGGTGCCAAGGCTAATGTCAATAGGAAGTCTGGCCTCTCGTCCAAACATCAACAAATAGGGTGAATACCCAGTAGCTTCATTTCGGGTACAATTGTAGGCATGGACTAAATGACAGATGTACTTTTTCCATTTAAATTTCTGAGTGTGGTCAAGGGTTCCTAGCATATTCAATAGGGTTCGATTGAATCGCTCAGGTTGTGGGTCTCCTTGAGGATGATATGGTGTAGTTCTCGATTTCTTTATCCCACAAAGCTGGCACAACTCCTTAATTAGATGGCTCTCAAAATCAGGTCCTCTATCAGTGTGGATGCGAGCAGGTAGGCCATAATGCACAAAAAACTTCTCCCATAATGTATTGGCCACTGTAAGAGATTTCTGGTCGGTGGTTACAAAGGCTTGTGCATATCTAGTGAAATGGTCAGTGATGACAAGTATGTTGCTATCTTGTCCCGTAGGACTTTCTAAGGATAAGAAGTCAATGCATACGAGATCCATTGGGCCGGAACTCTGTAGACTGACCATACCAGCAGCATGTTGGGGCAAGGTTTTTCTCAGGATACAATTTCTGCAATTTTGGCAATATTTTTCAATGTCCTTGTTCATTAACGGCCAATATACCCTTTCAGCAATCAAATGTTGAGTTTTATCATAACCCAGGTGTCCATGTTGGTCATGAAGTGCTTTCAACACTATAGATACCAGTTCAGAAGGCAACACTAATTGGTCTTTAAACATACCAGTGGGTTTTAAAATTCTTCGGTACAGTATTCCCTGTTTGACTACTAAGTTTTTCCTTTGTCTACACAACACTTTGTACTTCAAGGTCACTGGAAATGGGCCTGACGACAAGTTCGGCTTTTGATATAGTCTCAACATTGCCCCTATCTCAGTGTCAGCATTCTGTAATTGACGCATCTGTTCTTTGGACCACTTGGGTAAGTCTCTCATCTCGTCCTTGGTGATCCAACAATACATCAGGGGTAGGGCCTTTCCAGAAGCTCCAAGTGCACTAACCTGTTCTGGTGAGTGCTTTTGCATGAAGGACACTTGATGACATAATCCTTGTAAGGCAGGAGCTGGTAATTCTATCCAGTCATCATTTTCGCTGATAGTGCCTCGTTGAGGTAACCGAGATAACGCATCGGCATCAACGTTATTGATACCAGGTTTGTATTTCAGACTAAAATTGTAATTGGATAAAGCAGCAAGCCACCTATGTCCAGTAGCATCAAGTTTAGCAGTGGAGTTTATGTACGTTAACGGGTTATTGTCCGTATGCACTGTGAAGGTAACTCCATATAAATAGTCATGGAACTTTTCCACCACCGCCCACTTAAGAGCAAGAAATTCAAGTTTATGCACTGCATAGTTCTTCTCACTAGACGACAGACTTCGACTAACATAGGCTACTGGTCGTAGGAGCTGGTCTTGCCACTGGTAAAGAACTCCTCCAATACCCTCCATGGACGCATCTATGTGGACTTCGTATGGTAACTCTGGATTTGCATAGGCTAATACTGGGGAGTGAGTCAGAAGATGTTTCAAGTTGTTAAAAGCCTCTTCACATGAAGCCGTCCAGCGTTCCCCAAATTCTTCTCGGGGCTTATAATAATTTTCCTGGTGCTTTCGTTGTTTTCCCACTGGACGGTATCCCTTTGTTAGCTCCGTGAGGGGACGGGCAATCTTGGAATACTGTGGAACAAAACGCCGGTAATATCCACTGAATCCCAGAAAGGAACGTAGATCCTTCAATTTCACTGGTCTAGGCCACTCTTGCACTGCCACTATTTTATCAGGGTCCGTGGCGACGCCTTCTCTGCTGACTACATGCCCCAAATACTTGACGGTGGTCTGGCATAGCCGGCACTTGTCGATGGAAAGTTTCAATCCCTTTCGTTGTAGTCGCTCTAATACTTTCAGTAGCCGGAAGTTGTGCTCTTCCAATGTTTTTCCAAATACAATAACGTCATCAAGGTACACCAGCACTTCCCTATAGCACATGTCACCAATTACTTTCTCCATAGTTCGTTGGAAAGTGGCTGGAGCGCCTTTGATGCCTTGGGGCATCTTGAGGAACTCAAAAAACCCAATGGGACATATAAATGCGGTCTTCGCGCAGTCTTCAGGATGCATGGGAATTTGATAATATCCAGATCTCAAATCGAGCACCGAGAACCATTGGCTCCCTTGAAGGCAATCAAGGGCTTCTTCAACTTTTGGCACTGTATACTGGTCTTCAATTGTGCGATTATTAAGAGTCCGGTAGTCTATGCATAGTCGTATATCTCCATTCTTTTTCCTAGCCACTACAATAGGAGACGCATAAGGACTCTGTGATTCTGCGATGACATGGTTCTCAAGGAGATATTTTAGATGGAGACGTACATCTTCAAAATCGGCTGGGGCCAGCCTTCTGGACCTCTCTCTAAACGGTGTATCATCATTCAATCGGATCCGGTGCTCTACTCCCGTAACTGCTCCTAGATCCCACTCACTTAATGAGAAAACCGACTCCAGTGCTTTCAATTTGTTGATAAGCTGCTCTCTGTCTTGATAAGATATGTCGCTTCCATTAAAGCATTCGACTATTCTTTCTTGGAAGGTAACTCTGCGATCTTCAGACTGACTGATGTTTTCTTGATAGGCCATAGAGTTAAAGGAGTTGGCATCTCTATCTGAGGAAAGGGAAGTCACTTTATCTTGATTTAGACACCAATTAGACAAGGTTTTGTATAGGTGAGAATTTGTGCCCACAATCACAGAAACGACGTCTTGCCCAGATGGAGAGTCAGGACACACTAATGCCAAAAAAGGTACTGGAGGTTGGGGTTCTGTGGTGTTGTCCAGGAATTGAATATGAGTGGTCACATACCCCAAATATGGGTATTTTTGATTACTTAGCCCCCAAATCACTAGGCCATCGATAGGATTTATTGGTATTTTAGTCAGGTGTTTATAATACCAACTCTCAAAGATGATCGATACTTGTGACCCACTATCCAATAAGACGTTACAATAATGTCCATTAACTAATGCTGGGACCATGGGGGCTTCTCCAACAATACCTCCTTGACACAGCTTAGTCCATTGAATACTCCCCATTGCTACCATCTCAGTTAATTGGGAGTCCGTGCGGGGTTCACCGACGTCCCTTGCAAGTTTTCCGAATGAGTAGATGTCCTGGGTTCAGTAGGATTCATCCTTCTATTGTATCCTCCCCTTTGAGGGCATTCAAAACTACGATGGCCTAACTGCCCACAACTGTAGCAAGTGAACTGTCCTTGGTTATCAGATCTCCTATGGTACCCTCGTCCACGATTCATAGATAACCCTGACGTCATAGGAGGGCTTTGCGCATGTATCGCAATGAGTTGATCTAGTTTTTTATTTTGTTCTTCCATGAGTTTATATAGTCTATCATTCATTGGGGGTTCTTCCGGGGTTGGCAGTACGACTTTGACCCTCTTGAGACTTTTATCTCTATTTTCAATTTGTACTTCCTCGAGTTTCACCTCTTTAATTAATTCACTGAGGGTAGGAACTGGAACTTTGGACAGACTACATCGAAGCCTCTGGGCTACTGGGTTAGAGGTCAGTGCTCCCCTCAACACATATTTCATTCTCCTCCCATCGATCTCCTCTTCCTTAATTCCTCCTTTTTCTAGTAATTTATACAGGATTTTATCAATTCTGTAAATATATGTAGTGAGAGTTTCGTTTGGCTCTTGGTATGTGTGGTTCAATCTGGATAGGATGTCTCCTACATCCTCTAGGGTGCCAAAAGAATAGTCAAGTGCTTCAAAATAGTCTTTCAGGGTTGCTTGACTGTTGCTCCTTCGGGTAGCTTGAATGATGCCCATGGCGGGACCCCGAAGGCTTTCCACAATACGTTGTTTTTTTACATGTTCTGGGCATCTCCATTCCTCCGAATGTTGAGTAGCAGCCTCTCTCCAAGCCTCATATCCCTCCTCTCCAGTAGGTATAGGAAATATCCCAGAAAAAATTCGTAATCTTCGATATCCACCCTCATAGTGCCATCTTTCCATCTGACTAACAACTCTATCCATCATAGCATCTACCGGGGGCTCCAGCACCTGCTCCCTGGTACTATTGGTCTCAGAGTTAGGTTCCTTATTCCTTAATCCATCTCCAGTGGCACTTCCTACACGGTCTACAGTTATCTCTCGCTGATATTCAATGGGAACATCGGGCCAGAGTAGCTTCCACCGCCTTTCAGGTAGTTGTGATATGATAATATGGGCAGGGATCAAGTTTCGGTCCAACTTATTTAAATTGGTGATCAATACTGTAATCACTTCCCCCGTATCTCCGGTCTGTTTATCAATTAACTTGGGTCTCTTTAACCCATATATTTTATCCACTCCCGTCAATATTTCTTCATCAGACATGTCATTCAAAGAACCCTCAATCCCAAAGCTGCATTCCATATCTAGTCCATGATCTTGACTCCACCTCTGTATATCGTGTTTGCTGGCGCTTTCCATTGTCGCAGCTGGATCTCAGCAGTGCCTCCAGAAATGTAACGCTGTCTTCAGCACTGAGTATGTATAAGCGAGTTTATGTGCCTCCACCCCAAGCTTTGATGGTATAAAGATAGGTTATATCAATATGTATATATTTCTATGAGGGCGAGCTTGGGGAAACACCCTTTGAACTATCCAGCAACCAATAAAGTTAACAAGTTATTTGCATAACAATAATATTATTTACATAGGTAATTTCACACAACAAAAATAGGTGAAATAATGGCATTAATCATCACAACCAATTTTATTTGACTGGAACTTAAGACGTGTAGTCGTGTTCAGTAATATTTCTGGAATGCCTTCCTCAAGTAAAAAAAAGATTATACAAGCCTACCTTAGTCGGCTGAAACAAATAAACATATTATACGTCACATGCAAGTGAATTAATATCTTCACCGTTTAGACAACAGTTTCAATCAACAATAAAAAACATATAGTAATAAACCTTAAACTATTATTGCGCAATAATATGTATTTTAGTTAGTGTACACTAGTCTTGGTGTTACTATAAGCGCTTTTGTATTTTGTGCCGGGTTCCTTTGTTAACCATATACTGCAGTTCCTGAGCAAACTAAAGTTCCCACCTGAGTCCTGTAAGGTGAGTTTGTAAGTAATAGGAGTTGAACTTATATGAAGTGTTTGTAATCCAATCTAGAAATAGACTGCAAGACATTTACTGACGGATTCAAGAAATGAGTTCCCGCTATGAAGGATCCGCTCTCTCCTAACAGGCTGTACTTTCCTGAATGGAATTTGTGTTACTAAACAATCCACACTTGTATTCAATGTTATATAGTTCTACTATATTGGTTTGAATGAACTGTTGCTGCTGTATACAAAAAGGAGTATATTCTCTTAGATGCTAGATAGAATTATGTTCTGTTAATGAAACACTATCAGCTGATACTAGTGTAATAACAATGTCAGACACTTTTCCAGTCCGCAAAGTGTCAGTTTCATAGCTGTTTGGAGTGAAAACTTTAATAATGCTCTACGAAGAAACTTTTGTATCCTGCTAGTAATACTGCACTGTTAGGTTCCCAAAGATCTACTGTATGCAGCTCTCTATTATTAAATACACCATTTTTATTCCGGATGTAATTTATCTGCAGTCTCTGGAAAGGTTTTCTCCAAGATCATCTGTAGTGTAGTCTTTCTGTATAAAAGCCCACAGTGGTATCCTTTATCTCTATATCTTATCACTTTGTGTTCCTTACAAATAGGACTTCTGTATTTTCTCAAATGTTCCCTGTATACAGCTTAACCCTTTAGTCTGTCATTCACAATTTCTCTGCTGCTGAAGTATAATTAGCTGCTCTCTTTATACCCAAATACAATGTCTCTGTATTGTACTTAAACTCCTTTTCCCTCTCACTCTCCTTATCTCACTTTTGTGCTGCTGGAGCTGTAATGATCTTGTAGACTATTGACTGTCAGGATGCCTTTATTATTACTTCACTGTGAGCACTGAAGGGGTTAATAGTTCTTTATTCAGGGGTTGCTGATCTAAAGCTGTGCTGACAACTTGTGCAATGTTTATGATACTCTAACTTAGAGTAGTAGTGATCTTTCCCTTGCTGTAATGCAGCTGCAGTGAGGTGTCATATATCATCTGTCAGTCTTTCCCTGTGTAGCTATGAGTGATGCAGGGTGTTGGACAGCACTCACCAATCCCCGTTCTTTACTCTTTAGGCCTCCGTCCAATCTCCTCCCAGATGCCACCTCCAGTGATGATGTGCCGCACCTCTGGTACCTCTCACCGGAATGTACACTATCTGCCCAGCCAGAGATTTAGGCCACCTGTCAGCATCTGGTCAGCTGTAGAAGCTGCCATCACACGGAGCCTCTGGTAGTAGTCTTTTCTCCCTCACAGGTCAGTTCTCCTATCTGCCAGGGCTGCACACTTCTGCCCTCCTCAATCTCCTCAGGAGAATTTCTTCCTCACTCTCTCCTGCTCCCCCTTTTTATACCTTCAGTTTGAATCTACAACAACTTTATTTAACTGTTTACCTGGGGTACAATAAGTTCAATCCAACGTCTCTCCCCCAACTGCCAGGAAGAATAGAACAGTCCTTTTACCAACTGCTATGCATATACTGGAAGGGCAATACCACCTCATTATAATGGAGGGGGGTTTGTTCCACATGCATTTTCCAACAAGTACTAACTATTTCACATCATTTTCTGTGAAAAGTTCTGGTTATAGTTTGCTCCCTCATGAGGGATAATTAATAATCAAGCCATGAAAGAAGTTCATATTAACAGCATAACCATGTACAGTAACAGAGTGTACAAAATCCTAACACAGAGGTCATGTATCTTGTCCAATGTTTGGTAGATATTATAAAACTGTAAACAGTTATTTTTTTTCAATATTTATACACCTCCAAAATACACCATACACATATTTTTATGTATTATTCAATATCCCTAGTTGGGACCCTGACAATATGGGGTCACACTTCCATTAAAGTCCAGTCTACTGGTACTGCCATTAAAGTCCACTGGTACTGCTGTTAAATGGCCTTAGTCTAGTTCACTCTTTATGACAAAATCCTTCTTAGATGGACAAAACCATGTGCACTGCAGGTGGGGCAGATGTAACTTGTGCAGAGAGAGTTAGATTTGGGTGGGGTTTCACTTCAAAGTGAGATCTATATTGCAGTGTAAAAATAAAGCAGCCAGTGTTACCCTGCACAGAAACAAAATAACTCACCCAAATCTAATTCTCTGCACATTTTACATCTTCCCCCCTGCAGTGCACATGGTTTTGCCCATCTAAGAAGGATTTTGTCAAAAAGAGTGAACTAGAATAAGGCCCAAAGTCCGGTGATACTGTAATAGTGTTATATACTGTATGTCCATTCCAGTGATACTGCTGCATAAGTCCAGTCCAGTGATACTTCAGAAAGATAATGGAGTACCAAAATTTGGAGGATAAAATAATGAAAGAACAAGAACCACTTCCTCCTAGTGCTGAAGGTGCTACCACTAGTTATGACATAGAAAATTAAATGCCTTCAATGACGTCGGCCAAGGCCGATGCCCAATGTCAGAGTGTATGTAAAATCCAAGATGCCAAAGTTCAATAAGATGAAGAAAAAAAATAAATCTAAATAGTTTGAGGAGAAACATAAGCTCGCCAATATGCCATTTACGACACAGAGTGGCAAGGAATGGCTAAGGCCCTGGCCTTTGTTCATGACTAGTGGTTCAGCTTCACATGATGATCTAAGCCTTCCTCCTCCCCCCTCTTTTTTTGGCATTATGTGCTCTTTGGGGCCTAGTTTTTTAAACTGCCATCTGCAGCTGCAATGTCACTCCTAGATGGGCCAGGTGTTTGTGCCACCCACTTGTGTCGCTTATCATAGTCATCCAGATACCTCGGTCAACCTTTTGGCCTAAAAACAACATTATGAGGTGGAAATTAACTTTATTTAGGCTAATAATAGAGTAGGAGCAATAAAACCCCCAAATTCTGCAATTTTTAGTGGTTTTTATGATCCAAAACATAGAACACGAAACACGAAAAGGGTGGTGTTTTGGAAGAGATCCAGATCCAAAACACTGCTGGTGGTACAGACCCACTGTACACATAGGTGCCGATTCTGTGGGTGCTCAAGGGCCCGAGCACCCACAGGAATTAATGAGCACCCATGTGCCCGTAACTCCAGAGTCCCAATGCCGGGCCACTGTATTTGCTTGTTGAGCCTTTCAACAGGCTTTCGCACCCACCAGCAAAAACATAAATCAGCACCTCTGACTGTACACCTACTGTATGTAGATATTCCTTAAAAAATCAGACGTTTGCAGCTAGTATAGTCATTTACCACAGTAACTGATTAATTAAATGTTATCTTCATTGAAAAAAACACTGCTTTTCTTTCAAAAATAAGGAAATTTCTAATCCCCCTTTCACACCAAGAAGCAAATTACCGGATTAAAGCTTTTTAACCTGGTAATTTGCTTAAGAACCCATGTTTTTCAGTGGTGTGACCAGGGTCGGAGTGCCGGATTTAAGACCCATGTTGACCCTTTCAGCAAAGATTTCAGCAAATTACTGGGTTGAAAAGCTCTAACCCGGTAAATTGCGGGTGGTGTGAATGGGGTCCGGCTGCACCTGACAAAATGACCCGGCAATCAAAAATACCAGGTAATTGGCAGGTGGCCAGTGTGAAAGAGGCATAAGCGTTCTTGTTAGATTGCTTAGAATGCCCTGAAATCATCCCATGTGTAGGCCCCATAACTCTGCCAGGAGTAGTGATAAAACAAAGGCCTTATAACATCCCTGAGGCTAAACAGGGTGTCATAAAATGAGAGGTAGAGTAGCTGCTGTATATAATGGTTACAGAGGAGTCAGACAGTGAGTTCAATAATCCAATTGTGCTTTTACCAAAGCCTTGAGGGGCAATGAGGTTTTGCAATGACTTCAGGAAACTGAAAAGATCTCACAGATTTATGGCTACCCTCTGGCCCTTATTCAGGTTGATTCGCAAGGCTGCAAATTTGCAGCCTTGCGAGTCCACCAAACCCCGCTGGCGCCACCCATTCGCAAGCATAAATCACACTCAGGGCATGTGAATGGATACTACACAGTAACATCTATTCGCAGGCCAGGAGGAACCTCCCACATCTTTCGATGGTCGCCGACCATCGAAAGATGTGGAAGGTGCACACATATGTAAGGTTGGTCTGAGCAACCTTACATATGTGTGCATGTTCAGGGGGAAGTGGGCGGGCAGCTGAAATCCAGTGATGTCAGCTGCCCACCCCCGCCTGTCCGTCATGGCCGCATTAGAATGAGAACGCCCAGCCTTCTCATGGGAACGCTCATGAAATGCTGGGTGTTCCCATATCCTAATAGGGCTGGCCCACGCCCCTCTCAACCCCCCTCATGCTATGTTGGGTGCGTGCAGAATTTTCACCGTGGGTGCATGCACTCTGCGTATGCACATGCGCAGAAATGCGCATGAGCACTAACACAACATTGGACCCTGTGCGAATGCAGCCCTGCTGCGAATCAACCTAAGTAAGGGCCTAATCCTTCGGTATCTGTCAGAGAACTTAGCAAAAGCCCAAAATTGAACCACTCCTGACTTGACAAAAGTACAATATTCATGGTCAAGCTGTTGACTTCCGAGCAATAGAAGACTGTCATCCTTATTGTGGAGAACACTGAGCCAAGCGTATGATCAGAACTGTCTGATGCACTTAGTGAAGCCTGGTGGAGGATTGGTGATGATTTGGGTATCCATATCATGGTATTTTACCAGTCCCATTATCACTATGCCAAGACACTGCCAAGGAATATGTAGACATTTTGGCTGACCCGGTCCATCCCATGAAGCCGATATTGTTTTCAGCAGGTGACACCTAATACCAAGATGATCAGACACCAATTCATACAGCTTGTGTTTTCTGAGCATGCAGGCAAGGTGCCTTGTCTTCCCTGGCCCCTTCATCGCTGGACCTCAATATCATAGAGCCTTTTGCTGGTTTTTGGAGAACAGAAACTTGAACATGTTTTGCATGAAGAATTGTTTAAAATTCCATTCCAAGGAGAATCCAGGCCATCTTTATGCCGACTGCTTCAGACCCTGTCTAGGCTCTTGGTGTACGTGGCCCCTACAGTTCATAGCATAATTCTTATTGAAGTATCTCGTTAGCATGGAATGATAAGTCCTAATTCCATTTGGAAAGGCATGTTGTTACTGGCAATATATTGCTATCTAATCATCATTTTTATATCAGTGGTTGCGTTTTATTGTTGCAGATTTGCTATGCGCTGGAATAAGTCATCTCATAAATTGCCAGAGGTCATTCTTATTAGCCTACTAATCAGACCTTTACTGTAAATGAAGTATATTGTCATTAAGATGGCCAGAGGATCTGATTTGTCTTAATTATCTTAGGATGTGGTTTAACTGTCTGAAGTTGAATAGTTCAATAGGACATTTATTTAACATGTTTGACTGATAATCTAATGTGTTACTGAGGACTTCAATAGTCAATGGAAAATACGGTCTGAAAATGACTTCTTTCCGCTTTGCCTTCTCTAAGAGACTAGGTAAAAAGACAAAATGCAGTTATGGTGTCAATTTGTCCTTATGATTAGATTCAATCATGGCAGGAACAGTAGTGAGGCTAATTCAATCATTTCAATGCAGGAGAATGGAGGTTTCATTACACAGTAAAAAGATTGCTGCAATCATTTTGATTAAGAAATATGTCACAGCTGGTAGTACTTTCTGGTGTCCGAAATGCCTATTCTCATGGAAATCTATCAGATTTGAGTCACATTTCTAGAGGTGTCAATATGTATGAATAAAACCAACAGGAAATGTTTGATTTAATGTTGGATTTAAACTGTGCATCAATTCCTTCAGAGGAAAAAATATTGGTGATTTTTTTATTTTGATATTAAAAAAATGTATTAATTTGACGATATATTTATATAGAAATTGTAGCTTAATTTATTAATGCTTCTTTACATAGTGCACACTTATTCTACAGCCCTTTATAGAAAATATATATACACCTGTGTTAATTTTGTCAGAATGTATTTATTTATTAACAGTTTCTTAAATAGCACAGCATATTCCGTTGCGCTTTACAAAAGGAATGATCTACCATTATGATATTGGACTGTTGGTGGAAAACACAGAGAGGACATGCAAACTTCACACAAATAGGGCCTTGGTTGAAAATTCAACTCAGTCTCAGTGCTGCGATGCAGTAATACTAACCACTACTCCACTATGCTGTCTCAGTGGAATTTGCGTTAAAACATTAAATAAATAAAAACTCTTAGTTGTATGGTATTACATAGCCGCAGGCAGGGTCATATTAACCAATAGGGCAGATGGAGCTGCAGCTGCAGCTGCAGGCTTACACACAGAAATAGGACAACTATCATGACAGAATGATGATCATCAGGCAGATGGGGGTAAATGTAACATGTGCACAGAGAGTAAAGGCCCATACACTAGCCCAATATCACCCAAATAGTGAGCCCGCTCGAAGCTAATGCCTCGTAAGCTAGTAGATGTAGTTTCACTTGCTGCCAACAGATGGCAGTGTTTCAGGGACACGTGGACACTAGACATGTATATTATAGATTCTGACAGATCAGGCTGAGAAATCGGGCAAATTGCATGTGTTTGACATCCGCTTCGACCCCATGCACGCTCCCATGCACGTCGGGTTGGAGGTCATATGTGCTGCACATTAGATAAATCGTATGTGCAGCAGCTGACTTCCCTTGAGCTCCCCCAGCAGCAAAATCTCAATCTTCAAAAAATGGCACATCAAGTGCCAAGTCCAATGTGAGCCCTCCTGGGGAGCTGCTGGGGGAGCTCAAGGTAAATCGGGTCTGACTTGCCCTTACGACAAGCCGGACTAATGTATGGGGGCCTTTAGATTTAGGTGGGGTGTGTTCAAACTGAAATCTAAATTGCAGTGTAAAAATAAAGAAGCCAGTATTTACCCTGCACAGAAACAAAATAACTCCCCCAAATCTAACTCTCATTGGGCGGGATGTTGTAACATCCGCGCCCATTATCGCCGGCTACCACATTATTAATAACGGCATATGCTGTAACATATGCCGTTATTAACGCAAGGGACAGCTCTCGCGATAAGAGCTGTCCCTTGCGATGGGGCGCCGGCACTGGACTTCCGGGTCTGTGACCCGGGAGTCCATCTGCGCATGCGCAGACCCCGGCGCCGGCCGCAGGGCACGCTGGGAGGGATCCGTGACGGATCCCTCAAACAGCGCTGCGGTAAGAAGCCCATAGGCTTCTGCAGGGAATCGCCAGCTTTTGCTGGCGATTCCCTCCGCAGCGCTGGCGGCACTGCGGAGGGGGCATATAGCATATAGAAATGCGTTAAAAACCCCGAAAACTGGGTTTTTACCGCATTTCTGCTTTACAGAATCTCCCCCTCTGTACGTTATATTTGCCCCATCTGCAGTGTAGCAGGGGTTTGCCCTTTTTGAGAACAAATTTGTCCTGCGATCAGATCTGAATTAGGCCCCAAGTCCTTATTGTTACACCATACCTCCCAACATAACCCTCTCCAGGAGGGACACAATGCTCTGTTCCTGGACTTCTCTCTTAAATGTATGATTGCCATCACCTGTTTCACACAGGTTAATTGATAAGAAAGGTGCTTCAACACAGGTAAGGGCAATCCTAAAATAAGGGAGATAAAAATTTGTCCCTCCTGGAGAGGGTCATGTTGGGAGGTATGTTACACACAAAACGAGTATTGTAGTATTCATGTTACAACCAGAGTTTCTACAATACTAAATTAATGCTTTGAAAATTGTGCGTGTAAATGTATATAAAAAGGGGTTTTACAATGTTACTAATACTTTGAAAACAAAACATGGTTTGTAGAAAGTTTCTAATGGTACTCCAACAAAATTTCCAGAGTTTGTTTTCTAAGGGTCCCCCCAAATATCTCTTTTATTGGAATATATTGGCATTTGTTCAGCTCCCCACAGTGACCCAACTGACGTCAGATGGGGCAGGGCAGACCGGTGGCGCATCACCAAATGGGAAGGAGGCAGTGCTTGGAGCTGATTTTGTCTCCCAGCGCTGCCTACTCCATACTGTGAACAGACTCGGTCGCTCAACCTGGGTTACCCATTCACACTGTACAGCAACCCGGGTCCCACCCGGGATAAAATTTATTTTAACCTGGGTCAGAATGTTGGGTTGCTGTAAACAGGAATTTTGATAAGGCCCTTTTAACATCTCACAGAGACCCAGGTTGACCCGGCAATACCCCAGGATTTACCAGGGTTATTTTTGCTATGTGCAAGGGGTATAAAAGAGTTTCTTTGCAAGGAAAGTGATTTGCTGTAGCTGCTCAGGAGTCCCTGTTAACAACTCTCATTATCCGCTTGAGATTCCCAGACAGAAGAGATAACAGGACATGATCACATGACCTTATCTGTGCTGGTGTGCACTCATCCATAGTGTGCTGTTGCTGTTTGTACTGAGCTGTGACTTAGGAAAATAATTTTTGTCAGACATTTTTCTTTAGATAAACACATTTGTTAAATTGGAGTATCTGGTATTCATACTGTTTTGGCCAATGCTAACATGTATAGCAGGCATTCCCAACCACTGTCCTCAAGGCATACCAACAGTGCGGGATTTTTAGATATCCAGGCTTGAGCACAGGTGACTTAATTAGTATCTGAGGGATTCTGATTAAACCATCTGTGCTGAAGCCTGGATATCACTAAAACCTACACTGTTGGTGTGCCTTGAGGACCGTGGTTGGGAATGCCTGATGTATAGGATAGATATGAAAAATAGCACGTCAAATAAATATAGGTAGTGCCTATAAGATGCAGACACTCCAGTGTTCAGGACATAATAAAATAACATTTAATACACAGAAAACATACTTATATGCTTACAGATGAATTCACACATTTGATATTTATTGCATAAGCATCACATTTATCACGTATACTCTGCTGAGTGAGAAATATCACAAGTATATAGTTGCATACAAGAAACCCCATATTACAGGGAGCAATGTTAATAAATATCTATACTTGCAAAACTTCCCAAAATATATTGTTACTAATGCATAGTTGCTTTGTGCAGGAGACTCCCTGATATAACAGCAATCTCCCTCTCTCCCTCATTAGTTTAGCAATCTTTCTCATTTCACCTAACCCACATTACACTGTTACATTTTTTGCGAAAAAAAGGAATGAGAGATAGATACATTTGCATTGAATCATCAGCACCATTTCCCAGCACTTTAGCGAGAATTGTAGCTCTTACTTACTGCTTTGGGGCTCATCTACATTTGTATATAAGTCATTTTAAAATATTCCACTCAGATATAGCAGTACACACCCACGCTTCTAGGTGCCATGCACAAACTCTTTTCACAATCTTTCCATATATGGAACTAGGCACGCCCTTTGGGTGGAGTATGACACGCCCCCTCAATGGGGCACTGTGCAAAATTCTATTACCAACAATAATAATAATAATAATAATGATATTTATATAGCACTTTTCTCCCAATAGGACGCAAAGTGCTTTACCATTGTCTTTACAGCTCAAAATACAAAACAAGCTTAACAGTAGATATCAGTAAAATGCTTGAGTAAATAGGTAGGTTTCTAGTCTATTTTTAAAGGATTCTACAGCAGGGGCATCTCACACTATAATCTCCCTGAAACTCATTTTCAAATGTAGGCAAGTATATACTAATGTTATATAGAAATGTCTCACACCAACAAGCATTTAAGCATAGAAACCACATGTGAAGCAAGACATGCCCTTTGTGACACATCCTACTGTAATCTCCCTGATTCTAGTTTTCAAGAGTAAGCAAGTATGCTGTACTCCCAGTGGCGTAACTACCGCAGGTGCAGGGGATGCAGCTGCTATGGGGCCCGGGCCTTTGGGGGGGGGGGGGGGAGCAAAGGCACAGCAGGCTATCCTCTGCAACCTTTAATTTTTTCCGACATACTGCAGTGCGCTGATACGTGCATGCAGTGGAGACTGTCCCATGTCTCCATCAGTGTTGGGAACCGGGGCGCACAGGAAATTGGCGGAGTCGGACTGCTTGCAGGAGCCCGTGCCCTGCTGACAGGACATCCATCGCACTGATATCGGTGACTGTCTGAGCCTCTTGCGGGAAGCTGGAGCCCCTGTGCAAAAGACACGCACCTAGGGCACAGGAGATTGGCGGCTACCTGCGTTGCCTGAGCTGCTTGCAGGGAACTCTGCACTCAGACGCGCGGCACACAGGAGCCTCAGCTGGGGCATCAGCTGCAAGGGACTCAGCTCAAAGAAGAGCAGGGTCCGGGCTAAAGATGCACAAGAGAAGCACCACAGCAAGAGCCTAAAGGCTGGTGAGAGGGGGAAATATGCCTGTCACAACCCTTTCACTTCTCACCCCTCTCTTTCCCCTCCTCACCTAATTCCCTCCCCACAGGACCCCCGAAGCACACTTCAAAAGCCCATGCACAAAGGAGACATGGCCACACCTCATCCCTCACTCCTTCTAACTCTTCCCCACTCTCTCCTTGTTCTCCTCCACTCTGTCTCTTTCCTCTTTATTGCTCTCTACGCATCCCCTTTTCTCTCTCCTTTTTTCTCCCCTGCTCTCTCCTCTGCTGTCTCTCCCCTCCCCCCTCTCTCCCCTGCTGTCTCTCCTCCCTTTCTCTTTTCCCTGCCCTTTTCTTTCTCTCAACTCTCTCTTTTACTCCCCCTCTCAGTCTCTCTCAGTCTCCCCTCTCTCTTTATATCTCTCTGCCCTAGTCTCTCTCTTTCTCCTCCCCTCCTCTCTTCCCACTCTCTCTCTCTCTCTCTCTCTCTCTCTCTCTCTCTTTCCTTTCGCTCACTCACTCAGTTTCTCATTCTCTTTCTCTAACGGAAAGCTTCTCTCCGTAACAATATCTCTCACTCTGTCTCTCTCCCTTTCTCTCCATGATGGCATCTCTCACTCCCTGTCTCTCTCTCTCTTTCTTGACAATGGTGGGGGAAGGGGGGCCCTTACAAAAGTTTGCTATCGGGCCCACACAGTTCTAGTTACACCCCTGTGTACCCCTACACCTCAGTTTTTGTCTTTTCTGATGACAGGCCATGCTGCACCCCTTTCCTCCTTTTCTTCAGTTAGTTGTTTAGATGTCATGGGCATCCATGAGCAGCTGGGGGATCAGTGCAATGATGTCATGTGATCACATTGAATTTATTCAGCACATGTGGGCTGAGCTTTCTGGGAGACTGCTGATTGGCTTCTCCTGTCTTATGTTGCAAGAAACTATGGTGTTGCACCAATTAGAGGAGCAATTATGTTGAGGGCACCAGCATTGTAGGGCCCCGGTAATAAGGGGGCATGCCCAATAAAGAGGATGTGGCCTTGCCCCTGTAAAAATATAATAATAATTAGCAGGGGTGCAGGCCGTGTGCGGGCAACTGACCGCACAGGCGGAAACCCGCTCAGGGAGAGAGAGGACAGGCTGCTGCTGCAGCTTCATCTCTCCCTAGCTCGACAGACGGCACTGATCTGTGTTTGCTGAGCTGGGGAGAGAGGCCATGCATTGGCAGCCTGTGCTCTCTACTCCCATTGCCAGGGGGGAAGGGGAGCACAGGACCTGGAACCCTCCATCAGACCCATCTCTGGGTAAAAGGTGCCCGCTTCTCACTCTCTCGATGCCACGGGATACACACATATTACGCAGTGCCTTACCATACCTTACAATTTTAGCTGTAGCAAAAGAGGGACCCTTTGCATGCTGAAACAGGGAAGGAAATTGGCGTCCATGCACCAGGTCTGGTAAATGCCAGAAGGGCCGGTCCAGCCACACGGAGAGCTGGTTGTCTGCAATCAGTGAGTTCTTCTGGCCTCTGTTTGCCCGCCTGTTTGCAGCAGGAACACATATAGATAGGGGTATGCAGGGAGACCAGGCTCCCCTGTGGCAGTCCTCCACTTGCTGTGTACACTGACATACAGAGCAGCGGTGTCAGTGCTTCCCTTTACACTTTGCACACACCCCAGTGGGCCAGACAGTGGGAAAGTCCCAAAAACGAGACTGTCCCATATGACCGTTAGGAGGCTTTGGACATGCGCAAACCCCTGGAGCGAACCCTCGCTAAACTACAACCCACTCCGATTTGGGCCGCTAATAACAAACAGAAAAAGTTAATTATAGTGGCTTTAATATGTTAAACTGTGCCTTTCCCATTGACTGCACTATACCAATGACTAATGCTTTTCAAGTGATTGAAATTTCTCTACTGAAGCAACAATTTTTCTGAAGATTTAATGTACTACTAATAATAGACATTTGACAGTTTAAATGAAAATATTTGCCCATTATTGATGTCTGACATTATAATAAGTCCCATTAGCTTTATTTAGTTCCTTCCCAATCATCATTACTATTTTATTTTCTTTATATAATAATGAGTCTCCTATAGACAATTAAAATGTGAGTAGGAGGAACATAATGGCTCTAGGTCCTACCTAAAGGAGACTCTGAGAGGACCTTACTTGAAGGTGCTTTTAAACCCAGCATCTTTTTAATTGAATACAGTAAGTAGCACTAATATACATATACACTTCTATCCCATCAGGGGCGGTATGTAATAGGGTGAGATTTTTTTAGACAAAGTCAGAAATGACTTGCAATTTCTGGCGATTGTTAGTGCTTTGAAACTCCCACACTAACATTTTATTCATTTATGTATTGTATCTGTTCATGAATGTACGTTTGTGTTTTTTTTATATTTTGCATTTTATATTAACTAATAAAAGTAACATTTTAGGAGTACTTCCCTTCTGATTCGGTGCACCACACAGTGACAAATCTTTTATTTCTCTTTTTCTCTTGGTCATTGATAAATTTTATCCAGTGGTAGCACACCCCAGTAGCCCCTAATACTGGGATTTATCAAAGTAAAAGAGCAACAAAAGGGGCCTTGATATCTAACAATTAACAAACTTATGAACCAACTGGTCTTGTGCGACCAACCATCCACCCCACAAATGTTGAGGAGTTCTGCAGACTCCAAGAACTCTGCTTCGACCATGGCAGCTGCAGCTTCCTTCTCAGCAGCAAGCTTCTTCTAATTGCTTCTTAGAATTTTTTTCTCCACATCTTTTTCTGCCTCCAGACATGCCTTGGCGCATGGCCAGATCCAAGGAAGGGTGACAGGGACCATTATCTCGGAAGCCCCCACACATTAGGGGTCTTCTGGTTGCAGTACGCTGCTGGTACTGAAATCAGAGTGATTTAGCTGATTTAGCTGAGAATTATTTCAATTTAAAGTGAGTTGTAAAGACGGGAAAGAGGGTAGGGAGCAACCAATTTTTACCTGAGGGGGATACTTCCTCATGAAGGAATTTCCAATTTCAGTGGAGATTTCTTAAATTTTGGCATACTATTCATTTCTGGATCAGTCCTTATCTCAGAGGTCAACCTCTGACCCATATCCTATTTCTCAAACGCTATAATCACATCCCATTTCACATAATCACAGAGACGCTCCACACCTCGATAGATATTTTAAACAATATGAGTGTTTTTTGACCAATTGGAATGAACTTTCATTTAAAAACTGTCCTTGGGTGGGCATGATAACAATGGAATGATCTTGATCGTCAATCTTGATCACTGATCCCTTCAATGTGCAGAAATGTTCTTTCTGTGTGTAGTCATGATGAATGATGTGCATATTCGATGAACGAGCAGGTGTCACTTGCCTGGCCACTCACCTCCTCCAAAACAGCATGCAGCGCCTTGTTTGTTGTGAGTACTTGGCATTGTAGTGCAATATTATTCTTCTGCACTACCAATGACACTGTGTCACCACTGTTTATAAGCCACTGGGCTCCAATGTGAATTATTGCAGTTGAGCATTGTACAACATTCCGCACTAGTAACATAACAGAACTGCATAGAGCTAAAATGGAGGCTGCTTTATATACCCTGTAGACAGTGCCACCCTTTATTTACATTTGCCAGTCTTTAAAATATGAATTGTGAGGCTTTGGGGCACTAAATGATTTCCAGGCATTAAATGACCTATCAAATCCTTTGATCGTTTACACAATGATTCTGTGTGTGCATAATATCATTTAAATTGGGTGACAGATGGAAGCTTCATAAAATCAGAGCATTGTGGAGCCTTACTGAGAGGGTGATACATAGACTACCATCTATGTGAGCTCTGATGAGTATTTATTTTTGGGCGTCAGTAGACCAGACCCAATTGCACAGCTGGCAATTTTGGAAATGTGATGAACAATTATATAACCTGGGTATGGGATCCCCTAAACATCTGGGCCCCATAGTCGTGGCATCTCTTGCGCCCACTATTGGTATGCCCATATGCATGATGTGTCCAATGACTACAGTATCATAAAGTATTGGAAATCTTGTGTCAGAAGTGCAGCCACTCAATAATGGAGTGAGCTCAGATGGGGATCCTTGCATACAAAAAGTAATGTTATCAGGGTATATGAAGCAATTGAATATGTCCATTTACATGGGACCTCTACCCAGGACCTGACCTGGTTTGAACACAGCTAGGACCTGGGTAGAGGCCAGTGTAAATAGTCCCAGCATGGGTTGGGACATCCATGTACAATGGGGAGTGAGCCCAGTAGCCGATGACCAATCTGGGAGTCGGGGGAGGTACTTGCAGTTTATGGCCAACCACGCTGGCCATAAAGGAGTGTGTGTAGCACTCACAGCACTGAAGTTCCGTAATATCATCTCCAGGTGCTTGAGAAACTGCTCCAAATTAAAGCTGGCTTTGGCCGCCCCGTATGCCCCGCTCTCCATGCTGCTGATCCGACCGCTGATGCACTGAGCACAGCACACTTCCTGGAGCAGAGACTTTCTGGACACACTCACTTGTTAGAGTGACCTGACCTGGCCACGCCCCCTCATAACCTACACTCAGCAGCCACACATCAGTATATAGCTCGTGGGGGGGGGGGGGGGGGGTAATAATGGTATGGGAGGGAAATCAGGTACTGCTCATTATCAGGAAGATAGAGATGGTGGCTCTCCCAGGTCGAAGTACTGTGTAAATGGGGTATGAAGCTAGGACCGACCCTGGATACTCCCACGTTTGAAGACCAGGGTCCGACCAGAGACTTTGGTGTAAAAAATGGGTATAGGCTGCAGGGCAAGGTGAGCACTATAATATGGGACTATAACTGATCAACTGAAGACCACTTGTACTAACAGATTGGATTCATTGGCCAATCAAAATTGAAAGTACACATTAACCCCTTCAGTGGTGGAGTTTTTTTTGGGAGTGCTCCCCACTGGGCGAGTTTTTTATGGGGAGCTCTATCTTAAAAAAAACTACAACTGCCTCCCTGGGTCCGGGCAGCGCCGGTGCACTGTCAATCAGAGCCTGCCCAGACCTGAGCCCCGGCACTGCGTCCCTGTCCCTGGCAGCCAGCTTGTCATAAGCCGGCGCCGGGGACTTCAATACAAAACCCGGAGGGGAGGGGGGAGGAGGAGGAGTGGGAGGAGGAGGCGCCGCTGAGGGGAGGGAGCTGGGCAGCGCTGATGCTGCCTGAGTTCAGTGCTTGAAATAAGCAGCGCTGTAAACAGTGGCAATCCCAATGAGAATTTTTCAGGCTTGCCAGACTGGGCACTGAGGCACAGCCCGGAAAATTGTAGGAATTGCCACTTAAGGGGTTAATATCTGACCTATGGTGACCAAATGTTGATCCAGCTCGTGGGCATTTTGGGTCCGAACCCTTAGCTATTTGAGGGCAGTATGGTTTTAAATGGTTTTAATTAGTGGGTGTGCAGACAGTTTTTTTTTTTACGATTTGAAATATATTTGTTATAATGTAAAAAATTCATCCTGTAAAGATTCATAGACTATACAACTGTAAAATAAATGCATTCATTAAACAGACTTTCAATTGCTTAATTTTCCATATTTAGACTAAAGGGCCCCATACATCAGCAATTAATTGTGACAATTTTCAGATATGGAGATGATTGCCACAATTAATTTTAGATGTGTGGGCTCCCCCTTTTGGCAATCCCAATCAAAATCGCCAATCGATTGCTTAACCCCTTCCCGCCGCAGCCTGTTTTTGCCTTCCTGACAGAGCCCTTTTTTTCAAATCTGACATGTATCACTTAAGTGGGGATAACTTTTTTTTGCTTTTACTTATCCCAGTGATTTTGAGATTGTTTTCTCGTGACACATTGTACTTCAAGTTAGTGGTAAATTTGGGTCGATACAGTCTGTGTTTTTTTGTGAAAAATACCAAAATGTCGTAAAAAAATTGAAAATTTAGCAATTTGCAAAATGTTAAATTTTCTGCTTGTGAGACAAATAATCATACCACTCAAAATAGTTAATAACTAACATAGACCATATGTATACTTTATGTTTCCATCATTATTTCAACCTCCTTTTAATTTTTTTGGACACTAGGAGGCTTAAAATATGAATAGCAAATTCTTAAATTTTCAAGAAAATTTCAAACACTGATTTTTTTAGGGACCAGTTCAGTTCTGATGTGACTTTGAGGGACTTGTATGTGAGACACCCCCATAAATGATGCCATTTCAAAAACTGCACCCCTCACAGTATTCAAAACAGCATTTTGGAAGTTTGTTAACCCTTTAGGTGTTTCACAGGAATTAAAACAAAGTGTAGGTGAAATTTCAAAATTTCATTTTTTTTGCAGATTTGCAATTTTAATACATTTTTCTAAGGAACACAGTAGATTTTACTAGAGAAATGTGACTAAAAATTGATTCCCCCAATTCTTTTGTTTTCATAAATATCCTATATGTGGCCCTAGTGTGCACGTTGACCAAACCACAGGCTTCATAATAGAAGGAGCACCTACTTGATTTTGGAGCCTCCTTTTTATGAGATTATTTTTTAGGCACCATGTAGGTTTCTAGGCACCATAAGATGCTAAAAGTTAGGAACCCCCCCACAAGTGACCCCATTTTGCAAACTACACCCCTCAGGGAATTCATCTAGGGGTATAGTGTACATTTCAAACCCCCAGGGGTTTCACCAATTGTGGTACAACTGGGCAGTGAAAATGAAAAATTAAATTTTTTACACAAAAATGCAGTTCTGGCTCAAAATTTTTCATTTTCACAAGGAATGAAGGAGACAAAGCACCCTAAAATCTGTGCCCCAATTTCTCCCGAGTACGGCAATGCCTCACATGTGACCAAAAAATACCATTTGGGTGCATGGCAGGACTCAGAAGGGAAGGAGTGATATTTGGATTTTGCAGCACAGATTCTGGTGGAATGTTGGTGGGTGCTATGTCGCATTAGCAAGACCCCCAAAGCACCAATACAGTGGAACCCCCCCACAAGTGACCCCATTTTGCAAACTACACCCCTCAGGGAATTTAACTAGGGGTATAGTGTACATTTCAAACCCCCAGGGGTTTCACCAATTGTGGTACAACTGGGCAGTGAAAATGAAAAATTAAATTTTTTTACACAAAAATGCAGTTCTGGCTCAAAATGTTTCATTTTCACAAGGAATGAAGGAGACAAAGCACCCCTAAAATCTGTGCCCCAATTTCTCCCGAGTACGGCAATGCCTCACATGTGACCAAAAAATACCATTTGGGTGCATGGCAGGACTCAGAAGGGAAGGAGTGATATTTGGATTTTGCAGCACAGATTCTGGTGGAATGTTGGTGGGTGCTATGTCGCATTAGCAAGACCCCCGAAGCACCAATACAGTGGAACCCCCCCACAAGTGACCCCATTTTGCAAACTACACCCCTCAGGGAATTCAACTAGGGGTATAGTGTACATTTCAAACCCCCAGGGGTTTAACCAATTGTGGTACAACTGGGCAGTGAAAATGAAAAATTAAATTTTTTACACAAAAATGCAGTTCTGGCTCAAAATGTTTCATTTTCACAAGGAATGAAGGAGACAAAGCACCCCAAAATCTGTGCCCCAATTTCTCCCGAGTACGGCAATGCCTCACATGTGACCAAAAAATACCATTTGGGTGCATGGCAGGACTCAGAAGGGAAGGAGTGATATTTGGATTTTGCAGCACAGATTCTGGTGGAATGTTGGTGGGTGCTATGTCGCATTAGCAAGACCCCCAAAGCACCAATACAGTGGAACCCCCCCACAAGTGACCCCATTTTGCAAACTACACCCCTCAGGGAATTCAACTAGGGGTATAGTGTACATTTCAAACCCCCAGGGATTTCACCAATTGTGGTACAACTGGGCAGTGAAAATGAAAAATTAAATTTTTTACACAAAAATGCAGTTCTGGCTCAAAATGTTTCATTTTCACAAGGAATGAAGGAGACAAAGCACCCCAAAATCTGTGCCCCAATTTCTCCCGAGTACGGAAATGCCTCATGTGTGACCAAAAAATGGCAGGACTCAGAAGGGAAGGAGTGATATTTGGATTTTGCAGCACAGATTCTGGTGGAATGTTGGTGGGTGCTATGTCGCATTAGCAAGACCCCCGAAGCACGGTGAAATGATGAACCTAATAATCCATAGATGTGTGATATATTTTAAAACACTCCTTTATACATAGGCCGGGTTTGTCGGGGCAAGTTTCACAGTGGAAAATAGTATCCTTTCTTATTCCCTTTTTATAGCAAACTTTGCACCTTTTTTGTGTCCTGCCCTTTTTTGCAGTGGAGGGGATTTCGTTAGGAAAATGCTGCCCTGGTACAATACGGGGGCCAGTACTAGAAGTACTGGGGCCCTCTGCCTGCTGGTTCCCAAATATTAGGCCCTTTATGACTTCCTCTTGAAAGTGCATAAATGTCCCCATCTGGCTGGTAGAACGGAATAGCACGTAAGCGTTATACAGTGCCATCTGGATGATATACACGGCCAGCTTCTTGTACCAGATTTTTGTTTTCCGCAGGGCACTGTATGGCTTCAGTACCTGATCTGAAAGATCCACTCCGCCCATGTACATATTGTAATCTAGGATACAATTAGGTTTTGAGGTGTGGGTACTGGTACCTCGTACAGGGACGGAGGTGGTACTGTCTCCATGAATTGTTGTCAGTATAAGGACATCCCTCTTGTCCTTATATTTGACCAACAACATATTTTCGGTGGATTGTGCCCTGCTTTCACCCCTTCTCAGTACTTGGGCAATGTGCGTTTTTGGGAGGCCTCTTTGGTTCTTGCGCACAGTACCGCAAGCTGCTGTACCTCTTGAACCAAGGGCCTTAAACAGGGGGATGCTAGTGTAAAAGTTATCCACATAGAGGTGATAACCTTTATCCAGGAAGGGGTGCACTAAATCCCAGACAATTTTTTCACTAACACCTACGAGGGAGGGGGGGCATTCTGGCGGTTCAATTCTTGAATCCTTCCCTTCATATACCCTAAACCTGTGGGTGTACCCTGAGGTGCTTTCACACAGTTTATACATTTTTATGCCATACCTTGCCCTCTTACTGGGAAGGTACTGGCGGAATTTAACCCTTCCTTTAAAATGTATAAGGGACTCGTCGATACAAATAAATTTTTCAGGGATGTACATCTCTGCAAATTTGGCACTGAAATGATCAATGACCGGCCTGACTTTGAATAGCCGGTCAAAGGTGGGATCATCTCTGGGTGGGCACTGTTCATTATGGGTGTAATGTAAAAATTTAAGGATTGTCTCAAAACGAGTCCGAGTCATGGCCATACGGTAAAGTGGGGTGCTGTACAGAACATCTGTACTCCAATATTGCCTAATTTCTGGCTTTTTTACTATGCCCATATGTAACACCAGACCCCAAAACGTCATCATCTCTACTGCATCTACAGGGGTCCACCTAGCAAATGATGACGTGGGGTTTTGAGCAATAAACTGCTGGGCATATAAATTACTTTGGTCCACCATTAAATTTATAAAATCATCAGAGAAAAATAATTTGAAAAAGTCAATTTCTCTGAGACCTGTTGAATCAAATTGGATTCCTGGGATGGCCAAAAACTCAGGAACCTGGGGCTCAAAATTGTCTGGTGGTGGGGTCCATACGGGATCAATCATTTGGGGGGGGGGTCTCAGCTGCTCTACGGGGGCGTCTTTGAGGGGGTCCCTCATCACTAGAGGAGGAAGATGAGGTTAAGACGAATCCTTCAAATTCCCCGCTTGCATCACTGGCTGTGTCAGAGTCAGAGGCAAGCATGGCATATGCCTCCTCCGCTGAAAACATTCTTCTGGATGACTGGGATGACATTTGGGATGACATTTGGGATGCCATTTTTATTTTTGTGTTTCTGTAAGTGTAATGTTTCAACACGTGTATAGTGTAGGGGGGTACAAACTTTATTTCAACACGGGGGGTATGTAGTGTGTAGTGTGTATGTAGTGCAGAAAAAAAAATACTTTATACAGGAATTTTATCCCAATAAAAAAAAAAAAAAATTAGATCAACCCTGTGGCAAAAATGCTGATCTGTGATGTACGTCACTCAGCAACTTCAAGGCAGCTTTTGGTACAACCTTGAAGGGGTTAAAAAAAAAGGTCCTGCGCCAAAAATTTAGCACAGATGTTGGTCAGTAACGTCCGTCACTGAACAGCGCTCAAAGGCAACAGGAATTTGATCCAAAAAAAAAAAAAAATAGATCAACCCTGTGCCGAAAATGCTGATCAGTGATGTACGTCACTGATCAGCGCTCAGCGGCCACAGGACACCCACAAAAGCAACGTGGGTGTAAAAACAATTTAAAAAAAATAAACCACAGCACTCTCCAAAAAAAAAACAATTTAAAAAAACTGCAGAAAAAAAATTATATCAACCCTGTGCCAAAAATGCTGTTCAGTGATGTACGTCACTGATCAGCGCTCAGCGGCCACAGGACACCCACAAAAGCAACGTGGGTGTAAAAACAAAACCCCACTGCACTCTCCAAAAAAAAACAACTGCAGATCAGTGATGCAGTGATGCAACACTGATTAGCAGTGAGGGGCAGCAGGCACACAACTGTGGGTGCAACCTGACAGGGTATATATATAAAAAAAAAAACCTGCACCCCCAAAAAGTTGCTGATCAGTTAATTTATACTGATCAGCACAAAGGGGGGGGGCAGCAGTCAGTTGCACAGGCAGCACAACCTTTGGTGCAACTGACAGGTATATATATAAAAAAAAAAAAACCCTGCACCCCCAAAAAGTTGCTGATCAGCACAGATATACTGATGAGCACAAAAGGGGGGGCAGCAGACACAAAATATAGCACTCTCTATCACTCTCTGTCACTATCTCTCACTATCTCTCACTATCTCTCACTATCTCTCACTATCTCTCACTATCTCTCACTATCTCTCACTATCTGTCACTCTATGACACTGCAGCAGCAGCACACAGGAAGTCACAAGATCCAGGAAGCATCCAGCTGCTGGCAGCACGCTACCAGCGGTGATCAGGTAAGTATCAGGCAAGGATCAGGTCAGTATATCACGACAGATTGGCACGGTGACCGCTCTGCACACAATTCCAGACCGGAATGGCGTCTGCAGCGCAGTCACCGTTAGTTTAAATCACGTGCCATGGCTGTGATTGGTCACAGCCTTGGGGGCAGGTGGGGTGAGGTGTGGTCATCACCAGTGACCCCCTCACGCCCCCTCACACCCGGCGGTGATTGATCCCTGTGTTACCGAGCGTCTGATTCGCCGGTAACACAGGAAAACGCTGCGATTGGCTGTTCACATTGAACAGCCAATCGCAGCGATCGCCGACGGGGGGGAGGCATCGCCGCCCCCCCTGGGCATGCTGGGACATGTCTGCTGTCAGGGACAGCAGACATGTTTAAACTGTCACCGCGTCTATAGACGCGGTGACAGTTTAAAGTCATGACGTATATATACGTCATGTGTCGGGAAGTACATCCCGGCCATGACGTATATATACGTCAAATGTCGGGAAGGGGTTAATCAGGTTTTGAAACATGTTTTATAATCTGGTATTATCTGCAGATCTTTTTTATATGTGTGGGCATTCCCAATTCGTCTTCTTCATCTATTTACATTATGAACAGCAATCGATTGGGCAATTTCCAGATATGAAGATGCAATCTTTAGATGGAAAAATCTGCCGATCATCGAAATAAATCTGTAATGTGTGGGCAAAGTCAGATAGATTGTAAAATCCATTTATCTGGCCAAAAAATCCCTGTATCTGGATATCCATAAATTGTGATTGCTGATGTATGGGGCCCATTAGACTTTAATAAGCTAATTAATTCTTTACGTGGCAAGTAAAAATATCATGTATCTTTATAAAACTCATTACTGAACAAAGATATATTCTGAATTAAATCGTAATTAAAAATAAGTCTTGACATCTATTACTACGGTCAGAAGAAAAACATCAAGAGGCACTCTTCTATAATAACATAATGGGTGCAGAACTCATTTGTTCCAAAATTAAAAGTTGCATGAAAGCAGAGAATGGGCAGAAGTCCTCATACTACAAAGAGCGACATAAGAACAAACTCATCTTCCAAAGTTTAGGGAGAAGGTCACAATTTAATGCGAAATATTAAAATGATCACCGTTTCAGGGTAAACAATGTATAAACACTACACTCTCACAGTGACTATACATTTATTTATTTATATTTTTTATAAGTGACTCTTGGATTGTCCTCATGTTGGGCCTTATTCTGGTTGGTGCGGCCGGGCCGTACGCGTACGTTCCAGGGTTTTTCATGATCTGCGCATGCGTACATTTGCTAATGCGCAGGCGCGAACACTCCACAACGCTTACGGACGGGTCTCTCTGTGCGAAAAAACCTGTACGCAAGAGTACGGGCATTGGGGTCGGCATAGGGGCGTGTTGAGGGGAGCGGCCGAAATAATGAGGGAAAATGGGCGTAAACATGGGCGTACACGGGGGTGTGCACCAAAAATGAACGGTGCTACTACCGCACGATCGACTAAAGCACCGTTCATTTCGGACACAAAACAGGCGGCCGCCAACCGCCACCTCAGACCACCCCTACAGATACCGCATGCCAGCGTGCGCCTGGGTTTGCTAATTTACGCTGATTACTACTCAAACACATACACCTGAATGTAATAAGCAATGCTGCAGTCTATTAAGTCCAAACCATGATTTCACTACCTGCAAGCCACACACAGCACTCAAACACATTGGAAGCTTATCTTTCTATACTTCTCTACATTTAAAGGTTTGTTTAATTTAAGGTAAGAATCTTTTTAAGACCTGCTTATATATGCTAAGGTAGGTATTTGTTAAACAGTTATACACATTCACTACGTGCTTTCATAGACTTTACACAGTAGCACACTCAATCTACACAAGTCGACATGTGTCAACGTGTTCACTCTAATACAAACATAGGTTTTGTATTTATGATACAATAACATAAACCACATCTAACACCTACAAAGGATGTTTCAGCAATGTTTTAAGCCCATGCCCACTATTTTGCACATTAATTAATTCAATCAATTAATTAATTTTCATAATTATAGTTGAAAGGCAAGATTTGCAGGTCCATATATGTGAAGGGTATGCCAGCGTGCACGGACGTACGCTCACTCTCACGAGCGGTGACATAAGCTGAGTTTTCTATTGAAAACAATAGGGACCCGTCCGTGCAAGCTGGCGTACGCTCAGATAGCCGCAAGAAGTCGGTGGGAAGACGGACGAGAGACGGCCGTAAACGGTGGCGTACGCTCAATTGTACGCCAGTTGTCGGAGTGTAAGGGCTGGTCCGTCCGTGTACGTTGGCGTACGCTCAATTGTACGCCACTCCCCTTCGACGTTGTTTCTGCCCGTACGTATGCGGCTGATTTGTGGGTGGACTTAACCCCAACGGCCGCGTACGGATAGCGTACGTTAATAGCGAACGTACGCACGTTTGGCCGCTATGATCAGAATAACCTCCGTTGAGTCAGTAGGGTTATTGATACCTAAAGATCCTTCCGCACAGCTATTGAATTAATTCTATGGCCATTAACACTTTTGGTTTTGGACTCAAACTATGAAGGACAGAAGTGTTAGATCCAGTGTTTTTGTCATAAGTAATAAGAATTGAAGGTTAAAAAAAATAAAATCTGGTGCCGACTATCCCTTCGTACCACCACAAACAAATTGCTGTTTTACCATGTAAACCTTAAAATATATCCACAATTGTACAAAGCTGTCAAAGGCATGCGCAGGGAGTGTGACAGGTGTGAACAGGCACACCCTAATGCAGGGATGGGGAACCTTCGGCCCTCCAGCTGTTGTTGAACTACACATCCCAGCATGCTCTGCAACAGATTTAGAAAGGCCAAATAGCAAAACTATAGCAGGGAATGCTGGGATGTGTAGTTCAACAACAGCTGGAGGGCCAAAGGTTCCCCATCACTGCCCTAATGTCTAGAAAAAGGAGCAGAATATGAGCGCTAGGGACAGACCAGTTGTTTGCAGTGTACAAATGGCTGCCCTGGCTGTGGTAAAGGGATGCCACCCTCAATGTGAAACAAGAACAAGGAAAAGGACCACTAGGTGCCGTATGTACACAAAAAAATAACACAGTTTAATAGCAAATTAATAACAGATCACAATAAAATCACTTAATTGCAATTAAACTACTGAGGAAAAGAGGGATTTAGGTGTCACTATTTCAGGGGACTTAAAAGCAGGTAGGCAATGTAACAAAGCAATGAAGAAGGCAAGTCAGATGCTTGGTTGCATAGGGAGAGGTATCAGCAGTAGAAAGAAAGAAGTAATAATGCCACTGTAGAGTACTGTGTTCAGTTCTGGAGACCATATCTCCAGAAGGATATAAATACATTAGAGACTGTACAAAGAAGAGCAACTAAAATGGTGCATGGCCTACATCACAAAATGTACCAGGAAAGACTAAAGGATCTTAATATGTATACTTTCGAGCAGAGAAGGGAAAGGGGGGACATGATAGAAACTTTCAAATATATCAAGGGTTTTAACGAGGTACAGGAGGGAGACATTCTTCACAGGAAGAGGAGCAACAGAACACGAGGACATGCACTGAAGCTAGAGGGAGGAAGATTCAGGGGAAATGTGAGGAATAATTACTTCACAGAAAGAGTAGTAGATAAGTGGAATAGCCTCCCACCAGAGGTGGTAGACGCAAATACAGTAGTACAATTTAAACATGCTTGGGATAGGCATATTGATATCCTTACAAAAAAATAAGGATCAAATATGGTTTAAGGTAACATGTTTAAAAAAGGGGCAGACTAGATGGGTAAAGTGGTCCTTATCTGCCGTCATATTCTATGTTTCTATGCATGCAAGCTAAAAGATGGGGGTATAATTAAATAAATACCGCAACAGTAAGCACTTGTAACTAAGCAGTCGTAATAGTTACCAGAACTGGTCCTGGGAATGTAAAAGGATTTGCACTGATTTTACAGCAACTTGCTGTCAGTCCCAGATAAGGGGGGAGTGTCCCAACAATTGGCGGGGGGGGGGGGTGATTGAAATCTCCCAATGAGTTTTTTAGATGTATAATTGTTGAATTTACACCTGTGGGCCCCTGTTGGAAATGATGGGGCAACTGTGGCACTCTGTTGGTTGATAGAGTCCAGAGCAAAAAGGGGGGGAGGGGAGTTTGCACAGAGACAGTACTCACTGACTGTCCGAAGAGCATTTCAGTTCGTCACCGATCGGCCTGCTGACCGGTGCTACAGCCCGGAGACGGACAGACGCCGCAAGGTGTAAGCGGCTTTGTGCACATGCAGTGATTGACTGGTTGGTCAACAATCGGTGACGGACTGAAACGCTCTTCGGAGAGTCAGTGAGTAATGTCACTGTGCAAACTCCCCTCCCCCCCCTTTTTGCTCTGGACTCTATCAACCAACGGAGTGCCACAGTTGCCCCATCATTTCCAACAGGGGCCCACAGGTGTAAATTCAACAATTATACATCTATCAAACTCACAGGGAGATTTTAATCACCCCCCCCACTGCCAATTGTTGGGACACTCCCCCCTTATCTGGGACTGACAGCAAGTTGCTGTAAAATCAGTGCAAATCCTTTTACATTCCCAGGACCAGTTCTGGTAACTATTATGAATGCTTAATTACAAGTGCTTACTGTTGTTGTATTTAATTGTACCACCATATTTTAGCTTGCATGCATGCAATTAAGTGATTTTATTGTGATCTGTTATTAATTTGCTATTGAACTGTGTTCTTTTTTTGTGTACATACGGTGCCTAGTCGTTCTTTTCCTTGTTCTTCTTCACACTGTAATGTCTGACACTCCCGTCACAATCGGACCCACCGCTGGCCGCCTGCACAGATAGAACACAGGCTGCTATGATTCACAGCAGGTGCTGTGGCCCGGGTGGCTACAGTGCCCTGCCTACTCATTTATGTGTGGCATGACACAATGAAGTCAACTGTGCACACAGCCACCCGCACTGCCCCCTGTTTTTCCAATGCTGCTGAGGAGCAGGTGAAGGGCAAACTCTAATGGAAACCAGCATGTAACCAGCCCCAGGCAATGAGCATGTAACTCCCTCATGGCAACAAGCATGTAACCCCCCCATGACAACAAGCGTGTTACCCCCCCCCCCCCACACACACACACACACACACACACACACACAAAGCAATGAGCATGAAACCTCTGGCAAAGAGCATGTAATCCCCTGGCAACATGCATGAAACCCCTGATAAGGATCATGTAGGTAAGTGGTATGTTTCGTCCAATTAAAAATCAGCAGGAAGTGGTAGTACTTTTATTTTGTGATTTATATGTTTATGTTAAAGTTCCAACCAATCAGCTCCTGTCATTTTGAAAAATGACAGTTAGGAACTGACTGTTGGTACTGTATCTATCTCCACTTTATCACTATTCAAGCTTTGATACCGCTCTCCAAGCTTTGATACATATGCCCCTAGGACCGCAGTCAGGGGAGGCAGGACCTCACTGTCACATCCACCATGGCGCTTGCCAAAGACCCCTGTACTGTGCCCAGTCCTGGACCCTCTAGGTGCACTAAAACCATGGCGCTCACCTCTGTTATATCTCTGGCTCCACCGGGGTACATGTGGCCGTGTTGTCATCGCGTGGTGACACTGGTGTATTGTGCTCAGCTCCATGCAGGACATGAGTAGCATATCCCCATGTGTGTTTGTGCCTGGTCTGTGTCTGTGTAAAGGCCGGTGTTTGTGCAGCTGCATACAATCAGGGCTTCCCAGCCTCTCCTGCACGGCTCCGCCTCCCTCTCTGATTGCCTGACCAATCCCAGCACAGCTCACCTGGTAAGTACTGGCTGCTCAGGGTAGTCCAGCAGTCAGTACAATGATGTCTATCCCGTAGCATCATTGCTCCTACCTGGCTCTGTAGTACTCACTAAAATCCTGAGCTTCCACTCTCACCTGGCTCTGTAGTTCCCACTACAATCCTGAGCTCCCCCTGGAGAAGATCCTGCTGGCCGTTTACTGCATCAAGTACCACCGGACTCTGCTTACCGCCTATGTGGACAGCGAGGTCAGATCCTCAAAGGGGTCTCACCTTGCTATACTCCCGACGGTCACTTCCAAAGGTTACCTCTGGCAGCAGCCATGACCATAAACTGCAAGGATTCCTCTTCTCCAGTTATCTTCATTTATTATCTTCAAATCATCATCTACATCCCCCAATCATCCAATCTACTAACCTTCATCCAATCATCCAATCTTCAAATCCTCATCCAATCCTCCAATCCGCAACCAATCATCCAATCTTCAAATCATCATCCACATCACCCAATCATCCAATCTTCTAACCTTCATCCAATCTTCCAACCTTCATCAAATCATCCAACCTTCATCCAATCATCCACATCATCCAATCTTCTAACCTTCATCCAATCATCCAATCTTCAATACAATCTTCATTCGTTCTTCAAGTCATCCAATCCTCAATTCCTTCTGCAACCCTTAATTACTACTCCGGTTTATATTCTATTCCACTCTTCAATTATATTGCAATATTCTTCAAGGACCAAGCTTCATCATCTTTATAATACTTTCTGGACTATTGACTTTATATTTGCATAGTTGCCATATATATATATATATATATATATATATATATATCATCATTATCACTGTCTGCAATATCTTCAATAAATTCATTATATTTTATCCTCCTTGTTTCACTCCCTTCTGTCATGGATGCAACCACCATACGTTAAGCACCCAGCTTCCGTCACTCTCCAGCTGGTGCTTCTAAGAGCGTGACAGTTTGTACTGACTCATGGATCCAGCATCAGGTCAGGAGAAAAGCATCGCTCCTATACAACAACTGGCAGCTCGCCTGGATCACCAGGAGACCACCTTGGAGCAGGTTTATCAAGTTCTCCAATGCCTGAAACAAAGACTGGACACTATACAATCCACATTGCCAAAGGGTCAAGGATCCGCAGCTATCCCTGCACCTGGACCTATGTCTTCTGCGACAGGAGTTACTGCTCACCTTTAACTCCCTACTCCAGATAAATTTGATGGGAACCCCAAAAACTGTAGGGGTTTCATCAATCAATGTGAAATTCATTTTGAACTTCAATCCTCATATTTTCCCACCGAAAGGTCTAAAGTGGCCTATGTGATATCTCTCCTTACTGGCTCAGCCCTCAATTGGGCATCTCCCTTATGGGAAAATTCAGATCCTCTATTAACAGACTATACCCGGTTCATCTCCACCTTCAAAATCATCTTTGATGAACCAGGGCGTATCAGTTCAGCCGCCACAGAAATCCTAAGGCTGCGCCAAGGATCCAGAACAGTGGGTCAATACCTAATTCAGTTCAAAATCCTAGCAGTTGAGTTGGCGTGGAATGAGGAGGCTTTTCTAGCAGCATTTATGAATGGACTCTCCGATAAAATCAAAGATGAGCTTGCTGCTAGGGAACTGCCGACCAAGCTAGAAGCCCTCATCTCGTTGTGCACAAGAATTGATTTAAGGCTCAGAGAGAGAAATCAACAGAGAAGTCGATTTGATTCCAAGCCTAATTTTCTTGTTTCTAACCCATCTTCTTTACCTGGGGAAGAACCCATGCAGGTTAACCGTTCCAAACTCACACTAGTTGATCGTAATCGAAGGCGAGTTGAACGCCTTTGTTTATATTGTGCTGATTCCCAGCATTCCGTCAAATTCTATCCTAAGAAACCAGGAAACCCCAGGAAGCTAATCTGTGAAGAAAAAGGCAGGTTAGGGGCGGTTTCCTCCTTAAACAACAAAGACTGTATTCTTCAAGTTTCCTTGCAGGTTAAACATCAGCTCAGACAGTTATCAGCTCTTCTCGATTCAGGTGCAGCTGAGAACTTCATCACCGCTGATACGGTCAGACGTTGGCATCTACCCACTGAGCCGCTGCCTCGCCCTGTGTGCCTCACTGCAGTGGATGGGAGTCGTATCCTGGGAGAGACTGTCACACAAAAAACTCAACCTTTGATCCTGCAAATTGGTTTACACACCGAAAAAATACAGTTCTTTGTCATTCCCAAATCATCCTACCCAATTGTCCTGGGACTTCCCTGGTTACGTATCCATAACTCCAGTATCAATTGGTCAACTTCTCAAATCCAAAATTGGAGTGCTGATTGCACAAAATTTTGTTTTAAAAAATCTGTGGCACCAACCCGTCAGGTCTCGCTTCAAGTACCAGAAGGTTTACCCACTCAGTACCAAGAGTTCTCTGATGTGTTTTCTAAACAAGCCACTGATAAATTACCTCCCCATCGTTCATGGGACTGTACTATTGAATTAGTACCAGGGGAAAAACCCCCTCGGGGTCGTACTTACCCTTTATCTGTACCTGAGACACAAGCCATGTCTGAGTACATCGCAGAAAACTTGGCCAAAGGCTTCATACGCCCTTCATTATCCCCTGCAGGTGCAGGATTCTTTTTTGTAAAGAAAAAAGATGGAGGACTACGTCCCTGTATTGACTACAGGGGACTCAATGAAATCACTATCAAAAAACGATATCCACTACCACTCATCACAGAACTTTTAGACAGAATTAAAGGAGCTACAATCTTCACTAAATTGGACCTTTGTGGAGCATATAATCTCATCCGCATCCGTGAAGGGGGACGAATGGAAAACTGCGTTTAACACGAGAGATGGACATTATGAATATCTTGTCATGCCTTTTGGTCTAAGTAATGCCCCAGCAGTTTTTCAGTCGTATATGAATGAGTTGTTTCGTGACCTCCTTTACAAACACGTAGTGGTCTACCTCGACGATATCTTAATTTTTGCCAACAGTATTCAAAAAGATCGAGAAATTGTCAAGGAGGTACTTTCCCGTTTCAGGGGAAATTTTCTATTCTGTAAATTTAGAGAAATGCATTTTTGAAGTGTCATCCATACCTTTTCTAGGGTACATTGTGTCGGGGACCGGTCTAGAGATGGATCCAGCAAAAGTGGAAGCCATTCAATCATGGCCCCGTCCTCATACTCTCTGAGGTATCCAAAGATTCCTTGGATTTGCAAATTATTACAGGAAATTCATTAAGAACTTCTCCACCATCGTTGCCCCAATAACTGCTCTCACTCGCAAAAATGCCAAACCTTCCAAATGGGATGATAAAGCCATTGATGCCTTTTTTTTTTACTCAAGAAGAAATTCATCTCGGCACCCGTGTTGATTCAACCAGATGCAGCTTTACCTTTTACTCTCAAAGTTGATGCTTCTGCCATTGGCGTATGTGCAGTGCTTTCTCAGGTGAGAGCTGACGGACAGTTGCACCCATGTGGCTTCTTCTCGAAAAAATTCTCCCCGGCCGAGCAGAATTATGTTATAGGGGATCAAGAATTATTAGCGATTAAAATGGCCTTAGAGGAGTGGCGGTATCTTTTAGAAGGGGCAGTTCATGTTATTAACATCATTACTGATCACAAGAATTTGCTGTATTTAAAAAATGCTCAATGTCTTAATCCCCGTCAAGCCAGATGGGCGTTGTTATTTTCAAGATTTAATTTCAGATTATCCTTTTCTCCTGGAGCAAAAAATCGGAAGGCGGACGCATTGTCTAGTCATGGGAGACTGAGGAGGAAGCGAAATCCTATAAAGGAAGTCCTATTGTCGATCCACTCGCCTTTGCCGTAACAACTGTGCAAGTTCCAGTACCTCCAGGTAAAACCTTTGTCAAGTCTAACTCAAGACAACAGATTCTTCGTTGGGCTCATGACTCTAAGTTTTCTGGCCATCCAGGGGTTCAGAAAACCTACGAATTCCTGTCACGTCAGTATTGGTGGCCAGGTTTAAAGAAAGATATCCAAGACTATATTGCTTCCTGTCCTCACTGTGCTCAGCACAAATCCTCCAATCTTGCTCCAGTTCGTCCACTAAGACCATTATCTATTCCCAAGAAACCTTGGTCCCATCTATCAATGGACTTTATCACTGATCTCCCACCATCAGATGGTTATACCACCATTTGGGTCGTCATAGACAGATTCTCTAAGATGGCTCATTTCATACCTTTACGAGGTCTACCTTCAGCGCCCAAGTTAGCTGATCTATTCATTAAAGAAATTTTCAGGATCCATGGGTTACCTGAGGAAATTGTGGGGCGTACAATTTGTTGCAAAAGTTTGGCGAGCCCTGTGTAAAATTCTCAAAATCCAGTTTAACTTCAGTACAGCATACCACCCGCAGTCCAATGGTCAGACAGAGAGGGTCAATCAAGACATAGAAACTTTCCTTCGACTACATGTTTCCTCCTCTCAAGATGATTGGGTGGAAGTATTGCCGTGGGCCGAATTTGGGCATAATAATCAATACCATTCGTCTTCATCTTCTACTCCTTGATTCATTAACTGTGGCTTCCATCCTAGGGTTCCTGATTTCCAGCAAGTACCGGTGACATCAGTACCAGCGGTAACTTTATCTCTCCAGCAGCTTCGACAACATTGGGGAAAAAGTCAGGAGATCTCTAATGAAGGCTTCACAAAGGTATAAAAGGTTTGCGGATCGGAAGAGAAGACCTGTTCCTACTTGGAAAGTAGGCGACAAGGTATGGTTGTCTACCCGGAATCTTCGTCTACGTGTTCCATCGATGAAGTTTGCTCCTCGCTTCATTGGGCCATTCCCGATAATTCAAATCCTCAACCCAGTTGCCTGTAAATTGAAATTGCCAAATTATTTAAGGATACCTAATTCCTTCCATGTTTCCTTATTAAAACCTTTAGTGCTTAACAGATTTCATCGGGCTCTGCCTAAATCTCCTAAAGTTTTTACCCATAGGGGCATCGAGTATGAAGTGGCTCATATCTTGGACTCTCGCATCCGGTACAAGAGGTTACAGTACCTTATTGACTGGAAAGGCTACGGACCGGAGGAGAGGTCTTGGACTAATGCCTCTGAAGTACACGCTCCCAGGATGGTAAATAACTTTCACAAGAAATTTCCAAGTAAGCCTAGAGATTGTCCTGGGGCCACTCTTAAAAAGGGGGGTTCTGTCACATCCACCATGGCGCTTGCCTAAAGACCCCTGTACTGTGCCCAGTCCTGGACCCTCTAGGTGCACTAAAACCATGGCGCTCACCTCTGTTATGTCTCTGGCTCCACCGGGGTACATGTGGCCGTGTTGTCATCGCGTGGTGACACTGGTGTATTGTGCTCCAGCTCCATGCAGGACATGAGTAGCATATCCCCATGTGTGTTTGTGCCTGGTCTGTGTCTGTGTAAAGGCCGGTGTTTGTGCAGCTGCATACAATCAGGGCTTCCCAGCCTCTCCTGCACGGCTCCGCCTCCCTCTCTGATTGCCTGACCAATCCCAGCACAGCTCACCTGGTAAGTACTGGCTGCTCAGGGTAGTCCAGCAGTCAGTACAATGATGTCGATCCCGTAGCATCATTGCTCCTACCTGGCTCTGTAGTACTCACTACAATCCTGAGCTTCTGCTCTCACCTGGCTCTGTAGTTCCCACTACAATCCTGAGCTCCCCCTGGAGAAGATCCTGCTAGCCGTTTACTGCATCAAGTACCACCAGACTCTGCTTACCGCCTATGTGGACAGCGAGGTCAGATCCTCAAAGGGGTCTCACCTTGCTATACTCCCGACGGTCACTTCCAAAGGTTACCTCTGGCAGCAGCCACGACCATAAACTGCAAGGATTCCTCTTCTCCAGTTATATTCATTTATTATCTTCAAATCATCATCTACATCACCAAATCATCCAATCTACTAACCTTCATCCAATCTTCAAATCCTCATCCAATCCTCCAATCCGCAACCAATCATCCAATCTTCAAATCATCATCCACATCACCCAATCATCCAATCTTCTAACCTTCATCCAATCTTCCAACCTTCATCAAATCATCCAACCTTCATCCAATCATCCACATCATCCAATCTTCCAATCTGCAATACAATCTTCATTCGTTCTTCAAGTCATCCAATCCTCAATTCCTTCTGCAACCCTTAATTACTGCTCCGGTTTATATTCTATTCCACTCTTCAATTATATTGCAATATTCTTTAAGGACCAAGCTTCATCATCTTTATATTACTTTCTGGACTATTGACTTTATATTTGCATACTTGCCATATACTGTTTTTATCATCATTATCACTGTCTGCAATATCTTCATTAAATTCATTATATTTTATCCTCCTTGTTTCACTCCCTTCTGTCGTGGATGCAACCACGATACGTTAAGAACCCAACCTCCGTCACTCTCCAGCTGGTGCTTCTAAGAGTGTGACACTCACCTGTTACACTCTAGTTTGTAAATTCCAGAATGCTGTCTATAAAAGTGATAACAACAATACAAAGATATTTATAACTTATAAGTATCTTCTTTCTATTTTTGTAATGCTTTTTGTAGTCTGAATTTGTTGTATTTGTCATGCTCCGCTGGGAGAAATATACAGGGAGGAGTCTGAGGTGAGACAGTGATGAGCTGGACGCTGATGGGCTGATATAAGGAGTCATGTTGCGTACTGCAGCAACACCAGGTCAGTGCTCCCATCTCACCAGCCCAGCACCTCCCTCTCCCCACAGCTCAGTGACCTCCCCCCATCTTGTTGACTTTCCCCACTTCAGTGTCTCCCCTTTCTCTAGTGTCCCCCACCATCAGACTGACGCCTTCCTATACCAGTGCCCCCACCTTAACTAGATCATGGTGCCATCACACTACCTGTGTCCCTTGTGCCCCACCCAACCTAGAAACTACCAACTACCCCAATGACGGGGTCCCTCCTCGAATTTACTTACATCCTACTGTGCCCCCATCAAGGCCAGTATCCCCCTCATATATCACTCCCCTCAACCAGTTCCTCCCCAGCCCTTGACCTCACTGCCCAGCCCAGATAAGAACATAGAATTATATTGTAATTATGCTAAGATTTAGTTTAGGAGTATTTTAAAGAACACCAACCTTGACAGCAGACAAATGATCTAGAACAGGCATACAATGTATAAAATTATGGTCTGTGGTGATAGCATTACATGCATATGAGTAATAAGGCATAATGTTTGCTGTTTGCAATTATACTCTTATTAGCAAGAGCATTCTGTACCTAGGACAACATTACAGTTTTAACTACTTGAGATAAGGGTACACTGGGATATGCCTGTAAGAATGTAATCTCTTCTGACATTACTTACTGGCTTTTAGGAATGCTGAATTTTTTTGTTTATTCAGACTACTGTAAGGCAATAAAAAAGGAGTGAAATGAGGGCCTGTAATATAGAGACTGAATAAAATTTATCAACTATACATATGGCAATTGAATGCACACATCATGTGGCTTTGTAGTTTTATTCACAACATATTAAATAAAACCAGTCAGTGGCGTAACTATAGCATCGCAGCCCCCGCAAGCGCCCGCCCATCCACCACCCGCAGCCTTACTGGTCTTCAGTGGTGGACGGTCATTCTTCTGCTAGTGAGACGGACCACAATAAAATGTCCGCCCCATATAACAGACGGTTCTCTGAAACTGTCTGCTGTACGGGGGCAGACATTTTGTGTTGGTCCGTCTCCATAGCAGAAGAATAAAGCCAGCAAGGGAGCCGGGACCAGCAAGACAGGTAAGGCTGCGGACGGGGTAGGGGGGGCGCCCCCCCCATTAACGGCGCGGGGGGGCGCCCAGTTCATATTTACGCCACTGAAACCAGTACAGGCATGCATACCTCCCAACTGTCCCATTTACCATGGATACGTTTCTATGGCCCACCCGGGGCCAGCAGTGTCCTGCGGCAGGGGAAGCAGTCCCCCCTGCCACCCGCTTGTCAGTGGGGAATATACGCTCTGTCTATTCCCCCGCAGGCAGAGTGGCATCGGTGGGAAAACGGGGTCCTGGCCTTGCAAGAGTAATGCGATTTGAAGACCATGTCCCCTCACTGTGAGAACACGCCCCCAAAATTCCCGCTGGACCACCAATGAAAGTTGGGGGGTATGGACATGTGACACCTTTTACATTATTATAATCAGTGGTGTATTTATAATGGGTGCAGTGTGTGAGGTGCAGCAGGGTCCACATCTCACAGGCTGCACCAATTTTTTTAATAATCATCCTCTGGTTCCCACTGGTGGCAGCAGCGGCACTGTCGAAATTCCCACAAAATGGTTTTCACAACATTTTTATATAGATCTACACATGTGCAGTAGAGTGATGTGGAAATGAATGGAAAAATGTCCACTGTGCAATTTGTTCCACAGTAGGGTCTAGAGCACTCAGACTACATAGCCCTGATGCCAGCAGCAGCAATGATGCGGAAATTGATGGAAAAAAAGGCCACCGGGCCAATTTTCCAGAGAACTATGCATGCACTGGAGGGTCTAAGCACTCCAGGGGGCCTGGACCGAGGAGGCTGTAAAGCACCTTAAAACACCCCTATCAACAACATCTGACACAATGTTGATATTCTTCTCCTTACTAGTGCTGAAGTGGTGTCCTAGAGACATTTTATTTTACCAAAAAATATTTACACTTTGCCAATAATGAGGCAGAGGTAGATCCCATCTTAACCCTAACATCTATAATATATGGCCCATTCATAGATGGAGAATTTGGGGGGGGGGGTGACTAGTCTCGCACAGAAAATATCTGAGGTAAATTTTATGGTGGACCCCTCCTCAATAGATCTGATTCAGCTTGACATATATCTGATAAGGGGTGTGCTACCACATGACACAGGGTTACTGGCACATAAGAAAGAAAAGAATGTCTCTGTGTGGTGCTGTAAGCTGGACGCCATGTGCCACGGTGAGACACAGCATCTTCAGGCTGAGACGGGTATGTTACCAGGACAGAGACCACTCATTAGGTTTAAGCTAAACAGTATCAAAATTTCAACATTTCAACATTTCATGAGGGAGGGGGAGGCTGGGAGCACACACACGATTTGTGAAGCTCTCTCTGCGAAGCGTACGCGGACCACACACGTTGTGTGTGTGCTCCCAGCCTCCCCCTCCCTCATGAAATGTTGAAATTTTGAAACTGTTTAGCTTAAACCTAATGAGCGGTCTCGGCCCTGGTAACATACCCGTCTCAGCCTGAAGACGCTGTGTCTTACCGTGGCACATGGCGTCCAGCTTACAGCACCTCCAGGCAGACGGAGTAGTGAGAGTGCAGCAGTGTACCTTAACCGCTGTCACTCATAGCAGATAAGCTGCGGCAGCTTGTGTGTATTGCTGTTTTCCCTGCCGAATACTGAGCAATCCAAGCTCACGGCATCACACGGAAATAAAACAGCATTCATCTCACTCCCGCCGCTAATTATTATATATGTTATCCATACCCATATCTGCTAATTAAATTATTTCTGGATCAGAGATGCCGACATACTGTGTCAACACTGCCATATACCTATAGGGTTAAGACAGCAGTTCTAAAAACACAGACTTATCAGCTAACTACCATACGGAAGGGAGACATACCCTGGGGCCCACGGTGTGAGGATTCCTTTTTATATGTCATTGTTTTGTTTCATGTGTATACGTGTTTTATATTTCGCAGGTTTTAAAAACATTACTGAATAAAAGTTACATTTTAGAAACTCTCTAGGTGCACCACACAGAGACATTCTTTTCTTTCTTATGTGCCTATGGCCCATTCATTCCTACTTGAATAAAAAGTTGTGCCTTAAATGTGACCAGGGAACAAGACACCATCATTGACAAAAGTCAATCCAAAGATCTAGGTTGTATTGAAGCTACTGTATATATGTAATATACTGGAATTTTATTCAAATAATCCACTACAGTACCTTTCTCTTTTACAGGTTGCGTCTCCTCTCTTCCTTCTCTTCAATGACTGTTCTCTTATCGGTAAGTATGGACTGTTTCTCTTACAACTGATTAAAGATAATAGAGTTGCACTGAACATAACATTTCATCATCCACAGATTATGCAGCAATAAATTACAACCTAGGTTACTATTACTATATTCTGACCATACAGTCAAACTTTTCTAAAACAAATAGTTAAACTACGGTGAATGTAACAAAATTCAATTTTGTACTATATATTAATTACAATACAAATCCACAACTTGTATGCCGTAGTCAGCTTTACAATCTTAAAACACACAGTTCACCCTTTCAATGGCAGTATAGATTGTGTCCCAGACGATTTCCATAAACATTGCAGAATAATCTATTAAACCACAAAGTCCTGATTACACACTGAGCTCTGAAACTCTCTGCTACTTTTTGCTACAATGTAGAAACACTCTTGCTACAATGTAGAAACACTTTTGCTACAATGTATAATCCGGTGTTCCAGTGTATTAAATCTCTAGCCTTTGATGATGACACTTTAGGAAATATCTGTCTTATCCTCTCTCAGTTTACATCCTGACACACAGTAAAAGAGTTTGCTTGCATCTGGCTATTTTTTATCTGCAGAAGCTGCGATGACTGTCCCTGACGAATACTGGACCTTTCCTTCCAGGCACGTATACTGTCAATCCATGCTTCTGGATGGTAGTGCATGAAATACCGCCTGTCGGCAAATGTTGGCTTACAAAAAAACGTGAAAAACATATGTCAACCTTTTGACTGTCGACCTTCCCATTGTCGACCTTACATAGATACATAGGGCAGTATTCAATGAGAATACTGACGACTTGCAGCGAATCCTGTTTAGGATTCGCTGCACATTCGCCACTGCCCGCCGCGTTCCGGAGCCTCGCCGGCTCCAGGATTCAATGAGTCAGGGGCTCACTGCCCCTGACCGGCGAATTTGAGCTCCTGCGGCAGACGCCGCAGGGAGCCTGAGGACGGTGGCAGGCAGGGGTTTATCCAACCTTATTTTAAACGTATTTATAGTGTCTGCCGATACCAGGAAGAGAGTTCCACAGTTTGACTGCTCTGACTGTAAAGACATTTTTTATTCTAGATGAACAAAATCTTTTTTCTTCTAATCTAAACTCGTGCCCTCGCGTCCTAGATTCCTTTCCAGTAGAAAAAAGGGTGTTTGACAGTTCCTTATATTGGCCCCTAATATATTTATACATGTTGAGCATATCCCCCCTTAAACGACTTTTCTCTAGTTTAAATAGTCCCAAATTGTTTAATCTTTCCTTGTAGCTTAAATTCTCCATTCCCCTAATAAGCTTTGTTGCTCTTCTTTGGATTTTTTCTAATTCTATGATGTCCTTTTTATAGTGCGGGGCCCAGAACTGCACTCCATACTCGAGGTGCGGTCTAACCAATGATTTGTACAGAGGCATAATTACTTTTGAGTCCCTAGTTTCCATGCCCCTTTTAGTACATGCGAGAATTTTGTTGCCCTTTTTTGTTGCTATATTACATTGAGCACTACACCCCAGTTTGTTGTCTATTTGGACTCCTAGATCCTTTTTGAGTACTGAATTACCCAATGCCTCCCCGCTTAGGTTATAACAAGCACACTGGTTATGTCTCCCAAGGTGCATGACCTTGCAATTGACCACATTGAACCTCATCTTCCATTTTTTTGCCCACTCATCTAGATTGTCAAGATCATTTTGAAGCGTGATGACATCTTATGATTATTTAATAACTCTGCTCAGTTTTGTATCGTCCGCAAAGATAAATACATTGCTGAGTAACCCCATCCCAATATCGTTAATAAAAGCGTTAAACAAAATGGGCCCAATAACCGAACCCTGTGGCACTCCATTTAGTACTGGTATATTTGATACGGCACTGTTCACGACCACTCTTTGGGCCTTATTTTGGTTCATTCTTTCTGACAAAATCCTTCTTAGATGGACAAAACCATGTGCACTGCAGGGGGGGCAGATGTAACATGTGCAGAGAGAATTAGATTTGGGTGAGTAATTTTGTTTCTGTGCAGGGAAAATACTGACTGCTTTATTTTTACACTGCAATATAGATCTCACTTTGAAGTAAAACCCCACCCATCTAATTCTCTCTGCACAAGTAACATCTGCCCCACCTGCAGTGCACATGGTTTTGCCCATCTAAGAAGGATTTTGTCAGAAAGAATGAACCAAAATAAGGCCCTTTGTTCTCTATTACACAGCCAGTTCCCTGCCCATCTACAGATATTTGCCCCTAATCCCCTAAAACTTTGGTCAACTTTCTGACCATGTCGACCTTATCCATGTGTCATACTATTTCAGGTGTTGTTGATCTAAGGCCTGTCGACCTTGGTACCTGATCTTTCAGTCCAAATGTGGTTCTCCGGTCGATGTTGTGGGTTTGCGCAAATATGTTCACTCAGTGGTGGGCGGGAAGGGGGCGAGTAATGGGGTGAAAGCAGGGGACTACCCAGCAGTTTATGGGCATGCCCACAAAAATAACGGGCGTGCCCATGGTATCGCTGCCCGTACCCCTGCGACCGCAGGCATGCTCAAGCATCCTGCGGGGGGAGGGGGATGACATCACATGACCACAATTCGGCAGTGATGACTGGAGAAATGATTTGATGGTAAGCGACCATCTAATGGTTTCTCCTCTGTGCGTCTGCATGCGAGGGGATGTGTAACTGTACACATCCATTTGTACGCTCCTGCAGGGATTCGTGCGGCATTTTCCTGACTGCTAGGCAGCGAATATACACTAGCTAGCAAGCAGGTCTGAATCAGGCCCCATGTTGCAAGTAATATTCAAAGGACCCTTTGTATTTGTACTGCTGCAAAGAGTGTGATGAGAAAGAAATGCAGAATAATAGAATTGTGTAGAATAAGTGCTAAATAGAAGTCCCTGAGCTGATTTCATCATACAAACAATGAGTCATTTTTAATAAAGCTATTAGCCAGTTAAGGGGTTAGTCAGACTGAATAATGGGCAGCACTGCTCAGGGCAGGTGCAGCTGGATGCATAAGTTCTGCAGATACAGTATATTATCCAGGGACGTGCAGTCAGGGGAGGCAGGGGAGGCAGAGCCTCCCCTGTCATAACTGATAAAAAAAAAAAAATCAAAGATGATATTTATATCACAATAACACATATGCTGTTATAAATATCTTATTTGATTTTTTTCTTTAATTAGCTATGAGGTGGGACACTGTGGGGAGCCTGGGCGGCAGCGGGAGCTGTGCCTCCCGCTGACAATAGAAAACTGTCAGGCAGCTGGGGGCGGGGATAACCCGCAGGGAGAAAAGAGGCTGAGAAGCCCACTGAAATTGCACGGGGAAGCGGCATCTACTCCTCTGCCTCAATGACAGGGACGGATGCCCCTGTCACTGAGACAGATGTGATAGGACAGCGGAGCAGACTGTCACTCACTGATAGCCTGTATCCGCTGTCCATGGGCTGCACAGTGTCAGTGTCTGCAGGCAGGGGCAGCATCAGCATGTAAGTGTTTAGTTGACACTACACTTACACAGACACTATTATATTTTAAAAAAATGCATTCTGTCCCCCCAACACCCCCCCCCCCCCCACACACACACACACACACACACAGTGATTTTTTATTTATTTTGTTCCCAACACACAACCAAGGGCCAGGCATTGGCGGGAGTAGGGGCATCTGTGCGCACCACTGTAGTAACTGCCGCCGATCGATGGCTAGGGGCGGCTGCGGTAGCGGGCATCGGCGGGGGTGGTAGCGGCGGGTATATTTAATCTGCGCCCAGGCTGCTGCTGCCCCCGCTCTCCCCCCCCCCCCCCCAGCAGCCCTGTGCCAAGCTCCAGTCCCACTACCAAGCTCCCCCTGCCTGCTGCCCGTGGACCCTGTCGGCTCAGGTGCAGGGGGTGCTGTCAGTTCTCTTCCCCGGGATGCGGGGAAGAGCCGAAGAGGAGGCAGACAGACATTGCTGGCTGGGCAAGATTTGGTGGGGTGGTAGCGGCGGGTATCTCATCTGCGCCGCAGGCTACTGCCCCCCCCCCCCCCCCCCCGCAGCACAGCAACGAACTCCCGCTCCAGCCTACCTAGCTAGCTCCCAGCATGGTCCCTGTCGGCTCAGGTGCAGGGGGAGCTGTCAGTGGTAGCGGCGCCGGGTATCTGCGCCCCAGGCTACTGCTACCCCCCCCCCCCCCCGCAGCACGGCGCCGAACTCCCACTATAGCCGCTACCTAGCTCCCAGCGCGGTCCCTGTCGGCTCAGGTGCAGGGGGAGCTGTCAGTTCTCTTCCCCGTATCACATGCGGGGAAGAGAACTGACAGCTCTCCCTGCACCTGAGCCGACAGGGACCATGGGCAGCAGGCGCCGGGAGCTAGGTAGCGGCTATAGCGGGAGTTCGGCGCCGTGCTGCGGGGGGGGGGGGGGAGGAGCAGTAGCCTGGGGCGCACTGGCGCAGATACCCGGCGCCGCTACCACTGACAGCTCCCCCTGCACCTGAGCCGACAGGGACCATGCTGGGAGCTAGCTAGGTAGGCTGGAGCGGGAGTTCGTTGCTGTGCTGCGGGGGGGGGGGGGCAGTAGCCTGCGGCGCAGATGAGATACCCGCCGCTACCACCCCACCAAATCTTGCCCAGCCAGCAATGTCTGTCTGCCTCCTCTTCGGCTCTTCCCCGCATCCCGGGGAAGAGAACTGACAGCTCCCCCTGCACCTGAGCCGACAGGGTCCACGGGCAGCAGGCAGGGGGAGCTTGGTAGTGGGACTGGAGCTTGGCACAGGGCTGCTGGGGGGGGGGGGGAGCGGGGGCAGCAGCAGCCTGGGCGCAGATTAAATATACCCGCCGCTACCACCCCTGTTGGCAATCTAGACAGTAACAGTTATCCTTGCACTACAAGTCCCAGCATGATTAGTTAGTTGCTGGGACTTGTAGTGCAAGGGTACCACTAATTACTATTTAAATATTAGCCGCATTTGGGGCATAGAAGCAGAGGCGCTGAACTACACAGCATTTGAAATTTAAAGATGGCCGCCGGGAGCCAATCAGAGTGCGGCATGTCTGGCTCCGCCCCCTCATATAGTTTTTAAGAGCCAGCGTGAGCCAGCCGCAAGCAGTCTGCCAGCAGGAATGGAGCATAGAAGAGCTCCCGAAGAAAGAAGACTCAGGATGTCTAGTAGGCTGCTGCCCACCAGATGAAGATGCTGGAAGCCCTGTCATGGCGGCAGCCACGCAAAAGAGCTTATTGGCTGCCGCCGGCCAGGTGAAGACGCCGGAAGCCCTGGCATGGCGGCGGCCACGCAAAAGAGCTTATTGGCTGCCGCCGGCCAGGTGAAGACGCCGGAAGCCCTGGCATGGCGGCGGCCACGCAAAAGAGCTTATTGGCTGTCGCCTGCCAGGTGAAGATGCCGGAAGCCCTGGCATGGCGGTGGCCACGCAAAAGAGCTTATTGGCTGCCGCCTGCCAGGTGAAGACGCCGGAAGCCCTGGCATGGCGGCGGCCACGCAAAAGAGCTTATTGGCTGCCGCCGGCCAGGTGAAGACGCCGGAAGCCCTGGCATGGCGGCGGCCACGCAAAAGAGCTTATTGGCTGTCGCCTGCCAGGTGAAGACGCCGGAAGCCCTGGCATGGCGGCGGCTACGCAAAAGAGCTTATTGGCTGCCGCCTGCCAGGTGAAGACGCCGGAAGCCCTGGCATGGTGGCGGCCACGCAAAAGAGCTTATTGGCTGCCGCCCGCCAGGTGAAGACTGCTGTGTTAATAAAATTTTACTTTACATGGTGTGGGTGTTTTTATTGGTGTATTGGTTCTGCTGTGGGACTACAGGTCCCAGCGGGCCCATTAATGCCCTATATGCTGGGACTTGTGGTTCCCCAAGTCCCTGCATACAGTGGAAGGTTTGCTGTGATTTGTTGTTCCGCAGCAGAACCCAATACTTTTGCACTTAATTTATCAGCCCGGTGTCCACCGCCCTGGGACATCGGGGACAGCCCCGGGCTTCAGCCCGGGACGGGTGAAGCCTGGGGGTGGGGGACCCCTTTATTGGGGGGGTCCTCACTCCCCCAGGTACCCCATCCAGGGCTGACCAGCCAGGGTGATCATGCTATGGCTGGGGGACCTTGCATAAAAAGTGTCCCCCAGCTGTGGCATGACGCTGCTGGCTGTTGGAGCCCGGTGTTGGTTCCAAAATGCAGGGGACCCCCAGTTTATTTGTCCCCCGTATTTTTTGGAACCAGGACCGGTCTAAGAGCCTGGTGCTGGTTTCTTAAATATGGGGGAACCCCACAATTTTTTTCTCCCCATATTTGGGGAACCAGGACTGGCTCAACGAGCCCGGGGCTGGTTATGCTTGGGAGGGGGGACCCTATGTATTTTTTTTTTTAACTTGTGCACACTTTACTAGACAGAACCATGGTCCGATTTGGGGTGGTCAGACGCACAGGACACAGATATTTTCTACGTATATGAATAGGTGGCCCCCCGTCTGGATATATCGTTAATATTTGTAGTAGACTACCCGGGGGTGTGCTACCACAGGACAACTATATATGATTCAGACAGAAAGAGGAAAAGTTTGTCACAGTAGTGGTGCACCTCAGATGCGTCGTGAGACTTAAAACATAATTTTTATTAGGTCAATTTAAAAAAAGAAGAAAATAAGCTGCGAAATATGACAGACAACATATAACATATAACATGGACAGTGCTGATGTGATTTAAAAACTTGGGCTCATGCGGCGTCCCTTAGCACTTATGAATGAATTGGTGTAGCTTATATTAGTAGGTCTCACCCTTGGTGCTGGCTATTTTGCCTATGATGCACTCAGGGGGACATAATATTGCTTGGTGGATAGTTAGTCATCTGCCTGTGTCATGTTTGTATGCACATCACAATTTACATATACATATAGAAGAAAATTTCTATTCATGTGAGACAAAGTGCTGACTGCTGGATAGTCAACGTGGATTTTAACTGGAATGCACTTTAGTGATTGCCTCGATGTAACAACACTGTGTAGCGTAAGGATCCTGTAAATGGATCTACTCAGTGACGAGGTGGGGTTTTGTGCAGCTGGCACGATCGCCTAGAGTATACTGCCAAAATAACCCTGTATCCACTACTCCTATAGGTGCATAGAAATAACCAGTGTGTGTTGATATTGGGACAAAGTGTCCAGCATACAGCAGGTATCTATGATACTGCAGATAGTGTCTCTTGGGGTCTGACACCTGTGTTCCGTTCCTGTCAAATCGTGGGGTCACAGGTAGGTATCACCCAGGATTGACAGGCGGAAATAGCCACAGCTTGCTCACGATCACCCAGTTCTGCTGCAGGGAGCGATGCGCATACAACAAAGACAAGTATTAAATAAGCATTAGAGTCCTTAAAAGGACTGGAAATGGTAACAATCAGGCAGAAAAATAATAAAGCTAAGAGAGCGACCGCACGGCTCGTGGTGGCCGGCGTACGCTTCGCAGTTCTTCCTCAGGGCAACCTGTATCACCGTCACCAGTGGGTTTAAATGCGCGCTTCTAATCGCGTTGTACCAATAAGATGTTAGTTGCCGCCCCTGTTTCCGCCCCCTTTGAGGGTGTGTTGCATACGTAGTAGTTCCAGTCCTACTAGTGTGCTTTCCCTCTGTTTACCCTGACAACCGTATCCAGGGTGCCGTTGTCATAGGTACGTATGTAATGCATGCCGCTGTGATCAGTTCAACTGGATGCACACAGGCGGTGAATGGGACCCTCGTTGGATCACCGTTGTTACTAGGTTGCCGTTGCAGTCCTAGTCCTATCAGTGTTCTGTCATACCGTCGGGCCTAACAGCTGTGGCAGGGTGCCGTTGTCAGGGGCATGTGTGTCTCGTATGTCGCTCTATTCAGTTATACTGCGGGGACATGGGAGATCGCGGTACCCATAATAGGATCAATTCCCTTGTCAGTGGAGGATGAAATAGCATCGGTATGCTCCCATCCAACTGCTTTTAGATAGGTGCCAGTACTGCTAATTTCTGTCTCGAGCCGACCTCTCAAATGTCCTCCTTCCTGGTTATGCATTGATCACACCAGTGGTGTCAACACGAAATCGCATAATGTGTGTCTGCGGCAAGAAAGAGAGGAGTTGGCTCCTCCTGGGTTATTAGATGTCATTCCTTATCGTAAGTGTGCCTGCGTCTTGGCGAGGGAAAGTGATTGGTTTGTGCAGCGTGAGACAGTATCTGACGTTCTCTAGTATGCCGCTGCCAGTATCATGCTAGGTAGGTAGGTACCAGGGCTACGAATGTGCTATGTTGACTTATTATGTCGTCTCTTTCAAGCCCAGCGTCCGGTGCGTGTGCAGGAGGCAGGCACTTTCCCATTTATATCCCGTTGGGTATCTTGGGTTCATATGAGTACCCAGGGAATTCCTGCGGGAGTATGGTGTTTATTGGCATATAGATCCAAATATCCGTCGGGCATGTTTGTACTATACGTTCATTGCTGTTGTCATATCAACTGGTTTTTCATGGGAGGATGATGGGGGTCTCCACTGTGACAGGGGGGTAATTTATTCCTGTCTTAGCGGATGTCCTTAAACGGGTGTCACTATTATGTTATACTAAAAGTAATCCGGGCAAGTGCGTGTCATGGGGAGTGTATGTCCCTTACAGGGAATTAACGTGGATTATATTGGATAGAGGGAGGTTTTGTTATGAACCGATTTGTAATATCAATTCGTTACACCAAAAATTATATGCGTGCTTGGGTAGGAGGTCCGGGATTATAAAAGTGATGGGATGTATAGTGTTCCCTAGAGATTAAAAGAAATTAATATTGTGGATAGTACCAACCGTGTGAGGAAAATTACGTGAGATGTGAAACACAAAATCAAATAAATACAAAAATGAGACACGCTGTGACAAAATATGCGCGTAGCTTCTGAGAGAGAAGTTAGCTGTGAGATGGGAGGTGTATGTTGACACCAGTTGGTGTTAGATAGATTCATGATAGCGTGACCCATAAAGTGACGTCCAGTGTCGGGTCATTATACGTGATGCTACAAGAAGTGAGGGTGTTTGAAGATGTGTGGGGGTCAGGTCCCAGGGTTACCGGGTTCGTGCAATGTTTGTCTAGGTCGTGTCCAATATTGTGGTTGTACAGGAGCCCAGCCTCATAGCTGTTCAGGATTGGGGATGATTCTGGGTAAGTGATCCCCTTATAAATAGCATGCGTAGCTGTTCTCCTCATTGAGTCCATGGGGCACCATGGTGTTCATGAGGAATATAAGCCTGGTCTCCTGTTTTAGCAGTGCTTTGTCCCTGTCGCCCTTTCTATCACCTAGGTCAACCTCCATCATACCATAGGCTTGTAGCCCCATGGGGTTGCTCTGGTGGTATTTTTGGAAGTGCCTTGCAATTGGTGTGAGGGTCTTCATGTTGGCCCTATCCCTGTCGGCATTCCTGATGCTAGACAGGTGTTCCAACAATCTCTGTTTTAGAGGCCTGATGGTCTTTCCTATATAATGTTTTTCGCAGGGACATTTAAGATTGTATACTACCCCTGACGTAAGACACGTGATGTTGCTCCTGATCCTTCTTTCTTTTCCAAATTTATCCGTGTAGGAGGTAGTGGGGACCATTAGTGGGCATGCTTTACATTTCCCACACTTGCGTGAACCCTCTTTCTGTTTGATTTGGGTGGTGGTTTTGCCCATGTGGCTGTGGACTAAGATATCCTTCAAATTGCTGCTCCTTCTCCAGCACATTTGAACCCGTGGTCCCAGGATCTCATCCAGATCTGTATCAGTTCTCAAGACATCAGTATGCTTGTTAATGATGCTCTGGATGGTCCTCCACTCCGAGCAATATGTCCCAATAAATCGTACCACCTCTTTAGGTTCCTCTGTATCTTTAGGTTTGGGTGTCAGGAGTGTGTCCCTGCTGACCCTGCCTGCTTCTCTAGCTGCTTTCCTGATCCCTCTCTTGCTGTACCCCCTGTACTCTAACCGCTTTGACAATTCTCCGGCTCTCTCTTCATATATCTCTTCTCTCGAGCAGTTCCTCCTTGTTCTCAGGAATTCTCCCTTGGGAAGGCCCTTGAGAACTGGTGGGAAGTGTGAGCTTTTGTGGTGAAGAATAGAATTGGTTGCGTTTTTTTTGCGAAATAGATCTGATGCTATGTGTCCATCTGGTTCAATAGTGAGTTTTAAGTCCAGGAAGGAGACAGATTCCTGACTGATGTCAAATGTCAGTTTCAGGTTGAGCTGATTGTGGTTTAGTTTGACAATAAATGAGATGAACTGTTCTTTGGGACCCTCCCAGATGACCAACAGGTCATCTATATACCTGAGCCACAATAGGACATGCCTGGTGTAGGGTTCATTTTCCTCACTGAAGACCACCTCCCGCTCCCACCATCCCAGGTACAGGTTCGCATAGGTTGGTGCACAAGCACTACCCATAGCGGTCCCCTGTACCTGGAGGTAGATGTTCTCATTGCAGGTGAAGAAGTTTCTCGTGAGTATAAATTCAAGAAGCTGAATAATGAATTTGTTGAAATCCTCATTTTGTTCCATACTGAGGAAATATTTGGTGGCATTAATACCGTGTTCATGAATTATGCTGGTATATAGCCCTTCTACATCGCATGTCGCGAGCCAGCAGTCACTACTGAGGACCACATCTTGGATCTTGTTAAGGACGTCCATCGTGTCCCTCGTGTATGATGGTAGGGTGAGTACATATCTGCGTAGCCAGTGATCTACGAACTGGCTCGCATTCTCAGTCAGGCCCCCCATCCCTGAGACGATGGGTCTCCCAGGTGGGTTCTTATCATTTTTATGCACTTTAGGTAGAAGATATAATGTGGGTACCCTGGGGTGATTGACTGTCAGAAAATCCATTTGTGTTTTGTTAATGGTGCCCTCACTCATTGCATCTTTGAGTATCTGTTTGTATTGTTCTAAATATTTCTCCAAGGGGTTGAAAGTGAGTTTTCTGTAACAGGTTTTGTCCCTGAGTTGCCTATCCAGCTCTTGGATATACTTGTTGCGGCTCCATAGCACGATGTTGCCCCCTTTATCGGAGGGCTTGACGATGGTGTCATCCCATTTTGTGATCTTCTTGAGTGCCTGTTGCTCTTCCTTTGATAGATTGCCCGGAAGGCTCGTCAGTTTGTGTCTCTCTAAGGAGTCTAGGTCCTTGCTGACTAGGTCAATATATGTTTTAACTTGCGGGCAGATTTTAAAGTCCGGGTAAAACTGAGATTTCTTCTTGAGGGGTGGGCCTGGATTATGTTCGATAGATTCATCCATACTGCGTGTGTTTTCGTCTGCCAGTTCATCCAGTATGGCTAGGGTGTTCAGATCTTCTTTAGTAAAGAAATTTGTGATTTTGGGTTGCCTGTCGATCGTGTCGACATTCCCAGGTACATTTGGTCGGTAAGTTTGAGTGTCATGGTCTTTTCTGCTGTACAGTTTTTTTAGAAGGAGTTTTCTCCCAAAGAGATTTATATCCCGCTCATAATCAAAGCGGTCAAAAGTCTGGGTGGGACTGAAAGATAACCCCTTACTGAGTACTTCATTTTGGGCAGGGGTCAGGTCATGGTCTGTCAGGTTAATAATGCGTAGCCGGTCTGCAGGTTCTAGTTCCTGTACCGCCTGTATTCCCTGTGTTCCTCCCTCCATTCCCTGTTTGGTCTTTTTCTTCTGGCCCCTCCTGATCTTTCTTGGTACCCTCCTAAATTGTCCCTGGTCTCCCTTGGGGTAACCCCTAAAAAATCCTGTGCAGTTTTACGTGCATTGCGCTGTTCATATGTGGATTCGCTCCCTGATGAGTCTACATCAGATGTTGTGTAGTTGGGGTTGCGATTGTCCTGTGTGCGCCTATTGCCATGATTCCATTTGTATACCGAATTGGTAGTGAAGTCCTGAAGGTCCCTCTGTAGTTTGGATTTTTTACGGCTGATAGTCTCCCTTTCTATACCATCTATCTCAGTCTTAAAACGCTGGTACATTTTTTGGAATCTGTCCAAGTTCTCAAATTCTTTGAGCCTGATGCTCAATCTGGCTATCTCTGCCGCATGTTGCTCTAACTTGATCTCTTCATGCTTGGTTAGGATGTTAATCAATTTAAGTGAGCAGTTAGTTAATGTCTGTTCCCATTCAGTGCGTAAATTTTCAGAGGCCAGCTCAAATGATGGAAACACCTTAGGACGTAGGCCTCTTGGTGTGACTCTCTGTTTTGTATAACTGTCAAAAGTGGCCTTATTCCAAAATGCTTTGGACTGTTTAATGAGAGTGAATTTAAGGGAGTGCAGGTCGTTAACCCAATCGTCGCTGGTTTGGATCTGGGTAATGTCTCTGGTCAGCAAATTGTCCATGCAATTTTTTAATTTATTCTGTCTCTCTGTGAGATCTTGACTGAGGCTGAAGTTAGGGGTGGTCGGTATTGGTACTTCTGTGTTAGACATGATTTAGTCGCAACCAACTGGAAATGTTGATACAGTGTTTAAAGGTATATTAATATTTTAATTCAAAGCCGTCCGTGCAGATAGACCAAGAATGTGACTCTAGGTCACTGTAAATTGGACAGTAGGTACGATTTGGGGTGGTCAGACGCACAGGACACAGATATTTTCTACGTATATGAATAGGTGGCCCCCCGTCTGGATATATCGTTAATATTTGTAGTAGACTACCCGGGGGTGTGCTACCACAGGACAACTATATATGATTCAGACAGAAAGAGGAAAAGTTTGTCACAGTAGTGGTGCACCTCAGATGCGTCGTGAGACTTAAAACATAATTTTTATTAGGTCAATTTAAAAAAAGAAGAAAATAAGCTGCGAAATATGACAGACAACATATAACATATAACATGGACAGTGCTGATGTGATTTAAAAACTTGGGCTCATGCGGCGTCCCTTAGCACTTATGAATGAATTGGTGTAGCTTATATTAGTAGGTCTCACCCTTGGTGCTGGCTATTTTGCCTATGATGCACTCAGGGGGACATAATATTGCTTGGTGGATAGTTAGTCATCTGCCTGTGTCATGTTTGTATGCACATCACAATTTACATATACATATAGAAGAAAATTTCTATTCATGTGAGACAAAGTGCTGACTGCTGGATAGTCAACGTGGATTTTAACTGGAATGCACTTTAGTGATTGCCTCGATGTAACAACACTGTGTAGCGTAAGGATCCTGTAAATGGATCTACTCAGTGACGAGGTGGGGTTTTGTGCAGCTGGCACGATCGCCTAGAGTATACTGCCAAAATAACCCTGTATCCACTACTCCTATAGGTGCATAGAAATAACCAGTGTGTGTTGATATTGGGACAAAGTGTCCAGCATACAGCAGGTATCTATGATACTGCAGATAGTGTCTCTTGGGGTCTGACACCTGTGTTCCGTTCCTGTCAAATCGTGGGGTCACAGGTAGGTATCACCCAGGATTGACAGGCGGAAATAGCCACAGCTTGCTCACGATCACCCAGTTCTGCTGCAGGGAGCGATGCGCATACAACAAAGACAAGTATTAAATAAGCATTAGAGTCCTTAAAAGGACTGGAAATGGTAACAATCAGGCAGAAAAATAATAAAGCTAAGAGAGCGACCGCACGGCTCGTGGTGGCCGGCGTACGCTTCGCAGTTCTTCCTCAGGGCAACCTGTATCACCGTCACCAGTGGGTTTAAATGCGCGCTTCTAATCGCGTTGTACCAATAAGATGTGAGTTGCCGCCCCTGTTTCCGCCCCCTTTGAGGGTGTGTTGCATACGTAGTAGTTCCAGTCCTACTAGTGTGCTTTCCCTCTGTTTACCCTGACAACCGTATCCAGGGTGCCGTTGTCATAGGTACGTATGTAATGCATGCCGCTGTGATCAGTTCAACTGGATGCACACAGGCGGTGAATGGGACCCTCGTTGGATCACCGTTGTTACTAGGTTGCCGTTGCAGTCCTAGTCCTATCAGTGTTCTGTCTATGTTATATGTTGTCTGTCATATTTCGCAGCTTATTTTCTTCTTTTTTTAAATTGACCTAATAAAAATTATGTTTTAAGTCTCACGACGCATCTGAGGTGCACCACTACTGTGACAAACTTTTCCTCTTTCTGTCTAGACAGAACCATGCACTGAACTGTCTGGACCTGGTCTACTTTGCGTGCAATATTGGGCATTGTTTACCATGCGATTTTCATGTTTGCTATGAGATAACATCTGGATGCGATATGTAATTTGCGATTTTTTAGTCATAGCAAAATGTGTGATTTTGATTGAATCAACAATTCACATCTAAAGCCAACAAAACAAATACAAGGTTTCAAAACATGAAACAAAGTTTGTGTGCAATTTCAGGCACTGAATTTAAATGACAAGCAATGATTTTCTTGCTCATATTTAGTGGCAGTTACATATCATGTCCCCAGTAGTGTCTATTACATATCATGTCCTCAGTAGTGCTGTTACAGATGTCCCCAGTAGTGCCAGCTACATATCATGTCCTCAGTAGTGCTGTTACAGATGTCCCCAGTAGTGCCAGCTACATATCATGTCCTCAGTAGTGCTGTTACAGATGTCCCCAGTAGTGCTTTTAGCAAGATTTTTTTTTCTTATACTCAACCCTCCCTATACCACCAGGGTGTGTGGCTCTCACCACTGACAACATGTTGTTAGTACTTCTTTGCTGTAAATCCTGTGGAGATGCAGGGAAATGTATGTTATTGTTTAATTAAATGGTAAACCTATCCGGTCTATACTGTATGTGTACGTGGGTAACCCTGGATCTGAAACTAGCCTGTGCCTCACCAGTCACTAACCTCACCGCACGTCACTGATATTATCTGCTGGCAGTATACAGTAAAGGGGTGTACACACGGAGCAAATTTGTGCTATTTTCTAAGCAATCTGACTAGATTGCTTAGAAAGTAAGCACAGATCTCTCCGTGTGTATGCTCCGAGAGATTAAATATCTCTTGCTAACTAAGTCAGTGCATGCAGTCAAAATCTAGTCAAATTGCTTAGCAAATGACTGCAAATCTCTCTTTGTGCACAGAATGAGAGATACTGATCACAATCTCTCATTCTGAACCATTACCCTGACTTTTTTTGCTTAAGCAAAATTGCTTAGCAAAATCGCTTAGCAAAATCACTTAGCACAAATCTCTGCATGTGTATGTGCTCCCCATGAGAGATCTTGACACCAGCAAAATTGCTTAGCAAAATAGCTTAGCAAAATTGCTTAGCACAGATCTCTACGTGTGTATGCCCCTTAAGCCTTCTTCCTATACAGGTACTTCAGATACTCAAGGAAACACCTGGAAAATGCAGACCATACAGTGTACCCTATGACAATGGTTCCCAAACCTTTTTGAATCACAGCATCCTGTAAGTATCAGAATTGTTTCAAGGCACCCCTGGGATTCAAGATTTTTTTTTAAAATTAAGTAAATTGTGTTAATATGTCATCTTTAGGTTTAATTATGTGGAAAGGGACTGGATTCACTTCTGCTTGTCCACATAGTTTATGATTGGCAGCTACCAGCAGTGGTTTTGCCTATTACAATGACCATTAATAATTTGCATTGGTCCTGAACCCCAAATCTGAGGCACCCCTGCAAAGGTCCCGAGGCACCCCAGGGTGCCACAACACACAGTTTGGGAACCACTTGTCTATGACATATCTCTCTGCATATAAGGAATGGATGACGATAATGCATCAAGCTTTTACGAATACTCTTCACAGAGTGTTGTACTATTCTTGCCTTCCACAGACATTAATCCTAAACCTTCCTCCATTACTACATTTATGCCTCCCACGTTTCCTTTGAATTGTATCCTGTGTGCAGAAGGTCATTGAGTGTTTCATGAAAAGTGAATAAAATCCACACCAGTTAGAACTGCATCTCTGACTGTAAAATAAATTATGACGGATGTATGTGGACTGAAGGATTGACAGTGTCTAGGTTGACAGTCAATAAGTCGACATCAAATGGTCAACACTGACAAAAGGTCAACATGCACTAGGTCGACATTGACAAAAGGTCGCTATTCATTATGTCGACATTGACAAAAGGTCAACACAGATAAATGTTGCCATGGAAAATGTCGACACATGGCACATGAGTTTTTGATTTTTTAGGTGTATGTGTCGATACCTTAGCACATAGACCTCATATTAGTGTAGCATGTACCATTGCGTGTTACACGCCATTAAGGCCGAAAACTAGAAAAAATTCACGATGTGTCAACTATTGGCTGACTGTCTTGTACTACTGTAACCACTAGTCTACTGTGCAACTGGCTACACCAGGGGTTCTCAAACTCCATCCACAGGACACCAAACCATACTTGCCTACCTGACCATCTCCGCAAGGGAGGAAATGCTCTGTTCCTGGACTTCCCTTATAATTAATGATTGCTATCACCTGTGGTAAAGCACATTTCTTATCATTTAAATTGTTCAACACAGGTGATGCTAATCATTAACTAAGAGGGACGTACAGAAAAAGAGCATTGTGTCCCTCCTGGAATGGGCCATGTTGGGAGGTATGGTGCACAGGTGTGTTCATTACTCACTGACACGTTTTAAAAGATCCACAGGTGGTAATAATTATTTCACATGTGAGTCCGTGAAATAATTATTCCCACCTGTTATAATTATAATCCAAATACACACATAGTCAAATCGATCAGTGCTCTAAGCCAAAATTGCTTAGTGCACTCAGCAGCCTGCCCGTGCATACCGCTCAACATGACCCTCTCCAGGAGGGACAGAATGCTCTATTACTGGACTTCCCTTGTTATCTATTGCTGCTTTCCCACTGCAGACCCGTTTTAAGTTACAGGTAATCTTAAACGGTATTTAGCATTCCCACTGCAGCAGATTACAGTTTTAAATGCCATTTAAGTACCATTCCCATTGCAGGTAAAACGTTTTAGCTCTTCAAAACGTTTTTACAGCACAAATGAGTGCCTGTGACTTTAATGGGCTTTTCAGGGTTAAAAAGGTGCACACCCACAGTTGTTTTCACATAATAAAAGGAGGGGGAGGGGCCAGTGGTGCGTACAAATCCCGCAGCCGTCAACATTTGTGCTATGTGTCGGCTCAATTTAACCCATGGTGGACAGTAATATATACATTGCTGGCCAGTGCCAGCAATGTATATATTACTGCCTAATAACTAAATCATTGGTGCCCAGTGGTGCCTGTAATAAATAGATTGCTGGCATGTGCCAGCAATCTATATATTACTGGCTTATGACTGTCATTGGTGCCCAGTGGTGCCTGTAATAAATAGATTGCTGGCATGTACCAGCAATCTATATATTACTGGCTTATGACTGTCATTGGTGCCCAGTGGTGCCTGCAATATATAGATTGCTGGCATGTGCCAGCAATCTATATATTACTGGCTTAGGATTGTCATTGGTGCCCAGTGGTTCCAGAAATATATAGATTGCTGGCATGTGCCAGCAATCTATATATTACTGGCTTAGGATTGTCATTGGTGCCCAGTGGTTCCAGAAATATATAGATTGCTGGCATGTGCCAGCAATCTATATATTACTGGCTTACAAAATAAAACATTGGTGGCCAGTGCTGCTCCGTGTGGAGCAGGACGGAGGGAGGCGGGGCATGTGGCCGGACCCGGGAGGACAAGAAAAAGAGGACCTGCGGGGCGTACCGGACCAGCGTCGCTAACGGCATCCAGCCGCAGCAGCAGCCAGCCGGACACAGCGGGGCAGCGACGGCGTGGACAAGTGAGTATAACAGGAGGGGGGGGGCGGGGGGTGGCAGCGGGGCGTACCGCCGGGCTGAAAGAGGTTAATCTTTCAGCCCGGCAGCGTACACACACAGAGATGATGGCTGAAAAAATCAGCCATCATCTCTACCGTTTAAGATGCATTCCCATTGCCTCTTAAACGGTAGATTACCATTTAAAACTCTGCTTTGGAAATGGGTTGAAATACCTTTTAACTTTAAACGGTATTTCAACTCTGGCGCTTTCCCACTGCAGCCTTAAACGGTATTTTGCCCTCAAAAATCGGCAATATACCGTTTTAAGGCTGCAGTGGGAAAGGGGCATATGATTGCCATCACCTGTGTTAAAACACTTTTCTTTTCAATTAACCTGTTCAGCACAGGTGATGGCAATCATAGATTAAGAGGGAAGTCCAGGAGCAGAGCATTGTGTCCCTCCTGGAGAGGGTCATGTTGGGGGGTATGCCGTGTGTACACCCCTTTATTAGGTCTACACTATCTGTCTATTATTTTCTGAATGTGGTTGGTTGATTTATTAATTGATTCAGTGGTTCCAAACTCAAGACACATTAAAGGTGCCTACACACAGTTAGATTTTGTGAACAATCCAAACAATCCAAAGTCACCCAATTTCCCTTGAAATACAGAACACTCCTGGAATGAGTAAGCTTGGGTCATTTAATGACTGCAAATCATTAACACATCATTGCCACATCATTCCTCATGACTACACATGGAACAATCTGTCAGAAATCGTGCACGACAGGACATTATCTTTCTGTATACTAGATCAGCGGTTCTCAAACTGTGGGTCCTGACCCCAAAGTGGGTCCCCACCTGCTTAGCATGGGGTCGCGACTCCATGTTGGTGACCATTAGACTGATGAGTTCCCTAATCTCAGTCAGTGATTCAAGGAGTCTGAACAATCTGTCCGATTGTCTGTTATATTAGACTCCTCACATCACTGTGTGCCTCCACAATGCTGCCATGTCTGCTGACTACACATGTGATGTGATGACCTTCTGCAGTAACTTGCTGGGGTCCCGTAAATATTTTTATTGTCTGATGGGGTCCCAGAGCAAAATAGTTTGAGGACCCCGGTACTAGATGAACGACCGGCGGGAATGAGCATTGCATCGTTATCATGCTCACACACAGCCAATTTTTAAATGATTGGTCGTTCCAATTGGTTGAAAATGAATATTTGTGTAGCATCAGCGTCGTGGGCCCGCAACCAGCGTAGTCAGCATCAGCGTCGTGTTCCCGCAGCCAGCAAGGGACATGGTACGTGTCCTCCTGACCTGTTCATACCCCCACTATCCACTTCGGCAGGGAGTTGATTTTATAAAGACCCACAAGCCTGAACCTCGGCGAGCCCAATGAGCCCCGCGAGGGAACGCGGATTGCTTTATGTGTATTCTGCATGGTCGCTATGCCTGCCATGCTTTGGGCTCAGTGGCTCGCCGCGCTTGCCACACTTTATAAAATCGACTCCACGCCGACGTGGATAGTGGGGGTATGAACAGGTCGGGAGGACACGTACTGCGTCCCCTCGCTGGCTGCAGGAACACAACGCTGATGCTGACAGGGACGCTGACTATGCTGGCTGCGGGAACACAATGCTGATGCTGACAGGGATGCTGACTATGCTGGCTGCGGGAACACAACGCTGATGCTGACAGGGACGCTGACTATGCTGGCTGCGGGAACACAATGCTGATGCTGACCGGGACGCTGACTATGCTGGCTGCGGGAACACAATGCTGATGCTGACAGGGATGCTGACTATGCTGGCTGCGGGAACACAACGCTGATGCTGACAGGGACGCTGACTATGCTGGCTGCGGGAACACAACGCTGATGCTGACAGGGATGCTGACTATGCTGGCTGCGGGAACACAATGCTGATGCTGACAGGGACACTACGCTGACTATGTAAGTGGCACCGTGAAACTACACAAGTACCAAATATTTTACCATATGTGGGCAGCTTAAAGCTGGGTACACACCTAATGATTTATCTGTCCAAGCTGTCTAGTTGAAATAAAAATGTATGGGAGCAAATGACAATCCACCACTTGCTCCTAAATGCTGGAGAACAGTCCAAATAATCTACATTTTTTAAATCAAATGGATGTAAGCCCCGTTCACAAGGGGGGATATATCGCCAAGCGATATATCGCTTGCGATGAGCGAAATTTCGCTCAGTGTCCTGTTTGCATCAGCAACCAGAGATGGTCACTGATGAAATCAGCTGGTCACAGGAGCATGTTCCTGCGACCAGCGATCACATGTTCCTGTGACCGGCGATATATATCGCCGGTGCATACGCCCATCACTGGCAATATGGTCGCCAGTGACCATATTCCCAGCGATATTAGACAAAATCACCCCGTGTGTACACAGCATAAGCCAATTTTTCTGAATGAGCATTGTCTGTTTTTTTCAGCATTGAAGAGTAAAAATGATTGTCATTTTCTATCCTATACATTACCAGATTTTTGTTCCCATCAGATAGATTGTACAGGTACATCTTTAGGTTGATACCCAGCTTAACAGTCCACGTTTTAATAATACCCATTGTTGTGCACAGATGGTTTAATCAAATGTGCAACACAGCCGTTGGCCAATATATATCTAAAGATTTATTGGCTTATGCTGTGTGTACAGGCAATCTGCCCGATGCAGGAGCCGGCAGTGGATTACAGCTCAACTGGGTGGGCGCATGTATAGCTAGCGTTACCATATATAAGCCTATGGGCTTCTTTCCACATCTGTGTTTGAAGGACCAGTACTTATGTAATATCTGGGCGCCCGATTTTTTCATCGCATCGCATGCTATATAGTGGCATACAATTCATGCAATGCAATTTTTCATTGTAAAGACCCGATTTTTAATTGTATAGTCACCCATGGGTGATTTCATACCTCCACTATCCAACTACGCATGGAGTTGATTTTATATAGTGTGGCAAGAGCAGCGAGCCCCCGAGCCCAAAGCATGGCGAGCCCCACGAGGGGACACAGAATACATGTAAAGTAATCCGTGTCCGCTCGCCACGCTTCGGGCTATGTGGCTCGCTGCTCTCACCACACTATATAAAGTCAACTCCATGCATAGTTGGATAGTGGGGGTATGAAATTACCCATGGTTGACTATACAATTAAAAATCGGGTCTTTACAATCAAAAATCACATCGCATTTCATGCCTTAAGTAGTGGCATGCAATGAAAAAATCGGGCTCCCAGATAATACATAAGTACCGAAGGACCCAATTGGATCTCACCCAGCATGCCATCTGGTCATCTGCGTCACTTTGTGTATTGGTAGACAGACTCCTGTGTCAAAGAGCTGCACATCCAGGCACTGGAGTACATTGTAAAGGGCAGCTCTTATTGGAGGTGCTGCCCTTTGTGTTACTAATCGCATATGTGCATGTGCATATATTAGTATCAGTGCCATGGGTGATGGAATATACCGCAAGTGGTTGCATATCTCTTTCTCACTCTCTCCCATTGCTTCTCACTCTCTCCCATTGCTTCTCACTCTGGGCGGGATGTACTTCCCTATGTATTAAAACCCCGCCGCCCCGTCAACACCCTCTGGGTGGCGATACCCTATAGAAGCCTATGGTCTTCTTTTGCCGTCCACGCGCCCCCCGCCCCCCTCCCGTCCCCCTTTGATCTCCTCCAGGTGTCACAGCCGGCAGGACATCCGGCTTCAGGGGGGAGGAGGAGATGCAGGGGGACGCTGGCAGCCGCCGGGAGGTGACGGAGACCCCCGCAGACCACATCACAGGTATCGTGGGGGTCTCCGTCACCGCAACCCGATGCTAGCCGCATATGTTAGTACATATGCGGCAGCTGTTACTCGAAGGGCGGCGATGTATATTAATACATCCTGCCCTCTCTCCCATTCCTTCTCACTCTCTCCCATTCCTTCTCACTCTCTCTCATTACTTCTCACTCTCGCCCATTACTTCTCACTCTCGCCCATTACTTCTCACTCTCGCCCATTACTTCTGACTCTCTCCCATTCCTTCTCACTCTCGGACATTACTTCTCTCTCTCTCTCCCATTACTTCTCACTCTCTCCCATTGCTTCTCACTTTCTCCTATTCCTTCTCACTCTCTCTATCTGTCTCTCTCTCACACACACACATACACTCCTATTTGTTCCTATCATCCTCTCTCTCTCACACACACACACACACACACACACACACACATTATCTCTCATTTCCATTCATTCATTCTCTCTTTCGTGTACGCATACACAGCCTTCTATCCATTTCCCCTTATTTTCTCTGTCTCGGGACGTGTATGGGCTGCTTTAGTATTGTGAATACCAACCAATCAGCTCCTACAAGGTCATTTTTCAATCCCAGCATGTAGCATAGTGGTTGCATAGCAGGAGCTGATTGGCTGGTGGTTTATCACTCTACATTTTATCACTTTTCAAGCTTAGTACATCTGGCCCTATTAGAAAAGAAATAGGGGGTGATGAAAGAATGACCAGGGCCGGCGCTACCCACTCAGCAGCTCCTGCAAAGCAGGGAGGCGCCATGCTGAGAAGGCGCTGTCTCCCTCCCTGTTCTGCCTCTGCTGCCTCAGCCCTCACTGTCACTGCCTCCTGCACGCCGCCCGCAGTGCCTGTCTGAGATCGGACGGCAGTATGGAGAGGCTGAGCAGCTCCCTGCACTGCACACACGCTGTCCTCCTCCTGCGACCTGCCCCCTTTTCCTCACAGACACTTGCGCTGAGGCATGTAGCGCTGTCTGTAAATGCCTGGATGACATTTCTTGTCCGGATCCTACCCCTACCCATTGCTCCCTGCGCCTGTTAGCTTTCAATCAAATGACGGACAGGCAGCAGCGCCGCCTCCCCTTCCTTCCCTCTTCTCAGTGTGCTGTGCCAGTGCCACTGCCAGTCCTCAACACTCCATCCCTCTATCTCCTCCCCTCTTCTCCCATCTCCTCCTTCTCTCCCCTCCTTTTCCCCTCAGTCACGAGAGGGGTGTATTGTGCTGCACATACTTTTTGTACTGCTTTAGGATCGCATCGCACACACTTTGCATGCATGCCGTGCGATGCGATCTAGCCCATAACGTGATTCTCGCAGCGTGTATGGGCACCTTTAGTGCCTGCAACATTTTTCAAGGACGCAGCACTGAGATGGTGTATGCATACATGTACATGCACCCGAGATCCTCCATAGGATTGCATGTTGCATATACTCCCACAATCGTGCTGCAGCTTGTTGCAATGGCAATGTGAAAGGGCGCAAAATGTATGGTTTGCAGGAGGGCGCCGGACACCTTAGCCCCGGCCCTGAGAATGACACAGAGAAAATAAGGGGAAATGGATAGAAGGCTGTGTACACACGGGGGAGATATATTGCTGAGCAATATATTGCTCAGCAATATATGGCTGAGCAATATATCTCCCCCGTGTATACGGGGCTTTAGTTTTTGGACTTTCCTCTTAATTAATGATTGCCATCACCTGTTTTAAACAGGTTAATGGACAAGAAAGGCATTTCACCACAGATAATGGTAATCATAAATTAAGAGGAAAGCCCAGAAACAGAGCAATGTGTCCCTCCTGTGTCTCACGCATCAGACCATTCCTCTCCAGTGACGCGACCAAAATTCTCATTCACTCTCTTGTCATCTCCCGCCTTGACTACTGCAACATCCTTCTCTCTGGGCTACCTCTCACTCGCCTCGCACCTCTCCAAACCATTCTTAACGCTGCTGCTAGGCTCATCTTCCTCTCCCGCCGCTCTACCTCCGCCTCCCCCCTCTTCACTGTCTATCTCTTCACTGGCTCCCCATTCCTTTCCGAGTTCTCTTTAAACTCCTCACCACCACCTACAAGGCTCTCCTCCTCCACCGCTCCTTACCTCTCTTCACTGATCTCTATCCACACTCCCTCCCGTCCTTTTCGCTCCATCGCTGACCGCCGACTGACCTCTCACCTAATCACCTCCTCCCACTCCCGTGTCCAAGACTTCTCTCGCGCTGCCCCCCTGCACTGGGACAACCTCCCGCCACCCATCAGGCTTTCTGATTCCCTTACTTCCTTCAAGCGTTCTATGGAAGTCCATTTATTTATATATGCAAAGTCTATCTAATTTATTCATGTCGCACGCAACCAATAAGCGAATGTCCAGATTTATAATCAATGAATATTATTTATAAGTGTAACCAGATGAAACTGTATCATGGATAATAAATATAACAATACAGGTATTATACTTATAGACGATTATTATTCCAGCATCCTTAAATAAAGCTAACCTCAGTGATATATGTATATATGTGAATTGAATACAGTGCTGTGGGGGGGCGTGGCTATGAGGCAGCAGCCATCTTATAATAACTAATTGTCGGCCATCTTAGCCAGAACACATGTTGGTCTGCCGCATGGCATTCCGCCATCTTAGATTCTTCCACATGGCACACAAAGAAGCCTTAACAATCTACAGGCTCAAACAGCTGCCTGGCAATCACACATAAACTGCCTGTACTTCTCTACAGAACACCTAACTGGCACTATACACTTCTAAGGACTTATCATATCATAATCACATCACACGCCATTACACACACACCATCCGAGCATCACATGCTAACAACACTTGTTACATAAGTGTTGGATTATTCCGCCAGTTTATCTAGATATTCTCACTGAATATTACACAAAGCATTCACACTCTTCAATACAAAGAGTCCATACATGTTCACGCATAGCCTTACACATGCATTCAAATACATGCGTCCCTTTAAGAACAACACACTCACTTTCATACATAGAGTCCATACAATATACTACAGAACTCCTTTGCAACCACACTAGGACACACAAGGGCCAGTCCAAACACCAATGTTAACCGTTTAACTACACAAAGGCCACACTGCAGGCCGGAGCCTGAGCACATGACTACAATTGATTCCAGGCCTCATTTTGCTTATCCCTCTGGTATGATACAGGATAGTATCTCAATCTAACAAGCCAAACAGATCCTCTGTTACAATGCCTTATCTCAATGATCCTAGCTAAACATCATTCACACAGGTCACTCTCAACTACAGACAGAAGCTTTCTTTGTGTAACCATATGTAAACATATTCTGGGCCTAAGCACATGTTATTGTCCGAAAATAACTAAGAATGGAAGCTAACTACTCTTAAACTCTCTAACATAATCCATATTCCATAACCGGGGTCCTAGTACACAATTCGATTAGTCCTACAAATATATGTTACTCAAAGCCATGTGCCCATCTTGTCCAGGAGTGCTGCATTCCATCTTATCAGGGCAAGGTTCCAAAAGCAAGTAAATGTATATCAATCTTTCACTCCTCAAGAGAACTCTCGGGGGAGGGGAGAATCCATTCATTCACATTTGTTTACGGTATCCTGTGACTGGCTCAGGTGAATCCTTTTGTCTTTCCCCGGGGACCATTCATCACATTCTCTCAATAGCCTATAGACACGCCCCTCTGTTTGCTGTATCTTAATCTAGTGTGATCTTATAATTTGTAATAACATGTGAGTGCAATATCATATGAAATTCTAATAACTGTCATCTGACAGCTAATGTAATTTCTACACATTTAGAGACTAAACATGACATGTATGCTGGAAGGTGTAACTTGATATGCAATATTTCCTGGCTTATGGGATAAAATGATTATTTATCTATGACTATATTAATGTTATTGGCATGGTTATAATTATAATTATGGAAATTATATGCTGGGAAAAATTAGACATTGACAGTTCCCTCAAAACCCACTTTTTTCGACTAGCCTATCCCTCCTCCTAACCTCTTTTGATCCTCCTATACTGCCTCCATTCCCCTCCGTTCCTACTTATCCTGTTGTTTTTCATTCGTCCACCCACCTATTTTTAGTATGTTAACTCTTATGAGTAGGGTCCTCCTGCCTCACGTACTCACCCTACCTCTTTACCTCACCTGTGCTCCTGTCCTGTTCTTCCCTTCCTCTACTTCATCTTCAGTCTCCTCGACAATTTTGACACCTACTTCTGAACTGATGCTGATTTTATTTCTACCAGCTATATCCCTATTTATACTGTATTTTTCAACACACCCTGTACGTTACCTTGTCATTTATTTTTTGTTTGCTATGTACGGCGCTGCGGACACTTTGCGGCGCCTTATAAATAAACGTACAACTACTACTACTCCTGGAGAGGCTCATGTTGGGAGGTATGCTAACAAGAAAACCACAATGGTGTACTGTAATTGTGGAAGGCTGAGAACCAAAATGAATAGCAGACTAAGCAGAAGCAACACAAGAGTAGTAGCACAGTGCTTGGTGATGGACACAATGCATGCAACAGGCAGAACCAGAATAAGGGGGAGACACAGCAGAAGTGAGTACCCCTGTACCCCCTCTTTTCAGTGGTGTAGCTAGGGTAGGCAGCCCTAGCGGTCACGGGGGGGGGGAGCCCGGCGCCACTGGGGCACAGAAGGGTCATGGCACTCTCAAAATCATGCAAGCTTTGCTCCATACCCTCCAACATGACCCATTGCATTCGGTACACAATGCTCTGTTCCTGGACTTCCCTGGTAATGTATGATTGTCATCACCTGTGTTGAAACACCCTTCTCGTCAATTACCTAGTTCCACACAGGTGCTGGCAATCATACATTACCAGGGAAGTCCAGGAGCAGAGCATTGTGTACCGAATGCAATGGGTCATGTTGGAGGGTATGCTGCTCTGCTGGAAGGAAGCTGGGTATATACTGTTCAGCTGTCTGTAGGTGGCACTGCAGCGCACAGCTCCTCGGCTGTCAGGAAGCTCCTCTCTCTGTCTACACCACATGGGTAGAGATGGGCGAAACGGATCATTAAGCTGAGCCGGGATCCGCCGGTTCTCCCGGTGAAAAGATACGGAACTTTTAGGCGGGGACTCAGCTCACTTTAAAAAGGGGGGGGGGGAATATACATGACCGAGTAAAAACACTGATCGATGGCTGGGTGCAGAATCACAATCGATGGCAACCATCGATGGCGTCTGCACCGATGGCCATCCCTGGCAGCAGCAGCTAATCTTTCTATCACTTGTAGTCACAGCACTGTACTCAGTCTACAGAGGTAGTACATCTTAGCTGCCACAGGTGGCAGCACTGAGATCAGGAAAATGCATTGTAAACTAAAACGGATCACCTTTTTGGGATCGGCGGCTCATTCGTTCTTTAATGGGATCCGTTCAAAAGATCCGGTTCGTTCGCGAACGACCCATCTCTACACATGGGGCTGTCTGAGATATGGAGATTAACCTGCTATGGAGGGGTGACATGCTGATTCTCCAGGTTTGTGTCCCTTGTTGTGGGTGCCAGCTACATTAATGTATGCTGGCCCAGTGAGCACTATGTCTTGGTAGCTGCAGTGGGAAGGGGGAGGACTGGGTATGTGGAAACTGTATTGGTATTATGTGGTAGTATTGGTGTTTGTAAATATGCTGTGTGTATGTATTCAATGTATGTATGTATACTTTGTGTGTATGCTATGTGTGTGTGTATGTCCTATGTGTATGCTATGTCCTATGTGTATGCTATGTCATGTGCGACTATAGCTTGTGTATTTTTAAAGATGTGCATGTATGGTATCTGTGCCTGTATGCCATGTGTATGTCCTTTGTGTCTAAGGTATGTACGCGTTTCTGTCCGGTGTGTCTGTATGGCATGTGCGCATGTGTGTGCGTGTCTGTATAGAATGTCCTGTGTGTGTGTGTGTATGTATGGTATGCGTGTGATTACTGTATGTGTGCATGTATGTCCGGTTTGTATTAGAAACATTTCTGGGTAACACAGGACAATAAAATACACACACACACACACACACACACACTACAGACCTCAGGGCCCCCCTGTCTTAATTACCCCGGAGTTCTGAAGGGGGGGGGGGGTGTATCTTCTTTGTGGATTGGCACTCACCCTAGGTCTGTACATACTGGCCATTTTGCCCAGCATGTATGGATAACTATGATGGGGAAAACTGCAGGGCAAAGAAATGCTCAATGCATACACATTGAGCGTTTTTCGCCCATTTTGTAGATTTTCCCCAGGGGTGGATGACTTCCATAGCCGGACGCTATGGAAAGCCGTCCATTCCACCACTCATCTGCTGGTAATACCAGCAGATGAGTGCCTGGGCCAGTGATGATGCGGGAGAGCATCATCGCTCATTGATGCCCTGTACACACTGGGCGGCTTTTGAGCTGCAAGCAGCTCAGATGAGTAAACTGAGTGGCATGCAGCTCAAAGTCGCCCAGTGTGTAGGGGCCTTTACACTCCGTGCTGGCTCTGGTACCCTCCACTAATAAATAAATATTATATATATATATATATATATATATATATATATATATATATACAAAGAACAGAGTGCGCCAATATCTTAACTTTCTACCACCTATGTACAAACAATGTACAATAAAAGTACAATAAATGTGCAAAGAAATGACACTTGTCACAATTTTCAGTGATTTAATACATAATAAAAAAAGATAAAAAATTTCTGTTTGAAGTTTGATTCATTTTCACACGGTACATTGAAACACCCAACGCGTTTCGTCACACTGACTTCATCAGGGGTGACTATCAATGAATAGTGCGATTTTAACACATGGATCGACTTCCACTTGGTAAAAAGGACCTCAGACGTGTCCTACTAAAGTGTGCAATTATGCCGCATCAATTTTTCATAAAAGTCTGTAAAATCAAGTTTTACCAACAGGGAGAAGGATAGAGGGGTCACTTGCTTCCCAAGCTGGGCCTCAAGCCTATTGTATAGGAGCTCACAGTCTATCATCCACTGCTGATAGACTGTGAGCTCCTATACAATAGGCTTGAGGCCCAGCTTGGGAAGCAAGTGACCCCTCTATCCTTCTCCCTGTTGGTAAAACTTGATTTTACAGACTTTTATGAAAAATTGATGCGGCATAATTGCACACTTTAGTAGGACACGTCTGAGGTCCTTTTTACCAAGTGGAAGTCGATCCATGTGTTAAAATCGCACTATTCATTGATAGTCACCCCTGATGAAGTCAGTGTGCCGAAACGCGTTGGGTGTTTCAATGTACCGTGTGAAAATGAATCAAACTTCAAACAGAAATTTTTTATCTTTTTTTATTATGTATTAAATCACTGAAAATTGTGACAAGTGTCATTTCTTTGCACATTTATTGTACTTTTATTGTACATTGTTTGTACATAGGTGGTAGAAAGTTAAGATATTGGCGCACTCTGTTCTTTGTATCTATCCATTCCCACTCTTCCCCTACTAACAGAGGGGACATAACAGAGTTGCTGCCCAGATAACCTATCTGTAAATCAGCGCATTGAAGGGGTACCCTCTCTTTTTTATATATATATATATATATATATATATATATATATATATATATATATATATATATACACAAACTGGGTATATTTTGTGCGGGAGCGCATGAGAAGACACCGGGGCACTTATCGATCAGCGGGTTTACTCGAGGAGTGCCTATACAACTTGGCTTTTTTTATATATATATATATATATATATATATATATATATATATATATATATAGTGACAAGAACACTGGAGTAGTGTTTGAGGGCAGGTATATTTGTCCCAGGTTCTTGTCCTACACCTTTTAGAAACAGCTGTTTTGCCTCACAGAGGGCTAATCAGCAAGCAAGCTGTAAAAAGGCTGCCAGAGTGAAGAGTGTGAGAGGATTGCCTGGGAGATTGCAGAGTCTCTGTGTGAGAAGCAAACCTGCCTTTTACAAGTGAGCCACCCAGTGTTGACTGGGAAACTTTGTATTTTTCTTTAGTGACAGTTAGGAGCACCCTGTGAATAGTTAGTGCCGGACAGGCAAGGTGTTTTCTTTTTATGTTTATTTTGTTTTCTGCTGAAATAAAACTGGTTGCGGCTAGTTGTACCACAAAGACTGGACTGGTGTGATTACTCAGCTGCTGTTGGCTGCCTTCTACCCCAAGAAAAGGCATCCAAATTCCCCTACAGTGTTACAACTTGGTGGAGAATGCTAGCACTCCGTTCTGTGCATAAGTGAGAGCCGCAGCTGTGTGAGCCCTGCAGAAAACAGTGGTTTATGCAGATACAGCCCAGTGTGAAGTTGCTGAGAATAGCCTGAGGATTTTATATATGTCCTGGGTGAAAGCAGCTACAAAGCCACCTGAAAAATCTGTCACCAGCTACAGCGGTACAGCGGGAGGCCACAGCAGCTCAGCAGGAGGCCACCAGGCTGCAACAGGTGGCCATTGAGGAAAATAGGAGAGAGCAGCAGGCGGCAATGGATGAACTTAGCAGGCAACAGCATCAGGATAGAGAGGCCTTAACCGAAGTGGTGCGAAGCCTGGCAACACGGACCGGTGATGTGGCCGTCAGTGCTCCAGCCAGCTCTAGTTCTATCCGGGCTAGTCGCTTCCTGCAGAAAATGACAGAGACTGATGATGTGGAGGCCTATCTGACCACATTTGAAAGGACTGCTGAGCGTGAGAACTGTCCGGAAGCACAATGGGCCAGTCTGCTAGCACCTTTTCTCTCGGGTGAGCCCCAAAAAGCATACTGTGATTTAAGCCCTGCAGATGCTCGGGACTATGACAAGTTAAAAACTGAGATCCTAACCCGCCTGGGAGTCACACTCTCCGTAAGAGCCCAACGGGTGCACCGCTGGGTATATGCCCTGGAGAAGCCTCCTCGCTCACAGATGCACAACCTTATTCAGCTAACCAAAAAATGGTTACAGCCAGAGACATTAACTGGTCTCCAGATGGTGGAAAGAGTCGTCATGGACCGCTATTTGAGATCCTTGCCTGTGGTCCTGGGCAAGTGGGTGAGCCATGGAAATCCGGATACTGCTGACCAGTTAGTGGACATGGTAGAGAGGTATCTGGCGGCAGAGGAATTACTGATGACCACCCAGCACCCCACAGATCCCCGACAGCGCCCTTCAGTGAAGACTGGTAAGACTGTTCCATGGGAAAATGTTGCTGGGCGGTTAAGAGAGCGCAAGGCTGGAGAGACTGTAAACAGTGGCCCTGGAGACAGGTCAATGGGACTAGAAAGGTCTATGCTGCCCAAACGGGTTGATAATCGTGTGATTAAATGTTTCAGGTGTGGTATGCCAGGTCATATTATTGCTAATTGCCCAGTTACGCAGGAACCCATGCAATGTGATGCTGCCTTTGAAAATCGCAGAATGTCTTTCTTTGCTAGATTAGCCTGTACTGTGGTGCCTTCTCCTAAACTCGAAAGACAAATGTGTGATGTGTTCTTAGAGGGTAACCGGGTAGAGGCTTTGCTGGACTCAGGAAGTTTGGTTACCCTTGTGAGAGCTGGATTAGTGAATCCCTTAAAGGTCCAGCAAATACCTATTGCGGTTACTTGTATACATGGGGATACCCAGCATTATGCCTCTGCTGAAGTACATATAGAAACTTGTTGTGGGTCAGCAATTGTGAAAGTAGGACTGGTCCCCTCTATGGTGCATGGGGCCATAATAGGGAGGGATTTTCCTCATTTTTGGAAGCTGTGGGAATCACGTTTAGCCACAGATGGGAGAAGTGAAGAGCCAGTAGTTAATGCCAATGATTTTGTGGATGTATGTGGGTCCTTTGAACCTTCTGACCCTTTACCTTTTGCTAGTTTGGCTGGGGAGGGGACAGATGGAGAGTCCAGTGAGGACCCTCTTGCTGGAGAGGTAGTAGTACCCGATCTGGAGGTAAAGAAGGATTTGTTTATGTCTGAACAGTTAAAGGACCCTACTTTATTGAAGGCTAGAGAAAATGTTAAGGTTGTTAATGGGGAACCCGTGGTACCAGGTGCCAAGATTTCTTATCCCCACATAGAAACATAGAAACATAGAATTTGACGGCAGATAAGAACCACTTGGCCCATCTAGTCTGCCCCTTTTTTAAACATGTTACCTCAAACCATATTTGATCCTTATTTTTTTGTAAGGATATCAATATGCCTATCCCAAGCATGTTTAAATTGTACTACTGTATTTGCCTCTACCACCTCTGATGGGAGGCTATTCCACTTATCTACTACTCTTTCTGTGAAGTAATTCTTCCTCAAATTTCCCCCGAATCTTCCTCCCTCTAGTTTCAGTGCATGTCCTCGTGTTCTGCTGCTCCTCTTCCTGTGAAGAATGTCTCCCACCTGTACCTTGTTAAAACCCTTGATATATTTGAAAGTTTCTATCATGTCCCCCCTTTCCCTTCTCTGCTCTAAAGTATACATATTAAGATATTTTAGTCTTTCCTGGTACGTTTTGTGATGTAGGCCATGCACCATTTTAGTTGCCCTTCTTTGTACAGTCTCTAATGTATTTATATCCTTCTGGAGATATGGCCTCCAGAACTAAACACAATACTCTAGATGAGGTGGTACCAATGACCTATACAGTGGCCTTATTACTTCTTTCTTTCTACTGCTGATACCTCTCCCTATGCAACCAAGCATCTGACTTGCCTTCTTCATTGCTTTGTTACATTGCCTACCTGCCTTTAAGTCCCCTGAAATAGTGACACCTAGATCCCTCTCTTCCTCAGTAGTTTCCATTATAGTGCCATTTATACTATATTTAGTCTTTGGATTTTTGCAACCCAAGTGCATGATTTTGCATTTTTTGGCATTAAACTGTAGTTGCCATGCTCTTGACCATTCCTCTAATCTACCTAGATCATCAATCATTTGTTTTGCCCCTCCTGGTGTGTCTACCCTGTTGCATACCTTTGTGTCATCTGCAAAAAGGCACATTTTACCCTCAATTCCATTTGCAATATCACCAATAAAGATATTAAAAAGCACTGGTCCAAGTACAGATCCGTGGGGTACTCCACTTGTAACCTTTCCCTCCTTTGACTGTACTCCGTTTACTACAACTCTCTGTTTTCTGTCCTGCACCATGCTCTTATCCATTCAACTATCTTAGAATCCAATCCCAAGCTTTCAAGTTTATTTAACAGTCTGCGATGTGGGACAGTGTCAAAAGCCTTACTAAAGTCTAGATAAGCTACATCTACAGCCCCGCCATGATCTATTACTTTAGTCACCCAGTCAAAAAAGTCAATAAGATTTGTTTGACATGATCTTCCCCCAGTACACCCATGCTGTTTTGGATCCTGTAAATTGCTGGTTTTGAGATATTCTACAACTCTTTCTTTTAAGAGTGTTTCCATCAATTTCCCTACTACTGATGTAAGGCTCACTGGTCGATAGTTGCTTACCTCTTCTTTGCTTCCACTTTTGTGCAGTGGGACTACATTCGCTGTTTTCCAGTCCTCTGGGATTACTCCAGTAGCTAGTGACTACTGTAATGTAATGAGCTTTTGTACCACGTTGTCAAAAAGGGTGAGGAAGTGGTGGATCAGCTGGTAGTTCCCCAACCTTCTAGGAGAACGGTACTAGATTTAGCCCATAGTCATGTTACAGCAGGACATTTAGGGGCAGAAAAGACCACTGAAAGAGTTTTACAAAGGTTTTTTGGCCAGGGGTGTATAAAGAAGTGCTTGAATATTGTTCTTCCTGTCCTGAATGCCAGAATCCTGCCCCTAGACCTCATTTCAGGAGCCCACTAGTTCCCATGCCTATTATAGAGGTCCCATTTGACAGAATAGCCATGGATCTCATGGGGCCCTTGTTAAAATCCACTCGGGGCCATCAGTATATTTTGGTAATAATGGACTACGTCACTCGATATCCTGAGGCTGTCCCTTTACGCCCTATCACAACCAAAGCGATAGCTAGGGAACTGGTGCAGGTTTTCAGTAGAGTGGGAATACCAAAAGAAATTTTGACTGACCAAGGTACTCCATTTATGTCAAGGGTCATGAAAGAATTGTGCAAATTGTTTAAGGTCACCCACCTCAGGACGTCTATCTACCATCCCCAAACTGATGGGTTGGTGGAAAGATTTAATAAAACGTTAAAAAGTATGTTGAAAAAGGTTGTTGACAAAGATGGGAAAAACTGGGATTGTTTGTTGCCCTACTTGTTGATGGCCATCAGAGAAGTTCCACAGTCCTCTACTGGGTTTTCTCCGTTTGATTTGTTGTATGGTAGACACCCCAGAGGGCTGTTGGACATTGCCAAGGAGACCTGGGAAGGACAACCCACCCCTTCTAAAAGCGTTGTTGAACATGTATCACAAATGCAGGATAGGATTGCAACCGTGGTACCTATTGTCAGAGAGCACATGGAACAAGCCCAAAGTGCTCAACAGAGGGTATATAACCGGAGTGCCAAGATACGGAAATTTGCTCCGGGGGATAGAGTTCTTGTGTTGGTGCCCACTGTGGAAAGCAAGTTCCTAGCTAAATGGCAGGAACCATTTGAGATTTTGGAAAAAGTGAATGAGGTCAATTATAAAGTATACCAACCAGGTAAGAGAAAACCTGAACAAATCTACCATGTTAACTTAATCAAACCCTGGAAAGATAGGTTGTCTCTGTCAGCGGAGCCTTGCTCTTTGGCGTCTTCACCTCAGTTGCTTCCCGTGGTGAAGGTGTCAGAGACATTGTCAGCTGATCAGAACAATCAGGTTAAAGAATTTCTCAATCGAAATAGGGAGATATTTTCAGAGCTGCCTGGCCAAACGACCATAATAAAGCATGACATTGTCACTGAACCAGGGGTCAGGGTTCATTTAAAGCTATATAGGATTCCTGAAGCTCAGAGAGAAGCTGTCTCTAAAGAAGTTAAAAACATGTTAGAACTAGGAGTCATAGAGGAATCCAACAGTGAGTGGTCCAGTCCTATAGTTCTCATCCCGAAGCCAGATGGTAGCATATGCTTTTGTAATGATTTTCGTAAATTAAATGAGGTGTCCAAATTTGACGCATACCCCATGCCCCGTGTGGATGAGCTTATAGAAAGGCTGGGAACAGCCAGGTTTCTCACCACATTGGACCTGACTAAAGGTTACTGGCAGATACCCCTAACTGATAGCGCAAAAGAAAAAACAGCCTTTTCGGTTCCAGAGGGGCTGTTTCAGTATAAGATGTTACCTTTTGGGTTGCATGGGGCTCCAGCAACTTTTCAACGGACGATGGATAAAATTTTGAGGCCCCATAGAAAATATGCAGCTGCATATTTGGATGATGTGGTAATTCACAGTACGGACTGGGGGTCCCAAGTACAAGCAGTACTGGACTCAATCAGAGAAGCAGGGTTTACTGCTAACCCAAAGAAGTGCTGCCTTGCAATGGAGGAGGTTAAGTACTTGGGCTTCACCATTGGTAGAGGTCTGATTAAGCCCCAATTAAATAAAATTGATGCTATTCAAAACTGGCCTCGGCCAGTGAATAAAAAACAAGTAAGGGCTTTTTTGGGAATAACTGGGTATTACAGACGATTTATTCCTAATTTTGCAGCCACAGCAGTGCCGTTGTCAGACCTTACGAAGGGGAAGCAGTCAAATATGGTGAAATGGAACCCTGATGCAGAAAAAGCATTCCAAGCGTTAAAAGTGGCTTTATGTTCACAACCTGTACTGATAACGCCAGATTTTTCAAAAGAATTTGTTGTACAGACAGATGCCTCAGAGGTAGGGATAGGGGCTGTGTTGTCCCAAACCAGAGATGGGGATGAACACCCTATCATCTATTTGAGTAGGAAACTCAATGAGCATGAAAAAAGGTATGCCATTGTGGAAAAGGAGGCTTTGGCCATTAAATGGGCATTAGATACCTTGAGGTATTACCTCTTGGGAAGACAGTTCAGGCTAGTGACAGATCACGCCCCTTTAAAATGGATGCATGTAAACAGAGGTCAGAATGCTCGGGTAACCAGATGGTTTCTAGCATTACAGGATTTCAAGTTTAAGGTCGAACATAGACCAGGTTCACAGTTGGCCAATGCAGATGCTTTGTCCCGCACCTTCTGTTTGGGGGCTACAAGTGTTCCGGCCCCTAGGTCGAAACAGGGGAGGGGGATATGTGACAAGAACACTGGAGTAGTGTTTGAGGGCAGGTATATTTGTCCCAGGTTCTTGTCCTACACCTTTTAGAAACAGGTGTTTTGCCTCACAGAGGGCTAATCAGCAAGCAAGCTGTAAAAAGGCTGCCAGCGTGAAGAGTGTGAGAGGATTGCCTGGGAGATTGCAGAGTCTCTGTGTGAGAAGCAAACCTGCCTTTTACAAGTGAGCCACCCAGTGTTGACTGGGAAACTTTGTATTTTTCTTTGGTGACAGTTAGGAGCACCCTGTGTATAGTTAGTGCCGGACAGGCAAGGTATTTTCTTTTTATGTTTATTTTGTTTTCTGCTGAAATAAAACTGGTTGCGGCCAGTTGTACCACAAAGACTGGACTGGTGTGATTACTCAGCTGCTGTTGGCTGCCTTCTACCCCAGGAAAAGGCATCCAAATTTCCCTACAGTGTTACAATATATATATATATATATATATATATATATATATATATATATATATATATAATTAGTTTTTTACTGTGCTGCTGGTCCTTTTTCAATATACTGTGTGTGTCAGTGTGCCCCTGGTCCCTGGATGCCAGCATTCAGTATATTGACACTAGCATCCCTAATGCCTTTAGAAGACCGGTGGCTGAACTTCAAATGAGTCAGGATGCCAACGCCGTAATACTGACAGCCAGAATCCCGATCGGTGAGTATGAAGGAAAGAGACAGAGAAATGTTGTGGAGAGAGAAATAGAGAGACAGTGATGACAATTGTTTGCTCTGATTTGCCGGCAGCAGCACCAGAGCACCCTGACCTCACCTATCATCATCCTTTCTCATCTCCCACAGCAACAGTGTGTCTCCTGGGCAGCAGAACTTTCTGCTGCAGTGCAGACTCCACCCTTCCTATCCTAGAGACCAGCCAAACTATCACACGCGCAGAGCCCAGGAGGAGCAGCCGTCAAAGAGCACCCGACATGACCTTCAAGAAAACGGTTGTGACCCCCTGCCATCCCCGGGCTTCAGTGTTCTCTCCTGGCTGCAGCTCTAGCATCTGGATGCCATCCTTATGGAGAGTGCACCCAACACTAGTCTGCTGCCTCCAGCACCCGGTAAGATGTGTTTTGCTTGGTTTCGGGTCAGGACATGGGGTAACTGGCGCATATTCAGGGCACCTTCATATGTTTGTGTGCCAGGATGTTGCTTCCTTCCCAGAGGCTGCCCTGGTTCCTGCTGCTTGCCGTGTATGGGGTATAGAGGTGGTGTCACTGGTGCCTGCAGCAGCACTGGAAATAAATTTCAATATGCCAGCTTAAAGTGCAATGTATGCACCCAGTAGCTGCTATACCCCTTCCCTAGCCTCTTCACTGCCTGCCCCTATCCTCCTCCTTGCCCCTCAGTCCTGCTTCAGCTGCTATTTAACCATACCCCTCCCTACCCCCAGTACTGCCTAACCCTAATTCCCACCTTGGCCTTTCCCTAACCCATTCCAGCATACTTACGGCTAATTGTTGGCTGTTGACATTCCAGTGTTGGAATCCTGATGTGTTTAAATGTTTCAGTGTTCTAATGGCAGTTGGGATGCCAGTGTCGATATACTGAACACCAGCAACCTGATTGCCTGGAAGCTGACCTCATTCAAAATATATATTGGGTATTCACGATGTGTGCATAATGTATAATGGACATTACTGTGTGTGATATATACTGTAATGGGCATTACGGTGTGTGGCATAATGTGTAATTGGCATTTAGGTGTGTGGTATAATGTGCAATGGGCATTACGTTGTGGCATAATGTGCATTTGGCATAAATGTGTGTGGCATAATGTTGTATGGACATTACAATATGTGGCATAATGTGTAATGGGCTTCATGGTAAGGGGCATAATGTGTAAGGGTCATTATGGTGTGTGGTATAATATGTAATAGACATTACAGTGTGTGGAATATTCGGTAATGAACATTACAGCATGTGGCATATTGTCTAATAAGCATTGCCACACACCCTTTTTGGAATGCTATAGGTTCCAAAAAATGGGAGGGGTGGGGGGGCACCAGAATTGTTTTGGCTGGGGGGAGCAAAACTTCTAGTTACACTACTGCCTCTTCTCCAGGCAGCACCACAGCCAGAGTGGCTCTGACCCAGCTCTAGGGTTAGCAGAACAATTGCTGCCATATGCTGAAAACCATCCAAGCCCATCTTCAGCAAGAAGCACACTCTAGTAGCACTACTTCCGCTGCCACCAGTAGCTTCCTTGATTCCGTGTCCTCATCCCCCATTCTTCTCATCATTACATAATTCCTGATTACTCATCCCCAGGCTTGGAGGAGACCTTCTCTTCCACACTACTGTCATACGCCATCAGCCATGACATAGTAAATTCTGCTCTTATCATAATAGTTGTGTGTACATGCCAGGAACAGCCTAGACCCCTCCAGCCTGGATGAAGCTGTGGGAGGAGGGGCGCCAGTGGGGTTTGTGGTGGGCGCTGCTGGCTGAACTGACAGTCGACCCAGGTAGCAGTGAGCGATGAGCTGGTCATGCCCTGTACATATCTAATGACCGGGGATCCAGTGCAGTGCATATTGAATGAGCGGGTCCCCGCCCCTTGCATATGGGGTGGGAACCCGCTCATTAAATATGCACTGCGTTGGGTCCCCGCTCATAGATATGCATAGAGCTCACTCAGCACTCACTGCTGCCTGGGTCACCTGTCAGCTCAGCCAGCGGTGCCCATAGTACTTCTTGGGGGGGGGGGGGTGCCAGAATTTTTTTGGGCAGGGGGGAGAAAAATTTCTAGCTACGCCACTGCACACTAGGACCATCGGTACATGCACTCTGCCACACAGGTCCCTCAGGATTATCTTATTGCATCTGTGTCTATACAGCCCAAAGTACAGGCTCTCTATAGAGATTTCTGCTTTGGTTGTTTGCTGTTCCTATACAGGAGGGCATGACATTCCCCATAAAGAGCAAAGCAAAGAAGTATATAGGGATCCACAAGGTAGGAGGGTCTGTGCCATTGTACAGGTATAGGCCCTTATTCAGATTGACACGCTCCGACACAACTTCGCTCAGAGAGCGTATTTGTGCCTACTGCACATGCCGTACACTATGAGCATGTGCAAGGGCTGGCCACCGTGCTCGCACAGGATGCAGCAAACACAAATTCCCCTCTGAGCACAGTCGGCCAGAGTGGTGTTATGTGGGCATATTGAAAGGCATGGTTATAAAAGTGGGCAAAACTGGGCGGCAACTGGGGCGTATACATGGATGGTTTCCAAAAGTGCTGGGAGGTGGCCTCGCTCGACTGAGAGAGCGTTCGGGCCACTAGACCTCACAAACATTCTGCAAAAAAAAACAAAAAACAGGATTACACCTCACAGCCTAGCCAGCTTTGCTGGTCCGCATTAGTTCGGACAATCCGCACTCACCATAGCGATAATACTTTCACCTGTCAGCAATACTAACCCATGCAATGCTCAATTTGTTCTTATTAAACAATTAAGCAAGCCACACACACCTTAACCACATGTTTCCTGGTCAATTTTACACACTTGTTTCCACTGGCACAATTACAGTCAAAATTTTGATGGGACACTATATTAAGTGTAGTAATGTAAAAGCTTAGAACATTATGGGGTCAACACATTTAAACATTAAAACCTACAAACATATCTAACTAAACAACATTTAAAAAGTTTAAACAAAAAACAGACATTGGCAGATATTGTGAGAAGTGACACATTCACAACACAATCAATTACCATGTAATAAGGGTTAATTTATATTGAAATTAGGAATTTAAATTATTCAATGGAGACCAATAAAGTACATAATTTCAGGGTAATTGCTTAATGGGTTGGAAGTAACATTCTGAGCGAATTTGTACTATTGCGTGTAAAACACCCACAGAACCTGTTCGGCAGGCCGTACGTTCGGACATACGCCCGTCCGCTTGCTCGGACTACGAGCGCTCAGCCAGAGAACCATATGAACATGGTAGCATATATGCATTAACAGTGGCGGATTCAGGGGGGGGGGGGCACCCGGGCACGTGCCCAGCCCTGTGTCTCTAGCCCCCCGGGAACCGGAGATATCGCCTGGCAAACCTGTAACGTTTTTCCCCCATAGGATAATATGGGACCCGTCAATTCCGACCCCCAACCGGTTCCGACGGCTGCCAGTACCCGCCCTGGCATTACAGAAGCTTGGGGTTGATTTCATTCAATTCCAAATAGCTGGGCCTTCAATATGATACCAGGCTCGTCCAAATCGGTCAATCGGTTCCAGAGATATTGCGTGTAAACCGATTTTTTTTATTTTTGAAATGTAATTTCATGGCTGTTCATGTTCTTTGAGGGCAGATTACTCTGGAACCAAATGTTCCAGTTTCACTGGACCAAAATCATTCAAAGCCCACTCAAAAGTTCTTCAATATAATACTTGTATCATGTAAATGGGTCAGTTGGTTCCGAAGATATAGCCAGTTAAATGAGATAACTGGTTAAAGGGGGGAAGGGTGGTTTTCTCTCCCCCTCACACCAGAAAATGCAGGGACTAGGCTGGTGTAAAAGGGGCCAACCTGGGAATGCATTTTCTGGTGTGAAAGGGGTATTATTTCAAATAGCCGGGTCCTGCAGTGCTCTGAATACAGCCAGGCTCTGCCACTGTCAGTGGCTATCACTTCTGCTGTTCCCCATTTACCACGAGCATATATTCCCCCTTGGCAATGAGCATGTAATCCCACATGGCAACGAGCATGGAACCTCTGGCAATGAGCATGGAACCCTTGGCAATGAGCATGTAGAGAAGCAGCACTTATGTAGCATAATTTTTAATAGGCATTATGGTGTTTGGCATAACACATAATGGACATAATGGCATGTAACTTAACAGGCAATGGACATTATGGTGTAAATGTTTAATGCAAGCCTTTGTTGGACAATGTCCCTGTTTATGAAGTGTATTGTGAATTTTGGCTTAATCTGTGTGGCATTATGTGAATTCTGGCTCAATCCATGTGGCATTATGTGAATTTTGTCTCAATCCGTGTGGCATTATGTGAATTTTGGCTCAATCCGTGTGGCATTATGTGAATTTTGGCTCAATCCGTGTGGCATTATGTGAATTTTTTCCCAATCCGTGTGGCATTATGTGAATTTTGGCTCAATCCGTGTGGCATTATGTGAATTTTGGCTCAATCCGTATGGCATTTTATGCATTTGGCTCAATCCGTGTGGCATTATGTGAATTTTGACACAATTCATTTGGCATTATGTGAATTTTGGCTCAATCCGTGTGTGTTATTATGTACATTTTGGCTCAATCCATGTGGCTTTCAGCGGCGTAACTAGATTTTCGGCGCCCCCCTGCCGACAAGTCAGGAGGCGCCCCCCTGTAAAAAAAAAACGGAGCGGAGGGGAGCCGTGGTACGGCGGTGGGGAGGGGGGGTTGTGTTTCTGTGTGTGTGTTTGTATGTATGTGTGTGTGTGTGTGTGTGTGTGTGTGTGTGTGCGCGTGTGTGCGTTACCTATGGCCGGCTGGCCGCATCCATCTGCGCCGGGTCCCGGGCGGCTCTCCCGTTACTGCTGCTAATGAAAAAGTGACACTTAGAAAATGGCTGCCCCCATACTGCAGACGAAAAACTGTCTGCGGTATGGGGGCAGCCATTTTCCAAGTGTCACCTTTTTGTACTAGAACAGCGCTGCGGCTGCCGGGACTCGGGAGAGCTGGACCCGGTGGTGCACGGTACGGCGGCAGAAGGCAACTATCATCCCGCAGCCCCCCCCCCCGGCGCCCACATACCCTCAGCGCCTCCCCGCCACCGCGGGGGCTGCGGGACGATAGTTACGCCACTGGTGGCTTTATGGGAATTTTGACACAATCCATGTGGCATTATTTGAATTTTGGCTCAATCCATGTGGCATTATGTCAATTTTGGCTCATTCCATTTGGCATCATGTGTAAGGGGCAAGTATAATGGGGTCTAGTATTTTGTTGCATAATGTGTAGAAGTTGTATATGGTGTTGTACAATACACTCAAGGACACGCCCCCTGTTGAGTGGCCATGCCCCCTTTTCCGGAGCGCGCACAACTACATCCTTCACTTTTGTCGCCATGGTGGGCCTGCGTACTTTAAATGCCAGGGCCTATTTTTAATTCCATTCCCACCCTCTCCTGCCGCTCTTTTAGCATATACACTGGCACCACTAACACCGCCTCTCCCCCACCCAAACCCTTTTTTAATCATGGTGCCCCCCCTGTCATTTTGTCCTGGATCCGCCCCTGTGCATTAGCACACCACTCCCCTTTTTGTGTCATTCTGAACGTGTGCCACAATTGGCCATGTAGGTGTAGCTTCGCTCCCTGTGTGCCTGTGCGATTCATTCACTTGTATATGTGCGAATGTGTATCCTTACGAGTCAATAGACTAGAATCAACTTTATTGGCCATGTATGCTTTTTCCTTGTTGTACTACATTCTTACAGGAGTAAATAACCTGTGTGGTTTGCAGTGCAGCATCAAGCATGGATGAAAAGGGGGGGGGGGAGACATTAAATATAAGACATTACATATATTACATAAAGACATTACATGCATTTCATTTCTAGCTACGACTATGGTGGTCAGGTCGCCAAGTAGGGACATGTTGATTGGATTGTTCAGGTGATGGAAGGCTAACGGAAAGAAGCTTCTTGCAGATCTGGGCGTTTTGAAGGGGATGGACCTGAACCTTCTTCCGGATGGTAGGATGTCGAACAGGTTGTGAACGGGATGCAGCTTGTCCTTCGCGATCTTCTCAGCACGTTTCGTTACCCTGGATGAGAACAGATCCCTTATCGGTGGGAGGTTGGTCCCTATGAGCCTTTCTGCAGTCTTTACTACCCTCTGCAGTTTGTTGTTCTCGCTTGCGCCATCGTACCAGATTGTGATCAATGAACATAAGACAGACTCCACGATGGCGGTGTAGAATACGCACAGCAGCTCCTGTGGGATGTTGAACTTCCTGAGTTGCCTCAGGAAGAACAGGTGCTGTTGGGCCTTTTTGATGTTTGTGGTTATGTTTATTTCCCATCTTAGGTCACTGGACATGGTTGTCCCTAGGAATTTGAAGGATTCAACCCACGACACCACTGCGTTGGCTATTGTTGGCGGGACTAGTGCATTTGGTTTTTTCCTGTAGTCGACCACAATCTCAACTGTTTTGGTGGGGTTTAGATCGAGGTTGTTGCTGTTGCACCACTGTGTCAGCTTCTCCACTGCATGCCTGTACACGGTCTTGTCACCATCCTTGATTAGGCCGATGATAGTGGTGTCATCTGCGAATTTGATGATTTTCACTGACTGCTCAGCTGAGGTGCAGTCATTCATGTAGAGAGAGAAGAGCAGAGGGGAGAGGACGCATCCTTGGGGGGGCTCCAGTACTGATTGTTCGTCTGCTGGACGAGAAGGCGCCGACTTTGACCACCTGTTCCCTTTTCATTAGAAAGTTCACTATCCATGAGCATGTTGATCCTGGGACTCCTAAGTAGAGGAGTTTTGGCTGCAGGATTCCGGGGACAATAGTGTTAAACGCTGAGCTGAAGTCCACAAATAGGACTCTCGCATAGGTGCCTGGGAGGTTGAGGTGTTGTAAAATATGGTGCAGCCTGAGGTTGACCGCATCCTCTATACTTCTGTTAGCCCGGTAGGTGAACTGCATGGGGACAAGATGAGAGTTCGTCACTTCTCTCAGTACTAGTCTTTTGAATGCTTTCATGGCCACTGAGGTTAGTGCAATTGGCCTGAAGTCATTTAGGTCCTTCGTGGGTGTTTTCTTAGGGACCGGGACGATGATAGAGCGTTTGAAGCAGGCAGGAGTCAACCAGAATAACCCCCTTAATGTGCTAGTAAATTCTCTTTTTCTCTGTGAAGACCCATGCGTTTATTTCCTATAATCTTGGAAATGGCCTCCAGTGTATAAATGCAATACAAATTCAGTTAGAAAAGACCAAACAACAATTCACATGCGCAAATGAAAAAAATAATAAAAAAAAAAATAGTTGAATTTTTACTTTAAAATTTTTGTACTTTAAATTTAGCTTGTGAATAATTATTATGGAATGACAAAAGAAAGAAGATTTATTCAAGTTGTAAAAATAAAGATGAATAGAAGGAAATTTGTGGTGCTTATGGGCTACAAACAGTATCATGTGCCCCAGAACTGAACCTTGTTTGGATAATTACTTAATGGAAATGTATTGACTCTGAGAGCTGGGGTTTTGCTAGATAAAGTATCTTCTTGGAAAAAAAGAGACTGAAAATAGCAGTATTAATAGAGAATAATGTTTAGAAAAAACACTCAAGAATAGGCCAATTATCTAAGCTAATTAGTATGTATAAAGTTAATTATCCAAATTGTCTTTCAAATAAAAAACCTTATTAGTTGATTTAGTAAACAGAATGAATACATTGTATATAATTAGCATTTAGACTACAAAACTATAAAAAAAAAATAATATTTAACTTTCCTGCGATAATGTAATAGAATTAAATGTTGCACATTGGGCATGCCATTGCTGTATACCATTTGTAATTCACCGGTGCATGTGACAAACACAGAGGCAGGGCCGTCTTTTCGTATGGGCTTAATGGGCACTTGCCCAGGGGCCCCAGGTGTATAAGGGCCCTAAGCTGATAGCTGAGGATCCCCTTTTTCCAGGGATACCAGAATTTTGAAAATCGGCCCTGGGGAACTGGAGATATCCAACTTCAAAGCAGCAGTCCACATCCGACCTGTTAAATGCAATTCCCAGTCATGTTTCTCAGATTCTCTCTGACTTAGAGTTTTTCTGAGAGTATATTCCAAAAGCTGGGACTCTCCCCTTTCTGTCGACACTAGGGGCTTGTCTCTGTCATGCCCAGAACCAGAGATATCAGCCTTCCAGCAGCTGGTCCCTGCTCCAGCTCCAAACTTCTGGTGTGCAGTTTTATATTTTTGTTATTTTTGCTCTGGCTCCTGATCTCTGATCCCCAAGTTCCCAGCACCTCCTGAAGGTTGGGACTCTAGGTTTTTATACTATTGAAGGCTAAGAAATCTATTTCCTGATAATGGCGATATCTGCAGTCAAACAAGCTGCCCTTCCACCAGAAAATAACGAATATTAAGTCCACTCCATTATCCAACCCTCCCCTGCGTATAAAACACCCCCTACCTCCCTGGAAGTCATTTACAAGGGACCCTTCATACAGCTCAGTGCCCCCTTTCACACGTTAGTCTTCTCCATCCCGCCACCTCTGCAGTAAAGGAGTAATTAGCAGAAGTTACTGCTCCAGGTCCTACATGTTGAATGGAAGATAGAGCACCCCCTGCCACCCGTGGGACATTAAAGCTTCTGCTGATAGCACCCCCCACTCCTAGGAGGGGAGAATGGGTAAGGGCCCCAGTGCATTGCGTTGCCCAGGGGCCCACACTGCTGTTAAGATGGCCCTGCACAGAGGAGGATTTTCCACAAGGCAAGTTAGGAGCCTGTAGCAGGTCCCCAGGGGCCCAATAAAGATATCCTGGCTGTCCAAAATGTTCCTGCACAACTACCACGTGACCACCATCATATGGACCTGCCCACACTCCCTTTGATGTCTTTGATAGGATAAAAAAAACGATGGACACACAAAAAGGGTTAATCCACTGTCTGTGGAACTCCAGAATGCCGTCCCTGGGCCAACAATGTCCAGGTTGACCACTAATGGTCAACAGTGACTAGGTTGACACCTATAAATGGTCAATTTACACTAGGTCGACATTGTCAGAAGATCAACACAAGCTTAAGGTTGACATGAATAGCATGACCTTCTCTTAGCAGCTATTAAATGGCCCTAATAAAATAGCCTCCACCCACTCTTGCATTTATCAATGTCAAACTGGTTCATGTCGACCATATTTTGACCAATAGTGGTTGACCTTTTGGTGGTTGACCCCTGAAAGACTGAAAAAGTCTCCTGGCATGCTACCACCTGTCTGCAGCCCCAGCACCCACACCCATCCCTCCTGCATCCAATGATTTGCAGCAAATTGTGTCAGTGTGGCACCACCCACTGCCTCACAATACGGACTGTTTTCTGGAAAAATACGTCCAGGAACTCTGGGTATGGATCGATTTAATTAAAATAGAGAGAGAGAGAGAGATATTATCTATTGTATTTAGAAACAAAGACAGTCACAGAGTACATTTTGGCCCAGAACAGGTTTAGGAACGCAGTTCCTGATGATGTCATATTTAATTAGAGGTTCAGGAACTGAGTTCCTGCTGAAAAATAGCACTGGTTTTAGGAACATGCACCTACCTAGCGTCACCCCCTTCCACCACAACCCTCAGTATGGTGCACCAATCCCCCCATCATGCAGAGCTTGCTGCCTTCTTCTGAAGGGGGTCACCCTGAATTAAGGCTGTATCTCCCATTTGCACTGTGAGCACACCATCTGGCAGCCCAGCTTGGCCCATCACTGGCCTCTAGCTGCCTCACCCACTGATGAAGTTGGCAGATGTGGAGAGGAGGATATCGCAGAGCTGCTGCTGATGAAGCCGGCAGATGACAAGAGAAGGAGAGCACAGCGCAGTGCTCCTGCTGCTGAAGCTGGTAGACGAGAAGAGAAGGAGAGCGCAGCACAGTGCTCATACCTCCCAACATGACCCTCTCCAGGAGGGACACATTGCTCTGTTCCTGGACTTTCCCCTCAATGGGGCGGGATTCTCTAATAACTCCCGCAGCACATCGCCGGCATTCGCAGTTTTAATAATCACATATGCAGTAACATATGCGATTATTAACGCCAATGCGATGGGCGGCGATGTGCTGCGGGTCCCCCCTCCCTCCCTGAACCCTCACACGGCTGTGTGAGGGCTCCTTTTCCTTCTCCTTGCACCCGGAAGCTGTGCAGGCCGGACAAGATCACTGGTCCTGGCAGCACAGCAGGAGGCTGCCCGGACACAGGTAAGGGGGGTGCGTCACGAATCGGCGGGGGGCCCACGGGGTGGCAGGGGACGCGAAGGGAAGCCCATAGGCTTCCATGGGGTTACGCCATCTAGAACTGGCGTAACCCCCCCCCCCCCCCCCCCCCCCGCAGCGAAACCCCGGCGGTGGGGCTTTGCTGCATATGAAAATGCAGTAAAACCCCAAAAAACTGGGTTTTTATGGCATTTTTAGTTTAGTGAATCTCGCCCAATGTATGATTACCATCCCCTGTGGTAAAACACCTTGCTTATCAATTAACCTGTTTGAAACAGGTGATGGTAATCAGATATTAAGAGGGAAGTCCAGGAGCAGAGCAGTGTGTCCCTCCTGGAGAGGGTCATGTTGGGAGGTATGCAGTGCTACTGCTGATTAAGCCAGCAGACAGTAAGAGGAGAGCGCAGCACAGTGCTACTGCTGATTAAGCCAGCAGACGGAAAGAGAAGGGGAGTGCAGCGCAGAGCTGCTTCTGATGAAGCCAGCAGATGGTAAGAGAAGCAGAGCGCAGTGCTGCTGCTGATGCCGGCAGACAGGAAAAGAAGGAGAGTGCAGTGCGGTGCGCATGCTGTTGAAGCTGGCAGACAGGAAGAGAAGGAGAGCACAGTGCAGTGCTCATGCTGTTGAAGCTGGAAGAGTAGGAGAGCGGAGAGCGCAGCGCAGTGCTCATGCTGTTGAAGCTGGCAGATGGGAAGAGAAGGAGAGTGCAGCCCAGTGCTCATGCTGTTGAAGCTGGCAGACGGGAAGAGGAGAGCGCAGCGCTGTGCTGTTGCTGTTGAAGCTAGCAGATGGCCCTGAAAGGCTCCTGCGTACGTACTTACAGGTACCACGTTACCAGAATACCAATAGTTGTGCCAAGGGGAAAATGTGTTCCCTTTTTTCTTTTGCTCCTAACTCCCGTTACTGCAGAGGACAAACCACAGTACATACTGCAATGGGCCCAGTTAATATTATCACAGTACATTGCATTTTCAGTATATTATCAGTCGCTACCCTTTGACATAGAAGTACCTAGTAAGTGAAAAATTTAGAAAATACTGAAAAGAAAGAAACCTATATTTTCAATTTAAATTTTCATCAAATAAGCCTTCATGATGTATATGTAAGATTTTCAATGATCAAATCAAGTTTCTAGAAAGTGTGTCTTGTACAGTACAAGTGTGATACCCCAGAACTGGGGTACCCCCTTTCTGTGCCCCAGATTTACATTGGTAGCCAGCACAGCCTATATGAACCAAAATTACTGGTGCTGTGCATCAGTGGCGTAACTATATTTAAAGAGTGAACCAAAATAACCACCATAGTCTGGAGCAGAGGGGCTCAATCAAATAGATGGCAAACTAGATCGCAAACTAAAGAGTTGCAGGAGACCCGGTGTACAGACCAGGGAGACCGTAGTGGGGACTCTGGTCTCTGCCAGCACGGAGTGACTGACTGCCTGAGTGGATCGCTGACCATCCAGAGCTGGCAACCTGAAGGAGAACGCAGGTACTCCACACCCTCACCATGCCTGTCCATAACGGTCTATTGGCATTCCCGCCATCCAACACCATAGTTGGCGTGGCTCACATCAAACAGCCCCGCTAAGAGCTGTGTCTTAAGGAGGACTGCCTACAGGCCAGTACTGCCAGGCCCACCTGAGAACTCCAAACTGACACGTATTTATAGTGCCTCCGAGTGACTGATTTCCCACTTTCTTTGCCCTGGATAAAATACAAGATCACCCCAGTCTTTACTGGCACTTTTTTTTGTGTGTGTGTGTTTTTGCTTCTTCAAAATGGGTTTATTGCACTGTATCATTTATTGCATATGTACCAAACCTGTGATTTTATTGACCGTATTGTAAAGTATTTGTTCTAAGATGTTTGCTGCGCAGCATACCGTGCGAACTGTGGCCCGGTGACTTGCGAGGACCCCATCGTGCACAATATTCTTTAAAACAATTCAGTCTTTTGTCCTTAATTGATATTTTTACTACATCGTTTAATACTCTTTCTAATGGTGAACCATGATCATTTGCTGCATAATAAAATCCTTCTATCTACTGTGGTGACAGTGTGTGGTTGTGGTTTGGGGTATTGCTTTCCCGGGGTCCTTCTGTCCCTCCGCCCTTCGACTTGCAGGCAAGTCAAGCAGACATGTCGCAGAGAAGAAATGCCAATAGGAGAACAGGAACACCAGGTAACAGTCACACACCTGCACGCAGTCTGACAACATCACACAAGTATGTTTACTTACTGTTATTTGACTCCTTTATAGGTCTTTCTCGTGTATGACCACTCCGGTTATTCCACCGTTAGCACATGTCGTCCCGCCAAGACCAATCGGTCTGGGGGACTACTCCGATGAGGAGGAGGAGGAGATCATGATAATCCTCACAATCATTGACCACACCCACCCAACACAAGCCACACCACAAAGCACCAACAAGTATTGAAAAAATGTCCCAGACCCTGCAGAACATCAGGCAGGCCCTGATGCACTGCAGAGCTTGCCTGAACCCCCACGAGGGAGACTATCCCCTGTCAGGTGGGATCCCGACTGTTAGGCATTTCACAGTCGGAATTTCGATGTAGGTGTACTGACCGTTGGAATCTTGACTGTCATACGGCACTCATTGAGGAATCATGATAAATCTGTGCTTTTGTGTGTTCTTGCTCCAATACATGTGTGCATTCATTATATTTGTCAACATATGTCTATTGTAGATCCTCATGGCTGATCATTGTCCGCAAACACTGATCTTAAAATACCTTAAAGGCATATTTTCCTATACTATCGAAATGTCACTATAACCTCTGGTTCCCCCTTGTCAGGGCAGTGAAGGCAGCTCCCAAGCAATACTGGTTGGCAATGATAAGAAGAAACCACTTTAAACACATGGCAATCATATTATATATCCTGGTTTGGTAGAATAGTCGCTCTCAAAATTAACATTATTCCATGCCTTCTCTACCTATTTCAAACACTGCCAGTGGTACTTGTTTCCTAGCACGGTGCCACCGATTTTAATTGTATGCAATCGGGTTGCAAACATCGGGCCAATCGCATCGCATGCAACCAAATTGCATGCGATGCGATTGACCCGACCGACCCGATTTTTTACATTGGAACCAATAATAAATGGTCCCTGAGACCCGATTTTACATTGGCCCCTATGTTAAATGCCCCCCAGACCCCATTTTTCAATGTATGCCCCCCATTGTAATGCCACGATCAATGTGAACACGAAGCGTGGCGAGCACAGCGAGCCCGCATGGGGCGGCGGTACGCGTCCTCCGACCTTTTCATACCCCCACTATCCACGTCGGCACGGAGTTGATTTTATATAGTGTGGCGAGCGTAGCGCGCCACTGAGCCCGAAGCCACACTATATAAAATCAACTCCATGCCAACGTGGATAGTGGGGGTATGAAAAGGTCGGAGGACGCAAAGTCAATCAAGTCAATCAAAGGCTCTATCTCACCATTCGAGGGTGGTGTGGTGGGCTGTGGTGCTAAAAGATGGTAAATCCCAGGATTAGCATATACGTGCGCACCACCACACAGGCTTAGATGGAGACCCAGATGTAATGAAGTGTCCTCCCGTCAGCGTGTTGGTATCCTCATAACATGTTTCGGAACAGTGGTCCTTCTTCAGATGTGGATCCACTGTTCCGAAACATGTTATGACATTGGCCCCAATGTTAAATGCCCCCCAGACCCCATTTTTCATTGTATGCCCCCCCCCCATTATTAACGCCACGATCAACGTGAACCCGAAGCGTGGCGATCACAGCTATGGTGGTATGAAAAGGTCGGAGGACGCGTACCGCCGGCCCTCGCGCGTATATGCTAATCCTGGGATTTACCTATTTTTTAGCACCACAGCCCACTGCATCACCCTCGAATGGTGAGATAGAGCCTTTGATTGCCCCCTTTATTTACATGGTTGTATGCTTTTATCCAATTGTAACAACCATACTGCATTTGCACTTTATGAGAAATTATATTTTCATGTGTAAAATGTCATGTGTGTTATGTTTTAAATGTTAAATAAAACTTTGTTTCTGGTTAACAAAAACTTCCCTTATTTGGGTCCAGAAAATAAATATCCACTGAACTGTTAGAAGCGCCATCTCTGGTGACCACTTCTTTCTTTTGCATAGTATCCTAAGAGTGGGTGTGTACTCTTTATTGGGTCACCAGAAGGCTGCTATATACGTATCAGTAAAAATTGTGCGCATAGATCCTACACATTTCCTTTTCTTTCCTATATATATAAATTCACCCAGGCAATTATTATCCTTTTTTTTTTTTTCGTCTTTTTTAATGTCGTTTCATAAATTTAAGTTTTTTATAACTAATTTTGAGTAAAAATTGAAATTCCAGTGTTCTGAAAAGTGTCACAATGTTCTTTGCAAAATTTGTAAAGCTGAATATTTCGTTCTATGTATATATGTATGTTTCTATTGATACTCTTGAACATTGGAAGCTGTATATTAAATGTTAAATTGAATAAAATATATTGATTAAAAAAAGAAGAAACCACTTATCTGGCCTGATCCCATCTACATACAGTTCTTGCTGTAAGCAATGAGAGTACCCATATTGAGTCAGTTATATAAATTTGCATTTATTACTCCTATATAATTTATAATATTATCTGTGCACAGGGTCCTCTCTGTGGGGACTAAGCAGGATATTTCAGGAGTATAGGCGATACCCTGCCAACTCACCCGGCAGATCCCAGGCAGCTGAATTGCATATGAGACATTGGACCTTTATTCTTTTTTGTTTGTTCCCACACGCGACAGGGTAGTGATGTTTGCCTAATGCACATATGCAATTCTGCGCATGTGCTGGGTTCAAATGGGCATAGTGAACTACAAGTTTGCCATCCAATTCGCACCCACCAGTGTGGGCGTGGGACGTATAGCGTTTCATGGGAGTTCCCATAAAAAAGCTGGGCGTTCCCATGGTAATGAGGCAGTGACACGGCTGCCAGGGGCGGTCAACTGCCCGCCCTGTCCTTGTACTGGGTGCACGAAAAAGCTAAGGCACCCGAGAGTGCCTTAGTTTTGCGTGCACGCTCCACATCATTCCATGGTCGGCGGTCCACACCCCCTAGACTGCGAATGGATTTTTATGCAAGGCATCTATTTGCAGCTGTGCAAATTCAGCGTGGGAGGGTGGGCTGATGGCCGTGCAAGCGGCGGGCAGTGTTTAAATCCGCACACGTTGTGTGAGGATCAGAATATCCTCCATTGTATGAGGTTCTTTTGCAAACAATGTATCATATGTTTCCATCCACAGCTGCGGGATCCGATAGATCCTTGTGGCAGCCACTGAGATCTGCAATTGCGATGGGAGGCGCACAAGAATGTACCTCGCATTGCAGGAAAGGGACATGAGATGTGACCCTTTTCTTGTGATCCGTCGCAACAATGAATCAGAATTGGATAAGAAATTGCCCACATTGCACGAGTGGGTTCCGGCTCCTGCCGGAAGGCGAAACCCTGCACGGCCAGAAAGCTGTGCCGCACCCAGCAGTTTACAATGGTGGGGATGGCCACAGCCTGGCAGCCATCTCTTCCAGTAGTGGGATCCGGGTGCAACCGGGCGGCCGGGCCGTGGCCATCCCGTGTGAATGGACACAATCGCATCCATTATTAAGCACTCTGTGCGGCACGGCATTTGGGCGTGCGGGGTTTCACCGCCCGGCAGGAGCCGGAGCGTGTGAAATAGCCCTAAGAGTGCAACACCTTTGTTTTTGTTTTTATGCAAATACTTTGTCCTGGTTTACTTATAAACCAGGACTCCAGGTTCTTAGTTATATGTTCTTGGTCATAACAGATGTACATTATTTCAGAGAATATAAAAGTTTATTTCTGATGTTTTTTTATGACGTAGCCACATTGTTATTGCTTTTAGAATTACTTTCTTTTACATATTCTATGTAGCTTTGTTAGCTAGCATAAGGAGAAACAATATTCTAATTATAATATGAAGCTTCCATTAAGTTATTATTGCTACTGTGTCTTTTATGTTGGCATATTTTAGTCACAGTTCATTTTATTTTTTTGAATATTTTGTTACATTGCATGATTCATTTTACTGTACATTATTATTTTTTTACTATAATAATTCTCTGCAGAGCTGTGCTTAGTACTTTCTGTGAATAAGCAGAAAATTGACCAATTTTCTTTGACTCATATATTGTCATGTAAAGTCTTCAATCTGTCTTCTGTATTTAACTGCAGAGAGGCAAAGCTCTTTCATCTGGGCCACTAGCTTACATTTGCTTGTAATGGTTAGCAATAGCTTAATTAGACATATAAGGTCTGTGTTATGTGTCTCAAGAGTACAAGTATGATATCGCACAGCCATTTGCAATGATTTGGTTCTTTCATGTGCACTTGTACAAATGTTTTCATTAGTAGACTTATTTTTCTAATGGCAGTTTTCAAGTTGATTACCTTCCTTAAATTCAATGCAGGATTTTCAACAGGGCAGCTGGGGCAATTACCTCGGACTCCCACACATTAGCTACCTCACTAGAGTGTTCAGCCTCAGCCCTCCATGGTCTCCATAAATTTGATATAATGACTTTTATATAATGTGGTGCATGACATAACCGGCATTACACATGGGTGGTCTATCCAGTGGGATAGTAATATCCCCCCGCAGACCCCATGGTGATTTGGAGGCACTGGGTGGCTTTTGGGTGGTGTGGATGCTATTGCTATTCCACTTCCTGAACCTAGGGATACTTGTATACTGTCCAATCATGCCTTCCTCATTTTGAGAGAGACATTGAAAATGTCTCTCAAAATGGCCACTGCCAGAATTATATGTTCCATTGTCTGAAGAAACCTGACACGTTTCTTCAGACAATTGAACATATACTTCTGATTACCCCCCCTCCTCTTTTTCACTGCACATCAAGCAGAGAGACCGTAGATCCCACACACCGTAGATCCCACACAAGGGACCTACGGAGGTAAAGGAATCCCTAGAGGATCACCTGAACCCCTGTCGGGGATCTCACTGTAGTGACACGGCACTGAAGAAATCCCCACTAGAGGGACCCCAAACAGGTGTATCGTGAAACACCAAGTAAAAGAGCATCAATTATCCCCAACGTAATCATTTTATAAATAAAACATTCAACCTTACACCAACTGTTTCACTCTAAATTCTTACACACACATTAAAACACTACAAACAAGAATCCACACAGCACAGAAGGCAGCGCTGTAGCCCACCCAATTTTTGTATCAAGAAAGCATAATAGCTCATCATCATATAGTATGTTCACAGATGGACAATGTTCCGTGCTGCAGGGGAAGTGTGAGTTTGTGGAAGGATCCTGGAAATGGCCCCCAGCACATGCAGTAGTCGTTGCTTGCCGTATCAGTCCCCAGTAATGGTATGCTACATGAGCAGTCTTGGCCACAAAAACAACCACCATCTGCTTTGCCATGCTGCGCTCATATTGGAACTTCTTTTACCTTCAACGGGGGTCCACTGGGCTGATTGTTGTCTATTCTCTGGGTCAAAACTGTAGATTCATGACCACTGATGATATCTCAAGCACAGTTTAAGCAACCGCCATCATAGGCAAACGTAGGGAGGGTTTCTCTTACTCTTGGCAAGTGCCTTAAATTATGACAACAATAGCACTGGTATATAATATGATCAATAGCAATACTACCACAGCATGCAGTGTAAGGGACAGAGCAGAGCTGCTTCACATTCCCAGTGTTCCAGCTTCTTCTACCACATTTACTGTATGTGGGCATCTGAACCCTCAAACAATGGACCAGAGAGTAGCGCCCAGGAGGAAGAGACAGGAGCCTTACCATGAAGTGGGAGATTGTGAGCTTAGGAATTGCAGTACTAGTTCTATTCTGTTTGTGTATTTATTTATTATTTATTTTTATATCTTAATTAAATGTTTGAAACAGCCTATACTATAGACCATATAGTGTTACATATTAATCTTGTATTCCATTCAGTATGTAGTGTATAAAAAGTCCAATTTGTAGGACTGATAAAACTCCCGAGCTTACTCCAATGCACTGCAGAGTTTGAGATTTTGGATTACATTTGGAAACCCCCCCTCAAAAAATCCTGCATTGGCCACTGGCCATCAAACCTGGCACCAAGTCACAGAAGCCTTTGTCAGAGATTTGGGTTCTGATATAATCGGAAGTGCTTCTGATGACTTTGAAGTAATAGGACTGCCTCCTGCCTCATCCTTGCTGGGAAAGGCGCTCATCTGCTGGTATTACCAGCAGATGAGTGTCTTTGTGGATGGCTTTACATAGCACTGTGCTATGCAAAGCCGTCCTCCCCCCGCTGACAGCACCGGGCAGAGAGAAAGCCGCTCAGTGTGTATGCAATGAACGGCTTTCCCCCCAGTGATGACAGTGGTCATTGCTGTCCAAACATGCTGGGCATAATCGCCCAGTGTGTATGGATCTTTACCATATACCTGATCAGCTGGGACATGACAAATGTGGAGGGGAGGTAATGTATATGACCATAAACCATAATGACCATTTTAGATTTTTGTTGTAGAGAGCACGTTTTCTTTTACCTCTGCTACAATTCCGTTAATGTCCTATATTACATCAAAGGTTTCTTTAATGTACCGTACATGAACAAATAATGATACTTTATATTTATGTTACTCAAACACATATAAGATTAAACAAAAAACAAATTACACCATAATGATAGCCTGATCTGTACTGTAGGTGTGTAATTAAACTTTAAAGTAGCAAAAATTGTAGTTCTAAATAACATATATGTGTAGAAAAACATTGCTTTGTTATTTCATCTTGTATCAGTCGCAGCATGTGCAACTTGGAGTAAAAATAGAATTGAAGCAAATAAAATGTAAGTACTATTATTGTAATGATGATAATAAGAAGAAAGGGGTGCTAGGAACAACCATTAATCATTCAATTACATTCTGAAAAGAAAATTCTTTATTTGGAGGCTAATTATGCAATTTTAGAAATTACATATGTATTTGTTATTAGTTTAATTACATAACTAAAATACGTACATTATAACAAATAAGAAGCAAAACTTAAAAAAGAGCACAGAATAGTTAGCTTTATTCACTGTGTTGTTGTTTTTTTAACTAAAATAGATTAAACTAATACATGATATAGTTTTAAATAACTTAGGATCCTATTTATGAAATTATTGCTTTAAGTTACTCTAATCATGTGATGAACATTATAATTACATACCTCACAACTTTAAGGATGGCCGAGGAGGGGCACTCACGTGTGCCGTAGATGCGACCAAAATTTTGACAACCATCACTCCAGTGTTCTAATGGTACATTGTGTTTGCTAATCGCGTTAAAAGACTAATAGAGGATTAAAAAAAAAACTTTAAAACACTTGTGCAATTATGTAAGCACAGCTAAAATCGGGTTTGCTCGTTATAGAAGCTGTGAAACTGGCCTTCCTTTGAGCTACTTGAGTATCTGGAGCATCACATTTGTGGGTTCATTTATACTCTTAAAATGGGCAGAAAAAGCGAACTTTTATATGAAACTTGACAGTCTATTCGTGATTTTTTAAATGAAGACTAGTCCATGCGAGAAATTGCCAAGAAACTGAACATTCCCTACAACGATGTGTACTACTCCCTCCAGGGAACAGCACAAACAGGCAAAAAACTCAGAGTATACAGATAAGTAGGAGGCTCTAGTTAGAGAAATAGACGCCTTACAGGTCCTCATCTGGCAGCTTCATTAATTGGTACCTGCAAAACGCCAGTGTCAATGTCTACAGTGAAGAGGCGACACTGGCATGCTGACCTTCTAGGCCTGGGGTAGCCAACTCCAGTCCTCGAGAGCTACCAACAGTTAATGTTTTCCAGTTCTCCTCACAGAATCAGAAGTGAAGTAATTAGCTCCACCTGTGGATCTTTTAAAATGTGTCAGCTAGTAATGAGTGCACCTGTGCAGCAGCAAGGTTGTCTGGAAAATGTAAACTGTTGGTAGCTCACGAGGACTGGATGTCACACGCAGCCGCGGCGGTGTGCGGCGGGCTTACTACTCACCCGTTCGCGCCCGCCGTCGGCTAGCGTGTAGTGGTCTCCAGGTCAGCGGCAGCAGGCAGCGGCAGTCTGGTGGGCAGCAGGCAGCGTGGGACGCCAGCAAGTGTAGCGGTATGTGCTGTAGGGGCGCCGGGAGGCCGGCGTCGCCATCTTGATTAAGGGCAAATAGCAGATTGGTCCTTGTCTGAGGTTTCCGCCCATACTGACCTGACAGCCAATGGCAGCCGCCCTCTAGGGATATAGGGGATCTGCCTAGGCCTGTTCAGTGTCAGTACAAAGAGTCTCCAGAGGCGTTCACAGCTCCCAGCTGACTCCGGCTCTCTGACTCACCTCTCCTGACTTGGTGCCTTGCTTCAGTGCTCTGTGTTGGTCTCGATTCAGCTTAACCCCATCGCTGCCAGATCTCTCCACAGCCTGGTCTCTGCCTGCATCCCTGAGCTTCCTGGCCTAAGCTCTTCAAGGTGTCTGCTTCCAAGCAACTTCCCATTCTTCTGTCATCATCCATCTTCTTTCAGTCTTCAAGGATCCCTCATTACCATCAAGTACATTCTCTTTCCGGATTTCTTCATTTCCCAAGACCCCAACCTGCAGTCCGCAGTGCTTGAACTGTCATTGTTTAAATGAACTTTTTCTTCTTTAACAAGTGCTGTGCCGGCTCAATTCTTATTACTGCTAAACTGCCACTTAACAAAGTATTCAAGCGTGTATTGTTCTATTTATGAATTCTATTATTAAACCTGCACGATTTAATCCTTCCTCCTCTGGTCCGTCTCCGGTTGCTACACACCACACGACTTCATCCAGCCCTTCAGTTGTGACAGTTTGTACTGACCCGATGGAGTCGGGTGAAGAACAGGCTTCCATGGCGGACGCACTTCACAGCATCATGGCTCGTCTGGAGCAAGTGGAGGCTACCCAACGTCAAGTGGCTCAATTCCTTCAGGTCTTGGCTCCGCCCCAGGCGGCTCCCTCAGTTTCTGTGGCTCCAGCTCCAGAGGTTCCAGTCCCTGGTCCTACACCTGGACCAATAGTTCCTCATCACATGCAATTACCAACCCCCAGCAAATATGATGGTTCTCCGAAAGGATGCCGTGGGTTTCTGAACCAATGCGATGTGCATTTCACCTTACAGTCTTCTCACTTCCCTACTTCCAAGGCAAAGGTGGCTTATATTGTGTCTCTCCTAGCTGGGTCAGCTTTGGACTGGGTGTCCCCTCTCTGGGAACGTGCTGATCCCCTGCTCAATGACTATGAAGCTTTTATTACCTCTTTCCGTCACATCTTCGACGAACCTGGCAGAGTGTCGTCTGCCGCTACTGAGATCCTGAGAATTCGCCAGGGTAGTCGCTCAGTGGGACAATATGCTGTGCAGTTCCAGACTCTGGCTTCGGAACTAAAGTGGAACGAAGAGGCTCTCGTCTCCGCCTTCTGGAATGGGCTGGCAGGTCGTATCAAGGACGAATTAACTACCCATGACTCTCCTGCTACTTTGGCTGAACTCATCTCCTTGTGCAACAAAGTAGATCTACGGATGCAGGAGCGTCAACTAGAGAGAAATCGCTCCGACCGTCTCCGCCCTCGTTTCACCACCAACGCTGTTCCTGTCCCTAGACCTGGGCCCTCCACAACCACACCACCAGACGAACCCATGCAGATCAACCGCTCTCGGCTTTCCTTTGAAGAAAAATCCCGTAGACGTCGTGAGAATCTTTGCATGTACTGCGGTTCTTCCGCTCATCTGTTGTCTTCCTGCCCACTGCGTCCGGGAAACGACCGCTCCTAACCTCCCCGAGGGAGGCCAGGTTAGGAGTTCTGCTTTCATCTCCCTCTTCAACTGTGCCCACCATTCCTGTTACTCTTGTGTGCCCTCAGGGAAAAATCAAGGTCCAGGCTCTACTAGATTCCGGAGCAGCCGGGAACTTCCTTTCTTCCTCTTTCGTTCTTCAACATTCCTTGACGGTGCAACCTTTGGCCCATCCGTTGGCTCTCACTGCAGTAGATGGGAGTCGCATCAGCAGCGGGCAAATCACCCTTCAAACCGATCCAGTGACAGTTCTCGTCGGTGCCTTACATCAAGAGACTCTAGAATTTTTTGTCCTTCCTCAGTCCTCACACCAGGTAGTCCTGGGCCTACCATGGCTTACTAAGCACAACCCTCATATTGATTGGACCAGTATGGAGATCACAGCCTGGGGTACGAACTGCCTAACTACGTGCATGCCTCGTGTCATTCCACTCCATCAAACTAATCCTCAAGAAGTAGGAAGTTCCAGTCTTTCGTCTTCACCAGTTCCACCCTTGTCGTTACCCACACCATATCTTTCTTTTTCTGACGTCTTCAGCAAAGGAGGTGCCGATACCCTGCCACCTCATCGTTCCTGGGACTGTCCGATAGAGTTGATACCTGGGAAGTTCCCACCGCGGGGCCGCATCTACCCCTTGTCTCTGCCAGAGACCAAAGTCATGTCTGACTACATTCGAGAGAACTTGGATAAGGGGTTCATTCGCCCGTCCACTTCGCCAGCCGGAGCGGGGTTTTTCTTTGTGAAAAAAAAGGATGGAACCCTCCGCCCGTGTATCGACTACAGGGGTCTGAACGATATCACGATCAAGAACCGCTATCCTTTGCCTCTGATCACCGAATTATTCGACAAAATCCGAGGGGCTTCCATCTTTACTAAACTGGATTTAAGAGGGGCGTACAACTTGATCCGTATACGATCTGGAGATGAGTGGAAGACGGCGTTCAACACCCGAGACGGCCACTATGAATACCTGGTGATGCCCTTTGGTCTTTGCAACGCTCCAGCCGTCTTCCAACAATTTGTAAATGACATATTTCGAGACTTATTGTATCATTGCATTGTGGTGTATCTCGATGACATTCTCATCTTCTCATCGAACCTCCATCTCCATCGGCAAACAGTAGCTGAGGTCTTGCGGCGCCTTCGCCAAAATAAATTATTCTGCAAGTTAGACAAGTGCGTCTTTGAGGTCACCTCCATTCCATTCCTTGGCCACATCCTCTCCAGCACTGGGATAGAGATGGATCCAGAGAAAGTAAGAGCCATCTTAGACTGGACAGCGCCCACCACGCTCAAAGGCATCCAGAGGTTCCTGGGCTTTTCAAATTACTATCGTCGTTTCATCCGAAACTTCTCCACCCTTGCTGCACCTCTTACTGCTCTAACCCGTAAGGGTTCTGATCCGAGTCGGTGGTCACCTGAAGCCTCTCAAGCCTTCCAACAACTAAAGGATGCTTTTGTCTCCGCCCCAATCCTTCTCCAGCCAAACCTCGACAAACCCTTTATTCTTGAGGTGGACGCATCCTCAGAGGGGGTAGGGGCAATCTTGTCGCAGAGAGGGGAGGACCAGGTGCTTCATCCCTGTGCCTTCTTTTCCAAGAAGTTTCTTCCAGCGGAGAAGAATTACCCCATTGGAGAGCAGGAGTTACTGGCAGTCAAATCAGCGTTGGAGGAGTGGCGGTACCTCCTGGAGGGGGCACGACATAATATTACGGTGTACTCCGACCATAAGAACCTTTCATTCCTCAAGCAGGCCCAATGTCTTACAGCTCGTCAAGCCCGCTGGGCCATGTTCTTCGAACGCTTCGATTTTCAAATCAAATTCAGACCCGGGACGATGAATGCCAAGGCCGATGCCCTTTCACGCTCTTTTGAGACTTCCGCTGATCTTGAGACTCCTCCTCGACCCATCCTCGATCCTCTGGTCTTTGCTCAAGTAACAGTCCAGCCTTCACCTCCACCAGGCAAGACCTTCGTTCCTCTCAATCTCCGAAAGAGAGTGCTGTCCTGGGCACACGCTTCCCGTTTCGCAGGGCATACCGGGGCACAGAAGACCTTAATGTTCCTGTTGCGGTCATACTGGTGGCCTACCATCCGTCACGATGTAAACTCCTTTGTCGCTTCCTGTGTAAAGTGCGCTCAGCATAAGTCCTCCAGAACAGCTCCTGTCGGTCCTCTTCTACCTCTAGCCATACCAACAGAACCATGGGCCCACCTGTCTATGGACTTTATTTGCGAACTTCCTCCCTCCAAAGGGCATACAGTAATTTGGGTGGTGGTCGACCGCTTTTCAAAGATGGTGCACTTCTTCCCATTGAAAGGTCTTCCATCTGCTCCAGTGTTGGCTCAGCTCTTCATTTCCACCATCTTCAAACTCCATGGGTTGCCCAAAGAGATTATTTCTGACCGTGGCGTGCAGTTCGTCGCAAAGTTTTGGAGGGCCCTCTGTTCTGCTGTTCAAGTCAAGCTCAAGTTCTCCACTGCGTTCCACCCACAAACCAACGGGCAGACAGAACGAGTCAACCAAGACTTGGAGGCCTTTATTCGTTTGTTCGTCTCTTCCTCTCAAGACGACTGGGTAGACCTTCTGCCTTGGGCGGAATTTGCACACAACAATTCTTATCATTCTTCCTCCGGCACCACTCCCTTTTTCACTGTCTTTGGCAAGCATCCCCGATCTCCGGAGTTCTCAGATCTATCATTGTCCGAAGTCCCTGCAGCTGCTTTTTCCCTACAACGGTTTGCAAAGATCTGGTCAGACGTCCATACAGCTCTCCTCAAAGCATCCGCTCGATATAAAAGGATGGCGGACAGGAAAAGAAGAGCAGCCCCTAAGTTGAAGGTCGGAGATCGAGTATGGCTGTCTACCCGCCATATACGCCTTCGGTTACCGTCCATGAAGCTGGCTCCTCGGTTCATCGGGCCGTACCCGATCACTCAGGTGATTAATCCGGTGGCCTACAGACTACAGCTCCCTCCTTCCTTAAAAATATCAAATTCGTTCCATGTGTCTCTTCTGAAACCTTTGCGTTTGAACTTATATCAGAAGAAGGTGCCTAAACCGCCCAAGATTGGCTCGGAAAGAGAAACAGAGTTCGAGGTGAGGCGCATTATCGACTCACGTTGCCGCAATACCCATCTTCAGTATCTGGTAGAGTGGCTTGGATTCGGTCCTGAAGAGAATTCCTGGGTTGATGCTGCAGATCTTCATGCTCCTCGTCTGGTGAGACAGTTCTTTCAAAGAAATCCACACAAGGTGCGTAGGTGCCCTGGGGTCACCCAGAAAGGGGGGGGTACTGTCACACGCAGCCGCGGCGGTGCGCGGCGGGCTTACTACTCACCCGTTCGCGCCCGCCGTCGGCTAGCGTGTAGTGGTCTCCAGGTCAGCGGCAGCAGGCAGCGGCAGTCTGGTGGGCAGCAGGCAGCGTGGGACGCCAGCAAGTGTAGCGGTATGTGCTGTAGGGGCGCCGGGAGGCCGGCGTCGCCATCTTGATTAAGGGCAAATAGCAGATTGGTCCTTGTCTGAGGTTTCCGCCCATACTGACCTGACAGCCAATGGCAGCCGCCCTCTAGGGATATAGGGGATCTGCCTAGGCCTGTTCAGTGTCAGTACAAAGAGTCTCCAGAGGCGTTCACAGCTCCCAGCTGACTCCGGCTCTCTGACTCACCTCTCCTGACTTGGTGCCTTGCTTCAGTGCTCTGTGTTGGTCTCGATTCAGCTTAACCCCATCGCTGCCAGATCTCTCCACAGCCTGGTCTCTGCCTGCATCCCTGAGCTTCCTGGCCTAAGCTCTTCAAGGTGTCTGCTTCCAAGCAACTTCCCATTCTTCTGTCATCATCCATCTTCTTTCAGTCTTCAAGGATCCCTCATTACCATCAAGTACATTCTCTTTCCGGATTTCTTCATTTCCCAAGACCCCAACCTGCAGTCCGCAGTGCTTGAACTGTCATTGTTTAAATGAACTTTTTCTTCTTTAACAAGTGCTGTGCCGGCTCAATTCTTATTACTGCTAAACTGCCACTTAACAAAGTATTCAAGCGTGTATTGTTCTATTTATGAATTCTATTATTAAACCTGCACGATTTAATCCTTCCTCCTCTGGTCCGTCTCCGGTTGCTACACACCACACGACTTCATCCAGCCCTTCAGTTGTGACACTGGAGTTGGCTACCACTGTTCTAGGCCATATCTGAGACTGGACAATAAAAAGGAACTACTAATATGGGCAAAAGAATACAGCCATTGGACAGTGGAAGTTAGGAAAAAAGTGTTATGGACAGATGAATTGAAGTTTGAGGTGTTTGGATCACACATAAGAACATTTGTGAGATGCATAACAAGTGTAAAGATGCTGGAAGAGTGCCTGACGCTATCTGTCAAGCATGGTGGAGGTAATGTGATGGACTGGGGCTGCTTTAGTGCTGGCAAAGTGGGAGATTTGTGCAAAGTAAAAGTGATTTTTGAATAAGGAAGGCTATCACTCCATTTTGCAATGCCATACCTGTGGACAGCGCTTGATAAGAGAAAATTTCCTCCTTCAACAGTTTAATGACACAAAGATCACCTCCAAATTATGCAAGAACTATTTAGGGAAGAAGCAGGCAGCTGGTAGTCTGTAATGGAGTGGCCAGCACAGACACTCATCATTGTAACCTAAAATTATTGTGTTTCATTGGCAGCACCTGTTTCTGGTGGCAAAATGGTATGGTCCGATGCTTTTGGCCATAATAACCATAAATAAAGCATTTGAGAGTGGGGGATTTGGAGTCTTAATTATTGTGTCACAATTTGAATCTTAAAATGTTTTGAGGTTTGAACTTTTCTCATTATTTAGATAACCTTTTTACACTGTTTAGCTGGGTCGCACGTGGAATTTTGTACGTGGTCCAACTCGGGTGCAACCTGGTTTGCAACGCCTTTTACACTGGCAACCCTAACCAACATAATGCATCATGGAAGGCGGTGGGATTTGAGACGACACTTGGAGATGACACCATATCCAATTGCTGGCTCTTTCATTGCTGTGAACATGACCCGAGTTGAATACAGGATCGCTCGACCCGTGTAATTTCAAGTGGGTCCTTTTACACTGCACAATAACCCAGTATATTTATAGCAGTGAAAAAGGGATATTATAGATTGTAATTAAATACAGGGCTATCTTAATGTATAGTCACATGGGACAGCTGCCAAGGATCCCACTTTATCTTATCCAAGACCAACTAAGATTTACGATTGATTACTTCCTTTAATTACTCATAAACCGAATTATATACAACGCTTATAAGAAAACACCTTTTTTTTTTTACTGGAAAACATCCCAGAATTTACCAAAAGACATGTTCACTACATATATAGAAGATAATGCTCTTATAACTGTGAATAATATCCATTGAAATTCAGGGTGCATCATGTTTTGATGTGAATATAAAATATATTCAATACAGACTCCACTCATGTATTTATCATACAGCAAATGGATGTAGGCTTGTAACTGGGTCAAATACATTGTGTATTTGTACTAATGCACTTACAAATGTGCTTTTGATGATGTATGTACAAGATGATAGCTTATATTATTGTGTAATCAACCCCATTGAATGTTCTTGGAGCTAACATATTCATTGCATTGTCATTAGTAAATTAGGAATTAATTTACTAAATTAGTTACCTTGCATTCAGTCACCCCTATTATTAGTCCATAATTACAATGAAATAGAAAATGGGGATTATTGTTATATTTGGTTGTATTGTATTGCACCTGTTTATTAAATTGTGTGCCCTGTTTTTCTTTTCTTTGTCTCCTATTATATGTTATATGCTTATTTTTTGTTCCTTTTTGTGCTCACAGCTGTTTGACTTTGCGTTACTCACTGCAGACAAACTTTTGCCAGGTATGCTCTATAAACTTTCTGTACTGTATGGTTTACATACATGAAAAAACATACACTATTGTAGCACTAACAATTATTTGCAATTACTAACAATTAAAAATGCAACACACTTGTTGTTCTGAACAAAGAAGTTGTAAACTTTGTGCAAAGATGAAATGGTTTGAATAATACGGCTACCCCAGGCCGATTCAGACCTATTCGCTTCCCTGCTAATTATCGAACAACAACACATGCCCACGGTCAGGGCCGGATTAAGGGGGGGCTCAGGGGGGTCAGTACCCCAGGCTCCCCCTATCTAGGACCCCCTTTGGTCGGCATGTATTTTCAAAAATATATATATATTTTATTTTTAGTTAAAGGTTTTGTGCATGGGAGTGGGGTAGTGCTGCAGCTTCACCTATCTGCCAATGTGACAATGACAATGGTGCTGAGCATAGGGAGCCAAGGCACACTGACTGCACAAGTGTGCAGTCTATTACTGGGAGTCGACCCATGAGACTTTGCACAAGAGGTCAGAGGTTGGGAGGCTTATGCTGAGCTCTGATTGGTGGAGCTCATCACATGCTTCTCAGGCCCATATCGGACAGCAGCAGCCTTGTCATGGTAGGGATTCTAATCAGAGGCAGCTCTGAGCCTGTGTGGTCTGCTACACAGTAAGGTGCAGAGGGACAAACACAGGCTTTTCATGCGGTATATATATAATAAGGCTATTTAAATTATACTTAAAAATATAATGAATGGAGTTACATAGAGATGACTCCATTCTTTATATTATATTTTTAAGTATCATTTAAATAGCCTTATTGTCACACAATAGTCACCCTATCTTTATTTAAGTCTTGTCCCCTTGTATTATATAGCTGTCCAGGGTAGTTGGTGTATCCACATCCATAGGTCATGAGAACTCATGAGAACTCATGAGAATATGACAGGATGAACGATGCGGAAGATCAGTCCTGGAAAGGCTGGAACGCATGTTGCGTTCCACCAAGCGTACATTCGTTCCCGCCCACGCTATAACTTGAGTCACACCCTCATCCTCCATCATCGCCAGTCAGTGGAGATACGGAAGTCTCAATGAGACTTGGAACGCATATTGCGTTCCACTTCACCTGCATCCGCTCACTTAAACGAGCGGCATTTGGAAATATTTCCGCATAGTACTAGAAACGGATACGACGTCCATGGATGGAATGCATGGCACGTTCACCATGCATTCCAAGTAAGTAATGTCAGCGTCTCCACCTTTATGCTTTAGAACACGGTCCCACCATACTTTTATATACCTTAGTGCACCTAATTGACAGGGGGTTAGAACCAATATAACACAGATCCGTTGATCTGGCACATAGTTCAGCACATTTATCATTAATCAACTCACAGGAAATTACGTTTTCATTATTTCCATATATAAACCCAGCAATTTCATCTCTCAGTCATTCCTACCTTTGGAGCTGAGCAGTGTACACTTCCATATAGGATCACAAGTAAGTTAGGTTTGCTCTGAAGTCACTGCTTGATAATTATATAGACTATTTTAGTCTAATATTATAAATTATGTTATCGTCTATGAAATTCAAAATGTATTTTGTAAGTCAGCGGTATTTTTTGTGTCACCAATTGTATGACAACAGCGAACTGTTTTCATTTGGTTCCTCTCTTCTCAATTTTATCGATAGTTTAACATCAAGCTATTTCAAATAAATCTTATACCACTTGGTATTTAAAACATCAATCCTTTTTCCATCAATAGATGTCCTTTTTGGATTATTCCAAAAACAGTTTTTTGAAGGCCGCCATTTCGCCTAAAAAACTTGAGTTGTTCCCTCCTTGTATAAAATTTACATCAGCTGGTGGTATGTACCATTTATTCACTGTCTTTATTTGTGATATTAATCGATGTTATATTTAGGACCATATTGGTTGTAATTTTAGGATATCATGATGATTTTATAACTGTCACTCGGGATCCAACACTTCCACCATATTACTCTGGAAGAAACCTAGTCTCAATTTGTGATCGGTATGTGACCTACTAAAATGTTTAAAAGATTGAACATTTCATACATTTTTTCTCTCCCTCCTCACCTGCTCCCCTCTCCGTCTCTGTTATTTGTTTTAATTAAATGGATTTTGTATTTATACATATGTATTGTTATTCACAGTGTGATCATCAGATTCAACCTCTGCACCAGTGCCCCTGATGAAGTCATGTTAATGACGAAATGTGTTGGCCCTATCGGCTTACTGTAATATCCATCTTGACCATTTACTGTACAAGAGGACACTTTGTGTTTAGTGATTCACTGTAAACTAAATCACATCTACCTTTGTTGTATACTGCTATGCCCTGCGGGCATTTTTATGAAAAATACATTTTACTATGACGTATGATTCTCGTTAATAAGTTAAGGTTTAGCGCACCCTTAATCTCCCCTTTTTTTCCATATATATATATATATATATAATTAAAATCATAATATTAATAGACCGGTGGACAATATTGTAGTTACGATGTATTCATTACCTTCTAAACTAATATCCTGTTACCCTTGGCAACCGCAGCATTATACTGTCGTTTCAGCAATCAATAGCCCTGAGTGAGGCCTCTCCATTCACTGACAAAGTGAATGGCTGTAAAACATATTTGCATATGACTAGATGCAATGAAATCCATTGTACTGTGTCCTAACAAGTTTTAACCTATTTGCTGACTGAGAAAAGGAAATAAACCTTTGTACACAGCATCTTATTTACTAAATACTTATATGTAAGAAATAGATCGATACTGTATGTCTTATGCAGCCGCACATGTATTTAACCATATAACTCAGTCGCTATTGCGTCTGAGTCTCTTAAGAATATCTATTGAAAAATACTATACATTGCAACGTTCTGGTTACTGAACATTATCCTTCAGTGATAATCGCTATACACACTTGTAATGGTAAAAGCTTGTTAAGCGTCTGAAAATCTATTATAATCATAATGTAATGATGCACTTAGACACACAGTTATGTTTGGGATCACAGGTCTAACCCCGTGTCCTAGTATATTGAGGTCCTTAAGAGACAATGGTTCACAAAGGGTAACAGATATTTACATGATACAATTTACACAATACAGTTTAGACTATACACAGATTACAGCTATATATTAAATGAACGCAGGCCCAGTTATCCCGACACAAGCAGACACATATATATGAATATCAATTACCGCCACAGGCCCAGTGAACCAGATCTGCTGTGTTCTTGTCAGGTCACATCTTCCTGTTCAATACGTGAGTGATTGTGGGTGAGTGAGACAGAGAAACACGGTAACTGGTCATTTTAAGGAAAGGGGAGGGAGAGTCAATCTGGGTGGTCATTGGGTAAAGCAAGGGACTGGGCATCTCCTCATTGGTTCTTCCTTCCACAGGGATGTCTTCCTGTTCACATATCATTTCCTGGGCATGCTTCCTTTGTTTTGGGGCCATGAGGTAGGAACTGGTTTCGACTGGTAATGCTTCCTCTGTTTGGTGTTTCCACAAATACCAGAAGTCAGCATCTTGTGCACACTAGATGTATGCAACCTCTATACTAGCATCCCACACCAAGATGGGTTAGAGGCTCTGTGAGAATTCTTGATTAAAGAACAATCCAAAGTATTGGATGTGGACCTGTTCACATGACTTATGGAACTGACACTTACTAGGAATTACTTCCTGTTTGACGGGAAATTCTACATTCAAAGAAGGGGGTGTGCCATGGGCAGCAACGTGGCACCCTCCTTCGCAAATACGTACATGTTCAAACAAGAATATGAAACATTCTTTTCAGAACCAACCATAGAGGAGTCAATATTCATGTATACACAATTTATTGACAAAATCTTTATGATATGGACGGGAGGCGAAATAGCATTGAAGGAGCTCATGGAAAACATAAATCTGAATGACCCTATAATCAAGTACACCTACCAATGGAGCAGTGATACAATACACTACCTTGATGTATCACTGAAAATGCGACAGGGGAGAATAAACACATCCATCTACACTAAACCAACTGATCGCAATAACCTCCTGAGAGCTAATAGCCACCATCCAAAAGCCCTCTTAAAAGGTCTACCAAATTCTCAGTACATGAGGGCAGCCAGAATAACGAGTGTACCTGAAGAAGTGGAGGAAGCACTTGACAACATGACAAACAGATTCTCTGAGAGAGGATACAATTTAGATATCCTCAAGAAGACCAAAGAAGAAGTGAAGTCTATACCCAGAGAATCTCTCCTCACACCCAAAGTCAAAATAAATAAACCCGTGATTCCGTGGAAAAATACATACGATACCTCGAGCCCGGTCATCAAGAGAGCAGTTAGAGGGCTATGGCCGATAGTCAAGACCGACAAAGAACTGCCGATGTTCAGAAATTTAAGACCAATGTCCTGCTTCAAAAGAGCAAGGAACATAAAAGACTCTATCATCCACACAGACATCACTGGGTACAACAACCCTACAAAAGAAGCCCACTACTTGACAAAGGCACCCGGATGTTATAAATGTACAGGGTGTGAAACATGTAAATTCATGCTAACAGGTCCACGCTACAAACATCCTCACAAACCCATTGAGATGAAGATAAATCATGTACTGACATGTTCTAGTACATACATAATTTACATCATCACTTGTCCTTGCAAAAAATATTATGTGGGGAAAACCACAAGAACCATGAAAGAACGCATGGCCATGCACCGGTCCTCAATAAAGCAGGCACTGGCCGGGAAAAGTTCAGAGCAGCCAGTCGCAAAACATTATGTTGCAGCCAAACACATGCTATCCCATCTCAAATATATGGCAATTGATCACATCCCCAAATCACTAAGGGGAGGCGACCGAGCAAAGAAATTGTTGCAGCTAGAAGCCAAAAAAATCTTCAACTTAAACCCCATACTGTATATCCCAATGGTCTCAATGAGAGGATGCCCTGGAATGTCTTCTGAGAGTAACACAAACGATACAGATACAAAGTGGACCAACGCTTCAAAAAACCCCAAATGCCCTATCTAAACAAACAACCCCGCTTTCAGTCAACCATAAGAAATATACAGTCCTTCCAAAGTAATTTAGAAAACTTAAAAAAATCTAAAACAACTTTCCTCACAACCAACATGTTCAGATCCAGGACCACTATCATCCAGTAAACCTGGTGGATGGACAGACAGATTTCAAGATCATCGGTTCAACAAACAAATGGGATCAGAACACTGCCAACAGGGAGAGCACCAGTGTACAAACAATCAATGGACAACCTACAAGATTGTTCCAGCAATGTCCGCTCATCTCACTTTAAGATTGACGCATGCACAGTTATATAATAATTATGACTTATGTTTAGCAGTAAATCAAGGACTGTCCATTAGCATGTTTTTAAACTACTAGCGTCACTTTGATGCAACATTTTTAATCACTATATGTCCACCTTAAGCTTTCATACAGTGGACTCTTATGTTATCAATCACCAGCACTTTGTTTTGTTTTGATCAGGTATGACAGCGAGCCCGGCACGAGACAGTAGGCGTCCTGAGGTTGCCATGGGAACAGCTATCATCACCCAGGTAACCGGACGCTACTGACTGAGCACGCCCCCCCTAACCCCCACACCCGAAAACATTGGGGACGGACCGGCCTGAAGTGATCACGGCGTACACCGGGAAGCACCAGAGGCCGCCCGCCGGAAGTGTCCTACGAGGTGCGCGTGGCAGGGAGACGCAAGTCCAGCTGTCAGCGGTTAATGCCCTTTTAGCATTTGCTATATAAGGTAAGCTTGTTCTTTGTCACATTGTTCACACCTTGAAGAAGGGGCTTCCAGCCTCGAAACGTCGGGCAACTGATGTGACCACTGTTTGTTGATTTTTTTTCAATACAGCCTTTATTGCACTTTAACCCCGTGAGTGCCGCCTCCCTTTCTTGCATATATAGATATATATATATGGCGAAGGGTTGGGCGGGTGGCACTCCAGTAAATAAAGACAATGGTCACGAGCTGTGTTCCAACGTTTCAAATGTTATTTCAACATTTTTCAAAAAATGTTGAAATAACATTTGAAACGTTGGAACACAGCTCGTGACCATTGTCTTTATTTACTGGAGTGCCACCCGCCCAACCCTTCGCTATATTGGAGTGAGCTCTTGTCTCACTCTCCCTGGGAGGGCACCTGTCGTTATATTGCTGCTATTTGGAGTGCCGGCCATCCCTGGAAAAACTGATATATATATATGTATATATATTAGAGATGTGCGGGCTCGGATTCCTCAGATCCGAGCCAGCACGGACGTCATCAATCCGGGCCCGGATACGAGCACCGCTCTGCGCTTCCCGCCTTACTGGAATCCGGGTGCACGGGCAAAACATCATCACCCGGCGTCGGATTCTCGCGAGATCACGGAACCCTTAAATTCCGCAACCTCGCACCGCCATCTTCACTCCAATCTCGGAGAAGGGTAGGGAAGGGTGTGCTGCTGCTGTGTGTGGTCTCTGCTGGGGCCCGTGCTGCTGTGTACTGTGTCTCTGCTCAGTGATCAAGACATCACCATTGCAAGGATGACTGGTGCTGTGTTCTGTCTCTCCTTTGTGCTGGGGCCTGCCTCTGCTGAGTCTGCTCCTGTATAGTCAGTCACAGTGTGATAGTCCACTGGTGCTACTAGTGCCACTGCCTGCCCTGCACTGCCTAGTGTCTGCTGCAGTCTGCTCTCTGCTGTTGCCACTGGCTAGTGCCTACCAGTACCTATTGCAGTATATAATTCCAGTGTGCTGTTGCCCCTGGCTACCAGTACCTATCACAGTATATAATTCCAGTGTGCTGTTGCCCCTGGCTACCAGTACCTATCACAGTATATAATTCCAGTTTGCTGTTGCCACTGGCAGTGGCTACCAGTATTTTATTTATTGCAGTATATAATTCTAGTCTGCTGTTGCCACTGGCTACCAGTATTTATCGCAGTATATAATTCCAGTCTGCTGTTGCCGCTGGCTACCAGTATTATTTATCACAGTATATAAATCCAGTCTGCTGTTTCCACTGGCTACCAGTATTTATCGCAGTATATAATTCCAGTCTGCTGTTGCCGCTGGCTACCAGTATTATTTATCACAGTATATAAATCCAGTCTGCTGTTTCCACTGGCTACCAGTATTTATCGCAGTATATAATTACAGTCTGTTGCCACTGGCTACCAGTATTTATTGCAGTATATAATTCCAATCTGCTGTTTCCACTGGCTACCAGTACTATCAGTCCAGGGGTGCCCACATGTGTGCTGTATTTGTCCAGGGGTGCCCCCATGTGTCCTGTATCAGTCCTGGGGTGCCCGCATGTGTGCCGTATAATTCCAGGGGTGCCCCATGTGTCCCATATCAGACCAGGGGAGCTGCCCTTTTTTTTAATGAAAATAAAATTAAGGTTTTTTTTTTTTTTTTTACTGCAAGGGCTGCTAAATGCGCTGTAGTCCAGGGGTGAGCCAAGAGTGGGTACTTGTGTATTTTGGCGGCGCCCACGATGAGGATCGCGTCCATCGTGTGTGAAAAATCGGGTCCATCGCGTCGCGTCGTGTGCATTAACATGGCACACGACGCGACCGACGCGATGGACCCGATTTCTCCATAGGCTTCAATGTTAAAATATTTTAACATTGAAATCGTGTCGGTCGCGTCGGTCTTGTGCCATTATAATGGCACAAGATAAGATGGACTTGATAAAGTCCATTTTACATGTAATAAAATGGGAAATGGGCCAATATGGCCCATTTTTCATTGTATATGTCCCCGTCATGTCCAAATATAACTGACCCCCCATTGTGAGCGGCACCCCAGTATTGACGTCAACCCGAAGCGTGGCGAGCGCAGCGAGCCCGCGAGGGGCGGCTGTGCGCGTCCTCCGACCTTTTCATACCCCTACTATCCACGTCGGCGTGGAGTTGAGAATAGAATAGTGTGGCGAGCGCAGCGAGCCACCGAGCCCGAAGCGTGGCGAGCGCACGCGGACACCTGTGAAGCCCGCGTGGGGACGCGGATACCTGTGAAGGTATCCGCGTCCCCTCGCGGGGCTCGCTGCGCTCGCCACGCTTCGGGCTCGGTGGCTCGCTGCGCTCGCCACACTATTCTATTCTCAACTCCACGCCGACGTGGATAGTAGGGGTATGAAAAGGTCGTAGGACGCGTACCGCCGCCCCTCGCGGGCTCGCTACGCTCGCCACGCTTCGGGTTGGCGTCAATACTGGGGTGCCGCTAACAATGGGGGGCATTTTTATTTGGACATGACGGGACCATATACAATGAGAAATGGGCCATATTGGCCCATTTCCCATTGTTTTCTATGTTAGATGGACTTTATCAACTACATTTGATCTTGTGCCATTATAATGGCACAAGTCCGACGCGACCGACAGTATTTAAATGTTAAAAATATTTTAACATTGAAGCCTATGGAGAAATCGTGTCGGTCGCGTCGGTCGCGTCGGTCGCGTCGTGTGCCTTAACTTTAAGGCACACGACGCGACGCGATGGACCCGATTTCTCCATCGGGTTCAATGTTAAAAATATTTTAACATTGAAGCCTATGGAGAAATCGCGTCCATCGCGTCGCGTCCTGTGCCTTAAAGTTAAGGCACACGATGCCCACGACGGGCGCCGCCAAAATACACAAGTACCCAAGAGTGCTGTATAATTCATGGGGTGTTGCTAAGTAAGGTGTGCTGCTCTTTTTTATAATTAAAAGAATACACATTTTTATTTTTACTGCAGGAATTTGTCTGCCGCATAATTCCATGCCTGCCGCCATGTGTGCCGTAACAGTCCAGGGGTGCCGCCATCTGTGCCGTATAATTCCATGTGTGCTGTATCAGATCAGGGGTGCCACCATCTGTGCCGTATAATTCCTGGGGTAAGCCAAGTCTGCCGTATAATTCATGGGGTGCTGCCAAGTGTGCTGTATTAGTCCAGGGGTGATGCTAAGCATGCCATATCAGTCCAGGGGTGATGCTAGGTGTGCCGTATCAGACTAGGGGGGATGCTAAGTGTGCCATATCAGTCCAGGGGTGATGCTAAATGTGCCGTATCAGTCCAGGGGTGATGCTACCTGTGCCATATCAGTCCAGGGGTGATGCTAGGTGTGCCGTATCAGACTAGGGGGGATGCTAAGTGTGCCATATCAGTCCAGGGGTGATGCTAAATGTGCTGTATCAGTCCAGGGGTGATGCTACCTGTGCCATATCAGTCCAGGGGTAATTCTAGGTGTGCAGTATCAGCCTAGAGGGGATGCTAAGTGTGCCATATCAGTCTAGTGTTTGTGCCGCACACTTGTGTGGCTTATCATAGTTATCCAGCTACCTCGGTGCAACCTTTTGCCCTAAAAACAATATTGTAAGGTGTGAGCTGTTCAGAATAGACTGTAAATGAGTGGAAATGAATGTTATTGAGGTTAATATAGCGTAGGAGCAAAAAAACAACAAAATTCTGCGATTTTAGCAGTTTTTATGCTTTTTTAACAAAATAATCAGAACCCAAAACCCAAGAAATCCAAACACAAAACACTTAGGAGGTGTTTTGGCAAAACCCATTAGAACCCAAAACCTCAAGGTAATCAGAACCCAAAACCCAGAACCCAAAACCCGAAAAGTGGCCGGTGCACATCTCTAATATATATATATACAGGGCTATTTTTTGCAGGCTCTAGCAGGAACTGTGGCCCTTATTCTAGTTCACTCTTTCTGACAAAATATTTCTTAGATGGACAAAACCATGTGCACTGCAGGTGAGGCAGGTGTTACTTGTGCAGAGATAATTAGATTTGGGTGGGGTTTTACACCTGCCTCACCTGCAGTGCAAATGGTTTTGTCCATAAATATTTTGTCAGAAAGAGTGAACTAGAATAAGGGCCACAGTTCCTGCTGGAGCCTGCACAAAAATAGCCCTGTATATATATATATATATATATATATATATATATATATATATATATATATATATATATGTAGACAATAGAAAGACAGAGGGGCGCTCCATAGTGCATAAACAATTTATTTCAAAAAAGCACACAGCAGGAATGACAAGCCAACAGATATCGCTCGTACCAAAGAAATCATCAGTTGTGGGCTGGATACCACAGGGTTACAACATATTACCAGGCCAGGCAAATCCAGCATCAGTCCGGGGCACCGACAGGATGTAAACAGCCCACGCTGCTTCTTCCCTCACGGGTTAGGGCAGCGTGCCGATATCCTTCGCGGGAACAGACAGCGGGAGGACTCCTGGACCAAACACACACAGCGAGCGTCACCGTAGCCACGCCCTAACGCGTTTCGTGGAACACTGACGAAGTGTTCCACGAAACGCGTTAGGGCGTGGCTACGGTGACGCTCGCTGTGTGTGTTTGGTCCAGGAGTCCTCCCGCTGTCTGTTCCCGCGAAGGATATCGGCACGCTGCCCTAACCCGTGAGGGAAGAAGCAGCGTGGGCTGTTTACATCCTGTCGGTGCCCCGGACTGATGCTGGATTTGCCTGGCCTGGTAATATGTTGTAACCCTGTGGTATCCAGCCCACAACTGATGATTTCTTTGGTACGAGCGATATCTGTTGGCTTGTCATTCCTGCTGTGTGCTTTTTTGAAATAAATTGTTTATGCACTATGGAGCGCCCCTCTGTCTTTCTATTGTCTACAGATGTCTCCTATTCCTGAGGATCCAGGGAATCCATTTTAGAGGGAGCTGCAGTCCTAATTTGTTGGACCTTTAGTGACTATATAGCCTTGACACAGGCTTTCTTTTGCTGGACTTTGAGTGAACTTGAAGCGCTGTGTATTCACCACCCTTTGTATATATATATATATATATATATATATATATATATATATATATATATATATATATATATATATATATATATATATATATACAGGTATATATATATATATATATATATATATATATATATATATATAAAACTAAGATCCAGCACTCAAGAGAAAAAGTGTACTGACTTACTAGAGTCCATGAAATGCACACGTGCTGCAGTGCCATCCAGTTGTAAGACCACGTGGGGCCAACAGACAGAGAGGAGGAAGGAGGCGGCACTCGTCAGGCTGAATAATCAGTGTCCTTTAATCCTACAGTATCGGGGTTACCCCCCGTCGTCAGGGATGGACAACATACACACAATGATACATAACAGAAGTGACATTATATACACACCCAGACAACCCACCCCGCCCCCCAAACCCATTAAAAACAGATTAAGCTCACCTGCCGGACATGGGAGCGTCCTACTCAGCCAGGAAAGACCGGAAATGTCCACCCGACAGCAGGCGTCCCTCCGGTCCAGCTGACTACTCCATACACCAGTCTCATCACACGTGCCTGCCAGCCTGGGGAGCGCACTGCGGCAGTAAACGGGGACGGACGACCGGAAGCGTCAGTATAATTACCTCACTTCCGCCAACCGTCTCCTGTCCAATGCCATGCGCCAACCCCAAGATGTCGCCCGGGACAGGAAACTGTATCAGAGATCGTCAGAGCTTAATCCGTTACCTATACAACAATAAACAACATCATATCTGTATACCAAACATGGTTATATCTAGCGTGGCAGCATATACAACTGCCCAACTCATTAATGCTGTAGTCTCAATAGGATTTAAACAAGAAAAATTGCATGCATATAAATAGCAATAAGTGTAATATGCAACAGGGAGTGGAAAGAAAGACATCCCCATAAATTTACAAACATAGTGACAATAAACCTATAAGCAATAAACCTATAAGCATATAATATATTATTTATATATATATATATATATATATATATACACACACACACACACACACATGTGGTATATATGTCCCACCCCCCTGCAGTTACCCATTGACCAAGTTTATACTGCCTTTACTCTGTGTTTTGACAGTGTAATATTCTCCCATGCAGCCAGTAATGACAAGTGGGAGGGGGGCCCCCTGTCTGAAGACAGGGCCCCCCCCCCCTCCCCGAAGGCTTAATCCAGCCCTGCGCACGGTATGCAGTGCAGGGTCCCCTTAGAACAAAGACAGCAGTGGCTTGTCATTGCTGCCCATTTGCAAGTGGATTAGCAGGACATGCACAGTTTAACAAACCATTTGAGTGACTCACAGATCCTGAGGAAGCCCCATATAAGAGGTGAAACTTGAAACATTGTCCGCTGTGAGTGCCGGAGGAGGGGAACACTGGCACCGGGGACACCGTTAACTGGGAGTGTCATGGAGGAGGTGAAAGCCGGAGGAGGGGAACACTGGCGCCGGGGACATAGATGCGGGGATCGCGATGGACATTTATTGGCGGGTAAGTATAAAGCACCACACACACACACACACACACACACTATTAACACACGTTTCCCCCACTAACACAATCATATCCACACTATCCACGTCATACCCCCAGTATCCACGTGGGCATGGAGTCAACTTTATAAAGTGTGGGGAGCGCAGCGAGCCACTGGGCCCGAATTGTGGCGAGCGGATACGCGTCCGCTCGCCACGCTTCGGGCTCGCCACACTTTATAAAATTGACTTCACGCCCATGTGGATACTGGGGGTATGACGTGGATAGTGGGGATATGAACCATTGTGTATTAGCACAGCTCTTGAACAAGTTACGTAAGTTACGTAGTTTACATAGCCAGCATAGTGGTGCATTGGTATTCTCAATACACCACTACACAAACTACGTAATAGGCACCCTGCTAATACACAAATACCCTACGATCTGTTGAAGAAAGACTACTAACAGTACCCAGAATCTCCCTGAATTCATCTGGGGGTCGAGCTTTCACCTTCGTTGCTCCAACTTTATAGAACTCTCTTCCTCGCACAGTGCGAGAAGCCCCCACTGTAGAATCCTTTAAATATAAACTAAAGACGTACCTATTTACTCAAGCGTTTCCCTGATATCTACTGTTAAGCTTGTTTTGTATTTTGAGCTGTAAAGTCAATGTTAAAGCACTTTGAGTCCTATTGGGAGAAAAGTGCTATATAAATATCATTATTATTCCCGTACAGGGCACCGGCAGACCTAAGACACTACAGAGGTGTCTTAGGTCTATGAGCGCTTGCAAAATCATACGGAAATTGGTCGGCGACCATCAAATGATTTTGTTCCCAAATGCAAGCCAACAAAGGGATGTATTTGCAAAACATCCATTTGCATGCGTGCGGGGATATTCAGCATGCTGCAGTGCGGTTGGTAGTGCAGGCGGCATTAGAATGACGCGCAAAGCTGCGATTTTGCAGCTTTGTGTGTCAACCAGAATAATCTCCAGTATCCAAGCAGGCATGTGAGATGGTCCATTTAGTATTTACAGTTCTTATATAGCGCAGCATATTCCATTGCGCATTACAATTGGAACAACAGTGGTACAACAAACTGGGTAGTACTAGTAACAGACCGATATAGAGGTAGGAGGGCCCTGCTTGCAAGCTTACAATCATGTAATATATCAGCAGGAAAAAGATGTAATATTCCAGTTGGGCCGCTCACAAATTACCCCAGTGTGCCTACTCTTCATTGAAAAGTAATATCTAATACAGCACCACCCCTCTCCCACAGTGCCCGGATAACTCTCCAGTGTGTTGTCACTCGTCAGTAATGCGATTTAAAATTTACAGCCGCACCCCTCTCCCACAGGACTGGAATTATACAGCTGTATCACTGGACTTTATTGGCAGGGGCACTGGACTGAATTTATGCAGCAATATCACTGGACTGGAATTATTGTTATACAGATGTATATCTGGACAGTATCGGCAGTACCACTCGACTGAACTAATGCAGCAGTATCACTGGACTGGAATTATAGTTGTACAGCTGTATCACTGGACTTTATCGACAGTACCACTGGACTGAATTTATGCAGCAGTATCACTGGGCTGGAATCATACAGCTGTATCACTGGATTGGAATTACAGCTGTATCACTGGACTAGAATTACAGCTGTATCACTGGACTGGACCTATACAGAAGTACCAGTGGACTTATGGCAACAAAGGACACCAGCACCACTAGGCAGCACAGGATACCAGCAGCACCAGGCATCACAGGACTGGACTTAAATACACCAGGTCTCCACTTGACAGACCTCCACAGACCACCAGAGCACGTCCACGCACTACCCTCTCCAAGGGACTTATATCAAGTCCAGATCTTGCGAGATCCAATGGTGGGACCATGATGTTTTGGAGGGATGCAGTTTAAATCCCGGCGGTCAGGATCCCGGCGTTCAAAATTCCGACGCCGGAATCCCGAACGCCGAAATCCCGACACTTTATCCCCCCTTGGGTGTCCACGTCACCCTCGGAGGGAGAATAAATTAGTGTGCCGAGCGTAGTGAGGCACCGGGCCTGCTGCGTGGCGAGCGCAGCGAGCCCGCAAGGGGGGGCGATCCACGTCCCCCCCTTGTCGGGATTTCGGAGTTCGGGATTCCGGCGTCGGGATTTTGAACGCCGGGATCCCGACCGCCGGCTTTTCATGCCGAATCCTGTTTTGGAGCATCCAGAGACACAAGCCTGGCAGGAATCCCGAACAGTGCTCAGGTCTGTACTCCGATCTGGGGTGTTTGGTGGTGTTCGGATTTCGGAAATCAGAACCCACTCACCCCTATTTAATAGTCCACGTGGATGGTAAATTAAGCAAATGAAGCAACCTTTTGAACCTGTCGAACCTGATGACAATATCTAAGTCAACAGTCAAAAGGATGACCCCAAGTTAACATTGACAAAAGGTCGTCATGCACCATATCCACAACAACCGTGGGACTAACCATTCACACTGCGAGTGCAACTTAGCAACATACATATCCAGGACTTATATACTGTACTTACAGGAAATTCTCACTTTTTTTGTCCAAGATGAGAAAAATTAATTTTTTTTAATCATCCCAATAAAATCACAAAAATCATAAATTGTTACAATTTAGTATACTGTAACAAGAATAAAACACCTGATTCCTGTGTAGAGATCAGTGTCAAAAACATCATATCAAGCTAAATGATTTATTTTTTTAATTTTCTTTTGTGTTAAAAAAAGCAACGTTACAGGGGATCTGGGATCAGCCCATAAAGGAGTCATCCACAAAATCTTAGCATCTTTAGTCAACACTGCTTAGAAAATATTAGCAGGGCAAACTACATAAATATATAGCTATCAGTAATGACCTCATTATTAGATTATGTGTGGGATGATCAATACAGTATATTGGGTGGGTAGAGTACAGCAATACATCATAAATGGTTAGAAACCTACTGTAATTATATATTTGAAAAGCTCTTTGGTATTAACTGATTTGCATATATGTGAATCATTATATTGTATAATACTCAAGATATATAAGTGAATAGAACAAGAAGAGAGCTGTAGATAAATATTTCCATTGCAATAAGAAATGTATTGTTGTTGAAGTTCGTTATGGAATAGTTAATATGTTCTGTTGGTAACTCATCTAATAATGCAAGTATAATGTATTTGGTCTTACCTTATTACTTTTCCTAGATGAGGCCCAATAGTGTTGCAAGGAAAACAGTTGATATAATCTGTCTGTTGAGAGATCAATAGGATGCAGGTACTGAAGGGTCATGGCTAAGGTGGCCAATTCCAGGATTGGGATCAGCGGGATCCAGGGATTTGGCCCTAAAATTGACAGGATTTGAATCCCGGGATTTCAGGATTAGACTGCGCATACGCAGTCTAATGTCGGGCAGCGTATGAGCACCCACTCAGACGCTGCCCAGCTGACATGGTCAGAGGACAAGTTGCCTGTCTTGCCGGTCACACCACAGCACACGCGCTGCACCACTCTGCTGCTCCCCGCCACAGCACCCACCCATGTAAGTAAATGCACGGTGCAGCCGGTTTGGGTGGCGTGGAAATTTTTATTATTAGAGAGACCAATCTCAGGATCCCAGGAATCCTGTGATTGAGCATTTTTTTTATTCCAAATCCTGGTCATGGCTAACTCAAAGAGATGTGGCCACACCCCTGCCAAAAAAAAAAACTCTGTTCTGTTTTCTGGCCCCTACTGTGCCCTTCCAACTGGCCAAGGCTCCGCACTCTCAGAACCCATGGGCTATAGGCTGATTCCAGACTAATGGCTTAACATTATTAGCAGTAACATTAGAGACCATAGTGTAAAGGCATGAATATGGTGTTACTCAGTTAGGGGGGAAGTTTTGTTGAACCGTGGTGTCAGATAAAGTACTGGCCAACCAGCTGTGATTGAAAAATTACAGAAGCTGATTGGGTGCTATGCTGTCTTTACCTACTTTATCTCCCTCTCTCTCTCTCTCTCTCTCTCTCTCTCTTTCCATGGTTTGATACATCTTCTCCAGGATGTGGCTAGTAGCAAAATAATTTGAGTAAGGCATACATTGAGAAAACCTGTATTTTTTAGATGAACCAGCATATAGTGTTGGTTACTTTTTGAAGAATATATGTAAGCACACAAAATGGCTGCCCCGAATAGTGCACATTAGGTGACAGGTGCAGTTTGATGTCATGCATGATGCTACAGATGGATGTTGTCTCTTAAGTATACTAATAGACAAATGACACTGGCAAAACATTTTTTAGAATAAGTTGTGCATGTATAAATCACTAGTCACTAGCTAAAGGAGTAATTCCAGAGGACTGGAAAAGAGTGAACATTGCACCACTGCACAAAAATGAAAGCAAGGAAGAGGCAAACAACGAGTGAACCTTACATCAGTAGTAAGGAATTTGATGGAAACACTCTTAAAAGAAAGAGATGTAGATGATCTCAAATCCAGCCATTTTCAGAATCCGAAACATTATGGAATTACTTAGGGAGATCAAATCAAACAAACCTTATTGACTATTCTGACCGGATTACTAAAGTAAAAGATAAAGGAGGGGCCACAGATATACCTTATCTAGACTTTAGTAAGGCTTATGACACTGTGCCACATCACAGACTGATAAATAAACTCATGCATGGGATTGGATACTAAAATGGTTGATTGGATAAGTTCTTAGTTGCAGGATAGAAAACAGGAAGTTGAAGTAAATAGAGGGCTTTCACAGAGGGTAATGTTACGAGTGGAGTACCTCAGGGATCTTTACATGGACCAGTGCATTTTAATATGTGAAAAGGATCTAGGTATCACTATTTCACGTGATTTAAAGGCAGGTAAGAAATGTAACAAAGTAATGAGGAAATGCAATTCAAAATTTGTTCAAATACTTTGGCATACTGTAGGTTACACCAATGCAGCCAAAACACACACAAGACCTTCACCCTTAGGTCCACAGACAGAATCACACAAAAAAGGGAGTGGTGTGTACGGTGCTCAAGTGATTAGAAAACCAGTGTTTATATAACATATATAACACACATTGATTACTCAACCATGGATGATTCTCCTCATATGAGGATAAATAGGTGTAATCAATCTTATCCATGGATAGTCCTCCTTATAATAAGGCAGATATACGTAATCCTATTGGAGAAAGCAGAACATCGCCACCATGGTGCAGTAAGTTTTAAACATACATAGATGTATTAGCTTGACAATACACTCACAAGCATGCAGGATAAAAGGCGTTAAAACCATTGATTGTGGATTACAATAGAATCACCCGGTTACAGGTACCTCATTCAGTCCCAAGTTGTAAGATGGGAGAATTCGGGAGAGGGTGTCGGCTCCACGCTCCTTCACAGTCCTAAACGTGTCCAGGTAATCACAGGTGTTTTGTAAAAGCCCATTCCACTGACTCATTCTTCTCAATCAGTGGAATGGGCTTTTATGACTAATTTTATTGGCCAAACCAAACAGGTAGAATCAAATTTTAGAAAAAATTGGCATATTTTAAAACAGGATCCCGTTTTAAAAGATGTGTTACCAGCTCATCCAAGTTTTATTTATAGACGAACGCCATCTTTAAAGGATAAATTGGTACAAAGCAAACCAATGGATGAAAAAAGGAGTAGCATTAGAAGTCAAGGGTTCCACAGATGTGGGATGTGTTTAATGTGTAGAACAACAAAGGGACCCAGTAAACAAAAGGATATTATTGTGAATAATTTTACATATAAAATAACAGATTTTATCACCTGTAACGCCCAAAACATAATATATATTTTGGAATGTGATTGCGGACTTTTATATGTGGGAAAAGCTACTAGACCACATAAAATACGTATGGCCGAGCACATTTAGAATATAAGAAAAGGTCTCGACACCCACATCGTATCATCACATTTTAAAGTTAAACACCAATCCCGTGAATGTCATCTTAAAAACTTTTGTGGTATACAGCAGGTAACCCCGAATTGGAGGAATAGGGATACTGAAAAAAGATTATCACAAAATGAAATGAAGTGGATCTATAACCTGCACACTTAGGCACCTCACAGGTTAAACGGTGATTTTGAGTTAAAATGTTTCCTATAAATTGCACTCCGCACTTTTTTACCTTTTTATCCTTGAATTTTATGTGTATAAATAATTCATGGTTTTTAATCATATTTTTTATTATGCTCTTTAACATATATTATGCCGGTAATATGGACTATAACAATGAACATTGTATATCCATGGTTTTGGACACTTAAGAAACCAAAAAGAAAAAGCATCTGTTTCTCTGGAATAAAAAGAACTGGCACTTCCGGGCATTTGATACGCAATTTGCGTTCCATACAAAGCTTCCGGTCTAAGGAAAGGAGGAAAGAGGACTATAATATCAGAAGCCGGAAGCTAGCGTGGACTTCCGGCATTGTGGAATGCAGGATGCGTTCCATACCTCATTTCTGAAAGTGAAATACCGGAAGAGTTTCGGGAGACCGAGTTTGCACCGGTAAATTAAGAGCTTTATTAAAAAAAAAGAGCACCATCAGTATTGACACCATCCGTCCGAAATGCATTAGGCTGGTGAACAATCTCTACAAAACACCCGTGATTACCTGGACACGTTTAGGACTGTGAAGGAGCGTGGAGCCGACACCTTCTCCTGTAGGATCTTTCTCCAATTGAATTACGTATAGCTGCCTTAATATAAGGAGGACTATCCGTGGATAAGATTGATTACACCTATTTATTCTCATATGAGGAGAATCCGCTATGGTTGAGTAATTAATGTGTGTTTTATATATGTTTATATAAACACTGGTTTTCTAATCACTTGAGCGCCGTACACACCTCTACCTTTTTTGTGTGAAAGTAATGAGGAAGGCAAGTCAGATGCTTGGTTGCTTATGAAGAGGAATCAGCAGCAGAAAGAAAGAAGTAATGCCATTGTATAGGTCATCAGTACGACCTCCTATAGAATACTGCGTCCAGTTCTGGAGGCCATATCCCCAGAAGTAAAGTTATATTGCAAAACTATCTTTCACCATCCCATGATTACAAGATTTCTGTTTCTGTACTCATTACACTATTATGTTTTGTGATGTGTTTTGCTCAAAGTACATTTTATTTTATACTCACCAATACTGTTTTGTGTTCATTTCTTCAATAAAAATATACAGTTTTTTTTGCAAATAATACATTAAAGATAGTACAAAGAAAGGCAGCTAAAATAGAATGTGGCCTACATCACAAAACTTAGCAAGAAAGACTAAAATAGCTCAACATGTATAGTTTGGAGCAGAGAAAGGAAAGGGAAACATGATTGAAATTATCAAATATATCAATGGTTTTAACAAGGTCCAGGAGGGAAACAGTCTTCAAATGAAAATGAAAAGTATTAGAACACGAAGACTAGCAATGAAACTGGAAGTTCAGGGGAAATCTGAGGAAAATTACTTCACAGAAAGGGTAGTGGACAAGTGGAATAGCTTCTTATCAGAGGTGGTAGAGGCTAGGACAGTAGAGCAATTCAAACATCATGGTATAGATATAAGGATATCTTTACAAAGAAATAAGGATAAAAAAGTGTTTGAGGTAACAATATGGTTAAAAATGGGCAGACTAGGGATTCAGTATTAAATCCCGGCGGTCGGGATCCCGGCGTTCAGAATCCCGACGCTGGAATCCCGATCGCCGAAATCCCGACAAGGGGGGGACGTGGTTTGGCCCCCCCTTGCGGGCTCGCTGCGCTCGCCACGCAGCGGGCTCGGTGCCTCGCTACGCTCGGCACACTAATTTATTCTCCGGGGATGTCGTGGACACCCACGGAGGGAGAAAGTGTCGGGATTTCGGCGATCGGGATTCCAGCGTCGGGATTCTGAACGCCGGGATCCCAACCGCCGGGATTTACACTGCATCCCCAGACTAGATGGGCCAAATGGTTCTGCCATTATGTTCTATGTTAATATGATAGAAGAGGATACTCCGATGGCAGGCTCCTCATACTACTACTGGAAACAGGATTCAGCCAACTATTTGGCAATCAATATGTTTTTGCCGCTGATGACCTCTGTACTTCCATCCATTTCCATGCATATACATATATTTCTTAGTTTCCTACTTAAGACACATGTGATTTCATATAAGTACATAATGATAATGGCTACCACCCACATCCTGCATTTCTAGGAAATACACTGACCACTTTTAATAAGCAAAATGCTATTTGAAGGATGACCATTACATCAGCTAACTCCATTGGATGCAAGTTAAATGAACATTCCTCGTGTACGTATTTTTTTATTAGGTTAAATAATAAATAAAAAATCAATTAATAATAATAATGACACAAATACCACAGCAACCAAAATCCAGGAAAATCATGACTTAGATGATTCTAGCATATGGAGATTTTATCCCTTAATTTATCACGGCTTGCAATTAAATACATTTTGGGTCCGATTCAGACCTGCTCATAGCGGGTCCAATTCGTCCCTGTCCCCGATGGCCGGGGTTTGTGTTAGTGCACACATCTCCTCACATGGTAGTGCGGTGATTCAGACCGTGGGGGGGTCGAGCAATCGATGGGGCAGCGTTTACCTGTTCGCTAGGGTGCGTACAGGTCTGAATCAGGCCCAGTTTGCTGTTTTCCCATTTTATTATATTTTTCAATGTCATTTGAGTCACACGCTTGATGATAAACTCTTATTTGAATACTTATTATAGATATTCTGCGTCAGACTTTATAGTCCTATGTGATGCTATTCTGTGTGGTTGCATTTATACTACTTTGGAGCCACATTGATAAAGCCTCGGAATTAATATTCATGGTCAGCTCCCTACATCATTCATAATGATATTCTTTATCATTCCCTTATACTCACTGGACATAAACATATTTAACTTTCCATAACCAGCAGCAATCTAAAAATATTATAATTTTCCCATTCATTATGTTCTGATTAAAGTGCCCAAAGAAGAGCAGCCAAGTAGGATGGAGCTTCTTGGGCTGGTACAAACTGTCCACCCATGCCATAATCACAGATAATTACCAGGGCTGTTATCTGTCTTTTGCCTTCATATTGCTTCAAAGTACCTTTAATTGAATTGCTGTAATTTTTGCCCTGCCTTAATGTAGTGACTTGTGGAGTGGAAATGATCCAGTGACGTCTGAGACCGTCACATGCAGCTTTGGGAGGGAGACAAGTCCATAGGAACCTGATGCTGACCATAAATACAGACTCCCTCTGTGTGCTGGACATAACACACTGGGGAGACCTGCGTATCCTACAATGCAGTGAGACTCCTGCTGTGTTCTGGACCAATCTGCACAATACTAATATATATGCCAGCTGGGAACACCTGTAGCACTGATCTGCAAGAGACAAGGGAGAGAGACTGCAAGCACAGCTCCACAAGTCAGCTCAAGGTATGTGTTCCTTTCTCTTCTCCTCCTAACTTCATTTTCTTCGCTGTCCATTATTTTCCTTCATTTTCTATAGACTGAGTCTTTTTATCCTTTTTTTTAAAATGTATGTTCGGATGTTTATTTCTTTCTTATTTCTGTTTCACTTTAGTTCATTCAGTTGTTTTTCTCCAGTTCCCCTGTAGCAGTCAGCAGGATTTATAATTTTCCTTCTGCCTTTTTACTTGTCTTATTATGCGTGAGATAATATATTTTTATTTACAAATGTTTTTCGCTGATTTTTTCTTCCAGCAGAATTTACAAAGTAAACTGTATAATCATTTACAGAGCGCAGACCTATTCATTACAGCACAGACAATGCATTATCTATGGTTGCTCCTTTACCTGACTGTGTTGTGTGACATGCTATGAGTCTGACTGTAAATTGAAGAAAGTTCTACACATATAGAGAGAGAGAGAGAGAGATTGATAATATATTTAAATCTATCATATATATATATATATATATATATATATATATATATATATATATATATATATATATATATATATATATATATATATACCAATAACAAAAATGTGCCAGTGACTCATAGTAAAAATAGAGAACACATTTATATGTTTTGTACAATTATTGCACCAGCGGATCCATATGTAGTTTTATATATATATATATATATATATATATATATATATATATATATATATATATATAAATATATATATATACTGTATACTGGACTTGTGCGATGCTGGTGTGCTCTAGTATAGGAAATAAGAGAGAGACTAATACTTAAAGTACTTATTAAATTAAAATATAACATTAATTTGAAAAAGAAATGTTTTCCCAGTCCCCTGTGCTACATTTATAAACAGTACAACGAAAAATCTATTTGCATTGCAGAAGCATCTATGAAATGTTTTACTTTATATTAGATACACATCAGCTTGCAGATAAAGGGTCGAGAAATTATAGGAAAGTTATTCCCTTCATTATCACTGAAGTAAAAGGCTTCACAATATATTGAAGCACATTGCATGTCCCATATTATATCTAGGGTAGGCAATGTTAGTAGTTACCTATATATTATTTATGGAAAATAATAATTACTGTACACATATTAACCCTTTGAGTGCCAACGTTGCTGTGAGAGATGTGCAAAATATCCGCTAAAAATGCCAGCGTCGCTCACATTTGTTATATACATTCAAATAAAAAATGTTGTGTAAAAAAAAAAAGGCTATATCTCCTATATAAGGGAATCATTACAGGTCATTGTGTCAAATATTTGCTTGTCAATTTTCACACCCTTTTTGACAAATTCATGTGGCACTCAAAGGGTTAAAAGTCACCAGAATGAGACAGTAGGTAGGTATTAGATACTATATATAGATACATGGCTGCAGAAGTTATTTCTTATAATATAAACAAGGGTAATAATGGTTATTGAAGTTATAACAACGTCTCCTTTACCATAGGTAATGGTCTGTGAGTTTATATAGTGACACTTACAGAGATAATTTGTGACATAGAAATATATGGTATACAGAACTCTGTTGGTATTGAAAGTCACACTTAAGAGGTGCTTGTGCAATACACTAGGCATGCAGGGGGAACACTCTGCTTCTGCACACGCCAGGCAGTTTTTGGTGTTACAATGCAATTTCATTCATCTAAGACAGTGGTAGCTAACCCTAGCCCTCAAGAGCTACCAACAGTTCACATTTTCCAGACAACCTAGCTGCTGCACAGCTGCACTCATTAATCACTGACACATTTTAAAAGATACACAGATGGAGCTACGGTAATTAGCTCACTTGTGATTCTGTGAGGAGACCTGCTAAACATGCACTGTTGGTAGCTCTCGAGGACTAGGGTTGGCTACCCCAGATCTAAGATGTACCCCCTACCAACTCTAAATCAGACTACGCATTGTACATTATTCACATTACAATGCCAATAGGGGGTTGCCATTTAAAACTGCAGTTTGTAGCTGGTTACACTCCAAACTCTGTGGGTTTTACCCAGTTAACCTGCCCTTGCATGCCAGGAAGGTGAGTGTCCATTTCAGCGGCGTAGAAATGCCCCCTCCACTGCCCAGATTTGTTGATTTTCATACATACATATCCCTATCGTGCTGGGAACCAGAACCTACAAATCTGGCAGTACTGTAAGTGTAGCATATAGCCGCACTTACCTGCAGGAGTGATAGATGTGGCTAATAGGACTGACCCCCAAATGAGGACGTTAGTGACTATAGAGGGCAACCAATGAAATTTGCAACATTGAGCCACCATGATTATGTAATTCACCATCATTTCTGGGATCCAGGAAACTGCTTAACTCCCCCAGAAATCCAGGCGATTATCCCAAAATGTGGGAGTCTCAGATATTCTGGGAAATTCGGCACATATGGCATTAGAGTATAAGGATAAGTTCCTTATGTTGTACATTTTCATTGGTTAGTTGCTGATAAGAACTCTGCTTACCTCTTTGTCTGCACCTCTCCAACTCATTCTATATAAAAAGTGCTTATGTAAACTACATGGTGCACATCTTGTGTGTCAGGAACCATAAGAACTTTCTGGGTGAAATGTAATAGGATGAGAGATTCAGAAAGTGAGAGATTTGGTAAGAAATCTCCATGGCCCTTATTCTGGTTCGTGCGGTACGGCCCGCGTGCGGCCGTACCGCCGATGTTTTCCGTCTGCACATGCGCAGAGGTCAATCTGCGCATGTGCAGGCGAATTCGCCGCACATAACGTTTGTACGCCGCAAAGGGGGCGTATAGGGGCGTGAGGGGCTTCATGCCCTCATTTCCCTATGTATACGCCCCGCGTTTCATGGGCGTTCCCATGCAAACGCGGGGCGTACGCATGGTAATGAGGCCATGACGCAACTCATGGGGGCGGAAAGCTGACGTCGCCGGATGTCAGCTTTCAGCCCCCATACAAGCTACCACACGGACGATTGTCCGTGTGGTCTCAGCTTGCGGGAGCTGCCGCGGCGTGCGGACCTGCCTTCGATGGTCGACGACCATCGAATGCAGGGGGCAGCTCCCACCATGGTGGAGGCGTACGCCTCCACCATTTTCATGCGGATCGGCAGCCGTCCGTGTACGGACGGCCGTGCCGATCCGTCTTGTAGGCGGGGATTCGTCTGGTGCGGTCGGAGCCGCATATGCGGCTCGACCGCACCAACCAGAATAAGGGCCCATGTTTTTTAAAGCGGCAATCATTTACACTTCAAAATCAAACTGGTTTTGCAGTGAAAATGATTGCCGCTTTAAAAAACTGGAGATTTCTTACCAAATCTCTCACTTTCTGAATCTCTCATACTATAAAATTCCCCCCTCTGTGTCAGACTTACTAGGCAGCATTCTCTGGACTTACCATTGATCTGTTTCCTCTAATACGTAATATTTACACTTGTTATCATGATAAACCCTATTATGATTATTGGAATCTACATGCTCATATTACTTCACATTTAGTGAATCTATGATAAAATAAGAATGTCAATGTTTTCATATTGGTATTTATTCATTACATGTAATATGTCCTGACTGCGTACGTTGCTAATCTTACATATATTTTGAAATAGTATTTAAATATATAAGTGATCATTTCTCCACTTTCATTTGTTTGGCTGCAGATGGAAAGGTGCACAAGTCTCCTGTTGGTATCGCTAATACTGTGCGCCACTATATCACAGACGTTTGGGCTTGTTTTAACAGTAAGTATACATTCTAATAATTAGTTTACCACAATGATGCCATATAGAATGGTACTAATATATGTATTATGTGTTCAAAAGTTATATAAAAACTAATTGAAATGCTAACGGCCGTGATGGACATGTCGAGGGCGGGCAGCTGACCTCACCGGATGTCAGCTGCCCGCCCACTTTACCCCGAGCGTAGACACATATATAAGGCTGCTCACAGCAACCTTACATATGCGTGCACCTTCCACATCTTTCGATGGTTAGCGATCATCAAAAGATGTGGGAGGGTCCCAGCGGCATGCAAATGGATGTTTATGTAAAACATCCATTTGCAGCCAGTGCTAACGTACACTCCTTGCGAATGGTGGGCCGGCGTACCACCATTCACAAGGCGGGATCTGGTTCACTCACAAGGATGTGAATTGGCATCCGAGCGAATGAACCAGAATAACCCCCTAAAAGTGCTGACCATTTCCATTTCGACCTTTTATCTATCGACCTTGAGCATGTCATCCATATTGCGTCATCCTAGACTCTGTTGACCCATTGACCAGATACCCCTGGCACCTGCACAATGGATCTGGCAAGAGTCAGGACCGGTGCATGCGCACCAGCCACAGTGCAACTTCACATGAGCAAAACACCAGATTCTATGGACTGCATCGGCTGCAGCCCATAGAAGTCGCTAGAGCTGGCTGAAAGGCAGTGAGTGGCTTCCTAGTGAAGCAGTCTCTGCTAATCTCAGCTCGGACTGGCAGACTCAGTGGGAGGAAACACCTCCCATTGGTAATGTCTGTGACTGAAAGGCAGAACTTCCAATAGGAAGTCTCTGCCAGTCACAGTGAGCGAGTGCAGTCTCAATGTTGAAACTAGATTACTACAAATACTAAGGAGTATATTTATAAAGCGGCTGACACTTCTTGGGTTTGACATCAAAAATATTAGGTGCAAAATCCTCCATGTAATAATTCAAAAGGACAGGATTCTGGGTCACTCATACAGCACAAAGGGAAATGTTGATGTAGGATGCTGTGTCCTCACGCTCCCCTTATTTCCTCCTTATGTCTTTTAACAAGTGGTGTAAAAAAATGTTCCAATTCTTTTCATTGATTAACTTTAATAATAGTCCATAAACAGCTATATGGAAATGGTTCCACCAATTCTGCACACCCTCATGCTTGCAGTTGCATGTAGGTATCGCCCAGATACGGCATACACAACGTCCGTCTTATTCATTTATCTTCTCACATTGCAGCAATCCTACAATGTGGCCCAGTAGCAGTTTTGCCAAATATCATTGGTGGAACAGAGCCAGGACAGCAGCCATATTGTTCCATAACACACTATCAGCATCATACATCATACACCACTCTCATATAATTACACTTACCTCTCTGGAGTCCTGCTGCGGTCGGGGATTTAGACAGAAATCACCAGGGAAATAGCGTGATTGCCATTTTCCTGTAGATCAGCGGATGTGCAGTCCACTCGAACATGGTGCCTCCACAATGCCACAATCTTCAGCCCTGCCAGAGGTGAGGGGATCAACATGGAGTCTGTACATGGGCCCCATCCTCTCTAACACTGTCCCTTCTCTGCATATCTACCATAGTTCCTCCATTTCTTACAGCCCCCATGGGTTTCTTAGCTGTCAGATTTACCAAGCTCTGCAATCTGCAGCATTCTGGAACACGTGAATATGGCTCTGTGACCTCAGAACTACATTCCGCAAGAATTATCGGTACTCTCCGTGTGAATGGCAGTTGCATATGCGTGGTCAGCAGATTAATTACCAATATAAATCACAATAATTTACTGTATATTTTTATATGTCCATTAATAGTTAAAAAGTTTGAAAACTTAAAGAAAATGTAGAATAAAAGCAACAGTACATGAGTTATTTTTGTAAATGTAGCAATGCTAATAAGCTTACAATCTAACACCGTAACCTTCCGCACTTCTTACTGTTGTGCGGCTTTAGCTATTTTATATTCTGCAGATCTGATCAATGTCCCTGAGCGTAATGCTTTGTGCAGATGCACCCTAGCTCCTTTAATAATGACACTTAATTCATTTATATCATAAGTCCCATTTATTACAGACTCTGCTGTCCATCCAATGCATCACAATAAAAATGCAGCCAGTTTAGAAATATTTGAATGATAAGATTATACTATCTTGAAACTACACAGTCATTTATTATTGATATTATATTATGATTTAGTGGTCATAATCTCCAAAATACAATTTAGAATCATACAACAGGAATATGGCATCACCGATAGAAGTACCGCACACACACACACAGACAAAAGTTAGAATATTTCTGTACTGTAATACCCCTTTCACACAGCACCAATAACTCGGGTCTGACCCGGGCTGTTGCCGGGTCACTGTGCGGTGTGAAAGTGCCTTTTGCAAAATCCGGGGTCCAGCAACCCGGCAATCTGACCAGAGTTAAAAGAAGGGTTTTACCCAGGTCGGACCAGGGTGGCTGGGCAGTGGGAACGGGTAAACCTGGTCGAGCATCCCCATTCCGTTTACTCAATAGTGAAGAGACAGCAGCAGCTCCAAGTGCTGCCTCTTCCCCCACCCCCGATGAAGCTGCCCTGCTTCAAATGAGGACACGTGGAGTAGCTGGCAATTTCAACCAATCACATTCTGCCTGTCATTTTATAGATTAGAATATACTAGATAAATAATACTGAAGGTGGATGCTAATCACTTGCGATGACCAAAAAAAACAAACCTATTGCATGATATGGAACAATGGGGGCAGATGTATTAAGCCTGGAGAAGAGATAAACTGGAGATAAAGTAAAAAGAGATAAAGCACCAGCCAATCAATTCCCAACTGTCAGTTTCAAACACAGTTTATTGGCTGGTGTTTTATCTCTTTTCACTTTATCTCCAGTTTATCTCTTCTCCAGGCTTAATCCGTCTGCCCCAGAAGGAGAAGATGGCACAGCCTGTTTACTCTCTAGTCTGTGCCTTATGGTAAACATGTGATTGTAACTGCTGGAAGAAAATGTGTATGTATTTAGGGCCGTATGAAGGGGGGTCTACATGGGTGGTCACCCTGCAATACTCAATGTCCATTTTATTGGAAGGGGCCCCCATAATTTAGTTGTCCCCTTGGTCCTATAAGACTTAAATCCAGCCCTGCATGTATCAATTCTATAATAGATAATAATAAAGTAGCCATTGGCATAAATGCCTTTTAAACATTTCACATTGGCCAAAGGTATTTACTTTTTTTCTTATACTGGAAATCATTTTAATGGCATGTGCTGATGAGAAGCTCTAATCGCATTATAAGATGCGCTGTAGTAAATGATTATTAAAGAATGCAATTATGCACAGCGTCAGGCTGACGACGAGCACAATGTTAATGATCCATTCCCACCCCACAATTGAGGGACTGCTTCTCAATGAGGTAGCTTGCTTCATTGGGGCATGGAATGCAGAAGATAAGTATAGACATGATACAATTGTAAAGCGCTGTGTATCAAGTCAGTGCAATATAATAATAATTCATATGGATGTTTCTGTAACTTTGCTAATCGATTTGTGACTTTGAATGACATGGCCTTGTTTTACTAGGGGAAAGATAAGCGAGGCTGGACATTGAACAGTGCCGGCTACCTCTTAGGACCACGTAAGTGACAAAAGCTATTTTTTGGCGACAGCTGCTCACATGGATATTTACACATGTATTAAGCCTTGGTGAGAGATAAAGTGGAGATAAAGTACTGGCCAATCAGCTCCTAGCTGCAATGTTACAGGCTATGTTTATAAAATAACAGTTATGAGCTAATTGGTTGGTAGTTTATAAGGCCATCTAACAATGGCTCATTGTCAAATTAAGCACACACGCTGGGTCAAATAGGTGTATCCTAATCTCCTGTCACTAGCTGGAAGAAGCTGGGATGTCTCCCTTATCCTATGCTTTCCTTTGTCCTATACCTTGCTGCTGAGTGTGTTCTCCCTGCCTGAACACTAATCAAAGTCGTTTGGTGAGAGCAGCTGACGCTTCGGGGTTTATTTTATGCGGGGTACACACCAGGACGACAAGGGTCCAATCCCATCAATCTAGATCCAATTCCGACCGATTGGATGTAGATTGTGTGGTGATTGGGCCCTTTTCTGTCCTGTTCTGATCCGATTCCGATCGAATGCGCGGTCCCGCGGGTCGGACGTTATTCAGATCCTACCTGCAGCAGGTAGGATCTGGAAACGACCATACACCCGGGTGCGGGTCGCCATCGGATCGGAACCACATCGTGAGTGGGTCGTGAGTTCTATTCAAGATGGGATGTTGCCCATAGCAACCAATCAGAATCTACTTCTTATTTCTTTAGCACCTTCTAGAACAGGCATGGCCAAACTGTGGCCCTCCAGCTGTTGTGAAACTACACATCCCAGCATGCCTTGCTATAGTTTTGACATTCTCTAATAGCAAAACTGTGGAAAGGCATGATGGGACTTGTGGTTTCACAGCAGCTGGAGGGCCATAGTTTGTCCATGCCTGTTCTAGAAGATAATAGACAGAATCTGATTGATTGCTCCTAGCAACATCCCATCTTAGTAAATTTACCCCAATATGTATAATAAGTGCATCAATGGTACAGAAAGTAGGTAAAAATCCACCACTGTTTATAATTATATTTACTAAGACTATATGGCTGCAGGCCTCCCCCAGTAATATCTGCCACCAGCAGTGACTGCCAAGCACTGGCACTGACTCCCATTACTGAACAGGCGGACCCAAGAAGCGGTGCTTCCTCCTCTGCCAGTCCGGACTGTTATATACATACTGTACATGCTACATAGGAAGCCGCTACCCTATCATAGCAGCCCTATCTGGCTGCTAGGGGCTGCGGCACTAGAAGCCAACTGGCTCGCTTGTTTCTTTGTGCTCATGCGCAGGATTGCAATCATACTTGCCAACTTTTGAACATGAGTTTCAGGGAGATTATAGTTGGTAGTAGAATTTTGCACAGATTGAGAGGGCGTGTCATGCTCCACCCAAAGGGCCGGTCTAGTTCCATACTGTATATGGAGATATTGTGAAAAGAGATTGTGAATGTGGCACCTAGAAGCGTGGGTGTGTACTGCTACATCTGAGAGGAATCTTTTAAAATAGTCCTTTTATAATGTACATTATATTATATACAAATGTAGATGAGCCCCAAAGCAGTTAGTAAGAGCTACTATACAGTACGTGGTAAAGTGCAGGGAAATGGCGCTGATGATTCAATGTAAATGTACAGTATCTTTCTCTCATTCCTTTTTCCCCAAAACATTTAACAATGTAATCTGGGTTAGGTGAAATGAGGGAGAATGCTAGACTAATGAGGGAGAGAGGGAGATTGCTGCTATTTCAGGGAGTCTCCAGCAGAATGCAGGAGGTAGGCAACTATGATTGCAATCCTGGCAAACATACCTTTATACCCCCAGGCCAGCCTAGTGAGAAGTCGCCACTCATTGTACTGTAAATAAAAAATGCTGTAAGAACTTTGTGTGTATTTTATGTAGAAACGCACGTCGTCATTCATCTGCATGAGATTTTGTTTTGTGTGGTGGGAGTATTTAAAATGTGTCTTCACATTTAGGGATGTGGTTTCTGGTTAATTTGTTACTCCTACTACACAATTTGTTCTTTCCCTGGTCCTTAATGCCATGTTACAGGCTGGGTTTGAACAATGAGAGGTAGGAGCTGATTGGCTGGTTTTTGAAGCTTGATACATCTGGCCCAGAAAGTAGAAATTACATTGATGTGATTTTTCTGCCATGTGAATTTTATGGTAGACTTTCGGTGAAGCAAAGGTCGGGCGGATTGATTTAATGGTAGATTCCTAAATTCCCAAACTGAAATGAGGGTCTATAATTAGGAGGTGCACACACAGGAGAATTCGTACAACCTAAAGCTCCGCACCATAGGAGTATTTTACTCTGAAATGACCTCTTTATGTAAAGTCTTGCCTCACTGGGCAAATTGTGGTCATCTAGGTCTGACTCCCAACACACAGAATTATTATAATTTCACTGATCTCAAATGTGGTATTTTTCCATTTTAAGGGAAAGTAGCCAGATGAGCCAGACACAGTCAGTAAATGACTATTACTACTACTTCTTATATCATGTCTTATGTTTCTACCACACTCTATTTTTCTCCAGTCTCATTGGTAAGGCTGTTGGGTCCAGCAAGTGTGCTCACTGTACTACAGTACTGTATATGTAAGCTGAGGTCTATCATAGGGAGTATAGCATCACCATTTCACATTTCCTACAGCTCAGACGGGTGTGGTATAGGGCTCCGACAGTGGGGTTCTCGGCAGGGCCGGTGCAAGGCACTGGAGCGCCCCAGGCGAGTCGGGGTGCCGGGGGGGGGGGGGTGGGAAGGTTGGTACCTGTGTAAAAAAAACTTCCGTCCCCGGCGTCCCTGCTGAGTGCTGGTGCGTGCAGGGGTGTCCGTGCCGCCGGGGGAGCCTGCGGCGCTGTTATTGTGTATAGGCTTGTCGCGCCCGGTGGGGTCCCTACAGTGAATAGAAAATAAAGCTGCACGCATAGCGCTAGTTATTTTCTATTCACTGTAGGGACCCCGCCGGGCGCGACAAGCGTATACACAATAACAGCGCCGCAGGCTCCCCCGGCGGCACGGACACCCCTGCACGCACCAGCACTCAGCAGGGACGCCGGGGACGGAAGTTTTTTTTACACAGGTACCACAGTGCTGGGGGTGAGGGGCGAACTGCCGCCCTCCAGGTGCCGGCGCCCTAGGCAAATGCCTAGAGCTGCCTAGTGGTGGCGCCGGCCCTGGTTCTCAGCAGTCAGGATCCCGACGTCAGGATCCCGACTGCCGGTGCTCCGACAGGGGGGCAAGCGCAAAGAAGCCCCTTGCGGGCACGGGAGCTTGCTACGCTACGGTCATGGACCACCACAAGGGAGAATAGCCCCTGTGTGTCAGGATCCCCCTATCGGAGCACCGGCAGTCGGGATCCAAAAGTCGGAACGTCATCTGGTCCCTGCTCAGACAAGGGGCACAAGCAAGGAGAGACAAAGGGAGGGAAACATAAATACAACCATTAACATCTAAAGACAGATACTTGGGGCAAAGCTTATGTCTAAACCAGTGGTCGCCAACTTTAAATGGGGTGTTAGCTACTCAAGAAAAATGAAACCTCCAGAAGAGCTACTAAAATTGTAAAAAGTCAGGTAGTTTCTCAAGTGGTCTGTGTACCTATCAGACTGATTCCAGCCCTTGGCCCTCCAATTTGTGGGTCTCTGATGATCTGCCTGCAGCGCGGAGTCTCTTCTGTTCTCCTGCAGAGACTCCCATTTACCTTTCTGCTTACCTCTGCTGTGGAGTGACAGCTGTGCTGCTGTATCCCACTGGTGGTATTGAAATTTGTGGGTCTCCGATCCAGCCTCTTGTCTGTTCTAGGACACTGACACTAGATCCCCCTGCAGCTGCTGGCAGCTTCCCGGTTTTAGCTTCCTGTGTTGTGGTATTTCCCTAAATCAGGTCCTGATTAGAGCCACTTAGTCAGAGGTCACTTCCTCCTAACTTGTCAGAGCTACCCAAATTATGCCCCTTAGACACTGGTAACTCGCAGGCTACAGGTTGGAGACCACTGGTATAAAAATAAACACAAGCTAGCCATTCAAGAAAAATAAAACTTTATAAACTTGTATAAATGTAAAATAAATGCTAATAGGTAATACAGCAGTTTAGCAGTGTATATAAACATCTTCTCTGTAATCTATAGGCACCTCTCCTCATGTTTGATAAGATATTAATTCCCGATATTTCCAGTACCAGGGTTAATTGCTTGACCTGTCCAACTCGTTTGCCCTTTTTCCCTGAGATAATTGAATCTCCTGCAGTGATTCTGTAAACTCATTTACAATAACTAGATCATAGTGGCATAATGTGGGTCTGCTACTACCAGATGCCAACTTGGTTAGACTGGCTAATAGCCGTCGTCCTTTATTTCAGGTCGTATTGATCATCTTTCACTGATTAAGGCAATGCCCATTGCAATGGGTAGAGAAGAGTCACCTGGGGAATGTAAGTAGGTTAGGTGAGGGCTAATTCAGCACCTAATGCACAACTAAGGTTACATCAATGTAGAATGAACACCAACCAGAAACGATTAAATCATAAAAAAATATGTAAACTCTTCTAATTACTAAAAAAAAGTAAAATGTTTATATAGCAATTAATACCCTAAAATGAACAAGGTGATGATTTATTCATTCTCATTAAATCCAAATAAAACAGAAACCACTTCAGCCATTTGATTCTTTACTTTAGTACAGTGACGGCTCCAGAAGTGGCGCGGTCCAAATTTCAAATAGTGAAGCCGCACTTAAGGCCCACACGCACTGGGTGATTTTGAAAGTAGCTCAGTTTTACCGTTTGAGCTGCCTTCAAATCAAAAGCCGCCCAGTGTGTACAGGCCAGCAATGAGTGGTGAGCACTAATGCGCACTGCCGCATCACTGCTGGTTGCCACAGCTCATCTGTTGGTATTACCAGCAGATGAGTGACGGTGTGGACGGCTTTCTATAGCCTCCTGCTATGGAAAGTCCTACACCCCCTGTGAAAATCACCAGGGGGGAAATCGCTCAAAGGACCTCATTCATGTCTAGCCTGTGTTCGCACAGGGACCAGTGTTTTGTTAGTGCGCATGCGCATTTCTGCACATGGGCATACGCATGGAGCGTACACCCACGGCAAGCATTCTGTTCGCCGGGTGAATGCACCCAACACAGCAGACGAGGGGGCAGAGAGGGGCATGGGGTGCCGGGCAGCACCATTAGCATAAGGAAACACCCAGCAGTTCATGGGCGTTCTCATGCTAATAAGGCAGTGATGCGGGTGGGGGGGGGGGCAGCTGACATCACCGGATGTCAGCTGCCCGCCCATTTCCTCCCCAGCATGCACGCATTGCTCAGAGCTAACTTACATATGCGTGCACCTTCTACATCTCTGTTGTGGGAGGTTCCCCCTGCCCTGTGAATGGAGAAATTGCGAGCGAGTCGCCCTTGCAAATGGGTGGCGGCAGCCATCCATTCGCAAGGCGGGGTTTGGTGGACTCACAAGGCTACAAACTCACAGCCTTGCAAAACAACCAGAATAACCCCCAATGTGTATGCACTGAGCGATTTTCAGGCCAGCGGTTTTCACATCATTGCTGTCCATACACGCTGTGCACAATTGGCCAGTGTGTATTGACCGTTACTGCCACCCCACCCACTGCCAAACGTTGGTGTGGCTCCCCTATTTGAATTGTGGACTGTGCTACAGCCCCACCTCTGAATCCACCATTGTTTCCATATATAAAATATGCACTATGAACCGTGGGTCTGATTCAGAGCTGGACGCCATGTCCATGCTGTAACATGTTTTTACCATCACTTGTATAAGTCACGTGTAATTTGTTTTAAGATAAAGTGTCATAACTAAGCATAGAAATATGATAAACTGCGTGATGTCTGTACTTCTGTGTTCTTTATTAACCCTTTGAGTGCCAAGTGAATTTGCCAAGCAAACATTTGTATTACTCATAATGACCTGTAATGCTTACCTTATATAGGAAATATACTTTTTACACCACTTTTATTATTTGAATTTATATAACAAATGTTAGCGATGCTGGCATATTTTGCACATCTCTCACAGATTTGTTGGCACTCAAAGGGTTAATAGAAGTTAATAGAGTCTAAAAGCACAATAAATATATATTTTCTCAAGAAGATGATTGGGCCGTTCCTAATATTATGGATTCCTGGCAACCATTTGTTAACCAAGAACTCCAGGCTGGCCTTCCTACCACCTAATGATCACTTGATGCATTCTAGATAAGATTATCTAGGGACTATGTAAAAACCGGACCCGGACTTAACCCCGGACTGCCGGTCCGGACATCAAAATCTGCAGTCCGGGGCTTGTAGTGTCTGGTCCGGGTGGTGTCTTGTCCAGGGGGTCCCTGTGATCTGTGATAGCTATCATCAGGGACATGGGGAAGTGGAGATTGCAGCCTCCCCCTGGTGATGGGTGTCACAGGCAGCCCCCCCCCCCCAGACAGGACATCCCCCGGACCAGACACTACAAGCTCCAGACTGCAGATTTTGAGGTCCGGTCCAGGTCCAGTTTTTACCCATACCCGATTATCTATACTGTCATATTCTACGTACTCTGCTTACTGGCTGCTCATGGGTTAATCTGTAATTACACATGATCATGGATTCCTGCATTGATGGAGATGTCTGGAGAAGTCAATCATACTGTGCATGTTGCATTTTTACATTTAATTTAAATTATTATAACATTTCAATCATACTAGTACAAGTTACTCTGGAGTTGCATAACCTTCCTTTTTCATTTGTTTACTAGATGCAATAGATAATCATAGATCTTTTAATGACAAACATGGACTAGGTGGAAAACGTGATCTACAGCCAGAAGAGGATGTAAAGTCAGGTAATATGTACTGTAATTATAAACACACGTAGCAGATTGTGATATGATAAACACAGAATCAGCTAAACAGCACCCTCTAGTGCTCAATTTGATGTAGTGCTTTCCAGTGAAACAATATAATAAAAATAATTCTGGCATACCCTCACAGTCCTACCTCATTTCTGTTTCTTTATAGTAATATTTTAATGTATTTGTAAAAAGATTGACGTATTATTTTTATTAAGTTCTTATGTTCAAATACTGGGGTGCAGCTTCAAGTAGGCTTCCAAAGATGCTCTGAAGAGGGTCTTGTTCTGACATATATATTCCTAGAGTAGTATCACTAGGCCTTACCCTCATTTTACTGTGCGTTCCGGCAATGCCTTGCTCTACTGTATAGTCTTAACTGCCAGATGTCATAAACTCGGATGATCGCAGGAAAAGCAGAAATCACTATTGGCACTGGCGTGTCACAGCTGTCCATCACATAGTGTAACTAATAGGACAGAAACTATATTGATCTTTCTGTAATCTGGTCCCACATTATTCATGCGCCTCCCCCAGATGTGAATTTAGGTGCCCATACATGCTGTGATTATCTCATACATTTTGGTTTATATCGCATCGAATGATTTGTGTGCGATGCTATGCGATTGGGACCTAGTTCAGAAAGTATGCCCACGGGATCTTGCATCACATTGCACAGCAAAAATGCACCGTGTATGGGCACCTTTACCCGACCAGACATGGCTGACATAAGGCTTTTTCTGGTAATGTGATAGACTCCACATCACTTGAAGAGTCCAAATGTCTGTAATTAGAATTCGATTGCTGAAAGCCCACTTGTGTTGTGATATGGGCTACAAGGCAATCAAAATAGAATCTCCAGTACCCACAATTGTGTGATATTACATTTTCAGTGCAGAGAAGTGTGTAGTGGATGTATTAATGGTAAAGGGACACTGGAATGTGGCATAATGTGATCTGTGCCACATTATCTGATCTGCTCTTTATAATGTGGAGGGCACTCTTATGTTACATAGGGCCTCCTTTAGACTGAATGTAAAGCAATTTTTTTTCCAATGAACAATGTGCACATGTGTGGAGCCAGTAGATTTGTGTAAGTTATTGGGTATACTATGTGGCATAATTTGTGTTGGCAGTAGAACAATGTCACGTAATGTAAACTGGGGAACTATGATGGTTCATAAAATAAACTAGAGCACTACTATGGGGCATAATATTTATTAGGACACTACCATGGTTCAGAAAACGAACTAGGGCACTATTATTATGAGGTATAAAATTCATAACTGCTGTGGAGAGGTGTCTCTCAAGAATCATTGGGACAGTGGCCCCTTCAGTATGTTGCTATGGGGCCCCAAAAGCTCTGGTCCACCCCCATTCCTTCTTATAGTATATGACACATTGTGCAGCATAAGACAGCTTTATTTAACAAGAACTTGATCAGTCACATTATTATCGCATGCATTTTGGGTTGTATCGCATCAAATGATTTGTGTGCGATGCAATGCGATTGGGAGCCACTGGTACTCTCCTATATCACTTGGGAATATATTTGTGGAGCCAAGCTAATGGGATACTGATATTTACTGTTTGAGCATAAAGGGATAATTAATAGTCCTTAACAGAATTGCAGATTTGTACAATATTTACCTCACTGTGATCCTTGTTACAGGGTCATGCAAATTTGATTATTTGTTCTTACAACCACAATATAATGGGTAGATGTAATTTTATCATTCATCATGTTACATTCTTATTCTATGGGCGGTATTCAATGAGGCTGATTCGCCATGTTTTATGGCGATTTTGTGCTATTTTCGTGCTGTACGGCAATTTTTTGACTAAAACGGTGAATCACCCTATTCAATGACCACATGGCGAATACATTTCAAGGTTTTTATCGCCATGATTCATCGAGTAGCAATCGCTATCTTTTTATGGTGAAGTGGAATGTGAACTTTTAAAATAAAGTGTTTTGTTTTTTACATTTGGTGTCAAAAAATCAGGAATTTTATTCTGAGGAGGGGCATGCTATTTTTATTCATGTGCTGTAAGCACATGAATATATATTTAATTTAAAAAAATAGATATATTTTTTTTACACTGTCCAGACAGCAGGGGGCGCCGGAGCCGAGCCGCTCATTAGATATTCATATATTCACTGCACCCGATCATTACATATGCACGATTGGGTGTAGTGAATACCCGGTCCCCTGTTGGCTATCCCGGGGGGCAGCCTGTGTTGCCTGGCTCCCGGGGAGCCCCCCGCCCCCCCCACAAACGTTCTGGGGCAGGCAGGGAGACTTCCATCTCCCTGCCTGCCGCCGTCCTCAGGCTCCCTGCGGCATCGCCGCAGGAGTTAAAATTCGCCGGTCAGGGGCAGTGAGCCCCTGACTCGTTGAATACTGGAGCCGGCGAGGCTCCGGAACGCGGCGGGCAGTGGCGAATGTGCAGTGAATCCTAAACAGGATTTGCTGCACATCGCCAAAATTCTCATTGAATACTGCCCTATGACTGTAACCATGTAGCTGCTTTGTGTACACAGTTATTCCCTGATAACCCCTATAGGTTCTATCCCTATAGATTGTAAGCTTGCAGCAGGGCTCTCCTACCTCCAAGTTTTTCTGTTGTTACCCAGTTTGTTTTATCACTGTCTACCACTGTAAAGCGCAACGGAATCTGCTGCGCTATATAAGAAACTGTAAATAAATAAATATATCATTGGTGCTTTAATAGTATTAGGCATGTGATACTGATAAATAATGTTGGCAGCCCTCCTCATATAAACAAGTCAGCACTGCTTGCCTTAGAGTAAATGGCAATAGTGTGACAGGCCAAGACTGAGCCGGGACAGCTGTACTCACAGCACCCCCTGTCGGAGGCCCTGGTGGCGTTAGGTAACTGTAGGTCAGACAGATCAGAATCAGCTCTTTATTGGCCAGGTATCCTTGCATATACTAGGAATTTGTTTTCGGTTTGCTGTGCAGCAGCCAGGGGGGTAACAAGTAAACAGCATACAGTATAAACAGGTGGACCTGGTGCGAATAGCCCTGTAGCGTCTGCCTGATAGCAGGGGCGGTGCTACGGATGATTGACATATGACTATAAAAATTTAGTGCAGTGAAACGTGTGCCATGACACAGAATGGATTATTGTTTCAGGATACCACAGGCAGTGGCCATTGGCAAACAATAATCCATTCTGTTTTACAATAAAGGCCCATACACACTTGAAGATTTTCATCTCAAAAGACTTTGCTAAAATCTTTGATAGATATATCTGTCACCAAAGTAGTGTTTACACACTGAGCTATTTTCCCCAAAGAGCAAGAGATTTTCAGGAGGCGAAAGACTTTGCTGAAAATCTTTCATTATAAATGGGCTGGGTTTGAATTCCAAGGATTCCATATATACCGTACATTGGTGGCAGTGGGCATATAAATATATGAACATTGGTGGGCAGTGTTGGCGGTAATGGATACATTGCTGGCCTGCGCAATAATGTGGGCAGTGTTGGCGCTAATTTATGCATTGCTGGCACAGATCAGCACTGTATATGTTACCGCCAACACTGCTCACCAATGTTTATATATATATATATATATATATATATATATATATGCCCACTGCCACCAAAAGATATTTATTTAAATGCAAACTGCCCAACTATGTATTTATTTAAATGGCATGAGCGTACTAGACGGGGGGCGCAACTCCACCCCGTGCCCTCAGAGCGACTCAGCGGTCGTTGCCACATCACCCGCCACCCCCGTGGAATGACGCGGCAGCCCTCACCGCATCACCCGCCGGCGCTCGACCCGAGTTACCTGTTCACACTGCCCAGCAACCCAGGTCCAACCCGGGAATAACACTGCTTTTATCTCAGGGTGGATTGCCGGGTTTCTGGACCCAGAATATTCAAAATGGCCCTTTCACACCGCAGGCCATCCCAGGTCAACCCAGCAATAACCCGGGATCGACCAAGGTTATTTGTGCAGTGTGAAAGGGGTATAACTGTACAGTGGGTGGAACTCCTAGGTAATTTCATTGTTGTGCTAATGTATAAACTACACACACACACACACATTCATATGTTTTAATATTTTTTTTTTGTTGTATTCTAGGAAACTTTTTTAGAACTTTGTCCGATGACAATGTACTGCGCACACTGATTGAATTTTTAACTTACTTACATCTGAAAGGTAAGAACAGCATACTAAATTCTGTATGATTTTGACAAATACAACTTATACCCCTTTTGCGCTACCACCAAAATCTTGGATATTGTTGTGATACCCTGGTCCAGTGACCCAGGAATGCAACCTGGCTAGCTTACAGGGTTGTTCTTGGAAAGGCGCCAGGAAAACGGGTAAGACCCGGCTCCTGTTTACAGCATGGGGAGATTCAGCGCTGACATTGATCTGGGGGTGGGGCCAGTGACGCCAGGGGCAGTCAATTTAGAGTGTCTACTGCTGCTGAGAATCCCGGCACTAATGCACCCATGTGCAGAGTAAACAGCTCCGACCCAGAAATAATCAGGACGTGGTGGAAAGGGGTCAGTCCCAGTTTGGAACTATGTTCAATATCTCGGTTCAGGCCTGGGGTTTAGTAGGAAAAGAGGTATAAGTAAAATATGGATAATTATGTCAGAGCTTTGAAATCAGTTAAATGTTACTTTAATCTCTTAAAATGAACCAATTAAAACTGGGCACACACTGGACAATGTGGGTAGCCAGCGAGATCTCCAGCGAGTGCTGGCATCAGCAAGGGCATACATACATGCCACTGCTGGCTGCAGATTTGTTTGCACTTGAGAAGGGCGAGAACAGAAATGTGCAGTAAATGGAGCCTGCTGAATTTACTGTCGGCAGCAATTGAATCTCAGCCAATCAGCGTCCGGCCAGTGTTTTCAAATTCAGCAGCGCTTCCCACGCTGCCGCCCGGCGACTCACTCAGTTCCCATCCGCCAAACGGACCCGCTGACCAGTGCTGCGGGGACCGCCCTGCCCGCGCCGCTGCCAGCTCCCCTGGGATATACATGCAATAAATCGCAGCCAAGTTATTGCATGTATAATTTGGCACATCAAATCGTAAGCAGCCTCCCAGGGGGATATCAAGGGCAAACTGGTCCGACTAGTGCAGCGGTTCTCAAACTGTGGGTCCGGCCTTCTCAGCATGGGGTCGCGACTCCATGTTGCTGACTATGAAGCTGATGACTTTTCTAATGTCAGTCAGCGATTCAAGGAGTCTGAAAAGTCTTTTGAGTTGTCTGTTATTTTAGACTCCTCCCATCATTTTGTGCCTCCACAATGCTCCCATGAATGTGCTGTCTGGTGACTACACACATGTGATGTGATGACCTTCTGCAGTAACTTGCTGGGGTCCAAACAGGACTTTCTTCAGAATCCCTTGGACCCCTCTTATGACTAATTAGGCATTTGCAAGTTTTTAATTAGCTTATTTGGTCCAATAATTACACATAATTATTGGGCTTAAAAATTGGCCTCTTATTACTTTAAAATCCTTTTTACATTTGGGGTACATAATGTATATGTTTCAACAAAAATAATTGCTTTTAAACATTTTCTTAATGGTTTATTTATAATTTGAAAAACAAAATAAAATTATTTAAAAACAGCAGATGACATAGGAAGACATTGTAGTATCAGATGTATACTTCATACATCTGAAGTATACAATAGCCATAATGCCAAAAACAATGTCAGTAACCTCGCTAGGCAAACCTACACATTATGATAACACAATGCTAACAGGTAAGAGACAGCTATGTTATAAAGAAAGTAGGAAGAGAGAAAAAAAAAGAGAATGGGGAGGGGGGGGGGGGGGGGCAAGACCTGCTGGAAAGTTGGCCAAAGAACGGGAGTCACAGTATAAACCAGTCAGGGATCAGGTCATCCATATTAATGGTAATAACAGTAGGAGGGGCAAGTTTGTAGAAGGAAGAAAATATGACACTATTATAGATTAAGAAGAGCGCTCAGCAGCTGAATAAGACCAGTCAGAACAGTAGGGCTTGAAGTTCACGCAACATGTGGGAGTGAGGTGAAGGATACTACAGTCCCACATCTTTCAGATCAGACAGCACCCCTTTAGAGTGAAATTCCGGCTTGCCCATTGATATGCTCACTGCAAAAATGGATGTGAACAGCTACACATCATTTGCATCTAAGCAAATTTGTCCAAAACCCATCGTTACAGACTCGCCATTGAATAGTTTTTACACTGGAAACAAGTCATCACAGGCACCATGTAGCCCTGAATGTACTTGGCTGCTGCGATGAAAACAGGCATATCCTGTCTGCTGCTGACATCACACACCCGCCCCTAAAACACTTAGGCACACCTGCGTTTTTCTTGATGCTACCAGTGTTTTTTCTGCCTATGTTTTTCTTAGAACTCACAATAAATGGCCGGTTTCTACCTCCCAGATGCCTACTTCCCGCCAATCACCTTAAAAACTTTTCCATGCGAATTTGCATACCTACAATCGGTTCACATATTGGGGGTAATTTAGACCTATCATCTTATTGGTGATAGTATCCAATGCTGCAACTGGTAGACCCAAGACAAAAGACGAGGGATCTTTAACAAAGAGGACATTAACCACTTATAAAATTCAGTCATATCCCAGTATAGTACTATATGGGCAAGTCCACCATATGCGGATCAAAGAGCCCAGTGCACCACAGCCTTTCCAGCACTGAGGGGAGACCGAGGGAAACATTTGGTGTGATCTGGTGAGGACCAAATACCATCTGTAAAAGATCTTATAGGCGTTATCCTTATCCAAAATTGAAATTGACGTGACTGAAATAGACACATGAATGTCAGCCCAAGACTGCTCGGGCGAGCGGGCGACCCAAGTGCATTTTCCACGATGAAGTAGGAAGCTGCCTATTAGATTTTTCATGCACTTCTCTCATACCATATTTTGTAGAACATTTGCACCTCCTCGCACTGAGAACCGCTAATAGTCATCTCTAATAGGATCCTGCATTTCTTGGGTGGTGCATTCATTTAAATTCGCATTTGCAGACTCACACCTGATTGGATTCCCCCTTTGTGTTAGGCCTTCTGTGGCCACTGTTATTTGCAAGTACCCATTGGCAATATAGAATAGGACTTTTCTGCCTTTGTGCCAACATAAACTGGCTGACCGATAGGTAATTTTGCTGCCGACTTTATCTCTACTTTAGCACATTCTCCCATAAAGTGACAAAGTACCACTCAATCAGCTCCCAAATGTCATGTTACAGGATGTGTTAAAAAAAAAATAAAGGAAATTAGACCATTGGTTGGTAGTTTATCTCTCTCCACATTATCACTCTCCAAAGTTTAGAGAGATGCAACATCTGCTGTCAGATTCTTTCTAATGGCCCCTACACACGTAGTGATTTAGGGGCATTTTCCAAGTGATCTCACTAGATTGCTTAGAAAATGCCCCTACATCGCTCCGTGTGTAGGGGCCACAGTGATAGCAATGCGCGGCCCCATGCGTCGCTGTCTTCGGCGATTAATATCCAGCATGATGGATAACTATATAATCGCCGGGGTCAGGGCCAATGTTCTCACCGTAGAACACTGTCCCTGACAGATGGCTCAGTGGCACATTGCTATGCAGCCTGCGAGCTGAGCAATCTAGCATCACTCACATCTCCCCGTGTGTAGGCCCCATAAAGCAGCAGCAATTATCCTACAGGCAGGGGTGTTTTAAGAGGAGGAGAACCAATTCCTATCTGGGTCCCCTCGTCTGGCCAGCAATGCAGTGGGTTTGTATGTAACATTTTGGCATAACTCCTATTGGGAGAAAAGTGCTATATACAGTAAATATCACTATTATTATTATTATTATGACTCAATTTCTATTTTCTCTTCTTTCCAGAGTCTGGAGCCTTTGATAACTTAAGCTCACCAATGTCCTCAGAAGAAACAAACCAGTCCTGAAATGAATAAATCCTTTGTATTTGATGCATAATGATGACTTATCCAATAAATGTTTTCATTTAATGTTCAGAAAGTTCCACTTATAAATATATCCCAATGATAATAGTGTATTTTCGCTTAAGTAAAATTAAGCCATACAATAAAAAATAGCAGCTGCTCTTTGACGTATTTCATATAACAAATGTGTGATTAAATTAATCTGAGTGAATGTCCTTGTATATTATACCATACAGCCAGGACACGTTCTTACCGTATCAACACTGGGGCTTATGTACAGTATACAACCAATGGCTTGCCAGTAGCAATAATGGGTATGGGTCATATAGGGATGACACATTACCATGCATTAGGTCGACAGTCAAAAGGACGACCTGGGCACCATCAAAGTGTACCACTGCACGCACCATGTTTCGGGCTTGACACACTTTTCTATTCTCCCTCCACACCCTAGTGGTTGGTAAGGCATGAAATACCGCCTGTCGACACATATTGGCTCCAAAAAAACATGAAAAATGCATGTTGACCTTTTGACTGTCGACCTACCGATTGTTGAACTAATGATTGTGTCAACCTCCCAACCCTGTCGACCTTAGCCATGTCAATCTATTTCGTGCATTGCCCTAAGCCTGGGGTAGCCAACCCTAGTCCTCGAGAGCTACCAACAGTGCATGTTTTGCAGGTCTCCTCACAGAATCACAAGTGAGCTAATTAGCTCCATCTGTGGATCTTTTAAAATGTGTCAGTGATTAATGAGTGCAGCTGTGCAGCAGCTAGGTTGCCTGGAAAATGTGAACTGTTGGTAGCTCTCGAGGGCTAGGGTTGGCTACCACTGTCCTAAGCCCTTCATAGCTAATCTTGGCACTCCAGCTGCTGTTTAACTACACATACCAGCATGCTCTGCACAGGGCTGGCGCAAGGCACCGGAGCGCCCAAGGCGAGTCGGGGTGGGGGCGCCGGGGTAGTGATAGTGCTGGTGTACAAATAGGGCTGTATTCAATGCGTCCGGGAAGGGGTTAAATGGCGGTGATCGTCGAAAACAAGCAACCCTTGCGCCGGCCACTCACCATATTCAATGTTCTGGGGATATCCTCCAAACAGCGAGGTTCACGGCTAATGCAGGGAGCCCACTGCATTTATCCATGCACCGTGCTTGTTCTGGTAGTTGCACGTCACTTCCAGGTCGCTGTAAAAACCCAGCGAGGTGGAAATGGTGTGTGTAGGAGAGTCGATTAAATACGGACCGTGCAAGCTGTGACAGAGCAGTTGGCACAGCTCGCAAAAAGCATTGAATACTGCCCATACACTCCTAAGGCCCTATGTCTCCGGTTTCTTATTTGCCTTTGCTCTACCCCTATCAGAGATGCAACCAATCTCTACACTATAATTACCCCTTTCACACTGCACCTCAGACCCGGGTTATTGTTGGGCTGCTGCCTGGTCAAGGTTCGGTGGGAAAACACCAAGCCTTTTAACCTGGGTCGACCAACCCAGCAATTTGACCTGGGTTATAAGAAGGGTTAAACCTTGTTTGCTATGTGTATAAAGGGTGAAAGCAGTGGACCAGGGTCAGAGCATAACAAGATCCTGGCAATAGATATGTGGAAGTAGTATACATAACACAGCTATCAAAAAGATGTTGCGGTGCCCAGATAGAAGACGGTATACAGTATGTTGGCAGAGAATAGAGCTGAAATGATTTACAATATCTGACTGTCAAGTATGCAAAATTCTAGCAGGAACTACATGTTTTAGGTCACAGACGACGCTTCCTTTACACTTGGGTGTCTAAGATCAAAAATGTTATCTACAGACCTGGAGTGAACAGATACATAGGAAAGGTTTTTTTATGCTCAGACCATCTGAAGACCTGGAAATTCATCGCTGGAATAATATTAAGAGGGTCAAAACTTGGACATCAAGTGATGCAAGGCAGAGGCCCACATCCAGACCCAACTGAAGGAAAGTCAAAAAACGTGAGAGAATATTTGAGACTCCAGACTACACAACAGACCTTACCGGAAGTAAGTGTGCCACAGACGGTTATAGAGCCGAAGACTTGTGCCTTAAAGTCATGGTAACCCCTGGTCAGGAAAGCACCTGGCCTTTAGGATTACATTTTCAGTAGCCAACCTGTCAAAGACCGATGAGTAACAAAATTGGTGGAAGAGTAAAGCTGGGTACACACTAATAGATATATCTGCAGACTGAACTGGCAGTATGTTCTCCATGCACGCTGCCCGTTCCGTTGGGACTGATATCACAAATGGACAGTCTTCTCTTCCTGTGGCCCAACTATAAAAAGAGAGTAGAATAACAAGAACACCCAGCTGTAGGAACAGAATCTTCTTGCAACCCCAGCACCACAAACTCAAGGCAGCGGTCCACAGCCATCCAGACTAATACCACGTTCCACAAGTAATGCCAGTCTGAAAAACACTTAAATGCCCCCATTCAAATTGCCAAGCATATTACTGGGTAAAGCTCTTCTACCCAGTTATACCCCTTACACACCAAGAAGCAAAATTACTGTTAAAGCTTTTCAACCAGTAATTTGCTGAAGAACCTGGGTTTTTGGTGGTGTGAAAAGGGTCAACACAGTTCTTAAATTCCAGCACTCCGACCCTGCTCTTGGCCATGGTATTGTGACCCTTTCACACCAAAAACAAAAAAAAAACGGGCTTTCAGTAAATTAACAGGTTGAAACGCTTTAACCCAGCAATTTGCCGGAGATGTGAATGTGGTCCTGCTGCACCCGGCACTCAAAAATGCCAGGTGGCTGGTGTGAAAGGGGTATAATTTGCTTTTCAAAATGAGTCCTTTTGTAGTGTTAACAGGTCAACCCGGGTAGGCATTTCCCACGAATAAAGCAGGATCAAAGACCCGAGGACACTGACCCAGGTTGTTTTGTTCACACTAAAGAAAGAGGGAAATAAAAAATGTTCATAGGCAAATAACTAGGTCAACATGCTTGGGCCAGTAATTTGCTGTGCTGTAAGAAAGGTATAATTGAGCAGACCGGGTTATCTATTTAGGACCGTCAGAGGCCCCTGCTGCAGCACGGCCAGCCTCCTCTCGCAGGCAACATTGTAGCAGCCGATTGTCTGAATGCATAGGTGTGCAATCACGTTCTGATTTATACAGGTGAGGGGAAATTATACAATCCTCATGTGTGTCCAATCAGGTTTGTGAGTTCTCTAAATTTAATTGCATAAACATTAGCTATTTAAAGATTCAGTATGTTTTTATTATCAAATTGCTAAGTTGTTAAAAAGGAAATTAAACTGACAGAATCAGGTTACTTTAACTATTAAATATAATAATTTTTGGTACTTGTATATTATCACAGCGTGCGCAATGTAGTTGGTGTAGTCAGCGTGAGCCAGTGTAGTCGTAGTAAGGCAGCGTAGCAAGCATAGCGTAAAGTAATGAGTAAAGCTGCCGGCGTTCACAGGGTCAGGCAAACGCAGGAACAGCATCGGAGGATGCGCTTCACATACAGCGCCGGGAACTGCCAGATGCCGACAGAGGCACTCCATGTTAGTTAAACATGCAAGCGTCTCATACGCACAAGCGTCCCAAACACTCTGCGGCTGTGGATGTAAACCCTGCCTTTCTCCGCTTCAGTGAGACGGACAGGGTTACAGTGTGTGGCACACGTGCGTCTTGTGCACAAAAAAGGACGCATTTGCCAGTGCTCCATGTCAAATTCTGGCAAATGCCTCAATTTCAAACCCCCACTATCCACGTCAGCCCACATTACGCGTCCTCCCGACCTGTTCATACCCCCACTATCCACGTCGGTGTGGAGTTGATTTTATAAAGTGTGGCAAGCGCAGCGAGCCACCAAGCATGATGAGTGCAGAGAGCCCTGCAAGGGGACGCGTAAAACGAGCCCGAAGCATGACGAGCCCCTGCAAGGGGACACTGATTACTTCACAGGTATTCCACGTGCGCTTGCCATGCTTCAGGCTCAATTAACGCATCCACAAACCACAATTTATAAAATGAACTCCATGCTGACGTGGATAGTGGGGGTATGAACAGGTCGGAAGGATGCGTAATGCGTCCGCTTGCCACGCTTCGGGGTGATGTGGATAGTGAGGGTGTTTAAAGAAAACATTCACACCTGGTAGATCATCCATCTGAAACAGTAATGATGACGTGTTAACTGGCAACTGACTACGCTAACTGCGTAAAGCTCCTTACAAACAGTCGCAGTCGCTTTTCTGCTATACACTACACTGGAGAGACTGCCGCCGCCGTGCTGAAGGGACACCACACTGAATAGGACAGTACGTAAACTACTTTACAGTTGCCATGATAATACACAAGTACCAATTTTTATATATTAAAAAAATTTAAAACTAGCCCTTTTCAGATCAAATATTTGTTAGTTAAGTGGGGCAATTACCCAGCCTTTTTGAGCGCCGGGTAATTTTGCCAGCTGCAGTCTGATACGAATTCACTGGGTTATAGCTTTTCAACCCAGAAATTTGCTGAAAAACACCGGCAAACCCTGGTCAATAGCAGGGTCAGCCACCCGGAATTTAAGACCCAGGATGACCCTTTCACACAGGTTCAATCTGTAGGGTCCAACCCAATGCGCATGGGACCAAGCCTTGGGTCGGATGGGATGTAAAACATCTGATTCGGGCCAATCTCTTGGCTCAATCAATCAGGATATGGTGAAATCAGCTAAAATCGTAAAAGTTTGTGCACCTTTACGGTTACCATTTTCCTTGATCTGGCTCAGACAGAGACCGTGACCTGGAGTCTATGGACTGCAGACTGAGCCCACGTTACAGGTGAATTCTGGGGAAGGCTCATTGCTGGCATGCTGACTCCCTTAAAATGACCACACAAAATATAACGCTAGTGAGTGTACATGTGCTTGGGATACAGATAGTAAGCTCCCCTTCGGGGAAGGGACTGATGGGAATGTCTCAACATGATCTATGAAACAATGTGGAAATTATATATTATTTCTATAATTGCATTAAGCATGATTTAAGTAACTTAAAAGTAATAACTGTATTGGAATTATAAATTACACTCTAAACATAATATGTTAAAGTACACAAAGTTATTTTATATTTTTTATTTCTCATCTTATCAAAACTTTTCCAAATCATATCAATTAAGGATCCACTTCCCCAAAAAGAGGCATAATAGAAAATTGGTACTTCATTACATTACCTCCCTTCCAAAACTTCCACCATCTGCCTGAAAGGGGTAAGGTTGTAGACGGAAACCTCCCCCAATGGCAGCTACGCAGGGTTGTCACATTAGTGGGCTGGCCCTGTACCTTGTCAGATACAGGTAGAGTAAACAAGGGCAGGGGTGACGGGGAGTTGTCGGTCAAATGTATCTTTTATTAAAATACATTTCTGATTTTAATAAGAGATAGGAGACATTCTAAGATGGCTTCAGCTCACATGTCAAGTTGATCACCCCTTCATCTCACGCGTTACAGATATGGATTTAGGTAAATGTTAAGGAGACATGGTGGAAAGGCAGGTAAGGGTTGGACCTAAGGAACATATTGCAAAAACTGACCTAGTCAGGAGGAGGGGGTGCAGAATCTCAGCATATTTGGGACAGACAGTACATGATCCATCATCTATATACACACAGACAACAGTAAGTGCAGGAGGGCAGTACCCATAAACAGTCAGATATATATACACACACACACACACTCGCACAGACACACAGACTCATCTCTACACTTCCCCATGATCACTTTATTCTTAGATTTGGTCCATGAACAGAGTCCACCCTACAGTATCTCAAATCTTGGGATCCACTGCCCTTTCCACCACACCCTTCCCAGCCAGACTTGGTGCGTCATGAGGTTATCGCAGGGACATTGTGAAATCTGAAGCAATATTCACTCCTGGTTTCCGTACAGTAATCACTGACATGTGAGCATCGTAATCAAAGTCCAACGGGGTTTCTGAGCCACCTAAGGAGAAAATGGAACAAAAATATAATCTATGTATACAAGTGGAACGCATGTTCTACTGCTCCTGGGACACTGTAGGCTGCCATTATGTGATAATATACACTGGGATTATCTATAGCTAATATTGCATGTGGGTCATAGGCCGAACCTCAGGAGGCAGGCAGGCAGGCAATGAACAGGAGTCCAAAAACAAGAATAGTGGTGGGACGTCACCAAACCAAGCCAAATAGCCCACCGCAGTACTTCCATAATGGTGAGATACCTTCATGTCAACTGTTCATTGATTGTATCCAGGATTAAAGTGTATCAATCCAAGTACAGTCCATTTGATACAAAAATATTTTTTCTGTTTATTGTGCATCTATTTTATGCTTAAATAAATTTTGTCTTTTCACATTAAGCATTGTGAACGTCATTTAAGAGGCGCCACACTATTCATTGTTGTTGCATAAATGAACAGGAGTCCATCAATAGGAAAGGTGAATATCGTGGCCCCTTAATCAAACCCAGAGTAGTAATGGAGAACAGAAGCAAAATAAACTATGGAAAGGTATATGAGAGAGTGTACAAATGCTACCTCGCCAGCCTTTCTGGATCACAATGTGCTGTGTACACCTCATTTACTAATAGCTGCTACAATGTAACTGGTTAGATAAGAGAAGCGCTCAGTCTAGCAGGGATTTGACAGTAGCCGGACACGCAGAACCAGACACATACAGAAATAATGATCCACCACCCCTGCTCCATCTCTAAATATTTCTAGCAGTCGAGAGCTTACCTGGCTGGCGAAGGGTTACACTATTCGGTTTAGTAGCTCCAATTATCACGACTCTCTCCAGCCAGCTGTGTGTCTCATATTTTCCACGGGGATCTAGGGAACTGAAAATTCATTTCATATTAATACTAAAAAAGGTAACATTACTCCAGTGGTTTCCTCCCTGGGATGACTATAGTATCGATTGGTTATATAACGAACCCCCCCCCCCCCCCTATATTTCGCTACCCTCACCTTGATACGAGCTGTCCTTGGCTGTAGCTGAATTTTCGATACAAAAACTCATTTTGCTGGTAGTTGAAGGTGTGGCCATCGTCCAAATACAGATCACCTTGTGCTTCACCCTACAGAGACAGACATTTCCAAAAGTGAAAAAAAAAGCCCAAGATGGTGTGAGCTTGGACAGAACACGACAGAAGTTACTGCTGAGCAGCATAGGCCAGATACAGTGACAAATGGCAAATGCTAACCTGCAGGTCCAGTGCCACATATAAAGTAAATGGATCATCCTGCATACAATCTGATGAACGTCTGGGGCGATTCTTGCGAGGGATTATAGATCCCCCGAGCTGATATACTGGTATCTGGAAAGAAAGTGGTGACCATTACAAAGCAGGCGCTATAGAAAGGTCTCACAGAATACCAATGACAAAACCAGTACAGGAGTTATAAAAAAAAAAAAAAAAATAAGTTATATGTATAAGAAAAACAGAGCTGACACCATAGAAAGGGGGAGGGTTGATTTCTTTATACTCACCGATTTGATAGTAACTGGAAGGTAGAACTTTTGTGGAGACTCGTACTTCTGATAACTGTGTACATCATACCAGACCTGCCAAAGCAATTAGAGAACAAAAAGTATAAAATACCACTATATAGGTGTGACAAAAAGTGACCAATATTACTGGTGTTCTGCCATGTGGCATCCACTCTGGACAAGCATGCTGGAACAAGGTCAAACGTGATGACCAGAACAGACTTAGGGCAGAGTAAGGTCAAAGCAAAGTCACTGCTAGACTACAACTGGGCAGGTAGTACCCAGGTTCCGCATCTATGTGCACCCCCTACAGCAGAACACTGCTTGGTATGGTCACACTGATGGAGTTATTTAGAGGGGGGCGGAGAATATAGAAACCATCAACTTACCTTTCCAGTCCCCGGTAGATAGATCTGAACTCCTTGGGCACTAGCCTCTGTCACGGGATGCACTAAAAGCGCTGAGCCTACACAAGAGGGATGGATACATACAAAAGGATTACTACATGAATATAGACATATAAATGTATCTGAAGCCACAGCAGTCAGCATAAATATTCAAAAGAAGGACAAGTGACTGAGTGCAGATCTATATACGCTGGATCTGCTGCTGTTTTTTTAAGGGAGTACTCCACGCCTAAAATCAAAGGACCAACAATACAGCTGTCTGCTCCAACCATATTGCTGCATACCCACTGCCCACACCAGTCCCATGGAGGAACCCAGAAGTGCTGCTTATTTTGGAAAAGTACCAGCAGCCGGGTCACCACGGTATAGACCAGGGCTGGGCAAAACTGGCCCTCCAGATGTTGATGAACTACACATCCCAGCATGCCTTGCATCAGTTTCAGCATGGCCACATAGCAAAACTAATGCAAAGCATCCTGGGATGTGTAGTTCATCAACATCTGGAGGGCCGGTGTTGCCCAGCCCTGGTATAGACGGAGGACATTACTACAGCGGAAGCAAGGCTGGCGAGCTGAGGCTCAAACTAACGCACCACTCTGCACTTTATCCCCATTTATATCTGACTGGCTAATATTGGTAACTAACATTTATTAATCTTTGTTGGCATGCAAGCATTATTCAAGTTAACCCTCTAACAGCTGTGAGAGCTTGTTGACCTGCTTCTAAAAAAAACTGGATTTACTAACGCACATTTCCAATGCCCACTTACCATATTACCAGAAAGTGGATTTATATATATTTTTTAGAGAATTTTGTATCTTTTAATCAATGTTGTGTATTTGTTGTACATTTCTTTAAATTGCACTGGCCTGTTATTGCTGTTATTGTCTATCCCACTAAGTAAAAATTAATTTTAATATTTATCTCCGGATTGGCGCTGTTCTTTTTTAGCATAAATATTCCACCGTTTACAACATAGAGGCATATAATGTAACTGAACACAAATCACTTACCCAACATGTACTGATCGTCAATAGTAAATGTGGAAACATCTGAAGGAAATTCAACCCAGAGAGGCCTAGAAAAACAGAACATAAACTTACATATCACAGACAGGCTGCCCTGGTTCCCAGGGATAGAAGACTGTCTGGTGTATGTGAGGTGAGGAAGGAAATGGCTGCAGTGTACATATATCTCTGCAGCAGGCTGGGGGAACACTGGACCATGGGACTACAGATTGGGGTTGGAGTGGTTACCCAATTTAAATGGAAGCTTCAAGAGTAAGCTCCTCCTCCAGCAACCCCAGAATTCCAGTAAATCCTTAAAGAGAGTCCAGAAAGGTGTACCAGAAACCAAGTGAAATGGTTATATCAAACAAACCAATAGGAAAATGTTTGGCAAGAGAGAGACGGTACACATGCAGCGATATGTGCCAAGCGATTTTTCTTAAGCAAAAAAAAAGCAGGTAGTAGTTCAGGAGGACGTAGATCGCAATCGCTCATTCTGTACACAGAGCAACTTGTAGTCACTTGCTAAGCAATTTGACTAGATTTTGACTGCATGCACGGACTTAACTTTCCCTCCTCGTCCCACATGCACCACAAGGACCACCACATGCACTTTCTGAAGAGGCTACTGGAACCCCTTTATCCCAACTGGCCGCAAATGAAGGATGGGACCAGCTCTGCTTTACATTTTATAAGAATTTCTCCATTACCCAAGATGGAGGACACCGGTAACAGGTTTTTGAATATCTTCCCTTACCAGCTTATCACCACCTAAACCCTTTTTCTTCTCTCTAGAAGAACCTTCATTCATTCCCAATTCCTATACAAATCAAATAACTCACCTTAAAACAGGCTCTGCATCCTGATTTGCTTTGTAGAAAAGGGTGTACCAGTAGGGAAGAAGAGCATATCTCTGTAACAGTGCCTCACGTATAATATCAGTGTTGGCTTCTCCGTGCAACCATGGTTCACGTCTCGGTGTATCCAAGTGAGCGTGAGCACGGAAGAAAGGCTGATATGCTCCAGCTTGATACCAGCGAACAAGCAATTCAGGTTCTGGGGATTTAAAGAACCCTCCAACATCGGCTGTATTATAATAAAAAAATAAATATCAGAGAAATACAATACAAAGAAACCTCAACCACCACGAGAAACCAAACACACAAGGAATGATCAGTCTCTACAAACCTCCACAGAATGAAATGCCAACTACAGCCAGACTCAAGCACATAGGGATGGATATTTTCAAGTGATCCCACTCTGCAGCGTTATCGCCTGTCCACACAGCACCTGAATATAAGAATAATGCAGTGCAGCATTTAGTAACCTACGGCCCATCTAGAAGATTTCCTCCACAGCTATCATAGGCATGCTTACCATAGCGCTGTGACCCTGCAAAGAAAGCTCGAGTTAAGACAAATGGTCTCTCCTTTCCACCAGAGCGATTAATCAAACCCTCAGCAGTGGCTTGATGCTAGAAGAAGAAAAACAAAAAGTTAATATAAAAAAAAAAAAAACTATATGCAGTTTTGTTTTGGATTAATAGCTATCTTTTTCAGGATTAGATTAACAGAGATTCCGTGCAGAGCTTTGGAGCCTAGTCAAACTCAGACTAGTACATTAAAGAATTTTATATTAGTAACAAAATTTTAGAAAAACTACCCCCATGTAAATCAGGCCAACTATACTCAGAACATAACATTATATTTAAAAGCTAGAGTTTTTTTTTTTCCTCTGGTTAACCCAACTTAATTGTTCTCTGGAGAACATCACCACATTATCTGCATAGTGAGGAAACAGTCAGAATAAACAAATACCAGCAGACACTGGTATCATACTACTAAATGATTAGTCTTCATACTCACCACATAAAGCCCATACAAATTATGTACATCCCGATGCTCCCAGCCACCCCAATGAACAGCATCTTTGTGCATGGTCACCTCAGGTCCATTAAACACCGAAGGTTCATTCATGTCATTCCAAACAAACATATTATCCATAGAACCCTAAATAAGAAAACCAAAACGAAAGTAGACCTATAAATATCCAGAAAACTGATTCATTTAGAAAGACAAGAAATAAATGCGCTAATGTTCAATATTTTACCTCATAGTGGTCATACGCAAACATACTGGACCACCAAGCCCGCATTTCTGGATTTGTGAAGTCAGGATAGGCAGCAGAGCCTGTAACAAAAAGAATACTAGTCAGTAATTCTAAAACTAAAAAACACAACAAGGGGAATATAACCCCCCCCCCCAAAAAAAAAAACACACACACACACACAGAGTAGTCTCTCCTTTGTCGCTTGAAGATCTGCCACATCTCCTCTTTGTAATTCATAATACAATTCTGAATAACCAACCTACTGAAGCTATTTCCAAAACTTCCCTACAAATCGTCTTATTGACAATTCCTAGTGTTCATTCTATGTTTGCTTTACAGGGCACCATGCCCTGCCCGTTTTATTTTTTTTTTCCTTCTAAAGCCACCTTGCCCTTTGAGAGATATATACAAAGTGCCAGCGCTGGCTGAATAATTGTTCAGACGGTAATCCGAATAAAATCATTTTTTTAACTCTAATAATAGCAAAATGTAAAACACAATAAAATCTAACTTAGACAATGTACAACAAAATACATAAAAATGAAAATAAAGGATGGGGGAATTGTCACAAGGGTGACATATAGTGGTATGTAGCAGGATTTAAAAGTCAAATGTCATAAAACATCCATGATAGGAACTAATATTACTGACTGGGAAATCGCTCCACTGATGAAATTGGATTAGGGATTGTAGGTGTGTACCCTCCAGTTGTAGATGGGTAGATGATTGTAGCAATGATGGGCTCTTGTATGCAAAGAGCTTGGTAGAATCCTGATGGCAACCACTCTTTGAACTGGAAAGTCTCTTAGGGACCTGGCTTGGTGTCCCAGCAGCTCTGTTTGAAACTTTAAACCCAGAATTTGGCGGTGGTGCTCTATTATTTTCAGGGATCAAGGATGACCATCAGTGAGAGCAAAAGGGTCCAGTGTGATGCTCAACGCGTTTCCCCGGATCAGTAAAATTCCGGCTTCCTCATTCGCTCCCGAGGAAGTTAAATTCTGGATTTAAAGTTTCAAACAGAGCTGCTGGGACACCAAGCCAGGTCCCTAAGAGACTTTCCAGTTCAAAGAGTGGTTGCCATCAGGATTCTACCAAGCTCTTTGCATACAAAGAGGGGCGGGAAGCACTGCTGGATTTAAAAAGACTGGGCGGACGCTCTCAGCCAATCAACGTCCAGCCAGTCTTCTCAAAATGCTTTCAAATTCTCCCGCCCCGCTGCCCATCAAAATAGCACTGTAAGCGCTCAGCTGCCGCTGCGGGATTCCCGCAGTCTGGACCCCACCACACACCAGAAAATGCAAGGACTAGCCCAATGTGAAAGGGGCCAACCCGGGAATGTCCCTGCATTTTCTGGTGTGAAAGGGGTATTATTGAACTGCCCCCTAAAACTTCAACACTGCGTGAACAAGCCTCTCAAGACCATCAGCAATTATTTCCAGCAAGTTTTTGGAACCTAAAAGTGCGTGTTTTCCAGATCTCTTCACAGAGTCACATACGAAATAATTAGCTTCAGCTGTGGCTCGTCAGTGTGTAACTAGTTGACCTGGCGGTTTGGGATCATTGGGTAGACAGCAGGAAGGATGACAAGCATTAGGTCGACATGGTTTTTTTTTTTCGACATGGACACTTGAAACGTAGCATCGCCTCACATGGCTCACTGCGCTCGCCATGCTTTGGGCTACGCTCAGCACACTATTTTATTCTCCCACCATGCCCTAGTGGGTGGTAGGGAATGAAATACCACCTGTCGGCACATGTCGGCTCAAAAAATATGTGAAAAACCCCATGTCGACCTAATGCTTGTGTTGACCTAATGACCCTGCCGACCTTCTCGCATGCCGACCTAATGCTTGTAGACCTAGTGACCGTATCCCAACCTGGCAGCCATGAGCTGTTTTGGGCTCCTGAGTTTGACAACCATGGTCCTACGTAATCTTGGTTTAAGAACTTTAAAAAGGTTGATACAACAGCAGCTGTCACCCCATATTCCAAGCAGTGTTTATTAAAGCAAGTGCACCAGAATCTTTATAGGAGTACTCAATATTTGTAGTATTGCCAGTGACACACACGCACACACACACACACACACAGTTCTTTCCCACATGCAATGTCACCTGAAGAATGCTACAGATCTCATACTAAAAGCCTACCTGGCCAGCACCAGCCTTCATAGTCACTTCCATCTTTTGTTTTAACATAGAAGTTACGAGACCGTATTTCATTGTTAATCCGGTAACCGCTGTCTACCTTTATGTGCGGGTCAACGATAGCCACCATCTGCAGTAACAGCATAAATAAAAGCCATCAGAACGTAAAAGTCCTACAATGTGTAATGTCTCCAGGACAGAAATCAGGGAAGATACTTTGTCCTAGCCTTAAGGGCCCCATCCACTAGTGCAATATGGCCACTGTTTATGCGATTCCCATGCACCTAGCATTGCAGTCACTGATCAGACGGGCTGCCAGGTATATTTTCAAAACCCGGAACGCTAGCTAGGATACTTTGCTCTAGAGGATGGGGGGCCTTTACATTGATATACAGATGGAGCCTTCTTCAGCTAGCCTTCTCTGGAGAGCCATGGCTCACCAAGGCTTATTATCATCTATTGTTCTCAGCTGCAACACAATACATAGAACACCACAGTAGGGGATTAGCAGAGGATTAAGTCTGACAGCTCTGGCTCACTTAATCCTATTAAAGGGTGAGATGAGGATGGCTCCATCCGTAGCCCTCAGGAAGACAGGGTTAGAAGAAAGTGCAGAGACAATTACATCTGTAGCAGAACAGCGCAGGGTAGCTCACCTTCCGTCTTTTCTCTTTTAGCCCACTCAGCATATTTTTTGGAGTGGGGAACTTGTGAGGATCCCAGGTGAAATATCTCTTTCCATCAGCATGCTCAATATCTAGCCAGATAACATCGTATGGCAGATCGTGCTCATCAAACCCGTTATCCACATTACGCACATCCTCTTCATCATTGTAGTTCCAACGGCACTGGTGGTATCCCAGCGAGAAGTAGGGTGGTAAGGCCTGCGTCCCTGTACAATTATACAACAGGTTTACCACAGAACACAATGAGGAAGGCTTAAAGCAAGGAAAGTAGGGTTTTGCCCCCCACCAATATGAAGTTATAGGGGTATATGCAATGCCGGAGGCAAGCTGTGACAGCGAGCCATGTCAGTATTCAACTGATGGCCCTGTATATGCTGATTCACCCTCGCTCCATTTTTGGAGCGAGGAAAAAATAAAAATAAAATAAAAATTATAATAATAATAATAATAATAATAATAGGCGTACGTGGCCACAGAAACAGTGAGACTCACGACTAAATGCAGCGGGCTCCTTGCATTAGCCGTGAGCCTCGCTGCTTGGGGGTATCCTTGTTATCGGACAGCGAGGTTTCCCCAGAGCATTGAATACAGTGAGTGGCCAGCACAGGGGTTAAACAGAGAGGATCGCTTGTTTTCTGCGATCCCCGCCATTTAACCCCCTCACCGGCAGCATTGAATACAGGCCATACACTTGTCAAAGTGTAGAGGAGATAAGGAGAGACTATGCCTGGGGTAATTCTCCCCCATATCTAATTTGGGGTGTAATTCTCCTCTAGCCCCAATATTAAAAACACTCTTCTTCCCCATTATGCACTGGTAGAGTAAGAGGATGGGCACATTTTCAAACACACAAAGGGTGGAACAAGTGGTAGTGTAGAAAAAGAACACCAAGCCAGACTCATCCCGGTGGGAGATTGGAACAACATCCGGGACAATTCATTAGATGTACCCTTTATGTAGGGGAGCAAAAGCTTTATATTACCGGTTTCTCAGAACCTCTGTGGAACACTCCACTTTGCGGTCAGCCCTGGCACAATGGCTGCAGCATTTTCCTTATTTAATCAATAACGACCTTCTTAAAGTGTTACGGTATTCCAGCTACCTTTTTCACCAGCAAAATTTAATATTAATATTTACTACAGATCCTATATCCCTCGCTGAAGGGGCTTTCTTATGGTTACCCTAGAGAATCATGATTGTCCCAAATGTACTGAAGCTTCAGCAGACTTGTATCCCTGCCTTTGGTTTTGAGCCGCCTTTAAGAGATTGTGGGTGAGCCTACAGCATTTCACTAGGGACCACTTAAGTTAATTATGCCCCACTTACTCCAGAACGGGCATATTTAACCGCCCCAAGATTAGAATTACCAGGGATGCTAGAAATTTGTTACTACCAGTATCGACAGCTGCCTGCAAAGCCATTCTGCAATTTTGGATACAAAATACTTTCCCAATTCTTGTAAAGTTCAATGAAGCTCTTATTTTTCATATGGATTAAATGGAAGCAGCTCTTCAAAAAGAAATCCGCACAAAAAAATGCTACATTTCCTATGTGACATTTATACATTGGTGTGTGAATAAGTGAGCGTTTATATACAAGGCATTAGTGGCCTACATAAATTAAAAATCAAATCCTGTGCAGTCAGTCATTGCCTGGCGTGTCCTGTAGATACTGGGGGGGGGGGGGGGGGTCAATCCAATTCATCCTGATAAACTTGCAGGGGAGAATCATCGTGAAAGCACTTTAGGTGGCCAGGATTCAAACAAAAGTGTCTGCTGCCCCACAGGACGTAGCGCACTTGTGCACAGTGGGGATTATTTCAAGGGTGGCACCTGAATTCCCACTGTGTCAATGGCACATTGCACGCCACGAGTGGTGTTTTGCTGCAAAAAATAGTGTCGCTACACTACACCCCACCTCAGCGTGGCATACTCTTGTCAGGTGTCTTGATGTGTATGAAGACATATGAAAGGCAAAGTACCTAGATATGTAGACAAGTACCTGTGAGGCTGGCATACTGCTGAAATACATCACTCGGAGAAGGTCCCAGTAGAAGGAATACATCTATTATCCCGCTCTCAGACATCCAGCGCACATCTGTCTGTGGCGTCTCTCCACCTCCCTGCATGTACTGTAACATCTTTCCAAAGAGTGTCTGGGTCAGAGTTAGAGAAGACAATGATTACAGCCGCGGTCAGTATTTCTCATCTGTCCTGCATTACACCTTGCAGAAACAGGTTGCTCACCTTGCCAGCTGTGTTGGAGCTGATATCTACCCAAGTTTCCGCAGCATTCAGCCAGAAAATGCCTAAAGTGCGGTGAATGTTGTGAGCTAGCAGCAGAGGAACAGAACCATACAAAGCCATGGTGTTATATAGCTCGTACTGAAATACATCCAAGTTATAAAGCCTGTATGGATCGGTGTTCCTGAAAGGTAAAAAATAAAAAATAAAGTGTTATTAACCAGTTACAACACACACCATTGTAATAGATGAGCGAGCAATGAAAGAGTTGGTAAGATGTGGCCAATGGCTACGGAAAGACCAGACTGATTAGCATAAAATCTTATTGAGTGGGTTTTTTTTTTTGGAACTCCAGAAAAAAACCTCAAAGATTTAAAGTAATATGCAGCTATGTACTCTCTTTATGTGAGAGGGGGAAGGGGTAGCGCTAGTACAATCTTACTCTGTTGTCCGAAGTCTGAGGCTTTCTGCATGTTCTGGGATCCCATAAACATGTTCCACTCCCGGGAGTGAGAAATCTAGACCAACTGAAGAAGGACCTGCAGGGGGCAGAACAGTGTAGGAATAGATTTACAGAGTTCAAGTAGCAATTCTTACAGAATACCAGCATAGATGAACATTCAATGACAAACAAGCGCTAGAGGGCATGTACAAAGTTGTTTTTTTAATAGTTTTAAATAAAAAGCAAGGAAGGGGATCATAAGAGGATGTCCCACCATTCCTCATATTTGTAGTGATTCCCAAGAAGAATCTGAGAAATTATTTTGCCATTTCTGGAGGTAAAAAATGGAGAATTTAATACAGAATAAGGAAGAACATTAGGTATTTTATCAACAATTTTTGCCAGTCTTCTGGCTGCATTGTAACCAAATTGGGGTCCTTATTGTTCTTGGGATGTACATGGAAAAAAATAAATAAAATAAAAAAACACACCAAATATCCCTACAGCAAGGAGAAGGTCTTAAGGCCCCCATACATGCTGCAATAGCAGTGTGCGATGTGCTCCCGCGAGCATCGCATAGTACAAAAAGTATGTGCTGCTCATACTTTTTATACTGCCCGCGGATCACATCACATGTGAAACGCATGCGATACAGCCAATAATGCATTGCAACGCCTTTAGTGACCATGCTGCAGAGGCTCCTCCCCCCCTTTTACCTTGCCTGCTCTCAGGATTTTGCTGGTAAGCAAAAAGTTTCTTCTAGGAATCTAGGTGGGCACTTGTACCAAAGGACATCCCAAAGCGGTCCCTCCATTGACAGGACTGCTCCTGAGCTGCGCCAACAACCATGATTGGCTTAGGCATCAGGTAGCAAAACCACAATTTAATTGAGAGGACCACGTAGCCTCCCTGCAAAGCTTCTCTACAGTAGCCCCCCGGTGTTCCACTCGTGGGACCAACTGCCTGAAGAAAGGGCCCTTACCAAAGCCAGTACTGGCTTTCCAGCAAACAGGGGTCTGTACCCAAAAGGGCAAAGTATGCTTAGAGGCTAGCCAAACACATATGTAAACATCAGGAGGGGGGGGGGGCATCCTATCACTGTACCACGCCCACACATGGTGCGATATGCACACAGTGAGCATTATTGTACTAGATTGCATCTAGTCCAAATCGCATACGAGACACTAGAACAGCATGCGATTAAAACTATTTGCGATCTAGTACAAAAAGCACTGTCTGCGCATACTTTCTGCTTCGCTATATGCGGAAGTGCACATCGCATATAGAAACATGGTGCAATTTTTAACTACATGCGATGAGTTTTGAACTAAAAAAATTCAAAGCGAGAATATTGGATTATTAACGCCATACTGATGACATTGTGCTTTACAGTAGTAGGAATCTCAGCATATAGTTCTCCATCTGAAACTATGTAGCTCAGAACATACAGTGCATTGTTAAGATTTATATAGTGCTAGTCCTATTATGCACAGCTTTACAGAGAATATGAATTTATCATCTGCTCCAGTACCTTGCAGGCTACAGTCTACATGCAAAATAAACCAGTGTTTCTGGACTGTGTGTGTGTGTGTGGGGGGGGGGGGGGGGGAACCACTGCTCCAATTCCTTGCCTAATGTTTAACATAAACCCAATACTATCTACTATGTACAACTGTCATCTTACTGAGAAAATACAAGTACATCTATAATATATCTTAATATATAAATATTCTTACCATTCGGTTTGCTGTCTGTATGAGTCTTATAAGTTTCTTCCCACATTCCTGGTTCATCTTCTTCCTGAATGAGAATAGGAATCTGATGAAATATTCTAAAAATGACACATTAACTACTCACATGCAAGCGTGTTCAGTATTATTCCTCCCCATGTATTCCTTTATGATCACCTCTATGAAGTAGACTAATGGTCACGGAATGCATGCGTTTTATGCAATACAGTATATGCAGATCTTCTCTCCTACTCAAAGCATGACATTTACTTCAGTCTGCATCCACAGTCCCCTTTGCTCACCTTCTTGATTTCTTCCTCCTTGGCTTCCTCTTCCTCTGGACTCTCTGTGTTCTCACTATCAGCTTCAGAGGGAACATCAGTCTTCTCCGAGTCACTACAAGCCGAACAAAGACGAGGGGTGAGGAGTGACGCTTCCAGGAAGGATGGGATAGATAGGAGCAGAGGCAAGGGGAGAGAGGAGGGAGAGGATTAGAATATGAAAGGGGGCATGTGATGAAGGGGGGGGGGGGTATAGCATCTACAACTACAAAATAACTGATGTGTGAATGGGAGTAGATCAGAGCTGGCCAAACCAGTCCACGTTTTCCAATTGACCTAGCTGGTGCACAGCTGTAGTCATTAGTCACATTTTCAAACATGCTGCATTCATTCCTAGAGGTTGCCTGAGACACATGGTCTGTTGGTAGATCTTGAGGACAGGTTTGGCCACCCCTGGTGTAGATTAACAGTTGTTGAGATCTCTGTGACCTATACCAATATGAGTCAATTTAGTATAACAATCTGTACAACCCATAGTCTGTTTGCTAACACCACAGTATGTCAAGTATCCCATTGGGTCACGTCAGTTTCACCTTACAACAGGGCTCGACAAATCCCTGGCGCCAGGTCGCCACGGCGTCCAGAATTTCCTCCCTGGTGACCAGATCCTGTGAGGGGTGTGCAAGGTTCGCAAATACGCGCTTGGGAAGTGTGTTGCAGATATCTTGATCTGCAGCATGGCAGAGCCAGACAGACACGCTGTGCCCTGCTGACAGAGCTCTCCTCCCTGGGGCACCCGCTACTGCCACCAGAGCTCTCATCCCCGGGGCCTGCTGCCGGGAGCTGTCCTGCTCCATGGACCACCCGCTGCTGCTGTCTGAGCTCTCCTCCCCAGCATGGATCACCCACTTCTGCTCCCCGGTGCAGAGACCTGCCTTCTCTGCCCACCCTCCCCCACCACCTTACCCCTGGCATAGAATGTAATTCCTTGGCAATGAGCAGGTTAACCCCCATAGCAACAAGAATTTACCCCTGTCAGAGCATGTTAACCACTGGCATCAAGCATGAAACCAATATCAACGAGCATTTAGGTACGCTGAACTTATGTGGCATAATATGTAATTATGGCATGTGGTATTATACAGCATGTGGCATATTGTGTAATAAGCATTACAATGTTTGGTATAAATGTGTAATGGGCATTATGGCGTGTGTAAATTTTTGGTGCGCACTGTCCTTATTGTTAGTGTAACTGGCTCCTACATTTTCATCCTGGTTCCTAGATTTTAAAAGACATTTGTCGAGCCCTGCCTTATAAACCCTTAGCTTTTCTTTTCTGTCAAAACACAATGGACACACACACACACACCTCATAACTGTTCCAGTCACAATGTCATCCACAACAGGTTACAATAATAGGACAAATAGGTTAAAGGATAAATTGGTGTAGAGGATCAGATTTAGTAACTTGTCATTCTGCTATTCCTATAGGTCATTATGCATGTCTGTCATTGTGTGTGGGAGGTGTCAGCATATGCAAGCGATATCAATGATTACCTAGAGAAAAGAGTCTTCACTTTATGCCACATGTTACCGACAGCACTACTAACTTTAGCCGAGAGACTGGGAGGTGATGGGGCAGAGTAGGAGAGGGCAGAGACAAAAGGGAGGGGCATAGAGCAAAAAGCAAAAAAGAAAGAAAAACACATTTCAGTTTCAATCCCAGGAAAAACAACCATAAGTTCCCTCATTAAGTTACTCCACAATAATTATCTGGCTGCACCCTCTTAATGCCGCATGTGATCCCGTTAATTGTTGCCCAATCACTATTGATCTCTCTCACCATTACCAGATGCCCCATACTACTCACGTGTCTTTCCGCTCTCTCAGGTGTTCAAAGTGAAGCAGTCCTCGTGAGTTCACACTCAGCACCAAGTCCCGCCCAGAGAGAATATCCAGGCGAAAAGGAGATCCAGTCACTAAAAGCTTGTGCCCTTCATCTCCCAAGGAGAGCTCCAGAGTATTGTCATCCTGGCCAGTCACCTGCAGGCTGTAACAAAGCTCACACATGAATACACACTGCATGTGTATAATATGCTTAGAAACGTTAATCACTAAATTGGCAAAACATCCAACCCCCCCTTCCCCCCCCCCCCCCATCCCCATATTGTAGCAATGCAAGGTCTCACATACTTCTCAGGGGTGGGTGTCCCAACCAGAACATCGGGAACTTGAAAGCGTGGTTTTAGAGGCTTGAGCTCATTAATCTTTATGCGCGTCATGTTCCCATGCAGTCCAAAGACCTCCAGCAAAAGAGATACCTATAAGAATAGAAGGACAATTTTATTACTGCAACCAACACATTCACCCTTCTGATTTTTGTATACAGTCTAACCAACCCTTTTATACCAAAATCCCGGATCCAACCTGGTATTTGGAACACTCTTCCAAGCCAGGTCACATCCGGGATTTGCTTCGTTTACACTGCGGTGCCGACCCTTGGAGAGGACATCATCTCCAAGTTACGGGGGACCGGCCATGCTGGGGGCAAGCCCAGCACCAAGGTAAGCTGTTGGGCTGCCCCCAGCCCCCTCCACGAGTTGAATGGATGCTGCACAAAGGCATCCATTCACCTCCTCCCTGCCTCCACTGCTGTCAGCACAGTACAGCAGCGGAGGCTGCGTGCGCCGCCCCCCTGCCCAACCTCCATACTGACCGCAGGATGCTGCGGTCCAGAAGTTGGGCTTCCCAATTGCTGTAAAAGGGAGCTGGGTCGGATAACCCAGGATAGACGTTTACACTGCCCAGTACCCAGGTCCTGCACATATTGCACCCTGGTCAGGACCTGGGTAGAAGTCCTGTGTAAATGGATTAACCCCTTTCACACCGCCGCTGACCCCGGTTCATGAGGGAAAACCCAGGTGGTGTAAAAGGGGGCCAAGTCTCACTTTTTTACTTGAGGTCACCTGACACTACGAACTATTAATGCCCCTTGCAGGCATTTTTACTTTTCCTTAGTCCCCTGTTACTTATGGTTTCAACGCACCTGGGTCTTGTCATTGATGAGCTGTACCTCCAGTTTGTCACCAGTCAGCTTTGCACTCCCCAGCAACGCCCGATACAGAGAGGAGCCTGGCTCGAGTTTGCGCTGACGCCTAAGAGTAATTAGATAGATTTACTGCGCTCTAGCATGTGGCAAAACAAATGTGGTTGTCTATATGTGCAATCTGATCTAACCACCACACCTCAGGAATGGGGATAAACAGTTCTATGTGGTTCTATTTCATCCTACGTTACACATTTTTCACAATGTTATAGGGAGAACCCCTAAAGCCATCTAGAATTTATACTCAATGCATCACATTTTATTTTCACATTAGGGTATCATTCAAGCACTACAGAATTCACATTTCCCACCTCCACGAAAGGTGAACTTTACATTGTGAATGGTTTCAAAGTAGAATCCTATTGTCTAGAGTTCCCACAGCATTGCTGCAACCTGTTACCACAGCATTGCTGGAACATGCAAATAGGCTGCAGCAGGAGGTAGACTATGGCCACAGATCTGACACTGGTAGCAGGCTGGGAGATAAGTATATATATTCCAATTGACCTACCAGTATATTTTTAGATTGTGGGAGGAAACCGGAGTACCCGGAGTAAACCCATGCAAACACGGGGAGAATATACAAATTGAACCCATGACCTCAGCGCTGTGAGGCAGTACAATGCTCTTTTGGACAACGTTTTCAAGATAAGTTCAGTTGTGGGATTTGAATATGCTAATTGAGGAGAATGGAAGATAACAGGTTCAATTCTTAAAATATATTGTTCTCCCTTCAACGCGTAAATGTATGAAGATAAGGTGGCAGCTTTTACATAAAAGCCAAAAACATTACAGGCTGAAGCACAGGTTTCTTTTTACTTGTATATGTGGGTACAATAATGTTTTACATACATTTATCAAAAATCAACTTAATAGTTTAGGTACTGACTTGCAGAATGAGCTCTGTTCACATGTCTTGAAGTTGCTCCTATCAACACTCAGGGCAGGAGTAAGACAGACCGAGAACAGGAAAATAAGCCCTAGGAACCTACACAAGAAAAAAGATTAATGTGATTGTACAGAGTTCCAGGCAACAGAACCAACCATGGTGGAAAATAAAAACATCACAGACCAAAAGGATTGCAGCTTTTGATACATATTGCACATGATTTATAATACTCCCTATTATAGCTCAGTATCAGCAGTGGATATAAATACAGACAAAGAACAAAAGGAGGGGCAGGAAACATATTAAAAGCATTGCAACAAAGGTGGATGTCACTAAACAAACAATGCAGCAAGGTACAGCTTATGAATACAAATGGACTGTAACGAATACCCCTTTCACACTGCATTTACTGGTTACAAATAACTGGTTCTTGCGAACGGGTAGAGTCCTACAAGGTTCAGAGCCGTTTTTTATGCAGTGTGAACGGCTCTGAACCGGTATATGGGACTCAGGCTGCAGTGAGCACTGAGCTGGCTATCAGCGCAGTGAATATTTAATAAGTGGGAGTCACTCATTAAATATGCGCATATGTAATGGTTGGCTCATTACATATGCACTGCGCTGTCTTATAGCAACTGTCTGTCCTGCTTTCACCCTGCAAACCTGTTTGAGACACGGTGTTTATGTGCGGTGTGAAAGGGGTTTAGTGGCTCAGACCCGTTTTAAATACCGTTTCAAAATACCGGGTCTTAAACGTTTAGGCAATGTGAAAGCAGTATCAAGAACTGACTACAAGAGTCTTGATGGTAGCTTGTATATTGTAACCTAAAAAGTTAAACTTCATACAGTTTATTGAACAAGTGACTAATTTTAGGTTGACTGAGTCCTCAACAAAGGAGTGTTCTTGCTGCCCAAACACAAAGAACTACAAACGTATGTGCTGGTTTCCAACAATGAAGGGTGCTGCCATCTTTTAAGGTGCATTTTGCTACTGACATGGTTTGGGTTCAGTCCTTTCCCAACAAAAACCAAAGGTCCGACCTGGGTGATTGAACACTGCAGTTATCGTATTGCGAATGAGGCTTTAAGCAGTATCACAGTGACTGGACCAGGAATTGTGGCGTATTGTCCATTTCCAAGGGCAAGTGACTAAAAGGACCTTAGTGCGGCCAGGATAGGATGACCTGGGTAACCAGGTTCGACCCTGGTAGCTACCAGGGTAACTAGACACAGGTTATTTTCAGAGGGGCTTTTGTACCAAACGTTGGCACCGCAATAACCAATGTTATTTGTTTGGTGTTATTGGGTATTAGAAGGCAACGTCACTAGCAATTGCTATTTACTGTTGCATCATTTGTTTCCTCAATGAGAGCAGTGTGTTCCAGGATGCCAATCAATGATCTCTACGACATGATACTTAGGCTTGCACAAAGTTTTGGTAAGCAGAACACGAAGGTTTCCCCATGTCCTTCTCAACAGGCATAACCGAAGCAAATCAAGTGTACCTGGGATATTCTGGACCACCACCGGAGACAGTCTTTGCACAAACCAAGTGTTTTATTAATACAGGATACATATATAGCACTCCAAAACCACAACTGCTCAGGTTACTGCTTATTTATGCTGCTCCTATCCAGTTACATCACTGTACAGTCCAAATATATCCTCATTTATTTTCCTGATCACAGGAATTATAAAGTGCAATGAAATTTGCTGCACTAGAGAGATAGATAGATATATACTGCTAATTAACAAATAGGAAGTAATGGAATGAGGCCGCCCAAGCAATCAGATCCATTCTGTACATACAGAAGTCAGGCGGTGTTGTTGGTGCTACCTATAGAACTTCTCTCGGTACTTCCTCATCTTTGCGGCCACAGCTTACACTACGTAACCTTCTTAGTGTAACCTGCACCACCCTGGGTCCACGCCACCATCTATTACCTATAGTAAAGTTATGGCGAGTGAAGTAAGACACTGAGGGGAAGATTTATGAACTGTCGTAGAGGGACATATGCGATATCCCCATGCGTTAAAGCAGGGGACAGCGCTTCCCCTTATCTATGACCCCTGCGATGCGGGACCCACGGCAACGGCGATATGGGGCATGTGTCACATTGGAGCAGGTATTATTTAAATAGTACCTTTAATGTATGAACCGCCAATGTGCATGCCCGTATCACCATCTTGATGTGGCACTGCGATTCTCCTGCCTACTAATACCCGGTGGGGCTTGCTGGTCTTCGATGTCCTGAAGTTAAAACAGCGCATGCGCCAGGTATACATTTCCCAGTATTGATGCAGATATTTCCCGGCCCATGCGCAGTTTTAATTTGAAGATGCTGAAGCCCAGCAGAGTGTTTGAAGGCTGGAGACACAGCACACAGCTGTTATGGGAGGACGCTTATCCCCGTCGGGTGGGGATAACGCACTCCCATAACGTAGTTAAAAGTTGATACATTTAGGCAATGTGCGGGGCCGACTTCACCGCGGTAAAGTGGTTAAGCGGAACGGGGCTGGTAAGTATACTTATGGGAACAATAATAAATCTACCCCTCAGCCTGAAGCGTGGTGAGCCTGCGAGCTAACAATGGTGCTATACTGAAAGCGGCTAACATAACTGGCGTAAGCGGTGGCCGCAAAGATGAGGCAGTACCCTTCAATTTAATCATAGCTTCTATAAAGGCCAGCAGACTGCCATTTTCAGGACTTTAAACCTGTGGCTGCAAGGTCCCATCACTGACATTATCTGCTACACCTGAACACTGTACAAGGATACACAGCTAAGTGTGGCTATTAACATTGGTGTTCGTTACAGTATAAAAAAAGGTAGACAATGTCTGTGTCGACCACTAGTGGTCAACAGTGACACCTTGAAATGGTCAACATTGACAAAATATCAACACAAGCTTATGGTTGACAGACATGGTCAACATGAATAAGGTTGACATGAATTTTTTCGCATATTTGGTGTATACGTCAGCATGGACGCCATATAAATGTACAGATGTGCTCATCATGCTTCAGTCATACGGCCAGAAGCACTAAGCTTTAAAAGTGATAAATTGGAGAGTGATAAACAGCCAGCCAATCAGCTCCTCTATGACAATTTTCAAACACAGTCTGTGACATGGCAGGTAGGAGCTGATTGGCTATCACTCTCCATTTTACCACTTTGGAGCTTAGTGCATCTGGCCCACAGTGCCTTGCCGTACTCAGCACACCTTTATATTCCCACTTGGATAGGAAATTATGAAAACCACGCTTTAAAAAAAAAAAAAGTGTCAACCTTTTTACCATGTTGACCATAAGCATGTGTGAATCTTTTGTCAATGTCAGCATTGTATATGTCAACCATTTCAAGGTGTCAACCTAGTCACTGTCAACATTTACTGATCATATACACAGTTCCACACAGTATATAATTGCTTAGACCAAAGGCAATAACTGGGATGATCAAGTGGTCCCCATGGACCACTGTACAGTAAAGGTGTTACTATGTAAGGGAGCATGAACAGGGCTGCAGGGAGGGATGAGGGACAACAGAGCACTACTGTGGACTTTCCCCATTCCCTGAGCAATGCACAGGGCTCGGTACCCACCCGCTGGCCATGCTTTATATGCACATACATGCCAGCAGTGCTCTCGAGGGTAGCGTGCCCTGAGGACGGAGAACACGTCGGTTCCGGCTGAATGAACGTTTAAGCCGGCCACATCATAGCGGGAGACTGTCCCCATCCAGGTAGTAGTGTGTATACACAGACGCTGCCCCATCTCTCCTGCATGCGGCGGTACGTGCATATTATACGTATCTATGTCTAAACACCGAGCCCGCTCTCACCTCCTCCTCGCCTCCAACGCCATCTTGGATCGGCTCTAACCTTCGACCCCCCCTCCCGGTAGCCGGCTGTCTGACACAGGCCACGCCCCATCCGCGTGTGTCACCGCGCTTTCTCTCGCGCTCTCCGGGACACGACAACTCGTCTCATTGGGCAGCGAGTGTCAGGCCACGCCCACCACATGAAAATCGTGTTTGACGCCATGCGCTCTCTGCTGCAGCGTTAGTGAGAGAGACAAATCCGAGGCTGTGATTGGATAAGAAGCTGAGGGGCGGGGAATCCTCTCCTCTCCTGAGCGTGAGTGCGCCGGGATGCGATTGCTGTTGTTTGTGTATCCGGCACATCGATGGAATTATCGGTAATACCGATGTTTTAACATTGGCTAATGGCTACAAAACAGTATGGTCATGCCCATTGGTTCTGTGATGAATGTAAATGGATGTTGTTTTTTTGTTCTTTAATAAATTGGCAACCGAAGCATATAATAAAACTCTAAACAATGATAAACTTTGCTGCGCACACAGGAGCGGCTACAACATACCCTCTATTAAGTACAAAATGCTCTGTCACGGGTTGCCAATAATAATACTTATAAATTCAATAGGTGTACTGTAATGTATATATTGAGTAATAAAATATTAAAGGTTGTATACTTATAAAATCCAAAGAAAATCCAAAGAAGAGCAACAAAGCTTATTAAGGGAATGGAGAATTTAAGCTACGAGAAAAGATTAAGCAGTTTGGGACTATTTACACTAGAGAAGAGACGTTTAAGGGGGGACATGCTCAACATGTATAAATATATTAGGGGCCAATATAAGGAAATGTGAAACACCCTTTTTTCTGCTAGAAAGGAATTTAGGACGAGTTTAGATTAGAAGAAAAAAGATTTTGTTCTTCTAGAAGGAAAAATTTCTTTACAGATCCGGCGGACAGGGGCTACACTGAACTGGGATGCGCGTGCGTCTCACACAGGGGTGCCGAGAGAGGGGGGGAGCAGGTACAATTTGCCCGGGCCCGGGCCTGTCAGGGGGGCCCTGGTCTGGACACACAGGTTTTTTTTTATTTGGTGGCAAGTACCCCCAACATGACCTATTCCATTAGGTACAAAATACTCTGTTCCTGGACTTCCCTGCCAGTGGTAGTTACAGAGGTTGGACTCCAGCACAGTCCAATATTCAAATAGGGGGTCACATCAACTGCCAGTGAGTCCAGGACAGTGATGCTTGGGGTGGCAGTATATACTGTATGACCCCCCCTTTTTGAATATTGGACTGTGCTGCAGGCTCACATCTGTAAGGGAAGTCCAGGAACAGAGCATTTTGTAACTAATGGAATGGGCCATGTTGGAGGGTATGTGTAAATCCTTTGCAAAGAGCATGTAACCCCTGGCAGAGCATGTTAAACCCTGGCAGAGCATGTAAATCAGGGCAGACAGGTTAACCCCTGGCAGAGCATGTTAACCCCTTAATATGCAATGAGCATTACGGTGTGTGGCATAGCGTGTAATGAGCATTATGTCATGTGGTATAATATGTAATGGGTGTGTGACGTGTAATAGGCATTACAGTGTAAATTTTTGTACGTGTATCCACCTTGGAAGCAGTGGGGTAACAACGGGTCCGCAGAGTGTGCGGGAGCTCCGTCCGTGGGGACCCCAGGAAGTTGTTGTACCGGGGCCCAGGATTTCTCTTGGCTGCCCTGGTCTCACACGCACGTGCGTCTCAGTCTCTCGGCGTGGACGCTGCATGTCCCTGCCCATCTCCGCTTCAGGGAGATGGGTAGGGTTAGGGGGGCGCTCGGGGCGGCTAGGGTTACCTGTATTGACGGGCGGCGACGGCGGGGGGGACCGGAGGCAGGATCCGTTGCCAGGGGGCGTGCGAGCGTCTCATGCGCGCGCGCCCCCTGGCAGGGCTGGCGTGATGGCGGTGCTGGTGTTAGAAGCGCCAGCACTGCAAAGATGACACCAGTCCCATCTGTATGTTTAAAATAAGGTTGGATAAACATTTATTGGTTAAAAACATCCATGGGTACGAATAAGTAACATAATCTGTCTTTAAAATATCAGAACATACTATATAACAAGGGATAAACGGTACTTGTTTCCTAGCACGGCCACACCGATTTCCATCGGGGTGGTCGTGTCGGAAAAATCGCGTCGGTCGCATCGCATACGACCAAATCGCATGCGATGCGACCGACGCGATTTTTTAATTGAATCAAATGTGAATAGGGTCCCTGGGACCCGATTTTACATTAGATTCAATGTAAAATATTCCCTACACCCCCAATTTGACACCCTCAATGCCACCCCACGATTGACGCGAACCCGAAGCGTGGTGAGCGGCGGCGGTGCGCGTCCTCCGACCTTTTCATTCCCCTACTATCCACGTCGGCTTGGAGTTGAGAATATAAAGTGTGGCGAGCGCAGCGAGCCACCGAGCCCGAAGCGTGGCGAGCGGACGCGTATGACTTCACAGGTATACGCGTCCCCTCGCGGGGCTTGCTGCGCTCGCCACACTTTATATTCTCAACTCCACGCCGACGTGGATAGTAGGGGAATGAAAAGGTCGGAGGACGCGCACCGACGCCCCTTGCGGGCTCGCTGCGCTCGCCACGCTTCGGGTTCGCGTCAATCGTGGGGTGACGACGGGGCCATATACAATGTGAAATGGGTCATATTGGCCCATTTCACATTGTTTCCTATCTCATCTTGTGCCATTATAATGGCACAAGACCGACGCGATGCTTCCGATTTCAATGTTAAAAATTATTTTAACATTGAAGCCTATGGGAAAATCGCGGGCAACGCGTCAGTCGCGTCGGGGGCAATGTTAATGGCCGCGACCGACGCGATGCCTGCGATTTAGCCTTTGACGGCAAAATGGACCTGATTTCAAAGGAAATCGGGTCCATCGCGGGCATCGTGTACCTTAACTTTAAGGTACACGATGCCCGCGATTGTGGCCGTACTAAGGGCCTTATTTTGGTTCATTCTTTCTGACAAAATCCTTCTTAGATGGACAAAACCATGTGCACTGCAGGGGGGCAGATGTAACATGTGCAGAGAGAATTAGATTTGGGTGAGTAATTTTGTTTCTGTGCAGGGAAAATACTGACTGCTTTATTTTTACACTGCAATATAGATCTCACTTTGAAGTAAAACCCCACCCAAATCTAATTCTCTCTGCACAAGTAACATCTGCCCCACCTGCAGTGCACATGGGCCCTTATTCTGATCTGTGCGGCCAGATCAGAATATGCGGCCAGGACCGTGCAGGCGAATCCCCGCCTTCCATACGGATCGCCACCTCCGTCTGTACGCGGATATGTGGCGGTCCGCATGAAAGTGGACGGGGATACGCCTCCTCCATCTTGGGAGCAGCCCCTGCATTCGATGGTCGCCGAAAATCGAATGCAGGGCCGCACGCTCCACCAGCGCCCGCCACCCTAGACCACACGGACACTTGTCCGTATGAAATCATGTATGGGGGCGGGCAGCTGACATCCGGCGATGTCAGATGCCCGCCCCCTACACATGCGTCACGGCTTCATTACCATGCATACGCCCTGCGTTTGCATGGGAACGCCCATGAAACGCGGGGCGTATGCATAGGGTAATGAGGCTAAGTAGCCCTTCACGCCCCTCTCCGCCCCCTGTGCGGCGTCTAAAGAATACGTACGGCGAAACCGCTTGCACATGCGCAGAGTGACCTCTGCACATGCGCAGTCGAAAACCATCGGCGGTACGACCGCATGCGGAAAAATCCGCACCGATCAGAATAAGGGCCATGGTTTTGTCCATCTAAGAAGGATTTTGTCAGAAAGAATGAACCAAAATAAGGCCCTAAGAAACAAGTACCGGATTAACTATTATAAACATAGGTTGAACCATAGCTGCCTACCCTCCTGCATTATGCAGGAGACTCCCTGAAATAGCAGCAATCTTCCTCTCTCCCTCATTAGTCTAACAATCTCCCTCATTTCACCTAGCCCACATTACACTATTTAATTTTTGGGGAAAAAAGGCATGAGAGACAGATACATTTACATTGAATCATCAGCACCATTTTCCAGCACGTTAGCAAGTATAGTAGCTCTTACTAACTGCTTTGGGGCTCATCTACATTTGGATATAAGTCATTTCAAAAGATTCCTCTCAGATGTAGCAGTACACACCTACGCTTCTAGGTGCCACGTTCACAATCTCTTTTCACAATCTCTCCATATATGGAACTAGATGCGCCCTTTGATGCGCCCTTTGAAACGCCCCCTCAATGGGGCACTATGCTTCTATAACCAACTATAATCTCCCTGAAACTAGTTTTCAAACGTAGGCAAGTATGGGTTGAACTAGATGGATGCAAGTCTTTATTCAGCCTCGCCTACTATGTAACTATGGGCCTTATTCTGGTTGGTGCGGGCGGGCCGTACGCGTACGTTCCGGGGTTTTAAATGATCTGCGCATGCGTACCATCTCCAATGCGCAGGCGCGAACACTCCACAACGCTTACGGACGGGTCTCTCCGTGCGAAAAAACCTGTACGCGAGAGTACGGGCATTGGGGGCGGCATAGGGGCGTGTTGAGGAGAGCTGACGAAATAATGAGGGAAAATGGGCGTAAACATGGGCGTACACGGGGGTGTGCACCAAAAATGAACGGTGCTACTACCGCTCGATCGGCTAAAGCACCGTTCATTTCGGACACAAAACAGGCGGCCGCCAACCGCCACCTCAGACCACCCCTACAGATACCGCATGACAGCGTGCGCCTGGGTTTGCTAATTTACGCTGATTACTATTCAAACACATACACCTGAATGTAATAAGCAATGCTGCAGTCTATTAAGTCCAAACCATGATTTCACTACCTGCAAGCCACACACAGCACTCAAACACCTTGGAAGCTTATCTTTCTATACTTCTCGACATTTAAAGGTTTGTTTAATTTAAGGTAAGAATCTTTGTAAGACCTGCTTATATATGCTAAGGTAGGTATTTGTTAAAAAGTTATACACATTCACTACGTGCTTTCATAGACTTTACACAGTAGCACACTCAATCTACACAAGTCGACATGTGTCAACGTGTTCACTCTAATACAAACATAGGTTTTGTATTTATGATACAATAACATAAACCACATCTAACACCTACAAAGGATGTTTCAGCAATGTTTTAAGCCCATGCCCACTATTTTGCACACAATCTTTGTATAGTACCCAAAATACCGAACTGTACCACTTTCTGATCTGCTATGAATTGGATTTTACTACACTCTGGATGTAAGATGCCACCAATCACATTATTGCACTCACATCTCTCTAACAAAGGATTCCTACATCTGCTTATGACACTGTAAACTCATATATATTTAAATAGTTAAACATGTTTGTTCCCAAGCAATTTTATCATGTTTGGCCGATTCACACATCTTTTTTTAGGGAGGACACATATGCATTCCTACACAAATGTCCCTTTTGACCCTTGTTTGTCTACCTCACCCACTCCATGAGGAAATCATTGTTCTGGACCTGCTTTTACCTACTAATGTAGGAGCTACCTCACCTGCACACAAACTGCTTTCTCACCTATTAAGTTGCTCTGCACATGTGCTGACACAAACTAATTAGCAGGGAAAAGTTGGATATGAACATGTGAATGGCCATGGAGAGGGTTACACATGGGAAACTTCTACCACACTTCAAGAAATGCTCAAAAATACCCTGGTCAGTAAGTACACATAAATGTAGTATTTGTTTCACACAAGAAATTACACATACAACAATTGTGTTGTAATTGGGAAAATAAATTTATTTGCTGTTCAGCATCACAGCTTATTTGCCACTTTAATGTCATAAATAAAAATAAAATATAAAATATACACAAAAATACAAATCAGCCAGAACAAGAGGTTGCATATCTCCAAACATGTGTTACCCTGCAAATGCAATGGTGAAAGAAATGGGGACACCAGAATACGTACTGCAACAACCAGGGTGAATACTAAGCATGATACAAACCACCAAAAATTTATCCTGCATTTCTAGAGGTCAAAATAAGAACTTTAATGCCCATGGCACGAAAATGGATCGATGGCCAACTCAGGAAGTGGATGTCCAGTGCAATTTAAACATTTGGGGTCCAACCACAGAGGAAGTGAACCAGGTGTCATTATTTGGGCCCTTTTTTCCCCCTTTTTAGATGGGGCCTTGGGGACAGGGGCCTTTGGCTCTGATGGCTTGCGCGGCCTTCCCCTACTGGACACAGGAGGGTCAGCAGAGGTGGAAGGTTGAGGAGCAGCTTGGGGTGGGCCAGCAGATGGGGGTTTGTCCCTTAGGGACCTGGCGGTGGTGAGCAGCTCCACCAGAATGTCATTCTGGCGGCTGAATTGCTGGACAATGCTTTGCATGCCAGCCGCCAGAGTGTCATTCATGCGGTTTAAGGCCTCACACTGCTGCCTCTTTGTGGACTTCCAATCTGCCAGAAATTCCACAACCTTCTGCTGACAGACCGTAGACTCCTCCACTCGCTGCTCCATCCTCTCCAGTATCACCATCCACCTGGCATCCCATGTGTCCTGTGGCTGGGGGTGTCGTGTTGGTGAAGGCTGGACCACTTGCTCCACCTGTGGCTCTGCAGAGGAAGATGCTGCCGGTTCATCCTGTGTTTCTGCTTCTTCTAGGATAATAATTGAAAACAATGTCACCATCACATACGCACTAAAAAATATCTTTCCAAATACAATGCATTACTGTGACTTACCATCAAAATCAGCAGCAAAGACCTCCACCGGGAGCTCACTATCCACATTGGATATCCCCCTGACCTCGGCCACATCAATAACATCCAAGGCGTCCTGCTCCAGGGGGGTATATTCCAAATGATCTGGCATAGGCCCCCTCCCGGTGGACATGCTGTGGTTGTACCGGTCAGTCATCTTCCTCTTCAGTGTACTTTTGAAGTCTGACCACCTACAAGTTTAAAAATACAAATATCACCATGAGATATGTGCACCACTGTGCTAGTGAACATCATGACTACGTTACATTTCCTAGTGTGGGTGATCTTATGTTTTTTAGCCATATGTTTCCCACACACACATTAATGTCTCCATTATGAGGCATTTCAGTGTCTCATCTCATTCATTTGGCCACTAAATGCACATACATAGATCACTATGCAGAAATGACATCATCCATGGACAAATTATGCACCTCCACCTGTTGTGAAACTACACATTCCATAATAGCTTGACAGTGTGGTTATTATGGAGTAATTTAACTATGGGAAGGCATACTGGGATGTGTAGTTTCTCACCAGCTACATGTGCACAGTTTGGTCATTCTTGTTTCAGTAGCATCATATGGAACATGTTACAACAACTCTTTTTCAACAACACACTTTCTGTTGTCCCATCACATACTTCACATGAGCAGAACTGTGCCCATAACCTCACATAACACCAATGGTGCATGTTTCATATATAAATGTGGGTTATTAGACATGGTTGTGTTCACATGTGACATTGAAGTGTAGCACTATCTACAAACACACCTTTCTTTTATTCTCAAAACATACATGTAACATATGTACACACATATGACATTATCAGGGGGAGAAACACACTTGCCTTTTTTTCACTGCTAGCCAATCTCTGACCACTGGTGACACCTGGTTCACTTCCTCTGTGATCTTGTCCCAAAGGTTTCTCTTTGCACTGGCACCCGGCTTCCTGGTTGGCAATTCGATCCATTCGCGTGCCCTGGGCACTAAAATTCTCAATTCTGCCTCTACAAATGCAGGGTTTCTCTTTTTGGTGGTGGTATCCTGCTCAGTCCTCACCCTAGATGTTGCAGCTCGTTTTCTGGTGGCCCCAGTTCTCTCACCATGCACCTGCTGGGTCACACCTGTTTGGAGAGATGCGACCTCTTGTTCTGGCTGGTTGCTTGGCCCTTGTGTAGCTGGTGGCATTGCAGTAGTGGCTGTTAGTGAGGGGCCCCCTTGATCTTGGGTCCTCCTTGTCCTCTCCTGCTCCCTGTGCCTCAACCTTTCAAGCAAGGATTCTGCTCTTGCTCTCTGTAGAGCGTCCTCAGCTGCGGAATCATCTGAGCTAGACATGTTTGCAGCAATTCTGGCCTGCATCTGCCTGAATATTTATATGGTAATCTCCCGCCATGAACAAGGGGGCGTATATTTTTCCCGCAATGTAGTAGCTAATTTACGCCGATATTTCCCGGCGATAATTCCCGCTTAAATTACGCAGGTCTCAACGCACCTGAACATTCACCTGTACATGCACATACACAGGTTGTGGACCATTGTGTGCTACATGGTGAAATGTGTGCACCTGTCATTCCAATGATGAGTGTTGTCAGGTGGTATCTGTTGGAGTTTGTGTATGCTTTCTGAATCACATTTCAAAACATCACGTTATAATGCTTTCCTTACATATGTAATGAGTATGAAATTGTCATACACCAACATGTTGCATTGTGCCTTTTTTAGCAGCGTATTTATTAGTAGACGGTTGCGTGTATTATTTTCAGCACACTGTATATACAGTACGGCTCTCCATGGAAATCGTTGTATTGTGCCTTTTTTAGCAGCATATTTATTAGTAGACGGTTGCGTGTATTATTTTCAGCACACTGTATATACAGTACGTCTTTCTATACATTGAAAGCATACTGTTGGTTATGGTGTGTGTATATCAGAACGGTCCGCGTAAGTTTCTATTCGCATCCAGTTTGTTAATGTAAGAAGGATTAATAAAGTTAATACTAAACAAACAAGTTTTTAGACCAATCAGCAAGCACCAAAAGTGATATATGTACCTGCAATTAATAACTGCGCCATTGCCAATATGACTTCAACCAGGGCTAACGCCTTTTCTAACCAGGAGCTGGTGGCCTTGGTTGAGGTCATGGACCGACGCCTGGGGCCCAGGGGCCCATATGTGTCCAACATGGACAAGCGGCGGGCATATAATGCTGCCCGCCGGCTAATATACGCCCGGACCGGCGTCCGCAGAAGCCTGGCACAAGTGGAGCGGCGCTGGTCTAACCTGCGCCGGCGGCAGCCAGTGATGCGCTCTTCAATTCGCCGCCATATTGCCCGATGTAAGTTTTTATTTACTAGTATGTCTGCGTTTTTTTGCAATGATTTCTGTACTTTTTATAAATATGTTCATGAGTATGTGGGTGTATATGGGGTGTATATGGGGTGTATAGGGGGGTATATGGGGTGTATATGGGGTGTATATGGGGTGTATAGGGGGGTATATGGGGTGTATAAGGGGTGTATAGGGGGGTATATGTAGTCGCTCTGTTTTTGGGTGTAGCATATCAATTAGTTAGCATGATAAATGTATGAAATATAACAGAAATGATAATTTGTAAGGTTATGAGCATGACTAATGTGAATTTTTCATTCCCCCATTTTTATGAAACCCAACCTTCGATTTCTATGCCATCAACATGAACATTTCAGCACGCGCAAGGGCACGCATGGAAGCCCGGGAGGAGGCAGCCCGGGAGGAGGAAGAGGAGGAGGAAGAGGAGGAGGAAGAGGAGGATTTAGAGGAGGAGACATTGGGTCCTGCTGGTGACCACCCCATTTCTACATCCCCTTCCACCAGCCACTCCCCTACCCCCACCCCCTCCCCCCACCCCCACCCCTACCCCCACCCCTACCCCCACCCACACCCCTACCCCCACCCACACCCCTACACCCACCAACACCCCCTCCCCACCCCATTTCCAACCCCCCTACACCTCCCCACCACCCACCCCCAAACCTCTCCAATCCCCACTCCAACCCACTACCTGTATCCCAAGTCCTATCCCATCCCCCTTGCTCCTGACCCCCCCAACCACCGGACACCCAACCAGCGGCGAGCAGGATGGCTCAACTAGCCGTAAGTAAATAATGTGTCTAATGTTTACCTACACATTTCTACACATAAACAATCACAACAACCACATATGTGTATCCAACATCAACATTAGTTGCAACATATCACTGCAGGGCGACCATGAGGTGTGGCCTGTCCTTCTCCAGGAACAAGGGTCCCCTTGGTGGTTTTTTTGAGTGTGGCCATGGCTCACCCCTTGAATAATTGACATAACAGTACATCCAATGACATATCCGACATTAGTGGTGTTGTAGTTATGTGGGTCCAGGTGTTGGGTAACTCCACTTCCCAGCATGATGTGCAACATTAATTTATAGATTGTTTTGTTCATAGTGTGTGAGGCCATGCGGATGCATGCTTTACAAACATAGCTTTAGGCCTATAATTTGTACAGCAATGTCCTAAATTTAAAATAGTAAGGAGTGCTTAAGCCGCAACAATGTCATAACCCTTAAATAGCACAGCCTAATTGTGAGGTTAGAGGTGAGCCCCCCAAAACAAAACTACCAATTGGGATACAGCATACATTCATCCAAGAAGGAGGAATCTATTTAATGTTATGTAATATGTACAGTATGTGTGTGTTAACATATTAGTTTTTAGTACTGTGTTTACAGCATACCCTTCTTCAATGTAGTTGAAAAATGTATGTGGCCTTCACACTTAACTCACAACTTCTTATTATGTACAAATACAACAAACATTTGTGTATATGATATATTAAATATAATGTTTTTTTTTCCCTTCACTACAGACACTGACCAGCACCAGGAAGATGTGGCCCAGATTGTACAGGAAATCTTTTTAACCCTGTTTTATTTAAATATACTTTTTTTGCGCCTGGAGGCCCTCTTTTAATTTTTTGATTTTTTTTTTGTTATGTTTCACAAAAATAAAAGTTTCGATTCAGTTAGAAGTTGCCTGTGTTTTTAATTATACAAATGTTAGAGGGTTTGTAAGGGCAGGTACATACAGATGTGTAATGTAAGTTATATTTGTAATTTGAGGTGAGGGGTAACGATTGCTGTGTGAATGTGTTGGTTTTTGAGTTAAATAACACATAGTGAAAATGCATGAATGTTTAATGTTGTTCGATTAAAACATCACACATAACATCAGGGTAGGTATACATGTTACACATTTTGGACAAACTAATTATGGACATAATTTAGTACATACACACAAACACCAACATAAATTTATTTAAAAGTAAAAGCAATGTGGGGACACATAGATAGTGATTAAAATGCCACATTAGAACATAACAAATATACATGTAATGAGGGTTAAAATGTTGTTTTATTAGGGTCTTTATTAAGGTAGACAATTGAGTTAATAGAAAACAATAATTGAATAACAATTAGAATAATGAATTAATTGTCTGAATTATAGTTGAAAGGCAAGATTTGCAGGTCCATATATGTGAAGGGTATGCCAGCGTGCACGGACGTACGCTCACTCTCACGAGCGGTGACATAAGCTGAGTTTTCCATTGAAAACAATAGCGACCCGTCCGTGCAAGCTGGCGTACGCTCAGATTGCCGCAAGAAGTTGGCAGGAAGACGGACGAGAGACGTCCGTAAACGGTGGCGTACGCTCTGTTGTACGCCAGTTGTCGGAGTCTAAGGGCTGATCCGTCCGTGTACGTTGGCGTACGCTCAATTGTACGCCACTCCCCTTCGACGTTGTTTCTGGCCGTACGTATGCGGCTGATTTGTGGGTGGACTTAACCTCAACGGCCGCGTACGGAGAGCGTACGCTAATATGGAATGTACGCACGTTTGGCCGCACCGATCAGAATAAACCCCTATGTAACTTAGTAGTACTGGAGTCCTGTTCTTGTGTATCTCCTATATAGATTAATAACTCATTTTCCCACTGGGTGATTTGGCCATGATTGAATTAAGGGAGTCCATAAACCATGCAGGATCTTGAAATATCGCTGGAGGGTGAATGCAATCCTTGAGTCAAGAGAGTGTCCTCACGATGTATGCGGTATTTGTAATCCACAGTATGCAGGTGGTGGTGTCCCATATGTTGGTATATTGCTGAGAAAGTTCCAAAGTTAAACCCAGGGATGAGATACGGAGATAAATTGTAGTAAGAAAAAACCAGTGCAACCTTTAGAATCCAGAGCTGGTTTTAAAAGGAAAAGCGCCGCCTATGTGGGAGTAGCTCGACACAACACCCCACTAGGCGCCTGTTCTATTCTTGAGCCCACCCAAGTGCTCAATTATACCCCCTTTTTTCTTTTGGGCTAAAAATTAACCCTACAATATCCGTGTGTGCGTTTACATGTGGTAGGAAATATTAGGGCAGATGTATTAAGCCTGGCGAAGAGATAAACTGGAGATAAAGTGGAAGGAGATAAAGCACCAGCCAATCAGCTTCCAACTGTCATATTTCAAACACAGCTGATTGGCTGGTGCATTATCTCCTTCCACTTTATCTCCAGTTTATCTCTTCGCCAGGCTTAATACATCTGCCCCATTGATTGTAAGCTCCACTGAGGCAGGGACTGATGTGAATATTCAAATATTCTCTGTAAAGCGCTGCGGAATATGTATGCGCTATATAAGAAACTGTTAATAAATAAATAGTAAACAAATTTAAAATAATGACTTGGAGACTTATTGGCGATGAAAAGGGTCAGGTTTACTAGCTGAAGTACCCGGCGATGGTTTAAATGTTTAATGTTCAAGTATTAAGTAATTAATGAGTTGGATTTAATTGTCCATTACAAAAATAATTAGCAGCTTAGCAGCTCTTCCAACACACCCATGAGGTGGCTGCTCAATGTCGTTTTTTTTTTGGGGTGTCGCCAGTAGCCCTAATCCCCAGCTTGTTCACGTCAATTCCCTCCAGTTTCAAAACAGAACATTAAAATAATAGTGAAAAACACTGTAAACGTGTAACAACAATTGTTGGAACTGGAGGGATCAGTGACAAGTCTTTTTATTAATTAGAAAAATACAAAAACTGTAAATTGAAAAAAACACTGTAACAGTGTAAAAACTTTTGAACTTTAAAACAGGAACTTACCGCTTTAGACCATGATCTTATGTTTGGTTGTTCTGCTTTGCTGGGGAGCCGTCAGTAAAGGTGGGAGAAATGATTTGGGTTCAAGAGTCTCGCGCGGCACAGAGGGCAGATGTTGTTGTCCTGCAGCCATTCTGTCAGACAGGGAACATGGAAGGTGTGGTGACAGTGCGATACAGCCATTTCTGTACCTACCTCAATGTCAGAGATGCAGATGGAGCAGTACTCTGGTTCCTCTCCGTCTGCAATGGTGCGCCTGCTGTAGGTGGGGAGACGGGACAGGACGAGCTGCATGATGGTGTCTTGCAGGAGGCGGTCTACTCTCTCTGCAACTGCCTGATGGTCTCTTCCTCTTCGTCCAGACCTTCCTCTTCCCGATGATGGTCCAGATGTTCTTGCTGACCGACTCCTACGGGATGGTCTGCGGCGTCCTGACCTCAGCCATGGCTCTCTGGTGTTCTGGCTGGGTCCATCTAAAATGATATTTCATATATTGCAGATATAACAAATAGCCATATGTGACATGTAAAAATCAGATATTGCTGGTGTACAATAAGACTTCCAGCAGGAACATGATTTATACATTATATTACTTACTATACAACTGAAAAACAGAGCTGTAACAGTATGAGTGTATGGATGCAGGCCCCAATGCTTAGTGGTTCCTGATCTGTAACTGACAGCATGGGAGGTGCCAGCCAGTAACAAAGGGACACTGGCCAAACACCACTGCTATAGTCCCTCCCACTACAAAGGCCAACTGCTAGAGATGAGACATTGGTCTTAGATTTAATTTACTAAACAAACATTTTACTGACCTTCATTTCCAATCAGCTGGGATAACTCTCGGCGGCTCATTGTCACCGGAGGCAGAAGGTGACCAAGTTTAAGGGGAAAAAAAAGGGGAAAAAAGAGAAAGAAAAAGCACAGATGTAATTGTGCGCTGAGCTCCACTCACTGATAACTCACTAGGAGAATCACTGGCAGCGATTAATAGCCTGAAAATTGATCTCACCTGAGAGGCCTTTTCTCCTGCGTCCACATCAGCTGCTGCCCAGGAAATGCCAGTGATATTGCTGTGCACTGAGGATTGATGTGGCATGCGGGCGGCAGTTGGTGGTGGCAGTTGGTTATGGCCATGTAGCACATCACATGTACAGTATACCCCACATCATCCTCTACTGCCAGGAATACTGGACAGAGCCATATTGTAGCAAGGGGTCCACGTACATCCCAATGTTTACTTAAAATGTCTCTTACATTACTACTTACTAATATAAGAGAAATGTTAACTAAACCTTGGGATGTACTAACTGTCCACCCCCTGCTACAAACTTTTCTTCCTCCCAAGCCTCAATTAGTGTTTAGGTGAGCTGCCATTCTGAAACCTGTCAAGTCGCCTTAGGTCAACTGTTAAAATAAATTGGTTACAAACAGCGAAGGTGTTTTCCCCATGCAATAAGTGCCAAACGTGCCAATATGTAGATGAAGATTATGGCACAGATTTTGGGACATAAAAAATCATGCATGACATGTCTCACTACACACCTGACCTATATACATGACTGTAAATGTGGAAAAAGATATATCGGAAAGACCAAGCGTCAACTTTCTGCAGCTTTCAGTCAGAAAATTAAGTCAATACTTACCTGTCAGATGGCTGCTGATGACTGAAATGGGGGCAGACGCTGCATCCCATGGGAATGTCAGTTCATGGGGACGCTTTGTGTTCCCCTGCTGCCTCCCCCGCCCTCTTCTGCCCAAGCGAACGCCTTGGAGAGTGTGACACTTACCAAAAGCATTCGCACAGGGATTCTGTACATGCGCAGATCCACGCATGCGCATTCACAGACCCCCACCTGAATCAGACCCTATGAATCTTTAAGAAGGCGTATCTTTGACAAACTCTCACTCACTCACTGATATATATATATATGTTTGGTACTTGTTTAGTTTCACGTCAGCAGCACGAGACGCTCTAGCTTGAATATTGGCAGCTTGTCAGACTGCCTTAAGCTACGCTAGTAGCGTAGCGACTGTTTGAATTCTGGCAGCTTGCCAGCTACCTAGCCGCCTTACATTATCAGGCTACTTGTTTAGTTTCAGGGCGGCATCGCGTGCTGCCTTACGCTGACTTCTCCGTGGCAGGCCAGCGCTGGTACCCCTAACCTCCTGTCAAGTGAGCACCTCTCACACAGCGCTTGTGCCCGCATGATATCCTCTCTCCTGTGGAGAGGGGATCATGAGGGCGCCGGCGGAGAGGCGCTCCATCTTTATGTTGCGTAGGAGCGTCTCAGACGCTCCAGCAGCAGCAGCTCCATGTGTGTGATACGTAGGAGCGCCTCAGAAGCTCAAGCAATGAGACTCTCCTGCGTCTGATGCAAAATGATGGAGGCATTTGCAAGTGCTCCATATTACATACTGGCAAATGCCTCCATTTCATACCTCCACCATCCACGCCATCCCGAAGCATGGCGAGCGGTGGCGGTACGCGTCCTACCGACCTTTTCATACCCCCACCATCAACATCGGCGTGGATTTGATTTTATATGGTGTGGCGAGCACAGCGAGAATACATGTGAAGTTATCCACGTCCGCTCGCCACACTATATAAAATCAACTCCATGCCGATGTGGATGGTGGGGGTATGAAAAGGTCGGTAGGACGCGTACCACCGCCCCTTGCGGGGCTCGCTACGAGATGGCGTGGATGGTGGGGGTGTTTCAGGAACACATTCAAACCTGCCATATCATACATCTGAGCAATAGCTACTCAGAGGTCAGAGCCAGGAGGGTATCATTGCATTGCTGCTGGAGCGTCTGAGGCGCTCAAACCTATCACACACATGGGGCATATGATTGCATTGCTACTGTAGCGTCTGAGACGCTCTCCGCCGGCGCCCTCATGATCCCCTCTCCACAGGAGAGGGCATATCATGCGGGTACAAGCGCTGTTTGAAAGGTGCTCACTTGGCAGGAGGTTTGGGGTAGCAGCGCTGGCCTGCCACGGAGAAGTCAGTGTAAGGCGGCACGCGATGCCAACCTGAAACTAAATACAGAGAAGACAGCGTAAGGTGGCACGCGATGCCACTCTGAAACTAAACAAATAGCCTGATAATGTAAGGCGGCTAGGTAGCTGGCAAGCTGCCAGAATTCAAACTAGCGTAGCTTAAGGCAGTCTGGCAAGCTGCCAATATTCAAGCTAGAGCGTCTCGTGCTGCCGCCGTGAAACTACACAAGTGCCATATGTTTTTCTTATTACCATGCAATTACTTTATATCCTCTAGTTTCTGAGACCTAGGAGTCTCTCTGTGCATGTAGAGGGACTAGTTAGTGTTAGTGAGTGGATCACTGAAGAACAGATGGATAACTAATATTTTGCTGCTGTGACCTGTGACCTCATCTTAAACAGCCCAAAAAGGCAATTTTTAAGTACATCAACAGGGAAAAGCAGGGCTGACCCGTTTTAAGTATAAAAGAGCACTGACCTGGGAATAACGTGGTTAAAGTGCAGTGTAAATCGTCTCTGAAGCAGGGTCTGACCTGGAAAATTCCTGTGGTCAAAATATGGGGTTCGACACGGGATGCTATTGTAAAAGTGGTATTAGAGGAGTCTGGGTCTTCTGCCCACTTGTGAAAGGGTGGAATCTATAACACTGATCGCTCCTCCCCCAATGCTGACTTTTTCATTGTGGGGAGCCACATTTTTTTTTCGAATTTTTTTCCCAAGGGGGCTTTGACATACTTGCCGACTTTTGTTTTCTCCTCTCCGGGAGAAGCCAGGGGCGGGGCATGGCAGGCGTCATCAAGTCCTGCCCACATAGCAGTCAAACAACACAATTCACGGCATTTTAGCCCCGCCGTGGACCCGCGAAAACCGGTAATTTTGTGCAGCATGGAAGCGAGTGTGGGGACTTCCTGGCCTATGCAGAAGGATTTCCCACCTTCCCAGGGGGCCAGGAGGGGGACCCGATTTTCGGGAGCCTCCCGGGAATTCCGGGAGGGTAGGCAAGCCTGGGCTTGGCCAAACCTCCTATGATAACTGGCACGTCCGACCCCCCAAAAAAATTATTAAGGCCCCAGCCAGCTCTCTACAACACTGTAAGTAGTCACAGCGGTGATAGCAGATTAAAGTTGCCATTGATTATCATTAGTTAAGTTGGTGTAATAGTATTAGCTGACTGCTCATGTGCAAAACAAAATCCACCCATGGTTCTCCATGAATGCCTGACTTATTGCATCAATGTTGGAGCTATCAATAATCAACACTATATTCTTAAGCCAGGTGCACTCATTACTGACTGACACATTTTTAAAATCCACAGGTGGAACTAATTATTTCACTTGATTCTGTGAGGAGACCTGCAAAACATGCACTGTGTGGGGTCCCGAGGACCGACTTTGAGAACCTGTGCCTTAAGCGAACAGATGGAAAAGTTGCCTATACTGTCAATACCTAATTTTCCCCAGCATATAATTTCCATAATTATAATTATAAACATGCCCACTAAATTAATATAGTCTGAGATAAATATTATTCATATCTCATAAGTAAGGAAAAGATCGAATATTATTTTACATATTTTTAGATATCACATTAATGTCATGTTTAGACTCCAAATGTGCGAAATTTTAATAACTGTCAGATGACAGTTATTAGAATCCCATATGATATTGCACTCACAAGTTATACAAATTATAAGTTAGTCCATAGGAAAACCAGCATTAGAAATGAAGTCATTAGCATTCCCTTACACCAGTAAGTCAGCCAGGAAATACAGTATCAGGGGGCGTGTCTATAAGCTAATGAAAGGAGGTGAATGAATGGTTCTCTGGAAAGCAGCTAAGCCAGTCATAAGATACTGTAAACAAAGGCAAGTGAAACCTGTTGAGTGAATAGATTCTCCCCTCCCCCGAGACTTCGCTTGCTTAAGCAAGAGAGAAACACACAGCCACTTGCTGATCGATCTAGACACAGAGAGGATGGGGCTCGCTTCACCGGGAGGCTCCTTCCATAACATATGGATTTGATAAGTATTATGTATCATCTAACTGAATTGTGTACTAGGACCCTGCGGTTACGTAATATGGTTTATGTTATAGAGTATAGGAATAGTTAACTTCCATTTTTAGTATGTCTTCAGATAAACACATGTGCATAGGCCCAGCGTATGTTTACCGATGGTTTGGACAAAGAAAGCTTCTGTCTGTAGTTGAAGGTGATCTGTGTGAATGATTTAGCTAGCCTGTAGTTCATGGATTGTATTGTGGTTCACAGTGGCTATGTAGTAGGCAGCAGTCGGTAGATTGTATAGATTGGTTTGTGTAAGGATAAGCTGTAGTGATTGTACTGGTTTGGGCATGGTGGAATGCTGAGACTGTGTGGGCAGAATGTGTAAACATGTGCTGTGAGGGTAGTTTGTCTGGATTCTTGGTGTTTGAATGCATGTGAAAGGCTATGCAAGAACAGAGGGCGAGTGCTTTGTGTGATGTCCAGTGAGAGTGTCTGGATAGACTATCGGATGGAACCAACTTATATATATAACAAATGTGGATAGCGTGATGCTCGGGTGGTGTGTGTGTAATAGCTTGTGATGTGATTGTGATGTGATTGGTCCTTGGATTGTGTGGTACTATTTGGGTGTTCTGTGCGGAAGTGCATAGACAATTAAATATATATTAATGGTGTGTGCAACAGGTTTAATGTGTGTGATGGATGTGCAAGTTATAGTCAGGACGGTGAGTATCGCATGATGCAAGCTAGAGGTAAATTTGGAATAAATGTTGTGAATAAGCAATTATATGAAAGTACAGTCAGTTTATGTGTGATCGCCAGGCGGAAGTTATTAGTCTTTAGTTAAAGTTCCTTTGTGGGCCATGTAGTGAAATCTAAAAATGGCCGACAATAATGTTCCTTTGTGTGCCATGTGGCAGAGTCTAAAATGGCGGACACAAAGACTTAGTATCACAAAATGGCTGCTTCTTCATAGCCACGCCCCCATCACTGTAATTCGCATACACAGTATATAACACTGAGGTTAGCTTCATTTAAGGATGCTGGAGAATAATAATCGTTATTATGTATAAATAACTGTATTGTTATATTTTGTAATCCATGATACAGTTTCATCAGTTTACATTCATAAATAATATTCATTGGTTATAAATCTGGACATTTAATTATTTGGTTGCGTGCGAAATAAATAAATTAGATAGACTTTGCATATATAAATAAATGTACTTCAATAGATGGGTGCTCGTCGTGGGATATTATATACTTAAAGATATGCAATATTATGCAGACTTGAGCCGATCAGCAAGGGAGGGATCACATATAGAATAGAAATAATTATTTTAAATTTTTCGGTTTTGTTTTGGGCTTTTCTAATGCTGATAGTCCAGGCCTGCATATGCATAATCTGTAAGATACTAATTTTGGACTTTGGGACAAAAGGAAAAACATTTATTTATATTTAAATATCAAGATGCAATTCTAAAGTATATATATGTTTTAATAATCTGTTTTCTCTCATGTGATGGTATCTCTTTTTGATGTTTATCTTTTAAATAATAGTCAGATATGATTGGCAAGGGCTGTTTCAGGTTGAATTGTTTTTTTAAAAATTTGAATTGTTTTATAAGCAGTGCAAATTTTAAATAAATGCACATCTTTTATAATTGCAGCAGAAGCGGATTATAAGGGAATAATGTATAGCCATAAATTGCAGGTATTATACTGCAGACCACCTCAGCCTGAGAAGGCCATTGTATAATTATATGTTGCAAAGAACTCTGGGTAAAAATGCTCATAAGTATTTTAACTTTAGAAAGATAAAAGCAGAGAGAGATAAAATACCAGTCAATAGAAAATTCAGGTATAGTTAAAATCAACAAATTCCAAGCAGTATGAAATTTGAATGTTACTCTAAAGTATCGAACCTGAAACTGAAAGTGATTATTACCAAGTTATAATATATAACATTTTTCTTTTTTGTTTATTTCAGGCTAAAAGACAGATTTTCTCCTAAGCATATAATACAGCAAAGAAAAAGATTCTTAAACTTTTAAAACTACCAGCCAGCGGGTATTTAGATGTAAATTAAGGTGTTGAGACAATAGATTTTAACCTGGAAACTTAGACAAAGCAACTCCACTTAGAAAGGCAAAATTTGAATAGGAATGGTTCATTCATTTGCTTTCTCTCTCTCAACAGCAACTGTAGTTTCAATAGTTCACAATAGAAACAAAAGTTTTTTTTCTGCTATGATCTGTTACCCCAAATGCATAAGTGCATGAAAACTAGTAAGAGGTATTGTACTGTGTGGAGTTTGTACCTGTTAAGAGTAAAATTGCATTTGTTTTCCCCTGTGAATGTGAGATATCTACAGTATTGTAAGAGGTGTTAAATTCATAGTGCCATATCCTTGCAAACCACAAATGTTATAGAAAGAGTGTGCTATTGGGATTTCTTGAATAGTTAAGTTAAGTAGAAGTGAAGTGCCTATATAAGGAGGCAAAAATGTTGCGAAGTATGCAAAAGAAGGCGGGACTCGGACACATGGGTGTCAACGTCTGCCGCTCATAAAGACACTGTTTGCGTGACGAACACATGTGCTGGCACATGTGAGTGCCTAGGTACGCTGTACAGGTAAATGCCCAAGGATGGGTAGTGATAATTAATTAAGTGATAAATTGAGTAAGACTCCTGTTGAGTTACAAACAGGATTCTTTTATTATTGTTCAAAATTCAAGAAATTCAAATAGTATTGATTAAATTCCCATTGATAGTCAAGGGAACACTCGTGTGACATCCAGTAAAAGAGCTGTCAACCTAGGAAAATTTCTGTACAGAAATATAGGTAGTAATGTTAAAGTGAATGGTACCCAGATGTAGAAATTCCTGGAAGGTGAAAGGATTGCCCTTAGCGCTAAGGATTGTGTGTTGAAATAGGACACACGGGGGGTACGCGACGACGTACGAGTCGACGTACCCATTTTTACTGCCCCTTCCGTAGACCTACCTATTTTGGTCTACCGGAAGGGTATAGGAGCGAAAATCGGAACTTCGAATTCCGCTGAGCTCCTCCAGTTTCTGGGGGCACAGGAAAACAAGTTTGCTGTGCCCTGGAGAAGCTGGCCACGCCTTGCAAGTTGGCTAGTAGTTCGCTACTAGTTGAAAGACTTGGTGATTGAGTACTTTACCTCGCATAGTGGGCTTCACGCTTAGGTGCGGAATAGTGCCATTTTGTGGAGAAGGAGTGAATTGGGAGTGACTCACTGATAAACGGCCCACCGGTTTCTGCTAGCTGTGCCCATACGGGCTACACAGGGATACTGTGATATTTAGGGAAGAACCGAGCGGACCCAAGAAGGACCGCTGAGTTCAAAGGAAATGTCAGGTAGACATACAGGTGAGTAATGCAGTAACTCACCACAAGATATAGATAGTAGAATTTCCAGGTACTGGCAACTTCAAACCGGATGAATTACACAATAAGAATTGAAAATAATGTCTGCTCTCATCAACGCGAGGTGAGAAGAGGCATAGTGTTTGTTTAAAACTGTGGTATAGAAAAATGGCAATAGGAAAAGTGATGACAAAGATGCAATTAGACTGTTAATGCAGAATAGCAATACCCCCCATTCATATATAATGGGATCAGTTATTTTAAAGTGTCTGATGTAATTGTGAAACTGACTAACCTATACCCTGTGTCAACTCCTTGTTAAGGATTAGTAAGTGTCGATGTAATATTCAAGACAGCTGTCATCTCCGAGACGAGAGAAGTCAAATGTAAGGCGGAGTCAAACAGCCAGAGAGGATGCTGTTTCTTTTTCTCAAGTGGTAAGAGAAGGTACAGTTGGCGCCAAATCGACCCAGCTGGAGAAGTAGGTATACTGGTTTCACACTGACTCAGGTAATAAGTATTAAGGTAACAAGATAAATTGAGAATGCCAAATTGTATTTGAAGTTAATTACATCCCCAGGTTAATAACTGCTGTAGGTATAGAGAAGCAGAGATGTCGCACAAGAAGAACGATAACCAGCAAGACTCCTAAATTTTCTTTCTCCCCTTTTAGCAAGTAGATTAAAGATTTAAACGTAGAACACAATATTACAGCAAACACATGAAGGTTTAGAAGATGGTAAGACATACAGGTATAGAACACGAGGAAAGGTAGAGAACAAGATAACATGTTCTATTCAAAGGAGTACTGCATACGATCCGCCCTTGGTACCAGGGTAACGACGTGTAAGGAAATTTGTTTTGAAACATGCTTGTTCATTACATGACATATAGTTCCCATGACACATATGTATGTGAACACATAGGCATAGGGAAGTGGTTAAAAGGTTAATAGCCACCTAGTGGTGACTTGTATGTGATGTAATTGTCAGTCCAGGTTCTTAGGAATCAGATAAGGAGAAATGGATAGTTTATACGTACTCTCTTTTGTTTGTTTGATTGTCATTGTTTGTTTTGATGGTTCGCAGAATCAGACATGTGTCGTGTAAGATGTCTAACTATTTGTTTTTCTGTTTGTTGTTTAGTAAGCCGGAAAGAGCTGTGATTGGACCCGGTCAAATGTGACGCATTGAATTTGGAAACCCCTGTTGCTCCTAATTGCATGGAGAGCGTATGGACCTAACATTGAAAAAGTTTCATCCCCTAGACAACGATATATATATATTAGGGTTTTTAAATGAGATTTATAAATCTCCAGATATTGATAGTGTTAGGTCCAGATGTCAAGTAACTGATAGTCCCTAGTGATTAGACAGAGAAGAGGAAAATGAGAGATTGAATATTCTAAATATCTCAGATTTCCTCTAGTCACATTTTTCCGAAGAAGAACACAGATTATTTGGCTCAGACAACTGTATTTGTAATATATGGAGTGGTATAGAGGTTAAATTGAAAGAGGTTTGGTAGAAATACCCTTAAATAAATTAGAGCGCCACCTAGTGTCAAAAGACAGTAAGGCGAGGGTTAAACTATAGCACTCTAGAGTGTAGAAGCTTCGCAGATGTGGGAGGCGGGATATTTTTAACGTTTGGGAAGTTCTTTCTGTTTATGTCTCTGCAGGGAAACAAGTCGACGACAGAACTATCGGAAGTCTACAAGTGGATCGGATGGAATACAAGAAGCCAAGGATGGTAGGGAAAATAGGTAGAAATGCAAAAATATTGATACTTCTTTTTTTCCTACAGATGCAATGGATAAGAAAAGACAAGCCCAGCAGTAGACAGACGATGGTCCTCGAGATGACGACTTGGATACCGACAGATGACTGGACAGGAACCCAGCTAGAAAGCCCCAAGAGCCGACGAAAGACACAAGCCAACCAAGAGAATGATGACCCCTAGACGACCCCACGTCGTGATGAGCAGAAGACCCACTAGAGACTTTCTTTGGCCCTTAGTTTTAATGTCCAGAGACACTAGGAATGACCCAAAAGTGCGTTAGAACGGTTTTTATCCTGGGAGGTCTAGCCAGGTTTTTAGTCCACTAACTGCACTAGGAGAAATGACTGTTCTCCACTCTTTCAGGAAATCTTTATAATACTCTGTTAAATTGTTTTTTTGTTATGTTGTTCATCCATGTTTACCCAGCATCCTTTGTAGGACATATGAAGGTTGTACAACCCTGTACACCCTGCGGTAGGTTACACAACACCTATGCAGGAACACTACACCCACATAGACTACACATACACTCCCCAAATGTATCATTCAGTCGTGTGTGTCTGGGCTGTGGCCCTACAACTATTGTGAGGTCATAGTCTGGACATGCCGGCGTTAAGTAAATGCACTCCCCCATTTATTATTAATCTCGGATTAAGCCATTGCGCAAAAATGATACATCCCCTTCTTTCTACACATACACATAAGTTCCACCCTTTAAAAATCTTTTTTTTTATCAATGAAAAATATTTTTATGAAAAATATTGAAATTTTATGAATTATGAAAATTAATGCGGAAAATTATGCATTATTAATGTGACAGTTATTATAATCTGTCAAATGGGCGACTGTCAATACCTAATTTTCCCCAGCATATAATTTCCATAATTATAATTATAAACATGCCCACTAAATTAATATAGTCTGAGATAAATATTATTCATATCTCATAAGTAAGGAAAAGATCGAATATTATTTTACATATTTTTAGATATCACATTAATGTCATGTTTAGACTCCAAATGTGCGAAATTTTAATAACTGTCAGATGACAGTTATTAGAATCCCATATGATATTGCACTCACAAGTTATACAAATTATAAGTTAGTCCATAGGAAAACCAGCATTAGAAATGAAGTCATTAGCATTCCCTTACACCAGTAAGTCAGCCAGGAAATACAGTATCAGGGGGCGTGTCTATAAGCTAATGAAAGGAGGTGAATGAATGGTTCTCTGGAAAGCAGCTAAGCCAGTCATAAGATACTGTAAACAAAGGCAAGTGAAACCTGTTGAGTGAATAGATTCTCCCCTCCCCCGAGACTTCGCTTGCTTAAGCAAGAGAGAAACACACAGCCACTTGCTGATCGATCTAGACACAGAGAGGATGGGGCTCGCTTCACCGGGAGGCTCCTTCCATAACATATGGATTTGATAAGTATTATGTATCATCTAACTGAATTGTGTACTAGGACCCTGCGGTTACGTAATATGGTTTATGTTATAGAGTATAGGAATAGTTAACTTCCATTTTTAGTATGTCTTCAGATAAACACATGTGCATAGGCCCAGCGTATGTTTACCGATGGTTTGGACAAAGAAAGCTTCTGTCTGTAGTTGAAGGTGATCTGTGTGAATGATTTAGCTAGCCTGTAGTTCATGGATTGGATTGTGGTTCACAGTGGCTATGTAGTAGGCAGCAGTCGGTAGATTGTATAGATTGGTTTGTGTAAGGATAAGCTGTAGTGATTGTACTGGTTTGGGCATGGTGGAATGCTGAGACTGTGTGGGCAGAATGTGTAAACATGTGCTGTGAGGGTAGTTTGTCTGGATTCTTGGTGTTTGAATGCATGTGAAAGGCTATGCAAGAACAGAGGGCGAGTGCTTTGTGTGATGTCCAGTGAGAGTGTCTGGATAGACTATCGGATGGAACCAACTTATATATATAACAAATGTGGATAGCGTGATGCTCGGGTGGTGTGTGTGTAATAGCTTGTGATGTGATTGTGATGTGATTGGTCCTTGGATTGTGTGGTACTATTTGGGTGTTCTGTGCGGAAGTGCATAGACAATTAAATATATATTAATGGTGTGTGCAACAGGTTTAATGTGTGTGATGGATGTGCAAGTTATAGTCAGGACGGTGAGTATCGCATGATGCAAGCTAGAGGTAAATTTGGAATAAATGTTGTGAATAAGCAATTATATGAAAGTACAGTCAGTTTATGTGTGATCGCCAGGCGGAAGTTATTAGTCTTTAGTTAAAGTTCCTTTGTGGGCCATGTAGTGAAATCTAAAAATGGCCGACAATAATGTTCCTTTGTGTGCCATGTGGCAGAGTCTAAAATGGCGGACACAAAGACTTAGTATCACAAAATGGCTGCTTCTTCATAGCCACGCCCCCATCACTGTAATTCGCATACACAGTATATAACACTGAGGTTAGCTTCATTTAAGGATGCTGGAGAATAATAATCGTTATTATGTATAAATAACTGTATTGTTATATTTTGTAATCCATGATACAGTTTCATCAGTTTACATTCATAAATAATATTCATTGGTTATAAATCTGGACATTTAATTATTTGGTTGCGTGCGAAATAAATAAATTAGATAGACTTTGCATATATAAATAAATGTACTTCAATAATACCTACCCATTAGAGTTTAGATATAATTTATCAAGTACATTCTATAAAATAATAGACGCTCATTGGGTGCTATAAGCATCTTTTGAAGGCTTTATACATTAACCATACCTCCCAACTGGTTTTTGTGGAGGTTCCTGCATCCCACCCGGTGCCGTCATTGTCCAGCGACAGGGGGGGGGTTCAGTTGGGAGGCCCTCTCTTTCATCTGCTGAATCTATTCTCGCAGCAGAGAGGCTGGGGGCTGGCCAGCAGCTTACAACGCCGCAGGTCAGGCCTCCACCGCGTGAAAACAGACGTGGCCGTGCGGGGATGATGTAATTTGCAGGCCATGCCCCCTTGTCAAGAAGCCACACTCCTAATTTTGGGCACGCGCAGTTGCCCCGTTTTCCTCATCCAAAAAGTTGGCATGTATGCATTACGAATATTACTTTGCTTAGCAAAACATAACCTTGACTCCTCTATAGTAATACCAAACAGCTAGTCTTCCATTTAGTTTTTTTTTAAATTAATTATAAAAGAATATTTACTAAAGAATACTTTTTTTAAGTGCGTACTCTTTACATCATTTCAAGGGTTATATTATAGATAATCAACAATGCCTAGGTTGACAGTCACTAGGTCGACACCTAAAAATGGTCAACATATAGGGTTACCACCTTTTTGTTGAGAGATTACCGGACAGTGGCCCGCTCCTTGATCCACCCACATCCCACCCATTGACCTGCCTCCAGTCCTGCCCCTTGACACGCCTTATTTATTTTTTAACCTTTGCTCCAATTCTATTCTTGATTTTGCACACCGTAATGCCACTTACACGTTATGCCACTCACAGTAATGCCTATTACAAATTGTTAAAATCGATATTAAAATAACCAGAAGAACAATAAGTGAAATGCGCAGTTTACGTACTCTTTCCGTAACTTGCGTACCCTTTATCTCTAGCTACGTGCGAACAAAGTGTAGCGCAGCGTAGCGGACCTTTTCCGTGTATTGTACACGCTGGATCAGTTCCAGTAATAAAAATCCCTTTGCAGTACTTAGTACTTAAACTGCGAATACCTTTTATGGACAATGTCCGTAATATACCTTATCGCTAGATGCGAATAATAGACGAGACAAAGATATAACAAAGTGAGGAGAAAGATTCTCCAAATAGTGTATTTAGTCCCTAGCGGTCAAAAGCGGATTACAGAAAGTAAGAACACAGTGTTACACTTGATACAGTTAAACTAACAATAATAAGTATACTTTAAACTAACAAGGGAACAGAAACAGATACATAATATAATCAGCCACATTGAACAAACAGGAATACAAATGTTACCGTAAAGAGAATATCGCAGCGCAGTCCGGTCGGAGCTCGCTATGTTCAAACTGAACTTAGCCCGGTCAAGAAGTAGGGAGAGATGCAGTGCCAAAGTGACCAAACCAGTTCAGGGATAGCTATTTTATAGGGTCCAAGAAGGGGGGTCAAAGGCCCTTACGATTGGTCAAGGGTTCAAATGTCCATTCTTCAGTGATGGGGCAAGGTATTGCACCTGGTTTGGATTGGTGCAGGGGGGAGGGTACTTTGGTGTCCTTTGTTTGTTAGCATCGTCGTCAGGGTCGTAAATCAGCAACAAGAACTGGTTACAACTTGATTCCTTTGTCTTACACAGGACACATGGCAAAAGTACATATAATAAGTATTTTGTCCGTAATTATCAAACCATAGGACTTGCGAATATTTGGCTGCGACCGGAATGCTGCGCACGGGACACAGAACATAAAGATACCAAACATGTACAGAAACAATCGTGTATTTATAATTAAACTATGTGTAGCGTACTAAACCTTTAATTAACTATATTTTATTTTGTGTTAGTGTGATATTATGAATTTATGTGTATTAGTATGGCTGCGCTTATGATCCACTTTGTTACACAGACTCGGGTATTATACTTTATTTGCGCAACTCTGCGAACCAAAATGGCGGCCATACTATCCTAAAATGGCGTGTGTGTAACTCGACTTTAACAAAATGATGGTACTTGTTTCCTAGCACGGTGCCCACGATATTCAGTCGTATGGCATCTTATGCATTGTATCACATCGCATGCCATATACCCACATGCGATGCGAAGCGATTTTAAATTGTATAAGCACCCTAATTGTTTTTTTCAATGTTAAATGGCCCCCCTGTACGATTTTTAATTGTATAAGCGCTTACAATGTTATCCCCACTATCAACGCCAACCCGAAGCGTGGCGAGCGCAGCGAGCCAGCGAGGGGCGGTGGTACGCGTCCTCCGACCTTTTCATACCCCCACTATCCACGTCGGCGTGGAGTTGATTTTATATAGTGTGGCGAGCGCAGCAAGCCACCGAGCCCAAAGCGTGGCGAGCGCAGCGCGACCCGCGAGGGGACGCATATTACTTTACATGTATTTCGCGTCCCCTCGCGGGGCTTGTTGCGCTCGCGACGCTTCGGGCACGGTGGCTCGCTGCGCTCGCCACACTATCTAAAATCAGCTTCACGCCGACGTGGATGGTGGGGGTATGAAAAGGTCGTAGGTCACGTACTGCCATTGGCGTTGATAGTGGGGGTGGCGTGGGGATGCTTTTAACATTGTAAGCACCCATTATGCTGCTTATGCAATTAATAATCTTATAGGGGGACCATTTAACATTGAAAACACCCAACATCGCATCGCATTGCATACCATTGTATTGCTTATGGTATGCGATGCGATGGGCGCGTTGCTAAGAAACAAGTACCCAAATTATGCAGCAAACTGCGATGCACATTACATGTTATGCCACACACCAATGCCCATTACACATTTTTCCACACACCGCAATGCCCATTACACGTCTTGCCACACACCATGATGCCATTTACACATTTTTGACACACTGTAATGCCCATTACCCCACACACCGTGATGCCTATTATCAGGGTCTTATTAAAAATGGGCCTGATGGAGCTGTAGCTCCAGGCCCACACTACAAATAGGTCCATTTTTTAGTTGAGGGCCAGGGCTTTCCAACGAGACCGGCCCCGCGTCACTAGCCCCCCGGGAACCGAAGATACCGCAGGGCAAAGCTGGGACGTTTCCCCATAGGATAACATGGGACCCGCTAATTCCGACCCCCACCCAGTTCCAACGGCTGCCAGTTCCCCCTCCGGCTCAAGGTTCATCTCAGTTGAACCCAAATTGCTGGGCCTTCACTCTGATACCAGGCTGGTCCATATTGGTTAATTGGTTCCAGAGATATTGCGGGTAAACCGATTTTTTTTCATTTCTGAAATGTAATTTCTGGCTGTTCATGTTGTTTGAGGGCAGATTTCTCTGGAGCCAAATGGTTTTACAGGACCGAAATCATTCGAAGCCCACTCAAAAGTTCTTCAATATGATACTGGTATCATGTAAATGGATCAGTTGGTTCTGAAGATACAGCCAATTGATTAAAGGGGGGGAGGGGGTGGTTTTCTTTCCCCCTCACACTGGAAAATGCAAGGACTAGGCTGGTGTGAAAGGGGCCAGCGCGGGTAAGTCCCTGCATTTTCTGGTGTAAAAAGGGGTATTTTTTTCAAATAGCTGGGTCCTGCAGTGCTCTGAATACAGCCGGGCAGCCCCCTGTTCTCTGCCTGGCTGTCACTTCTGCCTGGCGGCGGCTACATGGGATTAAATGTTCATTGCCAAGGGGCAATGAGCATGTATTCCCCCTTGGTAATGAGCATGTAATCCCACATGGCAATGAGCATGGAACCCCTGGCAATGAGCTGTTACAATCTGCCTCTAGTGGATCTGTGTAAATGTGCAGTTAATATATTCTGTTTGCAGTTTGTATGTTTTCCCCTGGAAAAGTACCCCGGGTTTTGCTGATCCAGCTCCCTGGGTTTCATGCATACCCTGCTTCTTGAGTGTGGCTGCATGCAAGGCTATATAGTTAGGTTCTCAGCATGCAGACGCTGACGGTTATAGTTCCCAGTGCAGTTCAGTTTGTCTTGGTTCCTGCTCCAGAGTGTTCCCTTGTATCCAGCGTCCTGTGCCCAGCCTTGCTTGTCTTACAGAGTCTGTGTTCTGGTCCCATTCAGGGCTCCTGCCTGCCTGTTCCTGAGCTGCAGTCCCCTGAGTTCCTTCTGCTGTGATACCCAGATAAGTCAGGGGTTCTCCCTGCAGCTCTTCTTTTATTTAAATTGTACTGTACCATCTTTGCATTGTTGCAGCAGCTCGCACTGGGGGTCTGGTTTGCCCTCTAGGGGATCATTCCTTCCCTGTGTGAAGTAGTCAGGGGTTTGTTATGTATTTACCACCTTAGTGCATTGTTGCACCCATGGGGTTACTTTTCCCATGCATTGGTAGGCTGGGTGTGTACGCCATCTCACCCCACCTTGCCGTTTGTCCCACTTCCTGCGGGCCACCTTGTCCCACTGAAGACCAGGTGGCACCGTCTGGGGCTGGACCTAATTCAGCCCCACAAACGTGGCTGTTATTGGTGAAGCCTTATGAAGCATATTGTGAATTTTTGCTCAATCCGTTTGGTATAGTGTGTATTTTGGCTCAATCCATGTGGCAAAATTTGAATTTTGCCTTAATCTGTGTGGCTTAACGTGAATTTTGACTCAATCCATGTGCCATAGTGTGAATTTTGGCTCACTCCATGTGGCATAATGTGTAAGATGCAAGTACAGTATAAGAGGGTTACTAATGTGTTGCATGTTTTGTATAAGGGGTATATGGTGTGGTAAACTTAGGTGACCACATAAAAGGTGCTGAAATATTGTCTACCAAGTTTTGGCTTTCAGTGTTTTTTTTATGACTGGAGTGCTGCCTCACCCTGCAAGCATTTTAGGCATTCTGCGGGTGCACCTTTGAAGGGCAACCGGCAATATGTCTCCATGCATTCTGTGAGTGTTGGAATTTGTAATATATATTACAATCTACTAGTGTCCATCAAAGGGGAAGAGTCCCAGCTTTTGGAATATACCCTCAGAAAAAACTCTAAAGCTGGGTACACATATGTACAATCGTCGGGCCGTTCTTCCAATCTGGGGGCAAACGGTCGTTCGATTGTATAGGTGTGTACGCTGTCCCAATTGCTGCTGTGCGATCGATAAACGGCCAAAAACGCTCTTGGCCGTCCACGGTCGGTCGGTCGAAGGTTCTTTGCTGCTTAATATTTCATCCGACAGGACGGCTCCATATCGGAACAAAAGTGAAGTGTGTACGCACGTTCGATCGATATGCTTGACAGTTTGACAAAGCACGGTGGTATGCTGCATTATGAGAGACCCTGTAACCCTTTGCCTGCTGTTTTAACTAATGTGTTTTTAATGCCTCACTGCCCAACACTTTAGAGGCATCACTTTAAGACATTAATCAATGTTGAAGTTTTAATAGAGTGTGCTGGAAGCTCTTTGCAGAGCACCATAACACACTATTAAAACTTCAACATTGATTAATGTCTTAAAGTGATGCCTCTAAAGTGTTGGGCAGTGAGGCATTAAAAACACATTAGTTAAAACAGCAGGCAAAGGGTTACAGGGTCTCTCATATTTCTTCTTGCGATTGTTTGGACGGGAGTACATCGGACGTCGCAAGTAAAATTGTACATATGTGTACGTGCAGAACGGTCGTATGTTTTGGACGGCCGAACGTGTATTCGATTCGATCGAACGGTCGCAAGAAAAATGAAATTGTACATATGTGTACCCAGCTTTAGTCAGACAGAACCTGAAATATCTGACTGGGAAAAGCAATTAACAGGCTTGGATGGAGACCACTGCTTTGAAGTCAGATATTTCCGTTCCCAAGGGCCGATTTGTAAAATTCTTGCACCCATTGAAATAGGACACCCTCAGTTTTCAGCCTAGGACCCTTAGACTTCTGGGGGGGGGGGGTTCTGGGAACTCAGACCCCCCCCCCCCCCTGCGTGCGCCACTGTAAGTATATGTAAAGCTTCTATTTTTCCTCTTTTATGTGCCAGGTCCCTGCATATGGCAACCTTTTTGCCATTTTCCACCCTATACTAAACACTTTGCATTTTTCCTACGCCAGCCCCTTGCCTTTTCCAGGCATATATGATTAGTTGAAAGTATTTACACAAATAGAGACACACCCATGAGCAGACCATCCAACCAGAACACTGGTCACGCCCCCCACATTATAATGTGCTGGCCACTACCCCTATTATTGCGCATAATAGGCCCTTGATAATTTTCCGATCCAGGCCCATTTAGACCTTAATCTGGCACTGGTCATACCTCCCAACAACATGACCCTCTCCAGGAGGGACACAAAGCTCTATTTCTGGACTTCCCTCCTAATTTAAAATTACTGCCTTTTTTCCTCCCACTCCCTGCTTAATCCATTCCAGTCTGGCTTCCGCCACTCCACTCCACTGAAACTGCTCTCACTAAGGGCCACCTTTTACAAACAATATTTGCGGCTAAATTCCCGAAAACACCGGTTTTGGGGGAGGTTAGCCACAAATATTAAGTATCCCCCTAATGTACCAAAGGGAACCGCAGCAGGAATGTCTGATACCTGCTGCGACACGCCCCCCCCCCCCCCTGCATCGCCGCCGGCCTCCTCCCCCATAGGTTTCTATGGGGAATGCGAAGCTGCCCGATGTATCAACATCGGGCAGCCTGGCTAGGGATGGCCATTGTTGCCATTGCCATTGATGGCAATTCTGCAACAGGCCATCGATAGTGCTAAACTATGCAATGGATGACCATCGATATTTTTACATATCGATGGTCATCCATTGTGTTTGATTGATTGGCCTGTGGGCCAATCAAAACACGGGGGCGGGGCTTCACGGGTGTCAGGGGGCGGAGCTATGCTCAGTGTCCCGGCACTTTGAAAAAAATAAATAAAGCACAACACCGTTTTGCTGTTCCATCGATGGAGGGAAACCATCTGGTTCTCCCCCATCGATGGCAAAAGTATTCAACATCACCCATGAACCATCGATGATTTCGAATCATCGATGGTCGATGGCCATCCCTAAGCCTGACTTCGTATACCTGGGCTATCGCCATTCTGAAGTGGCTATAGCCCATTGTAGCTTATGGGCTATAGGATCGCACCGCTGCAGCAGCGGTGTGGTCATGGGGGATCAGCAATAACCGTGCATGCGCAAACCCCCCGGTTTCCGGCTGAGCCCAACTTTTTTCGGAACCCTGTCCCTGCGCTTGTGGGATGATACATCCCAGTGCTCATATCGCATTTTTACAATGCGATCCTGGGTGGTAATATTCCACTTTTGATATTGATAAATGGGACCCTAAAGTCTGCAATGATCTTCATGCTGCCAAAGCTAAAGGCCACTACTCTACTTAACCCTTCTGTTGCTTTTGACTCTGTTGACCACCCCTTCCTTCTCCGAATCCTTCACTCCCTTGGTCTGCGTGATACTGCTCTCTCTTGGCTATCTTCCTACCTCTCTGACCACTCCTTCTCTGTCTCTTGTCATGACTCCACCTCCCCTGCACTTCTACTGACAGTAGGTGTCCCCCAAGGCTCTGTTCTTGGTCATCTCCTTTTCTCTCTATATGTCATCGCTAGGTAAGCTCATTCACTCATTCGACTTCCAATATCACCTCTATGCTGATGATATTCAAATCTTTCTCAGCCCAATCCGTCAGAACCGGATGAAGTGGCCAAATCACACTAGCTGAGGGGTAGCGTGGAGCCATGGCACTCGGAGCAAGCTCATGCAGCGGTGCCACCACATCCCATATAAACACAAACATGCAGACATTGCCCTAACATATAAGAACAAGGAAATAAAAAATATACAATGGTCCCCACAGGGCAAAAAAAACACATTATGCCCAATAGGGAAAAAACATACATACATTAGCTTCCACATGGGGTAAACACACATTGGCCCCCACAGGGGAAAACACAATAGATAGATATTCAATGATTGTCCCACAGCACCATTAAAAAAAAAAGTACAGACCGGGCCAGTGGGTTGAAACTTGGTCCCCCGCCTTCCCTGGGGTCCTCAGTATCTCACCTTCATCTTCAGCCCTTATCATCTTCCTCAGTCACAGACATATCACCTTCCTCAGTCACAGACATATTACCTTCCTCAATCCCCAGCCCCATGCAGGGCTGCTATCAGAAATCATGGGGCCCAGGACTAACCAAATAGGCAGTCCCCCTCCCCCTGGTGGGTGGTGGGGTTAAAATAGGGGAGACCAGTAATGTATGGATATGGGAGGGCTGCAACTGGAAGGACACAGGACAAATATAACTGTACCTGGGTTTTCAAAACTTTTTTAGCTTGGGGGACCAAAATGGCTAGTTACGTCTCTGAGGTAAGTCCTTTCCTGCATCAATACGTTTTGACAATAGTACAGTCTTCCTTAAGGTGTATCCACATGTTCACTGTCAGTCCTTTTATACCTGATGTCCAGTGGTGGTTTTAACCTATGAGTTGCAGCACCCCCAGGTAAAATCTGCCACTAAAATCTGCCTAAATTGAAGCCAGATGCAGCCTGTGCGACTGCTCTGGCTTCAATGTGACTGGCTGTGACTTCCTATTGGAAGTCCGACCTGCCAGTCACTCAAGGCAATCCCATTGGGAGGTGTTCCCTCCCTCCGTGATTCCTCTCTGTGCGTAAATGCGCGGCAACCCCCAAAACGGGTTCTGCACATTTGCAGTGCCGTGGACGGTACTGCGCATGTGGCGGACCTGGCAACCTGAATAAGCCTCCGGGGGTTGCTGCAAAGGCAGCCCATGGAGGCTTGGGCCAGCGCATGTACAGTATGTATGAAATTACTGCGCATGTGATGGCCCCGTGCAGGGGACCGTATGGTGCGGGGAGCGTGGCTGTGGCAACGGAGGGCCGCATTGCGCCAGACCCCCTCCTCCAAAAGTGTAAGAGCCGCCACTGCTGATGTCACAGTGAGTTTTTGTGGGCCCGGCTTGCAGTCTTGTGGACACTCAGTAGTTGTAATTTACCTGCTTTTATGTAATGCTTGTGTATAAATGGAGGTAGCGTGAGAACCAGAAAAGAGAGATTGGCCTGATCCATAACAGGGACACAGAATTTATCACATCAGGGGTATTCCCCAGGAACCCCCGCAATGAGATATGGACTTTTGGGGCGCCTGATATGCAGGTCACAGCCCCCTGCTCAGGCTCTCTATCTGGACTGGTAATTAGGTGATCTATAGAAGTTATACAAGTCCTAATAACTGTGATTGCTGAAGAATAATCAGAGTATTGGTGATTGGAGCTGAATATTGATGAGATATATATCCAGAAGACAATCCGAAGGGACCGGACAGGAGCGGAAGACTCAAATAAATATAGTACGAGATGAGAAACCAGAATGAGCCGACTGGAGCTGAAGACTGAAGAAATATAAATGAGTAAACGGACTCAGCAGAAAGGAGTTGAAGGCTGAATAATTATAAATCCAGAGGAGTAACCAAATTAACTGGACTGGAGCTGGAGACTGAAGTAAATCCAGGGAAATGACCAGACTACACAGTTTTTTTAGTCCACTGCATGTCTTGTGTAATGTATTATGTCGATGTCCTCTAGCGGTCACAGCTATGTCCGCTTATTGTTCTTTATTATTATGTGCATGCAAATCCATCTGTGGATGCTGTCATGTGCACTAGGCTTCTCTGGACTTCCTAGTCTAATAAATTCTTTGTAGGAGAAGGAGAAAGATTTGCACGGTGGATGCACACCAAAGAGAGAAATATTTAAAGAAGAAAATGTTCGTTACGGTTTTAAAACTTAAACTTTTATTCATTACCGTATATACTCGAGTATAAGTCGACCCGAATATAAGCCGAGGCACCTAATTTCACAACAAAAAACTGGGAAAACTTATTGACTCAAGTGGGACCATCACTCGAGTATAAGCCGAGGGGGGCTTTTTCAGCATAAAAAATGGGTACTTGTTTCCTAGCACGGCCACAATCGCGGCCATCGGGGGTAATTTTTAGTGGCCTGCGACGCGACCGACGCGATGCCCCCGATTTTTCCATTGAAATGCATTGAAAAATCGGGTCGGTCGCGTCGTGTGCACCTAAAAATGCTTAAATGGTCCAGACGCGATGCCCACGATTTCCCCATAGGGAACAATGTTAAATGCCTCAATTTACCCGCGATGACCACGATTTCCCATAGGAAACAATGTTAAATGGATCAATTTACCCAAATCAGCATAGGGAAGAATGGTAAATGGGCCAGAAACCCCAAAAAAACCCACAGAGCAGTGGAATGTCCCCCCAAAAGTAGTTGACGCCACCCCGCCATCAACGTGAACCCGAAGCGTGGCGAGCGCAGCGAGCCCGCGGTACGCGTCCTCCGACCTTTTCATGCCCTACTATCCACGTCGGCGTGGAGTTGAGAATAGAATAGAGCCCGAAGCGTGGCGAGCGCAGCAAGCCCCGCGAGGGGACGCGGATACCTTCACAGGTAAACGCGTCCCTTCGCGGGCTTTACAGGTGTCCGCGTCGCCATGGACACCTGGGAAGCCCGCGAGGGGACGCGTATAACTGTGAAGGTATCCGCATCCCCTCGCCACACTATTTTATTCTCAACTCCACGCCGACGTGGATAGTAGGGCATGAAAAGGTCGGAGGACGCGTACCGCCGCCCCTCGCGGTCTCGCTGCGCTCGCCACGCTTCAGGTTCACGTTGATCGCGGGGTGGCGTATAGTACTTTTGGGGGGACATTTCTATGTTCAGGGGTGTTTTTGGCCCATTTACCATTGTTCCCTATGATAATTTGGGTAAATTGAGCCATTTCACATTGTTTCCTATGGGAAATCGTGGTAATCGCGGGTAAATTGAGCCATTTAACATTGTTCTCTATGGGGAAATCGCGGGCATCGCGTCTGGCCCATCGCACCCGATTTTTTTAGCGGCCGCGATGGCCCCGATTTTACCCCCGATGACCGCGATTATGATCGTTGTGGCCGTGCTAGGAAACAAGTACCAAAAAATGTTCTGAAAAAGTAGGCTTATACTCGAGTATATATGGTAATTCGGTACTTATGTAGTATCTGGGCGTCCGATTTTGTGATTGTATGCTTTACCTTAAGGCATACAATCAGATGCGATGCGATTCGATTTTGCATAGGATTCAATGTTAAGAAGGTCCTGTTCATTTCCCCACTATCCAAGTGGGCATCGAGTTGATTTTATATAGCGTGGCGAGCGCAGCGAGCCCCGCAAGGGGACGCATATTTCTTAAAAAGTATTCTGTATCCGCTCACCACAGGTTTATATCCAACTCCATGCCCACTTGGATAGTGGGGAAAGAAAAAGGACCCCCTTTTCCCCATTGAATTCTATGTTAAAATGGACTCAGACCATTTTAACATTGAATCCTATGGAAAAATCTTGACCATTGCATACAATTTGGTCGCATGCGATGCGATTTCTAAATCGGACGCCCAGATACTACATAAGTACCGGTAATTCAAATAAAAAAAAGAGAGGACACGGTCTTGTGCAAACACATAGGATTGCACAGGGTGACTTCCTTCTCTTGTGAAAATATTTTCAGAGGTTAAACATTTTTAGGCGTAATACACACAACATATAATGTGAGGTGCAAATGCACACAAGAAAGTATAGTGTTTTTAGGGACTAAAAGAGTTTCCCTTGGACTTGTTACAATTTGGCAGTGCTGTGTTTCTTTATATATTTTATGAATCTTTATTTTTCAGCACTATTTGGAGAAATACCCCTATGAGAGGAAATAATCTAGTATCCCTTCTTTGGGAATCAATCCCCACTTGCAATGGGTTTTATGCCAATAAATGGATTTTATTTGGTATTATGTGTTTGATTTTTAACACACTGAATCCAGTCACCTTTGGTTGGTGATAAGCAGGTAATTATTAGTATACCCAGATGGTTTTGTTTTATAGTGGGTGAATATACACTTTCTGCTAGTCTTCTCTTCCTAATTCTGTTATGATGGATCTGTTGCCATCTATTGGGTATTTTCAACAATTACATACAGGCATGCCTTCAAAAACTGTGCAGGAGTGGTACTTTTTTTTTTAATTTGCATTTGAATATACTTTAGATCGAAATTGCCTGTGTTCTCCTGTGTTGGGTAATTTTCACTCCCTCTCACTGAGCTACTCTTAGCTGGTATGTATTTACTTTACAGCATTCTTTGGGATTTAATCTCCACTTAAAATATGTTTTCTCTGTAACCAAATGTTGTTTTTAGTGTTATGCTTAATAATTAGTATTAAGATCTTCTGTGCTTTCCTATGCTGGATAGCTTTCACAGGGCCTTATTCTAGTCCCTTCTTTCTGACAAAATCCTTCTAAAGCCCTGTACACACACGCATCGATTTGCTTTTGATTCTATGTTAGATAATAATCGAATCTATTAGATCTGGCATTAGATCTTTCCATTCGTTTTGAAATTAGCTCTGTACTTTTGCATTACATATCGAAATTCAAAATCAAATTTGATATACATTCATGGTCCATTGTACACATTCGATTCCCTAGATCAAATTCGATATTTCCTTGGCCGCACAGTAGATTTCGCTGTTCAATTTTGTCAAAACTGGAGCGCGCATCAATTTGAATGTAGATCGAAAGTGACACAGAAACCATTCGTTTTGGCTTCTATAAGCAAAATCGAAAAAATGGGGGGGGGGGGGGGGGGGTTAATAGAGGAATGTGTACAGGGCTTTAGATGGACAAAACCATTTGCACTGCAGGTGGGGCAGATGTTACTTGTGCAGAGAGAATTACACTTAGCGACCATATTGCCAGCGATAAATGCTCGTATGTACACACCTTTAGATGTGAATAAATGAGCACTATTTAAAATTAAATCAATATAAATAGTATGGGTAAAGTTAGGCAAGAAATAAGATAAAAAAGATAAACGGAACTTTAAAGAGAGCTTTAAACATCAACCAATTATTTCCTTACATGTGCCATTCAACCATTTTATTTTTATCTTTTTTTAATTTTGTTTAAGTTTACCATTTTTTTTTTTTTTTTAATTTATTCACGTCTAACAACTGTATCCATTTGACCTGCTTTCTACTGCACATTGGGGCAGTGCTCTACCGTATTTTAGTATATGTGCAATTTTGAGGGGTCTTATACAAACAAAAAATGGTTCACACGTCAACACAATAAAAAAAAAAAAGTTTTAAAACAAAAAAATTTAGAGCATTGATTTCATGGATTGGAGGTGCGATTTTATGGTGACTTGAGTGGTTCGATTTTGCAGAGACAATTATTAGTAAATGTTCAAAGTAATCCAGTTATTTTGTGATTTGAACAATCTCAAAAAGCGGCAAACTGACTACTGAGTGTTCTATAAATAGGAGACAATTCTTAAGAATAAAGTCTTCCATTAAGTTGCAAGTAGCTTTACATTTTAAGAAACAGTTATTGGATTTGATACTTTTCAAATAACATCCTATAGCGATGTGCATAGTGTAAAGTCTTACGTCCTCATCAGTGATTGTCATCAAAGTAAATGGAAGTTTCAGGTTTATTTCTACATGCAAGGTAGAAAATACATTTCCCTTGATACTGGATTATATTAATACAATGCTTACATAGTATTCATCAGAAACTGGTGTCTTAGCTAAAAAAAAAAAAAAAAGCCCACATTTTAAAACCACCATTTTACATTCACACAACGCCAACAGCCCATTGATGTGACAGGCACCTACAGAGATACCAGCAGCGGCCACAGTACCTCCCTGCAGTTGCTGTGCTGACCATGCCTTATTTACAGCAGCCAGATGGAAGGAACCTTCTATGCCAGTGATGGCTAACCTTGACACTCCAGCTGTTTTTGAACTACAGCATGCCTTGCATCAGTTTTAGCATGGCCAAATAGTAAAACGGCAGCAGGGCATGCTGAGATATGTAGTTCAACAAGAGCTGGTTTGTCAAGGTTAGCCATCACTGTTCTATGCAGTTGCGGCCTGATTCAGACCTGTTTGCTGGGCTGCGAGTGTTCAGAGTCCAGCAAGCAGGTAGCCGCTGCCCCGCCAAATGTATGCCCCCGTATACAGCTGCGAATGCACACAGGGGGGAAATTATTCACCATCAAATAGTTTTCCCCCTGCTTGCAGCTCTGCAGAGGCCGTGGGGAGAAGGAGGCCGCTGATGACATCAGTAGTCCTCCCTACCAACGGCTGGGGAATACCAGCAATTTTTGGGACACTCCCAGAAAACGCCAGCAAGAAAGCCCCCAAGGTGACGATCACGAAGGCTTACCTACGATCGCTACCTTTAGGCAGACGGCTCACGCATGCGCACCAAGTACCAATACGGTGTTTGATAATCACTCGCTTGCGAATTTGCAGCCCAGTGAATGACCTCCTTAGTACACATCTACAAGGATTGTGTATACCAACCAGTTCATGGAGACGGTGTGTATAAGAAACAGGATCATATTTTAGTACATACAGACTTATGTACCCAAAGTCATATAGAAGAAAGAGGCTGCTGTCAACAGCATTTTTAAAGAGATAAGGCACTTTTAGAAGTAATGGACTGGACTGCATCAGGTCCTTTTCGTGGCTTCGAATTATACTACACTACAATTATATTGTCCGCATCTGCATTCATTTATTTCTGGTGTCAATTTGAGTCAGGGATTACAGAATCACCCTTGCTGGCGGTTTCGGCTGTCACCTCTTCCATCTCCACATCCTTCGGAGATTTCTTAGATTTTCTTTTCGGGACGTTGCTTTCAACTTCCATCGCAGCGACAGATAATTTTTTGGGTTTTAATGTGGGTGCCACTAAGAAAGAAAAAGATACAGATATGTAAGAAAAGGCTCAATTAACCATTATCTACAAACTGCTTTGCTGTATAGGTGACAAAACCCAGACAACACTATAGGATTGAAAAAGAAACAGCTACATAAATAGGACTGGAAAGAGCAGAGTACCAAAGAGTTAGTAACCGATCAGGCAGGAGGAAGTTAGGTACATTCTATACACAGGATATCACATATCTTCCAGAGTAGAATATACAAACACTGCATTACAATCCATTTGATCCTTTTCTTTTTGTATATGCTGGAGCTGCTTCACCAGTTTTCTCTTCTTTTTCCCAGAAAGTGTGATATTTGCTCTTGCACTGGAACTGGAAATAAGAAAAACAATAGAATTAGCTATAGAATGGTCATTAAATTAAACAAAAGGAAATAAGTATTCTGAAAACCATTACTTGGGTCTAAAGCAAAGCCAAAAATATAAAAAGGCTAATAAGTTGTATACATGGAACTGCTGGTAAAAAAGGGGAAACCTACTCTCCTACTGGGATAGTTTCACCAACAGCAGGGTTCTACACTATAAAAGCAGTAACCCAGGTAGGTGACAGTAACCGCTCTATATATGGAACACAATCTATTAAGCCAGGCCTGGGGAACCTGTGGCTTTTCAGCTGTTGTGAAACTACACGTCCCAGGCATGTCTTGCCACAGTTTTGCTATTACAGAGTGCCAAAACAATGGCAAGGCATGCTGGGACGTGCAGTTTCCCAACAGCTGGAGAGCCACAGGTTGGCTAGCCCTGTATTAAAGCAACAATTTTCAGTTCCACAACATCTTTGGCTGCTGGATCTAAAGGGCCAATAATATTAAATAGAATATAGGATTGCACAGGTTGAAAATGCTTCTGAGGCACCTGCAATGGCTTAGACAAGCACTGCTAGTAAGCTTAACCAATGTATTTAAAAGGAAAGTACATAAATTGCTTTTTATAGGGTTAGAGGATGGTACTTGTGTACTAGCACGGCGCCCATCGCAGACCATAAGGCATGCGATGGTATGCGATGCTATGGCACCCAATGTTATACAATTTAAAATTGTATACCATCGAATTGTATGGCATTGTATGTCATTCTATCGCAGATATTGTATAAGCACCCTAAAGGGTTTTCCCATGTTAAAAGTGGCCCCTATAAGTTAAACATGTTGGGTGCTTACTATGTTAAAAGCACCCTCACTATCAACGCCAACCCTAAGCGTGGCGAGTAGGGCGGAGTGAAAAAACTGAAATTGAGAAATTAAAAAAATCGGCTAGTGTGGAAAAGTTGTGACTTGACCTGAATAAGAAACGAGCAAAAGCTTTTTGATCTGAGTCAACATCTTCTGTTCTGGCAAGAGGCCTAAAGTTTCACTTTTTAGGTGAAAATGACGAAACCTATGAAGATGCTCCAATCTAGTTATAATTATGTCAGGATGTCTTAGAGTGGTTCATTAATATACTTTAGCATAGTAAAAAACAGTACGAGCTTGTCCTAGTGCAAAGTGACTGACTGGCGGGAGAAAAAATCCCTAATAATTGACCCATTTTCATGGTCACAATTGTGAATATTGTGTGTTTTCTCCTGAACGTGTTTATAATAGAAGAAGCACAAATACTCTAAATTGAATTTCATTGACACTGTGTGAAATATAACACTGCATAATAGCCCTTAATCAGACCAGATCCCAGTACAAATTTGTTCTCAAAATGGGCAAAACAAATGCTGCATTGCAGGTGGGGCAGATGTAACGTGCTGAGAGAGTTAAATTTGGGTGGGGTTTGTTGAAACTAAAATCTAAATTGCAGCAGCTATTTACCCTGCACAGAAACAAAATAACTCAACACAAATCTAAAGGTGGCCATACATCTACAGATCGATTGTCAGATCTGGCTGGTTGGAACAAATACCTGGTAATATCTGAATGACAGTTTTTGGCAGTTTTCCAGCATTTCAAAGCAAAGTGCTCTCATCCATTACCAGTATTTTGTTCCAAACAGACAGATCGGACAATAAATCTGTAGATGTATGGCCACATTAACTCCCTCTGCACATGTTACATCTGCCCCACCTGCAGCTGCATTACAGCATATAATTATGCCAAAGATAAGCCAATATATTAACAGTTAAATACATTAAAGTGCATTATGCTGTAATAAGTATTGCTGATCAATCCTGCCTAGCAGGGCCGTCTTTTTGTATGGGCTTAATGGACACTAGCCCAGGGGCCCCCGGCGTATAAGGGCTGTATGTTGATAGCTGAGGATCCCCTTTTTCCAGGGATACCAAAATTTAGAAAATCGGCCCTGGGGAACTGCAGATATCCAACTTCAAAGCAGCAGTCCACATCTGACCTGTTAATTACAATTTCCAGTCATATTTCTCAGGTTCTCTCTGACACTAGCAGCTTGTCTCTATCATGCCCAGAACCAGAATATCAGCCTTCCAGCAGCCGGTCCCTGCTCCAGCTCCAAACGTCTGGTGTAGTTTTATATTTTTGTCAATGGATTGCTCTGGCTCCTGATCTCTGATACCCAAGTTCCCAGCACCTCCTGAAAGTTGGGACTCTAGGTTTTTATACTAGGCTAAGAAATCTATTTCCAGATAATGGCGATATCTGCAGTCAAACAAGCTGCCCTTCCACCGGAAAATGACGAATATTAAGCCCACTCCATTATCCAACCGTCCCCTGTGTATAAAACACCCCCTACCTCCCTGGAAGTCATTTACAAGGGACCCTTCATACAGCTCAGTGCCCCCTTCCACACGTTAGTGTTCACCCTCCCACCACCTGTGCAGTAAAGGAGTAATTAGCAGAAGTTACTGCTCCAGGTCCTACATGTTGAATGGAAGATAGAGCACCCCCTGCCACCCGTGGGACATCAAAGCTGCTGCTGATACCACCCCTAGGAGGGGAGAATGGGTAAGGGCCCCAGTGCATTGCTTTGCCCAGGTGCCCACACTGCTGTTAAGACGGCCCTGCTGCCTAGAAATGAACACAGTGCTGGACACCACTCATAGAATGATTAACCTGTTATTTTTTGAATCAATGTTCTTGTTTTTTTTCCCCCCTTAACATTAGATTTATTTGTTTATTTACAGTTTCTTATATAGCTCAGCAGATTCCTTTATGCTTTACAATAGTAGACAGTGATAAAACAAATTGGGTAATGACAGACAGACTTGGGGGTTAGAGGGCCCTGCTGCAAGCTTACAATTTATTACATCATAATACACTTCAACGTATTTAACAGTTAATATATTGGCTTATCTTTGGCATAATTATATGCTGTAATGCAGCCCAATCATGTTCCCAGTATAGGGGATGCAACACTGTTTTTCTGTCAATAAACAGAAGTGATATGTGAAATGATACATTAGACAGTTTACACTGTTACTTGTAATACTTATTGTAACAGTTACTGTTTTTCAATAACAGACTGCAACAGTTATTTCTTATTTATATACACAGGATTGTCTATCTTTGTATATGCACTGCAAAGAGAGCAGCATAAATCCAATTTCATGTATTTCAGTGACACTGTGTGAAATATAACACTGCATAATGGCCCTTAATCAGACCTGATCGCAGTACAAATTTGTTCTCAAAATGGGCAAAAAAATGCTGGACTGCAGGTGGGGCAGATGTAACATGTGCAGAGAGATTTAAGGTGGCCATACATCTACAGATTTATTGTCCGATCTGTCTGGTTGGAACAAAATCCTGGTAAAAGATGAGAGCAAATGACAGTTGACCATTTGCTTTGAAATGCTGAAAAACTGTCATTCAGATATTACCAGCTGTTTGTTCCAACCGGCCCAATCTGACAATCGATCTGTAAATGTATGGCCACCTTTAGATTTGTGTGAGTTATTTCGTTTCTGTGCAAGGTAAATACCGGCTGCATTATTTTTACACTGTAATTTAGATTTCAGTTTCAACACACCCCACCCAAATTTAACTCTCTCAGCACGTTACATCTGCCCCACCTGCAATGCAGCATTTGTTTTGCCCATTTTGAGAACAAATTTGTACTGGGATCAGGTCTGATTAAGGGCTATTATGCAGTGTTATATTTCACACAGTGTCACCGAAATTCCATTTAGAGTATTTGTGCTTCTTCTATTATAAACACATTCAGGAGAAAACACACAATATTCACAATTGTGACCATGAAAATGGGTCAATTATTAGGGATTTTTTCTCCCACCAAAGTCATTCACTTTGCACTAGGACAAGCTCGTACTCGCTTTCTCTAACGTCCTAGGGTATACTGGGGTTTAGGTAGACAATGGGTATAGATGGGTCCAAAGGAGCCGGTGCACTTTAATAAAAATTAACATCCTGTGTGCTGGCTCCTCCCCTCTATGCCCCCTCCCACAGCCCAGTTTAGAAAAAAGTGCCCTACGGGCCGGTAGCACACTCTGGAGCTCCAGAGTTTTTTATGTTATTTTTTCTAATTTTATTTTTATTTTTGCAGCAAGCTGTGCTTACTGCTGTCCTGATGGAGGGACACGGCACCAACCTCTTACAGGGTTAATGGTCCGTGTCCTGCTGCCGGGGTTTGGTCCCGGACGGTGTTGTTACCGCAGTCATTAAGGACTGACGAGCACACCTTCAGCCCGCCGCCCCATCAGAGTGACGAAACAGCGGTAATAAGTCTCCCGCTAAGGGGATTCTTGTAGCCGCGGCGGCGTGTATTTTACACACAGACGCGCCATGTTGGGGGCGGAGCCTCCCGGAGAGCGCGAAAGAGCAGCAGCAGCCGGCGCCATTACCGCTTGCTGAGAGCACCGCGACGACGCAGACAGAGACCGTACAACAGACTGGTAACACAGTGGGGTTGTGGGGGTCCGTGGGTGCTTGTAAGTGCCACACTTTTGTCCTCTGTAGGACCAAACTGCGTTTATTGTTAGCCCGGGTGCCTGCCTAACGCCCAGCTAAGGGCTTGTGTGCTGGCTCTTCCTCTCTGTCCCTTCTCGTTGCTTGGGGAAGTTACAGTTGCTCTGTGGGTACGGTATAGTTATATAAAGGCAATATATACTTCCGACAGCATGGCAGGGAAGAAGTCTGTATGTCAGTCATGCCACGCAAAATTCACCCCCCTGGTGGAGGGGTCTCTTGTGTGTGAAAGCTGTATGCCACCTGAGCAGGGTACTAGCAGCCAGGAGCCTGCTTGGTTGGATTCTATTAAGGGAATGATGTCTTCTATCTCTTCTGAATTAGCTGTGGCTAGACAGGAGAGACATGACTTACAGAAGTCTGTGGCTGATCTTAGAGCCACACCTGCTGCTCAAAGACCACCTAAGCTTCTCCCTCAAAAGCGTTCTTTGCCTGCTCTGCTTGGTACAGACACTGATGATGAGGAATTAGAAGAGGATGAGGTAGATATTCCTGAGGTAGTGGAGGAATCCCACTCTCAAGGGGTGGATGCTCTCATTTTTGCTATTAGAGAGGTCCTTAATCTTCCTGACAAGGAAGAGGAACAGACAGAACTAATGTTTTTCTCTACAAAAGAAAAATCCTCTGCCACTTTTCCTGTCTCTACAGAGCTTAATAGAAAATTTCAACAGTCTTGGGCTCACCCAGAAAAGAGATTTCAGGTGCCTAAAAGGTTCTTATCTATTTTTCCTTTCCCTTCTGAGGATAGAAAGTTGTGGGAGACCCCACCAGCAGTGGATACATCTGTATCCAGGCTCTCTAAAAAGATAGTGCTCCCAGTCCCTGGGGCAGTCTCTTTAAAAGATCCAGCTGATAGAAAGCTGGAAACTACATTAAAGGCTATCTATGTGGCATCTGGGGCAACTCAGAGACCAGTTATTGCAGGTTGTTGGATAACCAAGGCCATTAGCAAATGGGCTGAGGCAATTCAGGCAGATTTACAAGAGGATAACCCTCAAGTGGATATGCTGACCCTTTTGAGACATATCCAGGAATCTGCAGATTTCTTATGTGAAGCGTTAAAAGAGATTGGCGTAGTGGCAGCTCAGACAAACACTATGTCTGTTTCCGCCCGCAGAGTCTTATGGTTGCGACAATGGGCGGCCGACCCAGAGTCTAAGAGGGGTGTAGAGGCCCTACCTTTCACCGGGGAGGCTCTATTCGGTGAAGAACTAAATAAGTGGATTTCACAGGCAACTGCTGGAAAGTCCACTTACTTGCCGTCTGCCCCTCCACCCCCGAGGAGAAATTATTCAGGCCCCTCCTTGCAGTCCTTTCGGACCGCGAGGTTCAGGTCCAGAGGCCGTGGAGCCTCAAATGCAGTCAGAGGCACAAGAGGCAAGTCCCGCAGAACCCAGTCAGCAGTTCTGCCCGAGCAGGCTCACACCTCCACTCAGGAAAAGCCCTCAGCATGACTGTTCCCTTCGTCAGGGGGGGGACATTCCAGTGGGAGCACGGTTACTTCATTTCAGTCCGGTTTGGCGGGCGTCGGGCCTGGACCCCTGGGTGCTAGAAATAGTAACTCAGGGATACAGAATAGAGTTTGCCTCTATCCCGCCTCAAAAATTCTTCAAGTCAGCCTTACCAGTTTCACAAGAATCTCAAAGGAACCTTCTGGAGGCGGTTCGGAAACTAATAGATCAGGCTGTAGTAATTCCGGTACCTACCCATCTCAGGGGGAAGGGATACTACTCCAACGTATTCGTCGTACCCAAACCAGACGGTTCGGTACGCCCTATACTGAATCTTCGGTTTCTGAACATGCATCTCAAGACTTTCAAGTTCAAGATGGAGTCCTTGAGGGCGGTCATTTCGGGATTGGAGGAAAGGGAGTTCTTGGTGTCGTTAGACATAAAGGATGCCTACCTTCACATCCCGATATGGCCGCCACATCAGGCCTATCTTCGCTTCACGATTCTAAACGACCACTACCAGTTCAGGGCTTTACCGTTTGGCCTGTCTACAGCCCCTCGGATATTCACGAAGGTCATGGCAGAGATGATGCTTCTACTCCGCCGGGCCGGAGTGAATATTGTGCCATACCTGGACGACCTTTTAATAAAGGCCCCTACCAGAGAGCTACTGGAGGAGAGTGTCAGCACCACCTCCAGGATCCTGTCAACCCACGGATGGATACTGAATCTAAAGAAGTCGCAGCTAGTACCATCTCAAAGACTTCTCTTCCTAGGGATGATACTAGATACGGTGGCGCAGAAGGTCTTCCTGCCAACGGAGAAGGTTTTGGCCATCCAAAGGATGGTGCGGTTGGTTCTGAAACCGCGCAGGATATCTGTCCACTCCTGCATACAACTACTCGGGAGGATGGTAGCAGCATACGAAGCGATTCCCTACGGACGCTTCCATGCGAGGATTTTCCAACTGGACCTCTTAACCAAGTGGACGGGTTCTCACCTCCACATGCACTCCCTGGTCACTCTGTCATCGGAGACAAGAGTCTCTCTTCTGTGGTGGCTGAAGTCATCCAACCTGCTAGAAGGAAGGAAGTTCGGATTTTACCCATGGGTACTCCTAACAACAGATGCCAGCTTGAAGGGTTGGGGAGCAGTAACTCAAGGAGTTCACTTCCAGGGGCTATGGTCAGAACAGGAGGCCTCTCTCCCCATAAACATCCTAGAACTAAGAGCAATACATCAGGCCTTACTACAGGCCTCAGATCTGTTGAGAGGAAAACCAGTTCAAGTCCAATCGGACAATGTCACGGCAGTGGCATATATAAATTGCCAAGGGGGCACAAAAAGCAGGTCTGCCATGAGAGAAGCGGCAAAAATTCTAAGGTGGGCGGAAAACCACGCAGAAGCCATATCGGCCATCTTCATTCCGGGAGTACAAAACTTACTAGCGGATTATCTCAGCAGACATACTCTACACCCAGGGGAGTGGAGTCTACACCCTCAGATATTTCAAATGCTGGTGGACAGGTGGGGGTGTCCTCAGGCAGATATGATGGCCTCACAGATGAACAAGAAACTGCCGAGATATTGCTCCCGAACGCGGGATCCTCTAGCAGTGTCGGTGGACGCACTGACGGCGCCATGGCCCTTCAGTTTCATTTACCTGTTTCCCCCCATCCCATTGATCCCGAGAATTCTCAAGAGGATAAAACGGGAAAGGGTCCTGGTGATCTTCATCGCCCCATATTGGCCGCGCAGGACCTGGTTTGCGGACCTTCTGTCCCTGTCTCTGGAAGACCCTTGGCCTCTGCCACATCGACCAGACCTTCTACAGCAAGGGCCGTTCATTTATCACGACTTACGTCGGCTAAATTTAATGGCGTGGAGATTGAAAGGGAAATCCTAGCAAGAAAAGGCATCCCAAGTGCTGTTATTCCGACTATGCTCCAGGCTAGAAAAATAGTCACTTCAAAGCATTACTACAGAATCTGGAAGCGGTATGTCTCTTGGTGCGAAAGCCATAGATTTTCTCCTTCGGAATTCAAATTGGGAAGATTCCTTAGATTTTTACAGGCTGGTGTTGATCTGGGCCTTAGGCTGGGATCCATCAAGGTCCAAATTTCTGCACTGTCTATATTTTTTCAGAGACAGTTGGCGACTCTCCCAGAGGTGCAGACCTTCATCAAGGGGGTCCTACACATACAACCACCCTTCAAAAGTCCGGTGGCGCCTTGGGATCTAAACCTAGTTTTGGAATTCCTTCAATCATCCTGGTTCGAGCCTTTGAAGACAGCAGAAATAAAGTTCCTTACATGGAAAACGGTTCTGTTATTGGCATTAGCATCTGGTAGAAGAGTCTCCGAGCTGAGCGCACTATCTTGCAGAAGCCCATACCTAGTCTTTCATGCAGACAGAGCTGAGTTGCGTACAGGGCCGAAGTTCCTCCCGAAGGTGGTCTCGGCTTTTCATATTAACCAGCCCATTGTGGTTCCATCGGTTACTACTGGTTCTTCCACCCCTAAAGCTTTGGATGTGGTTAGAGCTTTGAGGACTTACGTTTCTCGAACAGCTCGTACAAGAAAGTCTGATGCTCTCTTCATTCTATATGATGCTAGAAAGATAGGATGTCCAGCGACAAAGCAGTCCATCGCCAGATGGATTAGATTAACCATTCAGATGGCCTATTCGCAGGCCTCGATTCCTGCTCCTGCCTCCATATCCGCTCACTCTACCAGGTCGGTGAGTGCCTCGTGGGCGGCTGCTCGGGGGACTTCATTACTACAGTTGTGTAGGGCAGCCACCTGGTCGGGGAACAATACCTTTGTAAGGTTTTACAGTTTTGATACTCTGGCATCAGAGGATCTACAGTTTGGAAACTCAGTGTTACAGGGACCTCAGCACTCTCCCGCCCGTTGTGGGAGCTTTGGGACGTCCCCATTGTCTACCTAAACCCCAGTATACCCTAGGACGTTAGAGAAAAGGGGATTTTGATTACCTACCGGTAAATCCTTTTCTCGTAGTCCGTAGGGTATACTGGGCTCCCTCCTCTGTGCTTCGTTCTACTGTTTGGCGTGTTTGACTGACCAGTTTCGTCAGTGTTATGCTGTTGGTAGTTAAGGTTAAAGTTATTCCTCCTCTCATAGTATGACCGTCTCCTTCGGGCACAGTTTTCTAAACTGGGCTGTGGGAGGGGGCATAGAGGGGAGGAGCCAGCACACAGGATGTTAATTTTTATTTAAGTGCACCGGCTCCTTTGGACCCATCTATACCCATTGTCTACCTAAACCCCAGTATACCCTACGGACTACGAGAAAAGGATTTACCGGTAGGTAATCAAAATCCCCTTTTTACTATGCTAAGGTATATTAATGAACCACTCTAAGACATGCTGACATAATTTTAACTAGATCGGAGCATCTTCATAGGTTTCGTCATTTTCACCAAAAAAGTGAAACTTCAGGCCTCTTGCCAGAACAGAAGATGTTGACTCAGATCAAAATGCTTTTGCACGTTTCTTATTCAAGTCAAGTCACAACTTTTCCACACTAGCCGATTTTGAATTTCTCAATTTCAGTTTTTTCACTCCGCCCTAGTGGCGAGCCCGCGAGGGGCGGCGGTACGCGTCCTACGACCTTTTCATACCCCCACTATCCACGTCGGCGTGGAGTTGATTTTATATAGTGTGGCGAGCGCAGCGAGCCCCGCGAGGAGACACAGAATACATGTAAAGTAATACGTGTCCGCTTGCCACACTTCGGGCTCGCCACACTATATAAAATCAACTCCACGACAACGTGGATAGTGGGGGGTATGAAAAGGTCGTAGGATGCGTACCGCTGCGCTCGCCACGCTTCGGGTTCACGTTCATAGTGGGGGTGGCGTGGGGGTGCATTTAACATTGTAAGCCCCCATTAGGGTGCTTATACAATTAAACATCGTATAGGGTGCTTATACAATTAAACATCGTATAGGGTGCTTATACAATTAAACATCGTATAGGGTGCTTATACAATTAAACATCGTATAGGGTGCTTATACAATTAAACATCGTATAGGGTGCTTATACAATTAAACATCGTATAGGGTGCTTATACAATTAAACATTGTATAGGGGGCTTATACAATTAAACATTGTATAGGGGGCTTATACAATTTGAAATCGCATCGCTGTGCATCGGGTGTATGCCATGCGATACGATGCGATTATATGTCATGCGACCAAATATCGTGGGCGCCGTGCTAGTACACAAGTACCTAGAGGATAATTTGTCTGCTCCAGTAGCTAGGGTAGTGTTTCCCCAAACTCTGCCATGACAATCCAAGATTTAAGGATACCTCAGTCAATCTGCCGGACTCCAGCATGGATAGCCTTAAAACTTAAATGTTAATAGCAAAGTTTGGCAAACTCTGAGCTAGGGTCTTGCATCTGCCTCTTAATCAATCCATCTACACAGTCTCCTTCATTAATTCATAGTTTTTTTTTACTTAAATTATACATTTATGCCTAAACAATTACATTATGCATTTTTTATGTAGGACAAAGTTGCAACTTAAAAAGGTGACCGTACAAACACCCCAAACATACAGATAGGTAGCTGGATGATTAACTGCATAACAGGAGCATATATTCATACCGTAAGAAGAAGGGTTATCGTATCATTCACATAATATCACCGTATAGTGTTAGTATCACAACAATACCCAAAGGCGCCATTCGGGCACTGACCTATAAAGGCAGTACAGAATATAAAATGGAATATCACTCAGACTAACATGTACAATACCCTCCCATATAGTAGGAATCACTTAGTATAGGTTGCATGGTTAACTGCAGTGTCCAAACAGAATGAAAATAGATACCATGAATCCAGCTACCAAGTATAAAAATAATAATAATAATAATAATAACCAAAGCAAACCTACCTCATAACCCCCCACCCTGTCCAACCCACCCTCAACTTGGATGTACTTGGATCCCGTAAAACAACCTACTTCTAACTCATTACCTATTATGAACTATATGGCCTTTAGCTAAACCGCATTGAATCTGCACTAACATTAGGATATGGACAGGTCTATGGAGCTAATCTATACCCCCCAAAAATCTACCTTACTCCTCCCACCCTATCCACTCACTCACGACCGTACAGTTTTAAATACAGTAACTATCTGTAGGAACTCCTGCACAAGCCGTATAGCATAACACATGACTATATATAATAATGCAGTAGTCATGCAAATTGTTTCAGTGTGCAGTGCGGTGGCCAACATTGCAATCAGGTGTTAGATTCCAAACGTGTGCAGATGCTGTTAAGATGTGTACACAGTCATTTATCACTGGCAATATGGTTGATGAGCGGCAGGGTGTCATTTTCATCAGCGATCATCTCTGGTCGCTGATGAAAACGGGACACGGAGCAATATATTGCTGAGCGATATACTGCACCGTGTGTACACAGCCTAAGCTCCACTGTGGCAGGGGCTTATGTCAATAATGATATATTCTCTGTAAAAAAAGCTCTTATATGTATGTGATCTAAATAAGAGTTAATCCTACAGCCAGAGAGACTGGGGGCATGGGCAGCAGCTCACAGAGCCGCTGGCCATGCCCCCACAGCCATAAAATCGGGGTATGGCTTTGCAGGAGGGTCATTAGTATGGACCACACACCCTTGGCGCTAGGTCACGACCTCAAAATATCAGCCCATGCACAGCGTCCTACTTCTGCCAAAGTTGGGGGTAGGAGTTTGGACTGCACTGCAGCCCCACCTCAGGAGCCGCCACTGCTCGGGTGTAATGTTGGATTTACTCAGAGCTCTCCATAGCAGACTACCCTGTAACAGAAGGCAGAATTAGAGATAGCCATCAACACTATTGCCATCAATGTTTGCCATAGATGGCAATAGTGCAAACTTCCATTGATGGTAGCATACTATGTAATGTATGACCATCAATAGTTAAAACTAGCAATGGCCATCCCTTTTATTTGGCTGACTAGCATGCGGCCAATCAAAGCCTTGGAGGAGGGAAACCATCTGGTTCTACCACCATCGATTTCAAAACTATTCTACATCAGTCATAAACAAACGATGACTCTGAATCATCGATGGTCGATGGCCATCCCTAGGCAAAATGTGACGCTCTCCCTGTGCAATATACTCGGTGAAAGTCAAAGCCCCCCACATTACTTTAAGCTGTTCATATAACTTACCTTCTCTTCTTCAGGTGATGAACAGTTATTAATCCTTTGTCCACGACTGCACCAATTATTTTGTGTCTCTTACGTTTCTCCCGACTAATCACACGGCGGCGTTTAAAGAGATTTTTTTGTAAATCCTGTGGCAACAAATAAGATTTTATTTTACTACAGTAGGAACTGAATAAAAATAGTACAAAAAAAAAAAAAAAAAAAATAAAACATTAAGGATGGGAAATAAGAGACAAAGGGCTAAGAGCTCTGCTTTCTAGCTTATAATGAATGGAAACTAAAAAAAAAAAAAAAATTAAAGAAAGAGGAAAGAAATCAGGGATGTGTAACAATTTGTTTCTTTGGGTCAGCTTTGAATATACAGTATAGATCAGATTCTGACTTGGCAGTAAAGCAAGAAAGAACAAGTTTTTTTTTTTTTTTACACCAAAAATCCCAGATGCGACCTGGCTTTTGGAAGACGGAACCGAGCCGGGTCAGATCCGGGATTTACACTGCTGTGCCCACCCGCAGTGTAGACTTCCCGGCACTAGACATCTTCAAGCGCCGGGACCGCCGATCGCCGTGTTGGGGGCAGCCCAGCACCAACGTAAGGGGTATAACTGAGCACTTTGGTAAAGCCATGTGGCACTGCAGGTGGGGCAGATTTTGTCAAGTCAGAGCAGGCTGTTGCAGGCCACTGCAGGGGAGACCGTTGCAGTCAAGATTGACTGCAACATTTCCTCTGTATATAAAGGGAAGGTTGATACTGAAGGGGATGGGGCCTGGGGGTGCCACAAATTGATTAATTATAACACTGGCGTCTTCTGCTGCCCCTAGAACTGCAGTGCAAGCGTCCTGGGTCCAACCCTGGTAGTTACCACCAGTGTTGAAGTCCCAGGTCAGTCATCACGGGATTTTGTGATTCCACTAAAAAAAAAAACAGGATCAAAATGGAAAAAGGTGCTGCTAGTGGAAATGTTGCTTTTCAAAGCCAGTATAAAAGAAGCTCTAGCTTCGCCCCTTATAGTCAGCCTTCCTTGTCGTGTCTGCCGAATCAGATGCAGCGTGGAACATGCCATTCCGTCAATCAGTTCTACTACTAGTTCGTGATTAAATTCCTTGCCATAGTCATAGCGAATGATCTGTAACTGTCACCCTCCTCATCCGCGCCAACCCATTCCCCCAATACCGTTTTTGGCCGATTGATCTTTCCTCCGGGAGCCCCCATGCTGCAGCCACTTGCGTCCGTGTACGAGCAGCTTCCGCCCTAGTTCCAAGCCTCGCTCCCAAGTGTCTATTATATTACCCAATCATCTGCCTGGAGACGGCTAAGAGCGCGACCATAGAGAGGTGCACCATGGCGCACTGGCTCCCTCCTCTGGATGGGAAGTGTGATTACCATTACTAATACTATGGAATAAGCGGCGAAGTCGAACGAACTTGCGTAATGGTGGTGGCCACAACGCACAACGTAGGCTGCTGCTGATATCATACCGGTTGCTTGTAATGTAAGTACATACAGACTTCATCTCCCCCTCTTCTTACAGCTGGGAGCGAGATGGCGGACGTAACACCAGACAGGTAGTGCAGCAAGATTTTTAATCCGCTTAAAAGTAAATGGGCAGGGTCGGGGTGAAGGTGACAGCAAGTTGCAGAGACTGCAGTGTATGTCTACAGGTAGGACTGGGGAATCTAAACATTTTGTCTCCGGTATTGATGTGTTGCATACGCACAGCTTTTTGCACTAAAATGATGGTATGTAATATGTGGAGGTTGTGTTCTGATTTTGTGACATGAGAAAGTAGCCCAAAACTTTACAAAATCATGATTCTACAAAGTGTGAACAATAATCCTGGGTACACACCAGAACGATTTGGTCTTAATTCTCCCCATTTTTATGTGATTTCTACTGATTGTGTGAAAAAGAGCAGAATTGGGCATGTTTTCAATGCGATTTCGATCCGATGTGCATCCCAGCCGGTTGTTTGGTTGCTTTGGAGATTTATCCCAATCGGACAGTCTGGTTGTGAACTGTAATTTTTGACTAAAGTTTGTATGAAATGTAACAGCGCAACAAAGTTGTTTTTTTACTTCCATCAAACACTTGTTATGGAGCACAACAGATGCCACTGGTCTTCTATGACTACAAGAGTGGTCTGTGACAGCAGCAAAGCTTTGACCATCTTGGCTGCTTTTGGAGAGGAAGCACTGTTCTGAACCACTGTGTTTTAGTAGTTTTCTTAAATTTCATTGTGGGAGACATTACCTGGAGAACAAGAAGCGCTGCGGACAACCTATGTCTGCCATCAGTGAGGACATCATTGCTGCTATGCGAACCAGAGTTGAGGTGGACCCAGGGATTAAAGCAGAGGCAAAAGGGGTCGGTACTCCATGGCCCCCCTCTAGCTAGGGGCCCCCTGTGGTTGGCATGTATTTAAATAAATTTTTAGCTAAAGGTTTTGTGCATGGGAGTGGGGTAGTTCTGCAGCTTCAGGATGCGGTTAATTTCCCGGCAATCGGAATCCCGGCGTTCAAAATCTCGACGCTGGAATCCCGATCGCCGAAATCCAAAAATTAGCGTGGCGAGCACAGCGAGCCTGCAAAGGGGGGGGGGGGGGGGGGGGGCGATCCACGTCCTCCCCTTGTCGGGATTCCAGCGTCTGGATTTTGAACACCGGGATTCCGACCGCCGGGATTCCATACAGAATCCTGCAGCTTAACCCTATCTGACAATGATTAATGGTGGTGAGCATGGGGTGCCAAGGCACACTGACTGCACAGTCAACTCCCAGTGTGCAGTGCATTACTGGGAGTTGACTAAGTCCCATGACACTTTGCACAAGAGGGCAGAGGCTGAGAGGTTTGTGCTGAGTTCTGATTGGTGGAGCTCATTACATGCTTCTCAGGCCCATGGAGGACAGCAGCAGCCTAGTCATGGGAGGGTTTTTAATCAGAGGCAGCACTGGGACTGTGAGGTCTCCTACAGTCCTACAGAGTAAGGTGCAGAGGGACAAATACAGTATAAAGGCTTTTCATGTGGTGTGTGTGCGTGTGTGTGTATATGTGTGTGTGTGTGTATATGTATGTATGTATGTATGTATGTATGTGTATATAATATATATATATATATATATATATATATATATATATATATATATATATATATATATATATATATATATGTGTGTGTGTGTATATCTATCTATCTATCTATCTATCTATCTATCTATCTGTGGGCTAATCTTTGTATAAGTCAGCCGAGAGAGCACACACCAAAAAGTTCAGCAAAGATAAATGGTTTAATACATCACCATTATGGCATACAGCAGGTCGACGTTTCGGACTAAACACAGTCCTTTTTCGAGACAAGCAACGCTATAACACAACAGCTCAGCAACAGTGCAGGAGGCAATGTGATGTGCTGAGCCTGGGGCGCCCCTAATAAAGGTCATTAAATACATTCATTTTGAACAGCTGAAAACAGCCAAATGCATCATACAACAGGAGCCTATGTGGCTCAATTCAAAGTACCTCATATCGCTGAGAATCCCCCAAGCGCGCCGGTGGATATTGCAGACAATAAAGGGTGTCCTGTCAGGACAGCCGGACACCGGATATGACGTCGGTGCGGTCCACCGATCCGTCATTCCCCTCAGGCAGTGGAGCAGAGAGAGCGCTCAGCTCGGACGCACGCAACCCGTAAGTGATCAGTCACTTCCGCAAAATGCGTTCCAGACGGCTGTAAGCGCGTTCTAACTGAGTAGACTGCGCTATATGTAGACCAGTGTGTCGTTAAAGTGCTAGTGACGTATGTCACCAATAAACAATGCACATAAGCGGACCTCAGTACTAGTAATAAAGTGGGGCACGGAGGGTGAGGTGGAGAGGGGCTTGGATGGGGGATTATCAGCAAGCAGAGGTATATATAGTGTCACCTACACTTTAACACAAATCAGGACGGGGTTGGGGCTCAAACAGAGTTAGCCCCATATTATGGACCAATATAGAGGCGCATCCAGGCCACCCCAAAATAGCCATGAAAGAGCATGATGATCAATTCTTCAACAAATACATACATATAATAAGAAATCAGACAAACACAAAAACACATACATGAAGTATTTACATATGTACAATGGTATAACACCTGTCCAAAAATTTTTTTAGGACAGATAAAGAGTTGGTCAGTGCCTATCGGAAACTATTACCCAAAGCCAGCAATCGGTTATGTGGACAGAAAGCAATTTAGAGGATTATGCTCGTTGAGCCCACGCGGGGTCACTGTATTAAGTCGATGTATCCATCGTGCTTCAAGGCGACGTAACAGCAGATTCCTGTCACCCCCTCTGGTCGAGTTAGGTACATGGTCCACCAGAATGCAGCGTAGGGTTGATGTCTGGTGTCCCAGGGCCAGATAATGTTTGGCCACTGGCTTATCTGAAACTCCTGTGGATAGTGCAGTCCTAATCGAGTAGCGATGATTCGCCATGCGATCTCGAAAGGACCGTGTCGTCATGCCGACGTAGTATAGTGTGCATGGACATATTAACACATAAATCACGTGTGTGCTGGTGCACGTCAGCCTATGCTTGATTTTAATGCTGTTTCCATTGTGGGGATGTCGAATTGAAGTCCCACTGTTCATGGAGTGGCATGTCGTGCATCCTGCACATTGAAAGCAGCCCCCTCTCATGGTCATTGTAGCTTGACCTGTCCCAAGCGGTGGGTACAGCGTGGGTCTCATTAAGAGCTGTTGTAGATTTCGTCCACGCCGATAGGAATTCATAGGTGGTTTAGATTTCTGCAGTTTGAGAGCTGGGTCGCTGGCCACCAATGGCCAATGCTTTCTATAGATATCCTGTGTCATATATGCTGTGTGGTCGTAATTGCCCACGCGCACTAACTGGGTGGACATGTCAGACCTTGATGTTGTTTTGTCCACTGGAGTGGTGTGTCTCTCTTGGGCTTTGCCCAAGCAGCGTTCAATGGTGGAACGTGAATACCCACGGGTGAAAAAACGTTCACTCATCTCAAGGATCTGCACTTCTGCAGCCGTCGCAGAGGAGTTGGTTCGTAAGACACGGAGAAATTGGGAAATTGGTAGGCTTTCTTTGAGTCGCACAGGGTGCTGACTACTGGCTTCAAGAAGGGTATTTCGATCTGTCTTTTTCCTGAAAAGCGTGTAACCCAACTTGTTGTTCTCACGGAACACCGTTACATCAAGGAAATCAACCGATTGCTGGCTCTGGGTATATGTAAACCGAATAGGCTCAGGCACTGTGTTAAGCCAACCAACCATTGACAAAAACATATCTTGTGATCCCGACCAGACCAGAAATACATCGTCAATATAACGCAGGTAACATATGAGCTGTGATTGGAAGCCATATATATATATACAACTTCGGGCACTCCAGGACTTTTCAGCAATAATAAATAAATAAGTACAGATAGGTTTTTTTTTTTTTTTTTTGACGTTTCAAGCTTTACTAGCTTTTCCTCAGGCTAACAACAAAACAATACAATAAACTTACATTTATCACCTCTCACCTCACCGTGCAGACAGGTCTCTCCGCCTCCCCTTCGATCCGGACTGGGTCCCTTGCCGATGACGTCATTGCGCAATGGCGCCGTCGCGCTCAGTTCCCCGGCCGGGCACAGGGTTGCTATGGAGACCTGTTGAAACAAAATATTGACATATATGAATTTTAAAAGAAACACATCGGGACCTACTCATCAGCATATATGAGCAGAGGGACTTGTGTCCAGGATGCATCCGCACATGTTATGAAACCACAAACCCGCGTGGGGTGCATATATTATAATGAGCTGTATAAACGACATGGGTGCTAACATCAAAAAAACGGAACCTTAAATGATGTTCAAGCCCATCAAACATAGTGTAATCTATAACTCCAGACGGGCACCTTGAGACAGCATGAGGCATATGAAAAAGATATAAAAAATATGATTAAGAAAAAAGGGGGTTGTGAGGGAAATCTGCACTAAGTGGGGTTATTTAATTTTCAAATATATTCAAGGTGCGGATAATGGATTGGGGATATAACTGACTATAGTTAGGGAATACCTTCCAATATTCACATTACAAACAAGCTACTGCCTGTGGCCTAAGGCCTGATAAATGTAATGGTCACTGGTGCACCCCCGAGTTTATTATAAGTTTAACATAGGAAACAAAAAAGGAAAGAAACTCGGGTGGGGTGCACTCTTAATACCCCAATCGCAAAGTTGTTCAAAAGATACTCTATAATTAAAGAATTTTTATTGTGTGTTTTTTATTATTGCTGAGTGTTTATATAACCAAAACTTATTAAATAATATTTGGCCTGAAAATTAGTCCATAATTAATTGTTGATTAATAGTCAATAAATTTAAATCTGTCCTAGCGATTTATTCAATTTTTGCAGGATTTATCTTATTATGCGTACATATACTGAGTTATAAAAGCTGACCATCATATATCCTTATTGCCTCTATCCAAAAGGCAGTCTTAGTTTAGTCTCAATTGATATTGAGATAAGGATTGTAATCATAGATCAGCATAACTCAAAATTTCAGAAAAAGACAAAGCATAATAATAACTTTTAAATACGCATAAAAAATCATTCACTTAATGTGCAGTACTTTTTAATTACATAGATTATAATTTTTTAATTTTAAGCTTGATTCTCTCCCCTAGCTGCTATACAAGATACAATTTATTAATGCACTGGCTCTGTAGTCAAAATTGGCAACAAAACTGTTATATGATAAGACTACTGATGTACTTTGTAGCAAAGACCTTGTTTGATAAAAGAAGCAGATCACCGTATAGATCAAAGGCATATAAGTTATATATCATGAAACATGCAGCAGTTATCTGTAGTACGATTCACACGACAGCATACATACTTATATACAGATACAAGATGGTACAGTCCACAATGATGCGCCCACCTGGGTGCAGGTGAAAGAACGAACTGCTCAGTATGGTGCCAATAAATTCACCCTCAAATAGAATTAGACATGATGCTAACAGTACTGCACCCCCATTCCAAGCATTTGCACATTGATTAGTGCTCAGAACACCTGTTATATTAATTAAAGATGACTATTACACCTGATTGCGTTGCTTCTAAACAAATGACACAAAGACATACCATACACCAAGTCAGCGCCAATTTGCGGGTTTTTAAAGATATAACAATTAGCCGTTTATGCTTTAATTACAAAGGCACATACGTTTTTGGAAAGAAACAAAGCTGCTAAGTGTATAGCCAATTAGTAAAGGGACACACTGTGCAACATGGTCAATCACAGATGCGGGTTTAAGATATACTAGCACACCGTCTGTGTTGATAAGTGAAGCGGGGGAGAGCAATTAATAAAACAAACATTTGCAAGATATATAGCCATACACGTTGCCGCTTTGCCAGTAAGGGCGAATGCTCGAATTAGCATGCAGGGAAGAGAAACAAACTAATCACACAATGAATGAGTAACAAAGAAGAGAGAGGGACCTCTGCCCTGTGTGGAGTTAGGCCAGACGGCCAAGTCAGTGAAGCTCCACAGGGAGAGGAACCCTCTTTACCGATCCTGTAGTAAGTCGCGAGGTCTCCTGTAGCCGCACTCAGATGATAGTCAATTTTCGGGCAGGAGAACGCTCTGCCGGTCACGTGTGCACACGTGGTCGGCTTCTGTGACGCGCGTTTCGCCGGAGCTTGGTCACACAGGCAGCGTCAACGCTGCCTGTGTGACCAAGCTCCGGCGAAACGCGCGTCACAGAAGCTGAACACGTGTGCACACGTGACCGGCAGAGCGTTCTCCTGCCCGAAAATTGACTATCATCTGAGTGCGGCTACAGGAGACCTCGCGACTTACTACAGGATCGGTAAAGAGGGTTCCTCTCCCTGTGGAGCTTCACTGACTTGGCCATCTGGCCTGACTCCACACAGGGCAGAGGTCCCTCTCTCTTCTTTGTTACTCATTCATTGTGTGATTAGTTTGTTTCTCTTCCCTGCATGCTAATTCGAGCATTCGCCCTTACTGGCAAAGCGGCAACGTGTATGGCTATATATCTTGCAAATGTTTGTTTTATTAATTGCTCTCCCCCGCTTCACTTATACTAGCACACCGTCTGTGTTGATATCTTAAACCCGCATCTGTGATTGACCATGTTGCACAGTGTGTCCCTTTACTAATTGGCTATACACTTAGCAGCTTTGTTTCTTTCCAAAAACGTATGTGCCTTTGTAATTAAAGCATAAACGGCTAATTGTTATATCTTTAAAAACCCGCAAATTGGCGCTGACTTGGTGTATGGTATGTCTTTGTGTCATTTGTTTAGAAGCAACGCAATCAGGTGTAATAGTCATCTTTAATTAATATAACAGGTGTTCTGAGCACTAATCAATGTGCAAATGCTTGGAATGGGGGTGCAGTACTGTTAGCATCATGTCTAATTCTATTTGAGGGTGAATTTATTGGCACCATACTGAGCAGTTCGTTCTTTCACCTGCACCCAGGTGGGCGCATCATTGTGGACTGTACCATCTTGTATCTGTATATAAGTATGTATGCTGTCGTGTGAATCGTACTACAGATAACTGCTGCATGTTTCATGATATATAACTTATATGCCTTTGATCTATACTGTGATCTGCTTCTTTTATCAAACAAGGTCTTTGCTACAAAGTACATCAGTAGTCTTATCATATAACAGTTTTGTTGCCAATTTTGACTACAGAGCCAGTGCATTAATAAATTGTATCTTGTATAGCAGCTAGGGGAGAGAATCAAGCTTAAAATTAAAAAATTATAATCTATGTAATTAAAAAGTACTGCACATTAAGTGAATGATTTTTTATGCGTATTTAAAAGTTATTATTATGCTTTGTCTTTTTCTGAAATTTTGAGTTATGCTGATCTATGATTACAATCCTTATCTCAATATCAATTGAGACTAAACTAAGACTGCCTTTTGGATAGAGGCAATAAGGATATATGATGGTCAGCTTTTATAACTCAGTATATGTACGCATAATAAGATAAATCCTGCAAAAATTGAATAAATCGCTAGGACAGATTTAAATTTATTGATTATTAATCAACAATTAATTATTGACTAATTTTCAGGCCAAATATTATTTAATAAGTTTTGGTTATATAAACACTCAGCAATAATAAAAAACACACAATAAAAATTCTTTAATTATAGAGTATCTTTTGAACAACTTTGCGATTGGGGTATTAAGAGTGCACCCCACCCGAGTTTCTTTCCTTTTTTGTTTCCTATAAAAAATATGATAACAACAAATGTATAAGGTGCATCTGTCGACATCTGTTGTCGACAGCTGAAAAGATATATAGCAGTCTGAACTAAACATAGCCAAAGGTAAACTCATATGGTGCAAGGTAATATAGGCACTATGTAGGAAGAACAATTATGCAGCTACTGTATAGGAAACACTGCAGACTGCAATATTCATTAAGACCCGCTGGCTGCACCGTATTCAGACGGTGAATCCAGCGGGCCTCACGTTGAAGAAGGGACTTATCACGGTCACCAGCCCTGATCCTGAAGGGGATTTGGTCAATAATTTTATATCTCAGGGTTGACAGATTGTGCCCCAACTCCCTGAAGTGACGTGGAACGGGCTGTTCATTAGCAGCTGGTTTACCATCTATGGATTGTCTAATGGTAGACCTATGTGTACCCATACGTTCTTTAAAACTCCTTGTGGTCTTCCCCACATAGAGAAGACCACAAGGACAACGAATGATGTAGTGTTCATTCTAGCACCCGCTATCTGTGAAAACCCATGCAGTTCCTCTTCCCTGCCTGTGGTGTCGCTGTCTGCTTTAGTGCTTCTAGCATAGTGTGGTCTGTATATCAGCACTAATATGCAAACCAGAACTGTGCTAGAAACACCACAGCAGACAGTGACACCCCAAGCAGGGAAGAGGAACTGCATGAGTTTTCAAAGATAGCGGGTGCTAGAATGAACACTATGATGTATATGACATGGGTACTAGAACATGTGAGGACCTGTCTGATAGGTACTCTATCTGTACTTAGACCCTGTGTCTGATTTATTATTGCTGAAAAGTCCTGGAGTGCCTGAAGTTGCTCACCTGCATGTTGCTTGGTTACCCTAAGTGTTCAGTGCACCGAGGCACGTTAAAGTTCAGCTCTCCCTGTGAGTGCCTGTTACCCTGGATATATATATATATATATATATATATATATATATATATATATATATATCCCCTGCAATTACCCATTGGCTAATTTTATACTGCCTTTACTCTGTGTTTTGACAGAGTAATATTTTTCCATGCAGTTTGCGACTATTATTGACAAGTGCAAGGTCTAAAGTGCCCCGGGCCCCCCGAAGGCTTAATCTGGCACTGGGTGGACCACATGGTGTCTGTGGCCCATTTAAAGAAGGAATTAGGCATATCATCAGGATCCATCCGCTTGATACTCTACAAAAAGATTGGTCTGATCAAGGTTTCTGCACGCTGGATGCCCCATAAAATAACTGGATAGCAGAAGGAGGCTTGTGTGACTCAGTGCTGGCAACATGCTAGCCAGGTTTGATGTTGGTCATTCAAACTCAGTCTGTGAAATAAATAGTGAGTAAGTTTAATTTATATAGCGCACTTTCTCCAACAGGACTCAAGGCGCTTTACAGACATTAATAAACAATGCACATAATACAGAGGATGTTGGTAGTACAGTCACAGACAAAAGAAACCCTTGAGCACACAGTAAGCATAATGCAGGCTCGGTGCAGCATTTTGGATAATAACTTCCATGGGTTGTGTACTCTGCCCTGACAAGGTACCAGGTGCGGCAGCCATTTTAGGCGCTCTGCGTAGGATTACCCTGGGTGGAATAGATTACCCCTAAAATAAATTACCTAAAATAGGTGATTTCATTGTATACTCAGGTCCATGAATTTTTCATCAAATAATCAGTGGTTTTGAAAATTGGATCTACAGCTTCGACCCCAAGACCAAACGTCATCTGAGTGGACCCAGGTTAAAGGTGCACCACCATAGAAGTTCTGACATGAGTTCAGTGTGACCAAGCAGATGGTGGCTGGTCATGTAGTTGCTGGTCACCAGAAGCGCATGATCACTGGTGACTGGTATGCCAACCAGTGCTGAAAGCAATTTACAGGCAATGTTATGGAACTCATGCTGCCCTTCTCCATTGCAACAATTCTACTGCCTACAAGCCCAAGTAAGTGGTGGATTTTCTGTCCCATGAAGGCATCCAGGAGCTTGTTCATCCACCATACAGTCCAGACCTTGCCCCCTTTGTTCCCACAAATCAAGAGCAAGATGCCTGGGTTTCATTTTAAGTCCCCAGAAGCTGCAGGGGAGACCTTCATCGAGCATGTAGAAGACAGACTTTGAAAATGTATTATTCACTTTATTTATAAATATCAGGTTTTTTTTTAGTGCGTCATAGAAAAATAGAATGTGACGCCAGATAACAACCATTTAGCCCAATTAGTCTGCCCCTTTTTTAACCATATTGTTACCTCAAACCCTATTTGGTCCTTCTTTCTTTGAAAGGATATCCTTTTGTCTATCACTTACCACCTCTGATGGGAGTCTATTCTACTTGTCCACTACCCTTTCTGTGAAGTCATTTTTCCTCAGATTTCCCCTGAACCTCCCTCCCCCAGTGTTAATGCCTGTCCTCGTGTTCTAATACTTCTCTTCATTTAAAGAAAGTTTCCCTCCTGGACCTTGTTAAAACCTTTAATATATTTCAAAGTTTCTATCCTGTCCCCCCTTTCCCTTGTTTGCTCTAAATAATACATATTCAGATATTTTAGAATTTCTGGGTAAATTTTATATTTTAGGCCATGCACCATTTTAGGCGTCCTTCTGTGTATCATCTCTAATTTATTATATCCTTCTGGAGATATGGCCTCCATAACTGTACACCGTATTCTAAATGAGTTTGTACCAATTACTTATACAGTGGCATTATTACGTCTTTCTTCTAGATAGTGGGAGCTTTGGTCAGTGACCATCGTTTTGGGAATAACATCATTTGTAAGATATTGCATTATTGCATTTTTACAGATCTGAATTGGAGTACATATAATACGCAGGGCAGCATCTACTCCATTCCTCATGCTCAGGCCTTCTAGATTCCGGTTTTCAATTCTGCATCAATGTCTGGTGCATACATGTGGGAGAAATGCTGGCACTACAAGGAAAGGAGGTTGGTATATTTCTTTTTATCTTTGGTCTGAGATTTTGTGGCTACACACGTGATCATAATTACTGGAGGGAAACGATGCTTGGACCTGTATGGGGTGCAATCAAAAAGCTATTTCCTGAGGGATAATCCACATTGTTTTAGTGTGCAGAGCTATGTCACTAATTGGATTGGTGCGTAGTCTCTCTTGCTGCATAGTTGTGTATGAAGTATGTAGCAATCTGCTATGAACCATTCTGCTCTGCAGTAGAAGTGCACAGGTGTTTTTGCTCATAAATGTTCAACTCTGTCTTATGCATTTATAAGCCTATATATAATACTAGAATTCTGGATAGAATACGTACAGATGACCGGCAGTCAGAAAGCCAATGCCGGTATCTTGATAGAGGGAATCCCGACATGGGGTCCAGTAAATATACTTTCCTTCCCCCTGCTGCTAATAAACCTAACTCTCTCCCAATCCAGAACACACACACAGACTACCCTTAGCTCTGCCTGCTAGTGCCTAACACTAACCTTCCTACCAAACAGCCTAACCCCTATTGTAAGCATCTAACCCTCCCTCCCCACAGTCTAAGCCTATCCCCAATTACCACCACCACCTCAGCCAGGCCTTAAGTCCAACCCCCCACCCCGCTAGTGCCTAAACCACACAACCACTAACCTGGCCTAATGCGAACTAATGCCAGAAGTCGGGATTCTGGTGTCTGCCTCTTCATCAATGTCAAGATTCCTGTGCCGGTATTGCGGTCGCAAGTCGGAACGTAGGCTCTTGTATCCTGTCTGCTGGGATGTTGACAACCGCATACTTTCTTGACCTGTCTCTCTCCAGGCAATAGTACAGACAGCATTATACATGAGTGAGGAGCAAGCCTGGATAGTCTCCCAAGTGTTTAAAATTCAAATAACATAAATAAAAGTAGTTGTAGTCCCATAATTTGCTATTGATTTTAGCCATATTATTTATTTTGTACATTTAACCTCTTGTGACAAATGTGGGGTCATGAAAGCCCCTAGTATATATATTTTTACCCATCAGCCAGAACATTAAAACCTAAGTTAGCGGCAGATCATTTAAGTCCTGTTGCAATGTGGGGGCTCTATAGCTGCTTTTCCAGCACATTCCACAGATGCTCAATCAGACTGATATTTGGAGGCCAAGTCAATACCTTGAACTTTGTCATGTTCCTTACACCACAAATTAATGTGTGTTATGTGTCAAAGTAACATCAACATGAATCCGAGCATCTGTGGAATGTGTATGAAGAAGGACCCACTTTGCACCTTACAGGATTAGAATGATTTGCTGCTGCTAACCTCTTCGTCCCAGGTACCGCATGACACCTTTTCCTGGTTTCAGACTGACTATACCAGCTGTAGGGGTAGATGTATCAAGCCTTGGAGAGCGATAACATGGTGTATTTCCTGAAATTAGCCAATCCGCTTTTAAGTTTCCTTTCAAAGACTGCTAAATAAATGATAGAAGCTTATTGGTTGCTTTGGACAACTTCATATTATCACATTTCAATGGTTTGGTACATCCTCCCCCTAGTGCAGTGGTTCCCAACTTTGGTCCTCAAGTACCCCCAACAGTGCACGTTTCCTAGGTCTCCACACAGAATCACAAGTGCTATAATTAGCTCCACCTGTGATCTTTTTAAATGTGCCTGAATAATGAGCGCACCTGCCGGGTGACCTGGAAAATGTGCACTGTTGGGGGTACTTGAGGACCAGGGTTGGGAACCACTGCCCTAGTGTATATGTGTTAAACCGATGATTAAGCCAGTTATGTTATAATATTTGGTACTTGTTTAGTTTCCCGGCGGCAGCATAGCCGGCCGCTACTTCCGGGTTCGGCGCTCGGAAAACTATCTAAAATAAAGTCCATGGCAACGTGAATTGGTTCATACCCCCACTATCCACGTTGGCATGGTGTTGATTTTAGATAGCGTGGCGAGCCACCGAGCCCGTAGCGTGGGCGAGCGAAGCGAGCCCCGCAAGGGGACACAGATGCTGCTGCAACTGAGACGCTGCCGCCGTGAAACTGAACAAGTACCTAATATTTGAATAATGGCCGATACGCTGGCATTTTTAGCTGATATTTTGAGGATCTATCTCTCTCACAGCAACGTTGGCACTCAAAGGGTTTAATGGTATAGGCTGGGGTTGAGCAAGTGACTACACAGAGCAGCCCCCAAGGTTCCGAGAGCGAGTCCACCTATGAAAGTGTTCTAGGTAGTAGCGCACAGAGGCTGATGGTGTGTCTGAGGCCACAATGTATGAGGACATATCTGTTTTGCACCACATTTCCTTTATGATCAATAATGCTAACATGCTCTATCCCCTAGTAATAAAGGTAATTATGCCACATGGTCAGTCAGAATATTGGCACATAGAAGTGATGTTTATTAATGTACAGCAATCAAATCCAAACCCTAATTCTATCCCATGTAATCATCTTACAGACAGTCTCCGGCACAATATGGGTGATCGCATGACTTGGGATAGCATTTACTCAAGCAAATCCAGCAATGGCCCTTCACACTTTGACTGGTTCTGCCCTTATAAAGACCTAAAACACTTTCTGCTCTCTCTCATCCATGAAATGGTGCCTGAAAACTACGCAGGACCGCCGCTACATGTGCTGGATGTGGGTTGTGGCACATCAGATGTTGGACTCGGCCTATTCCAAGACTCGCACCTTCCATTGCGGATAACCTGCATAGATCGCTCAGCCCCTGCAATTCTCACTATGAGAAACAGTCTCGTGAAAAGAGAACCTCTTATTTCCAAACACAGTGAGACTTGTCTGGAGTATGTTGAAGGTGATGTCACTGATCTCCACGACTTTCCCTCTGGTAGCGTGTCGCTTGTACTGGATAAAGGTACCTCTGACGCTCTCTTGCGCTCAGGTAGAGAGCAAGCAGGAAGACTGCTACAGGAGGCCCTGCGAGTTCTGCAGGAGGGAGGCAAATTGGTTCAGCTGACCGATGAAGATCCGGATGCTAGGCTCCCATTTTTGGAACAAGCTGGAGTAGGTCCATCTGTAACATTTCATGACCTTGGGGATAAGAAAGGCATGTCCTACTTCGCTTATATTGTGACACGATCCTCATGAGAGAACCTAGCTAATCCCTTTTAGTGTGCACCAATGTTACTCACTGAATGCTTGAGAATTATTAGTGTGGCTTTCCAGACCTAAATCAATGTAAGCTAAATTATATCATTTTGCAAAGTTCTGTCTGTAATGAGACTATGGGCCAAGGCCCTTATTCAGATCTGATCGCAGTACAAATTTGTTCTCAAAATGGGCAAAACCATGTGCACTGCAGGTGGGGCAGTAACATGTGCAGAGAGAGTTCAATTTGGATGGGGTGTGTTGAAACTGAAATCTAAATTGCAGTGTAAAAATAATGCAGCCAGTATTTACCCTGCACAGAAACAAAATAACTCACACAAATCTAACACTCTCTGCACATATTGCCTCTCCCCACCTGCAGTGCACATGGTTTTGCCCATTTTGAGAACACATTTGCACTGCGATCAGATCTGAATAGGGACCCAAATGTAATGTGTGAGAATCAGAGAGTGAGAGATTTTGGTAGAGGTTTCTCATTGTTTTTCTAGGTCAAATCATTTACACTGAAAAAAACAGGTGGATTTTGCCATGTAATTGATTGACGCTTTAGAAAAATTTAAAGACTCTCCCAAAATCTATCGCTTTCTGAAACACACCCTATTACATTTAACCCTGTGGGTGGTATCCAATTAGTCACCGTAATTTACTGTGGCTAACTAACAGTACTTGCCTGGGGCAATCCTATTAGTTCCCATGATGGCACTTTGCAGGGATATGTTTTTAGTTGCTGAGGCAGGTGCAACCCAATCCGGATAAGTAATCATAGCATCCGTGAAAAGAAACAGACTTCTGTATTTCCATGCGAGAATGGGTATAGAGCACCAGGCAAAAACCATGATAAATCCCTGTTTTTTTTTCCCCATGGAACCAATTAGTGCTGCTAATAGGATACCCCTATGTCTATAAGCTATTTTTTTTTGTCTTTTATTATTTACTTTTTTCTTTATGCCAGCAAACCCCTCTTGATCATCTATCAGTCACCATCGCTCCTAATCGCACATCTTGTAGGGCAGCATAAAACTGTGCAGCATTGGACAGTGAGAGATCCATAGAAACAGAACCAGTACCAATTAGTCTGGTGAAGGGGTACATAAGTGAGATTAGACAAAAGATAGATAGGGTCCGGTGTGTATAAGAGTATGTGATTTATGTAATGATGTTTATATTGATATTCAAATAAATGCACAGTAACTTATTTACCACAGAACATGACTTGATCATTGTTTCCAGGAATCTGTTTGTGCAGCACTTAATCTGTCTCATCACAATTGTATCATCCAAAATACACCTACATATGTAGAGTCTTGTTTGCTTCAATTATCCATTAAATCTTGAGCTTGGAGAACATGAGATGTGCCATCAGCAGGTTATAGAGGACACATTACCACCACATCCAGGTCACCAACTGATAATAGATGATATAGTCATCTATAGTCCATTTCTAAGGACTGCATAAACACAATGGCCAATGTGGATAAGCCTGCAACTCCTGTCAAGCCGTATGTGTTTCTGCAAGTCCAGAAGAAAAGCTATATAAAACATAAGTGCCTCAGAGGGTTATGCGTGTGAAACTTAAACATGATAGGCTTGCCTGAAGAGGTGAGTTTTCAGGGAACACTTGAAAGTCTGGAGGCTAGTGGGGAGTCTTATTGTGCATGGAAGGGCATTCCATAGGATGGGAGCAGCCCGATGAAAGTCCTGTAAAAATGAATGGGAGCTAGAAGAGAGAAGCAGATCTTGTGCAGAGCGCAGTGGTTGAGATGGGAGATATTTTGTGATAAGTGCAGAGATATATGCTGGTGCAGTATGGTTAATAGCTTTATATGCAAGTAGAAGTGTTTTATATTGGATACGGTAAGGTACAGGTAACCAATGGAGGGACTGGCAGAGCGAATCAGCAGACTATGAGCGTCTTGCAAGGAAGATCAGCCTAGCAGCAGCATTTAAAATGGATTGATTATTAGAGCATACACACGGTGAGATATGCACTATTTTTCTATTCAATTTGCTTATAGAAGCAAAATCGAATAGAAATTTGAATGGGCATCGAATGGTTTTTCTACATTCGTTGCAAATTCAATCCCTATGCGCGCTCCCCTGTAGTGTAAATTTAATAGAATAATAGTTTTGGCAGCCAAGAATATATAGTGGAAATCTAATGTGTTCACTGCAGCATTCGATTCAATGTCCATCTCCTGCCTGAAGCCAGTGTTAATCTAATAGCAAATCAAATGGAAAATCAAATATAAAATAGTGGAAATAAAAAAGGAGTAGAAAAAACTTCAGAGCAGGTCGAATAGTCCATCTCTTATAGAAATCGAATCGAAAACAGAATCGAACCGTGTGTACGCACCATTACTCTTATACCCCTTTCACATCGCACTTTTAAAACGGTATATTGCCGTTTTTTTCCCATTTTAAAACGTTTAAGGCTGCAATGTGAAAGTGCCAAAGTTGATTTACCGGTTAAAGTTAACTGGTATTTCAACACGGTTAAAAGAGTCCTACACGTTTTAAAGCCGTTTTTTTAGGCCGTGTGAATGGCTCTATTTCAATAGCTTGAAACGTGTCCCTTGGGGGTTAAACGGGTTGAATGTTTGAATGGTATTAAATGATTTTTAAAACGGTTTTCACCTGCAATGTGAAAGGTCTCAAGGCTCAGACCCGTTTTAAAGTCCCATTTAAGAATAGCGTGTCATTACCCATTTCTGCAATGTGAAAGCAGTATTAGCTTCCTCATTTCAACAACTTCCCTATTTCTATATCAGACAGAGAGGATAAAAACATTCATCTTTTTCTATATTACTAAAATTATCATTGTGTCTTGTCATGCTTCTCTACCTCCCCTCCATTTCTCTACCTCCTTCTTTTTTTAAGAACCCACACACACACACTATTTTTTTCCTCTTCTCCTTTGCTGATATATTCTTCAGGGTACTTGTTTAGTTTCAGGGCTGCAGTTATGTAGTTTACGTAGTGCTGTTTTGAGAATACCAATACAGCACTATGCTGCCTACATAAACTACATAACTGCTTCTGTAGCCCTGAAACTAAACAATGGTTAATATTCCCACTATCCACGTCGGCGTGGAGTTGATTTTATAAAGTGTGGCGAGCACAGCGCGTGGCGAGGGGACGTGGATACGCGTCCCCTCGCTGTGCTCGCCACACTTTAGAAAATCAATTCCCCGCCTGCGGGGATCAGTAAGTATACAACGAAGTACCCATCCTGCTCCCTCTGCCACCCTCCACCCTGCTCCCAGTGTAGTTTCACGCTGTGAAACTAAACAAGTACCTTCTTCAGTGCTAAGTACAACTGGCCTCTTGTTCTATTGGTTCTTGGTCCGTATTCTATACAGCTTATGACCGCTACCATCTTATATCCACTTTATACCATAGGCTTCTCTGTGAGTTATTCAGCTCTTTTTACATTCTTCTCTTTCCGCAACATACTTTCCTTACAGCTTTTGTTAGGTACTCTGATTTTTTTTCAGTATATGAGTTAACATATGTATCCTTATTGTATCTTACTTTTTATTTCTTAAATATATCCATTTGTCAGGCACTAATTCCAGTAGCAATGCTTCCATATTTCTTCAAGAAGGTAAAGACAGAACATTTTAGGGTGCTTTGGGTAGATCATACTAGACATTAGTGTTCATTCTAGCACCCGCCATCTTTGAAAACCCATGCAGTTACGGTACTTATGTATTAGCAGGGTGCCCACTAAGCAAATTGCTTAGTGGGCGATTCTGCGTAAGAAAATTGCATCGCATGCGTTCAATGCGATGCGATTTTCCTATGTAATTTATTCACTGCTTTCTCCCCTCGGGCGGTGCGATACAATCGCATCGCACCTCCCGCAAAATCGCATGTGATTTTATAGGGTGTGTCACGGACCCACCGGTCGCCTGCTCCGATGCGGCAATCGGAGCAGCTCCGGCCGTGACTGGGGTTCACTTTGGACACTCGGGTTTCTTTGAGGTACATTGCCACCAGCCAAAACCTGATTTTAGCGCTTTGAAACTGTGCAAGGAGCGGCTTGGCTCACACGTGACCACACAATACAGTATAAAAATGGTAACGTAACGTTTCTCTTCTTTGGCTTACAGATCCTAAGAACACAGAACCAGAACTGGGAATGATATGATTTATTCCTAGAAATACTACAGAGCTTTAGTGAAAAAAATGGTTACAAGATATTACAATGATTTTAAAAGTACACACAAGATAAATGCAATTCAGAAATAATAGGGAATAAAAAGAAATGACAGAACTGTATCTTACCCCTAAGTACAAATCCTGACGTGGGGGGGTCTCTACAAGAAATCTCTGGTCCCTTACAGCCCGTGTGCTGTACCCCCAAGTAGTGACAGTGACCTATTTGCCAAGAGGGACAGTTATACTTGCAGACTCCCTCATCCCTCCCACCCTTGGGATTTGACCCTTTCCATGCTGACTAGGGAATGTAGCGATCTTCTACAGTACATGCAGAATTCCTCTGCTGTTTTCAAAGGGATTGATAACTGGCAGGCTTCACTGATAAGAGGTCTAACTGGGTGGGGGAGACTGTCCTCTCTTCTGGGCCATGGTTTATAAGGGGTCTCAGATCTTTATCTGGCATCCTACCTTCAAAGGATTTCTACAGATGGTCAATCTGAGGGAATACAGACCTCAAACTCCCAGGGTCACCTACAGTTTACCCACATAATACAAGACATGTCCTGATTCCAAACATAATAATCACAGGAGACATAACTTTACAAACAATATCCGACATACATTGATCGAACAGATAATCATAACAGGAGGCATACTTTATTTTGATCGATCACCTGATCTGATCATTACACCTCCCCCTTTTAAAATGGTGCACAAAGGCGGTGACCCACGTCACCGTCTCATAAGTGCTCTATTAACTACATACTCTGGATGGGTAGCAGTGGTTTCCGTGCTGAGACAGACTGCCACTGATTCTGCTGGATCTGTACTAACACTTCTCTATACTTGGCCTCTGTCATGGCACCACCTGATGCCATAGCCGTGGCTAGGGTGGGCAATGGGCCTAGTTCCTGCCCCTCTCCCAGGAGATGGCAAACTACAAGCACACAGGTGTCCTTGAACCCATAGTCTGTGAGCACACTGATATAGGGGGTTATTCTAGTTCATTCTTTCTGACAAAATCCTTCTTAGATGGACAAAAGCATGTGCACTGCGGGTGGGGCAGATGTAACTTGTGCAGAGAGAATTAGATTTGGGTGGGGTTTTTCTTCAAAGTGAGATCTATATTGCAGTGTAAAAATAATGCAGTCAGTATTTTCCCTGCACAGAAACAAAATAACTCACCCAAATCTAATTCTATCTGCACATGTTACATCTGCCCCCCTGCAGTGCACATGGTTTTGTTCATTTAAGAAGGATTTTGTCAGAAAGAATGAACTAGAATAAACCCCATAGTGGAAGCTGTGTCCCCTTGTGCCATCCTGGCTGGCATTGACACAGCCCACCACAGCTGTGCATCGGACTCCTGGGCACAGATTCTCCCCTGCAGCTGGCAGTTTGGCTTGACTCACTGAGATCAGTACCAGACAATTCCGCCACACCCCAAACGGGCATTCCCCTGTGGTGTAGGCAGTCCAGAACCTCTGCTTAGCTACGGCAGCCTTAAGGTGACTTTGGGCCAATGCTAGCAGGGATTGTAATGTTCCTTGGAACAACATAAGGTAAACCATAACTATGATGGACATCATTTCAGCCATGGCCCTAATCTTGTAACCCTCGTCCCCTGGGACTCGTAACTCAGCACGTTTAACTATACCACAGGTGCATACCTCCCAACTTCTGTCTGTATGAAATAGGGACACACGCGCGAGCGTCCGAAAAGGGGGTGGGGCGTATGCAAATGAGGGTGCGGCTTATGCTAATTAGCCGCGACCTCATTTTCATACGAGAATAGACGCTGTGCGCATGCGCACAGCGTCTATTCTACTAGATTGGGGGTCTCCCAACTGTCACCCCCCCGCAGCGGGACAATGCCTGCCGCGGGTGGGACAGCGGGACAGGACCCGAAAATCGGGACTGTCCCTCCAAAATCGTGACAGTTGGGAGGTATGCAGGTGTGGGGCATTCTCCCAGCACTACATACAAATTTTAACACATCTTCCTCCCAGTACCTCTCCTGAGCTGACTGGCCACCCCTCCCCTTCACTGGGTGGAAGGTCCACTCACTCAACACCTCATACCTTATGCTTGTGTGAGGAGATTCGCTCTCTGTGTCTGTGTGTAAATTGTAAAGGGGGGCACGTTTCTGCAAGGGGGAATACCAGCAGGTCATTGTCCCCTGTCTTGGACACATCACAGTCCAGTCCTGCAGAGGTTAACGGAGCTGAGATTAACCCTTCCACTCTGGGTGGGGAAGCTGTTGCTGTTACTGTCTCAGTAACTGGCTTGTCTTCCACTTGGTCCTCTCTTATGCCAATTACAACTTCTCCCACATTGACACACAATACTTTTTCACTGTCTATACCCTGATCTGGAAAAAAAAAAAAAAAAAAAATTGCCCAAAGGGCAAATCAGGCGCAAAAATTAATTAATAATATATGTTCAAATAATAATTGATGCACAGCTTAAAATAAATGCTGCTCCCAGTAAAAGGACAAAGTCCTTCTTAGCGAGAACAAGAATTATAACAAAGAAAGAGAGCGCACTGTGTTGATCAATTGTAAATTTTTACTGAACAATTAGAAATACATTTAATATAATATAAAAAAATGATATGTGAAATTAAAATATAAATGAATAAACAGACAATATATTTAAAATATATGCATGAAGCACTATGAATTCATTAAAAAACCTTCCGACTGTGATCTGCCAGATTTGTTACTTTATGCCTTGAGTTGAAACAGTTCTCATGGAATCAATAAAGTTCCTTTTAATGAATTGAACTGGAATAGTGTCGATAGCTATCGGTGGGGGAATGCTCCTTATTTGTAGTGAAAAAGGGTAAAAGTTATATTACCAGGTATCTCCTGCAGGTAGGTGAGATGGTAGAATGAGATCCCGATGGACTCCCGCTACTACCGGTGTTGCTCCGATGGTGAGGGAGCCGGTACCGGGAGCAGGTGCCTAAGGTGGAACTCAGCGGGTCTGCTAACAACCGACACGGCCCCGATGGAAAGGGAGCCAGCGACGGGAGCTGACAGGCTGAAGACTGAGTCAGCGTCCGGACGGTCAGATGTAGAAAACGTCTCTGCGCACCTGTGCAGGGAATAAGCCGACGCGGCCCCGATGTGCAGGGAGCCAGCGCCGGGAGCTGACACGGTTGGAGAGGAGGATACGTCCGGACGGTCAGATGTAATGAGCGTCTTGATACACCTGTGCAGGGGACACCGGAGAGGAGAGCCTTAAGCTTGTTGGTGGGAGCAGTCCAGCAATATGTAGCACAAAAGGAGGTCAATTCAGGCAATCTGGAAAAGGATCACGATCGGAATTTAAGCAGAGTCTTGACGCGTTTCTCCGTCCTTCTATTGCTGACGGTTTCATCTGATGAAACCGTCAGCAATAGAAGGACGGAGAAACGCGTCAAGACTCTGCTTAAATTCCGATCGTGATCCTTTTCCAGATTGCCTGAATTGACCTCCTTTTGTGCTACATATTGCTGGACTGCTCCCACCAACAAGCTTAAGGCTCTCCTCTCCGGTGTCCCCTGCACAGGTGTATCAAGACGCTCATTACATCTGACCGTCCGGACGTATCCTCCTCTCCAACCGTGTCAGCTCCCGGCGCTGGCTCCCTGCACATCGGGGCCGCGTCGGCTTATTCCCTGCACAGGTGCGCAGAGACGTTTTCTACATCTGACCGTCCGGACGCTGACTCAGTCTTCAGCCTGTCAGCTCCCGTCGCTGGCTCCCTTTCCATCGGGGCCGTGTCGGTTGTTAGCAGACCCGCTGAGTTCCACCTTAGGCACCTGCTCCCGGTACCGGCTCCCTCACCATCGGAGCAACACCGGTAGTAGCGGGAGTCCATCGGGATCTCATTCTACCATCTCACCTACCTGCAGGAGATACCTGGTAATATAACTTTTACCCTTTTTCACTACAAATAAGGAGCATTCCCCCACCGATAGCTATCGACACTATTCCAGTTCAATTCATTAAAAGGAACTTTATTGATTCCATGAGAACTGTTTCAACTCAAGGCATAAAGTAACAAATCTGGCAGATCACAGTCGGAAGGTTTTTTAATGAATTCATAGTGCTTCATGCATATATTTTAAATATATTGTCTGTTTATTCATTTATATTTTAATTTCACATATCATTTTTTTATATTATATTAAATGTATTTCTAATTGTTCAGTAAAAATTTACAATTGATCAACACAGTGCGCTCTCTTTCTTTGTTATAATTCTTATACCCTGATCTGAGCTATTCACTTCTACGGGAGGGGAGGGGGGTGAAGGGGGATCTTTTGCTAGTGAGCCACCTTCTACACAGGCAGTGATTAACTCACAGCTTTCCTGGGTTGTGATTACAGGGAGTGTCTTTACATCTTCTGCAACCCCCAACACTAATACATTTACTGCATTCTCTGACAAGGATACTGCACACACTTCTGCAACCCTCTCACCTATTTTTGCATTAATTTCGTTTGGCTCAGCAGGGGTTACCAGAGCATCCATTACCAACATAACACTCATTTTTCAAACCACATACATTTATACTGCTGCTTTGTTGTTCAGCAGGGATCACCTGGGGAAAAACAGGATTAGGGAATAGCATTGCAGTATTAATAACATCATTATCAATTTGATATGCAGCATGCCTCCTCCCCAAATCAGCCCCCCAAATCACAGTATTAGATACAGGGTCCTTGTTTCTGACATCCCTGGGGCTTCTTCCACCTCCCCAGTCCAGATATCCCTGAGCACCTCAGGGTGTACCCCACCCCCACATCTCTCTGCCACAGTCTCAGGAATAAAGTTCTCGGGACTCCCTAGAACGTGCTCATTGAGAGGGAAGCTTGCTGACTAAAGTGAAGCTTGATTACTTAAGTGACTTGTGAGTTGGAAACTGAAGCAGGTGAGTTAGAACACTGAAAAAGGTGAGTTTGAACACAGTCTAAATCTTCATATTCTATTTTATTGTAATATATTCATCTTCTTTCTATCCTATTGTAACCTGTTGCTCAATTTTGACATTTAATTCAGTTTATCTATATTTTTTCCAACATTGTATTTCATTTTACTCATTCACTATTATTTTCTCTTATCTTTGCCACACATTTATTGCACTCTGTTTCCCTCTTCACGCCTGCTCACATTTACCTCACTTCTGACCTTCTCTGTTCCCTTTATCCTCTCACTTGTTGTTTCATACTTAACTGGATTACTCAATCAACCTGATTTTACCCACTTGTCTCCTCTCTGACAGTAGTTCCTTGCCTGTTACCTTCTCTCTCACTGTTTTCTACCACATCCTCGCAAATCTACTACAGACACCGTCTGTCCCCCCAAATCCCTCTGTCTGCTTTCACTAACCTACCCTCTCACCTCTGGTCCTCATGGCTGTTAATCTCTCAACTTCACTTTCTCCAACCACTCCTCCCCCCTCCCATACCATACGTATCCTGACCACTCGCCCCAGCACCCCCACCCTCCCAACGACCCCCCCTCGCTTCTGCAATCCCAAAAACCTTATCCACATAAATACACAACCCTCCCCCTCTTTCCTGTGCACTATGGAATGCCAGATCCATCTGCAACAAACTCCCTGCCATCCATGACCTATTCATCTCTAGAGCATTTCACCTCCTTGCTATCACCGAGACCTGGCTCTCCTCCTCTGATTCTGTCTCTCCAGCTGCTCTCTCCCACGGTGGCCTCTCTTTCTCTCACACTCCCAGGCCTGACGGTCGCCAAGGTGGCGGCGTGGGTTTTCTCCTCTCAGCCTCATGCACCTACAGTGTCATTCACCCTGAACCCTCTCTCCTTTTCTCCTCCTTTGAGTCTCACTCTATCCATCTATACTACCCCTACCACCTCCGTGTCGCTGCAATCTACCGCCCCCCTGGCCCTATCTCCCAATTTCTTGACAACTTCGCCGCCTGGCTTCCACACTTCCTCTCCTCTGACCTGCCATCTGTCATTCTTGGTGACTTTAACATCCCCTTGGATAACCCCGCTGATCCTGGCACCTCCAAACTCCTCTCTCTCTGCTCCTCTCTTGGCCTATCTCAGTGGACTACCTCTCCCACCCACATCCAAGGACACTCCCTCGATCTCGTCTTCTCTCGCTCTTGTTCCCTTACTAACTACACTATCTCAGCTTTTCCTCTTTCTGACCATCACCTCATCTCCTTCTCCCTCACTGCTTCCCCCTCTCCCACCCCCCCTCCCAAGAGCATTGTCTCACGGCATAACGTCAACACACTTGATCTTGCTGCCTTCTCAAACACGCTGTGTCCTCTTCTCGCCCCAATCGCCCTCATGTCCTGCCCGAACCTCGCCACCTCCCTCTATAATGACACCCTATCTTCGGCACTGGACTCTGCCTGCCCTCCCTCCTCTATCCCCCTTCGATGCTCCAACCCCCAACCGTGGCACTCGCCTATCACCCGATTCCTTAAAAAGTGCTCTCGCACTGCTGAGCGCTTCTGGAAGAAATCACGCTCCCTTGCGGATTATCTCCATTTCAAATTCATTCTTTCCTCCTTCAGCTCTGCCCTTGCTCTGGCCAAGGAATCCTACTTTAAGTCCCTCATCCTTTCCCAATCATCCAATCCCCGCAGGCTCTTCGCCACCTTCAATTCCTTGCTCTCCCCCCCTCCTCCAGCTCTTCCGTCCTCCATCGTAGCCGCTGATTTTGCTACCTACTTTTCAACCAAAATCTCCTCTCTCAGGACTGCCATCACTGCTGCCATGACCTCACCCTCTCCCTCCTCCCCTCCTACATCTCCATTCCCTCCTTCCAACCCCTGTCCTCATTTTACCCCACCACTGCTGCTGAAGTCCACTCTATCCTTCAATCCGCTTCTCCCTCCACCTGCCCGCTCGATCCTATCCCCTCCAATATTATCCGTCGTCTCAGTCTGTCAGTCTGCTCTCACCTGGCTCACCTCTTTAATCTTTCCCTATCCTCTGGGATCTTCCCTTCCTCCTTCAAACACGCTCTTGTCTCCCCAATTCTCAAAAAAACAAATCGGGACCCCAACTCTCCATCCAACTACAGGCCCATCTCCCTCCTCCCTTTTGCCTCCAAGCTCCTAGAACGTCTGACCTATAATCGTCTCCTAAGCCACCTTACTGCTAACTCCATTCTAGACCCTCTCCAATCCGGGTTCCGCCCTTTACATTCCACTGAAACTGCCCTGACCAAAGTCACTAACGATTTACTATCGGCTAAATCCAAAGGCCTCTTCTCTATCCTCATCCAGCTTGATCTGTCGGCAGCCTTTGACACTGTTGACCACCCTCTCCTGCTCAACACCCTCCGCTCCTTTGGAATCACTGGCACGGTCTTCTCCTGGTTCACCTCATACCTCTCCGATCGCTCCTTCTCCGTCTCCACTCCGAGCTCCTCCTCTCCTACTACCCCGCAGCCAGTCGGTGTTCCCCAAGGGTCAGTCCTTGGCCCTCTCCTCTTCTCCCTCTACACCACCTCTCTGGGCACCCTCATCAGCTCCTATGGTTTTCATTACCACCTTTATGCTGATGATACCCTAATCTATCTCTCCTCCCCCGAACTATCCTCATCACTCCTGTCCAAGGTCTCCGAATGCCTCACGGCCATCTCAGCCTGGATGACCCAACGCTTCCTGAAACTAAACATGGCTAAAACTGAACTTCTAATCTTCCATCCCCCGAACATCCCCTCTTCTCCCACTATTTTCATCAGCATTGGTGAAACCGAGATCACCTCCACCGACCAAACGCGCTGCCTCGGTGTCATCATTGACTCCTCCCTCTCTTTCACCCCCCACATTCGTGCTCTCTCACAGTCTTGCCGCTTTCACCTACGCAACATCTCACGCATCAGACCATTCCTCTACACTGACGCGACCAAAATTCTCATTCACTCTCTTGTCATCTCCCGCCTTGACTACTGCAACATCCTTCTCTCTGGGCTACCTCTCACCCGCCTCGCACATCTCCAAACCATTCTTAACGCTGCTGCTAGGCTCATCTTCCTCTCCCGCCGCTCTACCTCCGCCTCCCCCCTCTGTCTATCTCTTCACTGGCTCCCCATTCCTTTCCGAGTTCTCTTTAAACTCCTCACCACCACCTACAAGGCTCTCTCCTCCTCCACCGCTCCTTACCTCTCTTCACTGATCTCTATCCACACTTTTATTTCTACCAGCTATACCCCTATTTATACTGTATTTTTCAACACACCCTGTACGTTACCCTGTCATTTGTTTTTTGTTTGCTATGTACGGCGCTGCGGACACTTTGCGGCGCCTTATAAATAAACGTACTACTACTAGTGCTTAATGCACGTCAGCACCAGAGTCTAGTAGACCAACCGCTACGTGAGTTCCTACCGCATCCACGTGCAGGTTACCTTGGGGCGGTTCTCAGCAGCAACCAAGGACTCGCATCAGGATCCCAGCCTAGAAACTCAGCACGATACATGCTGAAAACATTGCGCTCATCATTTCGTGCATACTGTAGGTGAGCCACTTCATCATCTCCCTGCTGGAATTGTTGGGGCAGGAGATACCTTGCAGCTGACATTCTGTAGTGAGTTCTTCTGGGCTCATAAGGCTAAATGGATAATCATCACCATATGGGTTAGAATACTCACTGGGCTCTTCTGGTGCTGTAGGGAATTGGTACTCTGCAGTCTCCCTGACTGCCACACATTCTACAGTCTCCCTCGTGCAAGCAGAGATGTCAGCTCTCATTCTATGAGATGCAATGAGATTTACGCACCCCCCCACTATCCACGCCACCCCGAAGCGTGGTCTTCCAGACATTTTCATGCCCCCACTATCCACGTCGGCGTGGAGTTGATTTTATATAGTGTGGCAAGCCACCGAGCCCGAAGCGTGGCGAGCGCACGCAGAATACTTGTAAAGTAATCCGCGTGCGTTCGCCACACTTCGGGCTCGATGGCTTGCTGCACTCGCTGCCCCTCGCCACGCTTCGGGGTGGCGTGGATAGTGGGGGGTCCGTAAATCTCATTGCATCTCATAGAAATGTATAGTAAAGTAAATGGCATTGCACCCTATAAAATCGCATCCGACTTTGCGGGAGGTGCGATGGTATCGCATTGCACTGCCCAAGGGTAGAAAGCAGTGAATAAATTAAATAGGAAAATCGCATCGCATGCAAAACCCGCTTGCAATTCAATTTTCCTATGGTACCGTACGTATGCAAATAGGGCACCCTGCTAATACATAAGTACTGCAGTTCCTCATCCCTGCCTTAGGTGTCGCTGTCTGCTGTGGTGTTTCTAGCACAGGTCTGGTTTGCATATCAGTGCTGATATACAGATCACACTGTGCTCGAAGCACTACTGCAGACAGTGACACCCCAGGCAGGGAAGAGGAACTGCATGGGTTTTCAAAGATGGCGAGTGCTAGAATGAACATTAGACATAACTATCTTTAGCATTGCTTTGGCCCATTTTGGAATTTGCAATAAATACTTGATCTCCAGAGTTTAACTTAGCGGGCTCTAACAGCTTGGTTTTTAAAGCAGTAATTCAGCTGTTGCTAGTGGTTTTTCTGATGGTGTAGTTCAGACCATGCTTACTGCTCCAAAACCTGTTTCAGACAATATTTACCACAGTGTTTGGAAGCTCTGGATTTGATCTAGAGATGGAAGATGGAAGCAAAATTTAACTTATTGCTGCAAGAGGCATCTGAAGGAAAAAGAACCAGCATCTGATCACCACTGCCACCATCGCCCTAAGCTTACCCAGAATGGCTGCCTCCTGCAAGCTTGTGAGGCCACTCTCGAAAATGAAGCCAACACTTCCCTATTTACTATAAATGCTGGCAGCATCGCCCCTCCCTTTAACATCCACTGCATGTCAATCACTGCAAGCAAACTCTCAGGAGAGCTGCATGTGCACAGAAGGCAAACCATCTATGATTTATGCATTGCTATTGGCAACATCTCCACCAAAACTTTCACTTTAGTAATTATACCTGACAAGACAAAGTGAGAGGGGAACCTAAAAAATGGTGGTGAGATCGGGAGGATGACTTGACAGAGATGAGCTTAGATATGCAGTGATAGGTGTGGTTTTAGGCTTTGTAATTAAGTGGAAGGATTGGGAGCCAGTGAAGCAGGATACAGATGGTAGTATCCAAAGTCCATCAAAAGGAAAATGTGTCAAGCTGCAATATTAGATAGATAGAAATGTGGACCAGTGAGTAGGGAGTGGGAGGTCATTTAAGAGGAGATTGGCTGTAAATGATGAAACCGTGAATGAGAATTTTGGATACTTGGGAGAGAGGAAGGCCAGGATTGTAGAGATGACCTGGAATTTGAATAGCACTGGTACATAGAGGAGGAAATGGGTTAGAGGTTGGGGGAGCAGAGGTAGGTCTGAGTGATCATATTGGAGACTGAAAGTGCTGAATTGAGATTTTCAATGGAGGAGGTGGAGCAGAAGAGAAAAGGGGGGCAAAAATTATTTCCGTATTTTTCGCTCCATAAGACGCACCTGACCATAAGATGCACCTAGTTTTTAGAGGAGGAAAACAGGAAAAAAATATTCTGAACCAAATAGTGTAATAAAATATTTAATAAACTATAACAGAATAACATTTGAACCATGTAAAGTGAACAGCAGTCAACAGTGGCATTAAGAACCAGCCAACATTCATAGTACCTCAGACAAGCCCAGCCGTTGAATGGAGAGTAATGCACATGCGCACTGCTGTCCCCGCTGTCTACTAGGAAACGCCGCCTACTACAAACTCTTCTCAATCAGCATGGCGATAACACAGCCAGCAACAGCACTCATTCCTCACTTGCAGCCTTCCCTCTTCCACTGTACGATCTCCTCCTTCTTGGCCAGGATCCGCTTCTCCACACTGCCACCATTGAATTGTAAGTTTCCTGCCTGGATCCGCTCTCCTTCCATGCAGTCCCTGCTTTCATGCACTCTTTTTTTGCAGTATTCGCTCCATAAGACGCACACACTTTCCCCCCACACACTTTTTTGTGCATCTTCTGGAGCGAAAAATACGGTAATTGGAGGACACCTACTAGCTATGTATAGGAGGGAGAGCTGGAGACTGAGCAATTGGTTGGATAGGTAGGAGTTTGTTCATTTATTTACAGTTTCTTATATAGCGCAGCAGATTCCGTTGCGCTTTACAATGGTAGACAGAGATAAAACAAACTGGGTAACAACAGACAGACTTGGAGGTAGGAGGGCCCTGCTGCAAGCTTACAATCTATAGGAACATAGGAGGGAAACACAAGGACAGGCACCAGTAATAGCATAGCAGTCCCACCAAGTTGCAAGTCCAGAAGAAAAGCTACCGTATATAATACATAAGTGCCTCAGAGGGTTATGCGTGTGGTACCTAAATATGATAGGCTTGCCTGAAGAAGTGAGTTTTCAGGGAACGCTTGAATGTTTGGAGGCTAGTGGTGAGTCTTATTGAGCATGGAAGGGCATTCCATAGGGTGGGAGGAGCCCGATGAAAGTCCTGTAATAGTGAATGGGAGCTGGTGATCCATATAGAAGAGAGATGCAGAGCGGAGTGGTCGATTTGGAAGATATTTTGTGATAAGTAAAGAGATATATGCTGGTGCAATATGGTTAATGGCTTTATATGTAGGAGTTAAACTAGGACTATATTATCCATAAGGCTGACTAGGCTGAAGCCTAAGGGGCCCTCATTTCTTTTTAATTAGACACTTTCCGCATCCTAGTGCTCCAGCCCCTATTTATGTGAGTTACAAGGGGCCCAATTAAAACCTGATCATTACTGAGCGAGCCAGCGATGAAGTAGACTCTCACCATCAAATGATTTTCCTACTGGTCACTCATCGCAGAGCAGTCAGAGACTAACTCAGTGGTGCAATTAAATCAGTCTGATCGAGACTGGAGCTGATGTCATAAACACTCCCCTTAAACGCTTGTCCACGCCTGGGTTATCCTAAGCATGTCTAGCAATTTTTATGTCAAGTCTGTGTTTTCCTGGGCACTCTCAGTAAACGCCAAGTTACCACCTCCAGAAGCCAGCTTCCTGTCAATCACCTTATGAACAGCTAGTGAAGGAAAAAAGTAGCAGGATTTCTTTGCAACCAGGCATCGCACACTGCAGCCCAGACGCATGCACTGTGTATTGATAATTGTCCGGCAGCGTGAATTCACAATGCAGCGAACAGGTTTGAATTGTGTCCACTGTGCAGGCTGACTGAGGTAACCCAAACCCCTTGTGTCCTCACCCCCTTACTTTAGGTTATGAGAAAGGGTATTACCTCTAACCAGTGACAGGCTGTATCTTCCACTTTTACTGTGCTGCTCTCCCTGACTAATGTAAAAATAACTTTGAAAGCATACATTCCACCTATACAAATATACATGTACACTTTGAAAAACATTACTTCAAATGCAGTATGGATGGTGTTATGCTCAGCACTGGGGTCATGGATTCGATTCCCACCATGGCCCCACCAAATGTGGTGTTTGTATACTCTCCCCATACTTGGGTGGGTTTCCACCTGGTACTCCGGTTTCCTCCCACCCTCCAAAAATATTCTGGTAGGTTAATTGGCTCCCAACAAATTAACCCTAGAATATATGTAAGTATAAGGAATATAGATTGTAAGCTCCACTGGGGCAGGGACTGATGTGAATGTTCAAATATTCTCTGTAAAGTGCTGCGGAGTATGTGTGCGCTATATAAATAACTGGTAATAAATAAATGCTGTCCTCAAGGCACCTTAGCGGTCCAGATACTAAGGATATCCATGTTTGTACATAGATGGTATAATCAAATGGACAGTGCCACTAATTAAGTCACCTGTACTTAGGATTTCCGGGATTCTCCCGGATCTGGTGGCAACCCTCAAGGAGGCTTTTTCAGTTTCCCGGATTCTCCCGGAATTCGGGTGTTTGAAAAAGCCTCCATACACCATCTCTCTCCCTTTGTGCTGCCGCCGCCACATACAGATAATTTCTGTGGGGAAGCAGTGCGGTCGGAGTGTGAGGGGCAGCCCAGCTGACTCATGCTTGGCGTAGTGTGCGCAGTGCAGCGTGCGCTCCCATAGTATGTCCGGCCGCCGTGACTCATCCGCAGCTGCAACCACGTCCCGCTCTCCCCTCACAGCCAGCTGCAGTTATGGTGGACAGGCAGCACTAGCGAGAGTGACCCGGACGGAGCCAGCAGCAGCTCAGCCGCCATGCAGACCTCATCCTCGGCCACTTCTTCTTCCGGGAAGTCGGGCATCGTCATTTCGCCTTTCCGCCTAGAGGAGCTGACGAACCGCCTGAATAAGGTGCTGAAGACCTACAAGCTGAAGTGCAAGGTGCTGCAGGAGGAGAACCGGAACCTGTGCAAAGCCAGCATCACCATTGTGAGTAGCCCCTTCCACTGTGGGCTTCCCAGGTGTTGTTGGATTACAATTCCAAGTATGTCCTGCTGCAAGGGCATTCGCACAGGTGACCAGCTACTTGTGAATTACAGGTGCCAGTATGCTATGCCTGAGATATCTGTATGAGAGTAGATGTGGGTGCTTTTGTGGAACTACAAGTCCCGCACTTCAAGGGGGTTCATTCGCTGAGTGAGGTTTGGTGGACTCGTAAGGCTGCAAATTCGCAGCGATAGTGTGGAGACCACGCCCACTTTTCAAAGTAGGACACGCCCCATTTCACGAGCCCACGACCACTTTCATTACTTGCTAGAGGGGGATCTCCAGGAAAATGATGAGCAAGGTAGCAACCCTACCTGTACTGTACTTAAACATGGATATGCTTAAAAACCTGGCTTGCATACCCTCCAACTGTACCGATTTAGCCGGTACAGTACCGTTTTTTAATGGTCTGTACCGGCTAAATCTAACTGTACCGAATGTACAGATTTTTTTTGTAGTCAGTACCTCTGGGAGTTGTAGTTTTCGAAACGGTCATCAACATCCAATCAGAGTGAGGATGAAGCAAGTTTCAAGCGGAGCAATGTGATTGATGTTATGCAATCGACTTGACCAATGAGGGCTGTGTTGGGAAGAGTGATCTGCGCTGCGGCCAATGATGCGGCTAGTTGTAGGCTGTGTGCGTGCGGAGACTTGGTGACAGACAGTAGCCTCTCGCATGACTCGCACACTGTGACTGTGCGCCCGATCTTCCGGGTGTCGCTGTCTGTGCAGGCGGCTATGGTGCTGTGCAGGCGGCTATGGTGCTGTGCAGGCGGCTATGGTGCTGTGCGCCCGCTCTTCCGGGTGTCACTGTCTGTGCAGGCGGCTATGGCACTGTGCAGGCGGCTATGACTGCGCCCGCTCTTCCGGGTTTCGCTGTCTGTACAGACGCTGGATGAGATGCCCGTGCCCTGCGCCAGTTTCTCGATACCTTGGCGTACTAGCGGCTTCCTGGTTTGGTGTGAGGGCCGGCCCGCACCTAATGTGCGGTGACCAGGTCTGGGTGCTGGGGAGTGAAGGAGGACCGGGAAATGGGCAGGTGAATCCTCCCCGGGGTGAGGGCGGCATGGTGAGCAGGGGATACGGGAATGGGGCAGCTAGGCAAGCAGCATGGAATGAAAAAAAAAAAAAAATGCACAGTAGTACACATTTGGAAAGGGGGTGTGACCACGCCCACTTTAACTGTGGTCACGCCTACTTCACACATGGCCACACCCCCTTCCCGAATGTGTACCGATTTCTGCCCTTCAGATGTTGGAGGGTATGGGCTTGTCATGGCACCTCAAAGGCAGTTTGCAAATCCCTATATTTTGCCCGAAATGAAATCAGTGGGCCTTCACCAAACCACTACAGATGTTCCCAAACACGGTCCTCATTTAATTTGATTTAACCATCTCTGGTCAGCCATGGATCAGCTTAAAAGGTGGCGTGTTATGGTGCCTTGGACCGAGTTTGTGAACAACTGAAGAAGAGGCAAAAAGGCCCTTGTTTGCGCAGACTACTAGGCTAGTAGATCCCCTTCATATATATGCAGGACTTGCCACTAGAAGAAGGCAAACGTTCCTTTCGGCAGCTAGGATAGTAACAACTTCTCTCTGGGTAAGACAGACCGGTGTGTTTCCGGTAAAGAAGGTCGCTGTATATATCACATACGCTGACATCCATTTCCGCCGCGCTGCCCCACTTCCGGCGTCTTAGCCATGTCCTCTACAGGGGAACCCGCAGGCTCTTCTACAGGGGGAAAAGGAGCTTCTCTTCGTCCTGCTTACAGCGAGGGCTGTTGGGGCTGCAGGTTAATCTCTGGCTGCGGCCTGATCGGAGCAAGCGGCTATATCTACTACCATGCCCGAAAGTCTCTGAGAGGAGGCAACCCCCCCTTAGGAACCGTAGTTCAGATCGTGTTTGCTATGGGTAAGATGGGGACTGAGCCCCAGAGGACGGGAGGATTGAGAGTAGAACGGAGGTAGTGTCTGGGGTGGGCACTGGTTGTGAGATCCAATCAGCGCAAGTGATGTGGGCACAATGAGATCTAATCAGGGGTGGCGGTGGATCACTCGCATACCGCCCAACATGACCCTCTCCCGGAGAGACACAATGTTCTGTTTCTGGACTTCCCTCTTAATGTATGTTTGCCAGCACCTGTGTTGAACAGGTTAATGGATAAGAGAGGTTTTTCAACACAGGTGACTGCCATCATTCATTCAGAGGAAAGTTTGAGTGAGATGTAGGCTATGTCCACGTGGATAATCCTGAAAAACGTCGCATTTTTGCTTGTGTTGACGTTTTGTCCCTGCGGACGTAAGCTGGCATGTCAACCTAATTTGTATCGACCACATACACATATAATCATGGGCAATGGTGGGGACAGTGCAGCAAAAATGTAGTTATTGTAGGTTGGGTTACATTTCTCATATGCACCAAGCTCTGGGATGCGATACAAATTTTTGAAGGAAAAATATAGCTTTTCAATTAGTACCCCCTAATAGAAGTGGGTGAGCCAGACCCTGGTGTTCCCTGCCAGCTTGCAGATACTTTGGCATTTTCCATTCAGTGTAGTCTCTTGAATACAGCATCCAAGAGCATGTAGAATAAATCAGATCAGCAATGTTTTTGCTCTGAATGCCGCAGACCTGGTCAGTAATAAAATATATTGGATTGACCCCATAATGCTATTGAAATATGACAATTATAAAGGGATGGTCAATAAATTCAGCACAATACATTTAGGGTGATATCCTATTAGCAGCGGGGCTTCACCCCAGCTAATTGTTTGGGCCGGTGCTATCAACTTAGCCCCAATGCTGGAATGCCTTCTCCACGATAAGCAGACACCAGGACTCAGATCACATGTGTCTTTGCCCCATTATCGCAATCTGGATACTGCTATAATGACCCCATTGGTCCTTAATTGTGATATTCGGCTGGTTTTATTGCCCGAAAATACATTGGGGCTAATATTAATTGGCCTTTGTCTTTCTAAACCAGGCATTCCCAACATCTGTCCTCAAGGAACATTAACAGTAACTGAGGTTGGGAATGTCTGGGCAGTATATAAGATTATCTGCAGGATTAAAGGTATCGCTCTACTTTATGAAGATTCTGTAGTGGCTCGATGTGTTTGCAATGGCGAGGTGCACTTCTTACTAGTATTGCTGGTTGAAGTATCCTAGGGTTCACGGTAGGCTGTTTTAGCAGTTCAAAATGCACCCTTCCCCTCTAGCAGCAGCCTGCCAGAAAAGCCTGCCACCCAACCCCGCCGGTGCACTCTGGGGAAGCTCAGCATTGCTGTAGAGGCGTCAACAGTGACATCAGTGGGCCTAGCCCTCCCCCCTCATACTGCCCTCGAATCCCAGCACCCTGCCCATACCTCATCCTAGAAGGATCACTATATCTGATTGGTTCCTAACTGTTGTTCTGGGTTCAGAGCTATGTGTTATGCTCTAAGCTTGATTCCGCTTTCAGCCTACATGGTCTAGCGGTGCACCGCAGCTGTATCCGAAGTAGTGGCGTTTCCGCTCTCTTTGAGGTATTTTCTGTTTCTTCAAATGCTCAGTCTTGATACAGCCCAGTGTGTGCTAGAAGCACCAGAGCAGACACACACTCCAGCCAGGAAAGAGGAAATGCACAGGCTGTGACAGGTGCAGGATGCTATAACGATCACTAGCTTTTGTACTTACTACTTAGGGGCCTGTGACCTGACATCGCAGACTCCTAGGGTCTCATAGTAACTGCCCTACCTTTATTTGCCATGTTCAGTAACACAATAGCAGTGTGAGATGTTAATATCTGTCTTTGTGTTCTTCTCGTACAGGTTTGGTGTCTTGGGGAATCGTTATTATTGCAAATCCAGTTGGAAGGCTAATACCGAGTAAGTAGTGATTGGCGATCAGTGCGACATGGCCTGTTGGAGCTGCACGATCCAGGGAAGACGTCAGATAGCCGAAGAAATCCAAACATTTACATGTAATCTAGGACTTTAATATGTGTAATGTATAAGTCACTTCTGCTGGAAACAAGTGTTTCATACAGGACCGGTTGTTATTACAGTGCATGAAGATATTTAGTTTATGGCCAAAGATTATATGGAAACATTCTAGAAGTGGAACTAAACTCTGAGCTTGTGACAGTTGCAGCTTCTCAGCTCATCACAGAGGATGAAGTACGTGGGAGAGATGAATGGATT